>NW_027517239.1:0-690633 GCF_048772815.1 Callospermophilus lateralis
GCCAAGGAGACCAGATCTGAGACAGTACAGGCCATTTTAGGGGAACATAGTATGGCCCACTATTCAGAGGACACTCCGGATAGTCACAGACCTACTTGAGTTAAGGAGGTGCCTTTGTGGGTGTGGGTGTGAGTTTGTGGTTTTGTCTCATGTTCTGAGAATAGGTAGGAAAGGCTGTTGTTTTGATTGGAGTGGACTGTTTCTAGAAAGTCGTTTGACTAGGCGAGTGCTTCTATGTCTGTGTATCCCACTCTGTCCATGGTTGTAGACATTCGAAAAGAGAATGTATCAATGTATGTGTCCTGTCTAGTGGAAAACTTTCCAGCATTCATCAGGCCTAGTTGATGAATGGACTGTGGCTTTCCTTATGGATGGGCAACACCTACTAACTTCCTAAGTTCCTGTTTTCTTCCTGAATTCTGGCCACTCTCCAGAATAGCCTCATAGTTTTGTGTCCAAGATACATACCACCCCCAAGCTCTGTGACATGGCCATGTACTTGATAGCTATAGGAAATGGGAACATCTTAGAAAACTCAGACATCATTGTGACCAGTAAACGCTCAGTGAAGAACCCATATTTTGGTTCATTTGCTTACCTATTGTTCTGTTGCCCTGAATGTCAGGAAGGTCTTTGCCTCAGGCCACCCCTTTGTGAAGCCTGAATAAAACAGTTTTAAAATGGAAATAAATGGGAATAACTTGTGGTTCTTTGCTTTGGAAAGGGATGTGTTTGAATCAGCCTCCTAGCCCTGTATGAGGTTGTGGCTTAAATTTTCAGCACATGATGGATCTAAAGATAGATACCATGTGTGCAATCAAAACCATAATGGCAAAAATTCAGTAATTGTGGATGAGTCTCTTGCCTTCCTCTGTTAGGTACCTGACCTCTATCAAGTGAGACAGGGATCCTTTTGGTCAAATGAGTTTTTCAAAGTCCTGCAGAGGTGCTTGTGTTTTCTCGTGACTCCAAATCACATAAAAAAATCTATACCTGAGAGTCAATAGTGCTCAAATTGGAGAAGCAGAGCAGTATTAACGGCAGGCCTATTTGATCACTTCTGGTTCACAGGAAGGGTGTCCAGGCCACCCTGACTTTAGGCAAATGAGGGGCAAGGGAGAATATTTTGGACACTGTCTTGGGATGCGTCCCGCATGGAAACCTCCAGCCAGAGTTTATGATGAGTGTCTATATTTAACAAGATGAGGGCCATGTGGGAGTGTTTTGGTTTTAATTGTGGTCATTCGTGTGGCGGTTGGAAGAGATGACTGGATCCAAATGGGCTTGAACTATGGTGTCATTCCCCTTAGAGACTGAGTTCTGGAACTTACCTCAGAGAAATATTGCCATGAATTGTGTTGGGATTTAGGAGGCCACGCATGAGAGTCACCCTTGGAAACTGAGATCTAGGCCCAGTGTCGCTTTCCACAGAGCACTGGGAATCTCAGGAGGATATCACACAATTTTATTCTGAAAAACTTGTCAGACATATTTGATAGTCAAAACACACATGGACCTCAATTGTAGACCTCAATGGGCCTTGCTTCATGTGACCTTTTGGCCACTCTTTGGGAAGCCTTGACTGTGACAGTTCTCCAGAGCTTTCATTGAAATGAGCTTCCTCACCATTAAATAATTTCTGAATGAATTGAAACCCACAGTGTCTCCAACTTCATCCTTGAAAATTGGCTAGATAAATACCATGAAATTTTTGAAATTTCCTTGACCAGGTGGCACTGGAGAACATTTGGATGTCCAGTTGCTGATCATGAGTGTACCAGACAGTGTGTTGATTGACTGGTTTTCATGAAAATGGTGTAGAAAAGAGATGCCAGTCATTTGAAGCCTGTTGAGTAATGGGCCCAGAGCGGGGGTGAGCAAGTGTGTGATAAAACATCTGTGGTGGGGTCATGTGGATCTGCCATTGGCTTCCAAATGGCTTGAGACTGACATGGTGCAGCCAGCAGATCCTGTATGTAAAGACATCTGGTTATATAGAGAGGTTTCAGGGCAATGTTCAAAATCAGGTTTCTATGGTCAAGGGAGCAACCTATGTGGTATACAAGCCCTGTTGGTGCATTCTCCTGCAGACCCTGACCCACCACACGTGAAAGAACTTCCTCCAGCCCTTTGTCCCAGTTGAACTCCTTGTATTTCATGAAGCAAATACCAAACTCCGAGTGCAGTATCAAGAAACGTTTTGAAAAGTGGAGGATGACCTAATGGCTTAGCAGTCTACATGGGGAGACACTTAGACCCAGTGGCCATAGTTTACCTACAAAGAGAGAAATCAACACTGCTGCTTCATGTTCATTGGAGAATTATAAACCATGTCCTCCAGGTCACAGATGTGCAGACCAAGCTTTGATTGTCTCACTAGAAAGGAAGCTAAAGCTCCTGACAACAACATATATTTCAAGTGCCCAACCTAGAGGCAGTTTCTCCAGAAGTCTGTAGGCTGGTAAATCTCCATGTTTGTGGAGATTTTACACTTTCCCTTACTTTTGGAAACTCCTCTACCAACTCCAAGGTTGTGAACTCCTGAACATTTTTCATTTCAGATATGCATTCAAAGATTGTCTAACTCTTCTCCTCTAAATGTGTCTTACTTGGGGTGAAGGTAATGTCAAGGCATTGTTCTGAATGAGAGTGGGAAAATTTTTGTGTAGCACACATTTGCATACACATTGATTCATTTTACAATTTTCCATTTGAAATACTGAATTCTTGACACTATCTCATACCCTACTAGACTCTGACTACTAATCCTAATATGATGGAGAAAAATACCCAAACAGAATGAAAATACAAGCAGTTTACAGCAGGCATGGTGTATTGTTGGACTTCCTTTTTGCATGATAGAGGGTAGGTATTCTAAATCTACTCAATTTTTAATTGAAATAGTCCTCCATGTGTTTTTAATGTTAACACATATGTAAATTCCTGTCTTCCTTTCTATGTAGCCTACTCAGCACATGTATTTTTATATGCAAATATAGAATCCTACGTGGTCTCACACGTACATTTTTTTGAGTTGGCTGACTGGGCAGAAACAAGTTGTGAGAAGAGATCTCGTAAACGCTGGTGGAACTGAAAATTAAAACTATGGGTGAGCTTCCCAGTAGAACAATTTATACATAAATCCATGTTCAGTAAAATAAATATATTTTCATCTGTGGATGATATATATTACTGATAAATTACGTTTGGCATATATATTGATACTTTTTAATGTATTTTTGTGTTTTTCTGTATATATATATATATATATATATATATATATATATATATATATATACACACACACTCTCCAGATTTTATAAAATATGAAATATATGTCTCTTATATACACTCCATCAATTCATTCATGTTCATGTATGTGGATTTATAATCAACTTTTCACAAGATTATTCTCAGAAATATTCATCTACCTGAAATACATATTTGTTTCCCAGTATGAGAACTAACTTCAATCAATGGTGCTTACAAATCCTAATATTTTTACAGTAACAGACCCAGTTTAACATCAATGCAAGTAGATTCCTATGGGACTTAATGTCTATTTTGACCTTTATTTTAATTCAACACTGGTACATTAGTATTTCTTCAGTTTTTGCACATCATAGGACATATATTTCATCCACAAGTTAGCAAATTAATAAGAATTTGTTTCACTTCCTGCTTCAGAACACATGAATTCTTCCATGTTACTTGACTGGTCTTTTCATGAGACTTCTTTCCAAACACATTATTTTCGATTTCCATAATCAATTTTGAAGCTAAACTCACACACTCTTCATGATAAACTATAACATTAATATTACCATTAGATGTAAAACTGGTTGGAATGAATGTATGCATATCAATATAAAATTTCCTGTATATTTTCACATTTCAATTCAATCCATTATTTAAAGTTGGAACCAGTTATGTTATTTATTCACTGTATGGTCTATTAATGCATTATCTCTATATTCATAAACACAGTGTACACCTATTTGTCCCCCCATTACTAATTTGTACCTCTTCAAAATATTGCTCCCAGAAATGGTGGAAGAAATACTGATGTCACCTTATCTATATATACATTTTATCACAGTAATATTCTGGACACAAAAAGCAAAGGTCAAACTCATGATTGTATCAAAGCCTAAATGGAAAGTGAGCATGGATTACCAAAAACAACCATGTCCTGGTTACCTAATGCTCTCAAATGTCAATCCTATTGATGACTACATATTTGTTTCTTCCTAAGATTATATATTCAACCTCAAGCCTGTTGGAAATGTCTAATTCTATCACTCACTTTACACTTTGCCTGATTTCCTAATATCTCTATTGATATCTGCTTTCCTACATATTTTCCCTAGTTCATCATTGTGACTCATACTTCACATATGCTGACATTTACATTCACTCTCTACCCGAAACTCTATTGCTAAAGAACTTTTGGTCCAAATCCTATACTCACTCTTCTTTATAAACCTACTGACTATCTTACTAATCCTACTGACTATCACTTTTTAACTCGATGTTCTCTTCAACAATCAATCATTCAAGGTAAAAGGTCCTATGCCATTTTATATCAATTCATCTGAGACACATGTGCAGAACATAATTCAAACCTAAGTATCCCACTCAAGGGCCCAATGCCCTTCTGGCTTCATATCTTACCTACATTTCTGTTTTCATACTTATATTTCACCTATATATTCTTGTAAATATCACAGGTTCCCAATACCATTATTCATCCGGCAGAGAGATTCCTAACCCAAATCGAACATGTTATTAATCCTAAATATACACTGTTACCTCAATCTAACTTTACAGAAGAGGAGGGACAGAGTTTCTCTTTAAATACCGGAATGTAGGGAATCTTCCACCTGCTGAGAACATCAAAGGTCCATGTAGAAATAATCCCTGGAGAAGATGTAGGCAGCTGTGAAGTTCCCGAGAGAGCAAAAGTCATCTTCCATGGCAAACAACCTGGTGAGGATGAAGGGATGTGTCTGTATCAGCCTCTATCAACTTAATGTAGAGAAGATAGACCAAACCAGGCCTGTGTGAAGAGGTGTTCCCAGGTGCCTATGGTTGATATACCATTCTAACTTTTGAAAGTGTTACAGAAAGTAGGAACAGCCTCCATCTCATGGGCCCTTAGAAGTAACTATTTGGACAAAGTTGTTGCCAAAGCAGTGACCTCATTCAGTTTCTGAAGGAAGTGACCTCACCTCACTTCCTTTGTGATGGAACTCTCTGAACTTGGGATCCAGGAAGAATGGCACCCAGAGCCAGTCGCAGTCCCAGGCCCAGTGGTCTCACTTGCTTCAGTTTACCAAGGACAGAGTCAGTCTTTCTTAGTGCCTACAGATGTGAGGATGTTCAAATGCCAGAAAAGCTCTGAAGAGGGGCCTTTCCTGAGAAAGCAGGTAGTGGCTCACCCATGGCTAATGACAACTTCACAGAATTGGCCAAGGAGACCAGATTTGAGACACAACAGGCCATTTGGGGGGAATATAGTATGGCCCACCATTCAGAGGACACTCTGGGTAATCACAGAACTACTTGGAGCAAAGGTGGTGCCTTTGTAGGTGTGGGTGTATGTTCATGGTCTTGTCTCATGTTCTGAGAATAGGTAGGAAAGACTGTTTGTTTGGATTGGCGTGGACTGTTTCTAGTTAGTCGTTTTGCAATGCGAGTGCTTCTATGTCTGTGTATCCCACTGTGTCCGTGGTTGTAGACATTAGAAATAAGAATGCATCAAAGGATGTGTCCTGTCTAGTAGAAAGCTTCCCAGCATTCATCTTGCCCAATTTATAAATGGACTGTGGCTTTTGTTATCAAAGGGCAACACCTGATATCTTCATAAGTTTCTGTTTTCTTTCTGAATTCTGGACACTCTGCAGAATAGCTTCATGGTTTTGTGTCCAAGATATTTACCACCTAAAAGCTCTGTTATATGGCCATGTAGTGGGTAGCTAGTGTGACCAGGAAAGTCTCAGTGGAGAAACCCTGATTTGGGCTTTTTGCTTACCTATTGTTCTGTTGCCCTGAATATCAGGAAGGTATTTACCACAGGCCAATTCTTTGTGAAGCCTGAAGAAAAAAGTTTTCAAATGGAAATGAATGGACATCACCTGTAGCTCTTTGCTTAATTGCTTTGGAAATGGATTTGTCTGAAACAGCCTCTTGGCCCTGTGTGAGGCTGTGGTTAGATTCTCAGCACCTGATGGATCCCATGTGTTCATCCAAAACCAAAATGATCAAAAGAGCAGTCATTGCGGATGAAGTCTCTTGCCTTCCTCTGTAAGGTTCCTGACCTCCATCAAGTGAGAAGAGGGATTCTTTGGGTCAAATGCATTCTTTAAAGCCAAGGAGAGGCAAGCCCAAAGATGCTTGCATTTTCTCATGCTTCCAATTCACATAAAGAATCTAAACCCCACAGTCAGTCGTCCTCAAATTGGAGAAGGAGAGCAGTATTAACGGCACACTATTTGATCACTCCAGGTTCACAGGAAGGTGTTCAGGCCACCCCGACTTTAGGCAAATGAGGGGCAAGGGAGCTAACTTTGGACACTATCTTGTTCTGCATCCCTCATGGAAACCTCCAGCCAGAGTTTATAATGAGTATCTATATGGAAGAAGATGAGGGCCTTGTGGGAGTGTTTGGGTTTTAATTTTGGAAGTTTGTGTGGCGGTTGAAAAAGATGACTGGCTCCACCTGGTCTTGAACTCTGGTGTGATTCCCTTTAGAGACTGAGTTCTGGAACTGACCTCAGAGAATTATTGCCATGAGTTGTGTTGGGATTTTAGGAGGCCATGAATGACAGTCGCCCTTTGAAACTGAGATCTGTGCCCAGAAAGGCTTTCCACAAGGCACGAGGAATCTCAGCCAGAATATCACATGATTTTATTCTGAAAGACTTGGCAGCCATAGTTGAGAGGCAAAACACACATGATCTCACATTGCAGACCTCAATGGGCCTGGCTTCATGTGACCTTTTGGCGACCCTTTGGGAAGCCTTGCCTGTGAGTGTTCTCCAGAGCTTTCATTGAAATGAGCTTCCTCAACATTTAAAGGTTCCTGAGTGAATTGAAAATCATAGTGCCTCCAACTTCATCCTTGAAAAATGGCTAGAGAAATACCATGGAATTTTTGAAATTTTCATGACCAGGTGGCACTGGAGAACTTTTTGATGTCCAGTTGCTGATCATGAGTATACCAGACAGTGCCTTGATTGACTGCGTTTCTTAAAAATGGTGTAGAACAGAGATGCCAGTAAGTTGGAGCCTGCTGAGTAGTGGGCCTAGAACAGTGGTGGGCAGGTGTGTGATAAAACATCTGTGTTGGGGCCATGTAGATCTGCCATTGGCTTCCAAATGGCTTGTAATTGACATGGTGCAGCAAGCAGACCCTTATATGTAAAGGCATCTTGTTATATGGAGAGGTTTCAGGGCAATGTTCAGAATCAGGATGCTATGGTCAAGGGGTCAAACTATGTGAAATAGAAGCCTGACTGGTGCATTCTCCTGCAGACCCTGAGGCACCACATGTGACAGAACTCCCTCCAGCACTCTGACGAAGTTGAACTCCTTGTATTGTGAAGCAAATAACAAACTCCCAGTGCTCTACTAAGAAAAGTAGAGCATGATCAATTAGCTTCACAGTCCACACAGATTGACCCTTAGACTCCAGTTGCCACAGTTTACCTACAAAGTGAGAATTCAGCACTGCTGCCTCATGTTCATTGGAAAATAAGATACCATGTCCCCCAGGTCACATAGATGCAGACCAGTTTTGATGCTCTCACTATAGAGGAAGCTAAAGCTTGGGACCACAACATACATTTTAAGTGCCCAAACTCAGAGGCAGTTTCTCAATATGTCTTTAGGCCTGCAGAGCTCCATGTTTGTGGAGTGTTTACCCTGTCCCTTACTTTTGGAAACTCCTCTACCACCTCCAAGCTTGTGAACACCGAGAATATTCCATTCCAGATATGTATTCACAGATTTTCTAACTCTTCTCCTCTAATTGTGTCTTATTAGGGGAGAAGGTAATGTCAAGGCATTGTTCTGAATGAGAGTGGGAAGATTTTTGTATCACACATATTTGCAAACACAATGGGTTTATTTTCCTATTTTCTATTTGAAATACTGAATCTCTGACACTAATCCATAACCTACTAGACTCTGACTACTAATCCTAATATGATGGAGAATAGTAACCCTAACAGAATGGAAATACAAGCAGTTCAGAGAAGGCATGGTGTATACTTGGACTTCCCTTTTGCATTATATGGGGTTGGAGTTATAAATATAGTCAATGTTTATTGAAATATTTCTCCATGTGTTTTTAACGTTAACAAATATGTGAATTCCTCTCCCCTTTCTCTGTCACCTATTCAGCACATGTATTTTTATATGCTCATATAGAATACTACCTGGTATCACACAGACTTTCTTCTGAGGTGGCTGACTTGGCAGATACAAATTGTGAGAAGAGATCACTCCTCCTAAACCCTTTTGGAACTGAAATTTCAACCTATGGGTGAGCCTCCTAGTTGAACAACATTATACATAAATCCATTTTCAGTAAAATGTATTTTTTTGGATATGTGAAGGATATATATTTCATTTTGAATTTCGATTGGCATATATATTGCTACTTTTTAATGTCTGTGAGTGTGTTTCTGTGTGTATATATATATATATATATCACTCTCCAGATTTTTCAAAATATGAAATATATGTGTCTTATTATACACTCCCTAAAATCATTCATATTCACGTATGTGGATTTATAATCAACTTTTCACAAGATTATTCTCAGAAATTCAGATTATTCATTCACCTGAAATACATATTTGTTTCCTAATACTGAAAACTAACTTCAGTAAATGCTGCATACAAGCATAATATTTCATCATTGCCTGATGGCCACGAATATAGTGCATCACACCCAGTGTAACGCGCCACTGCACAGGTGAATAACGAGATAGAACCACAAAAAACTATCTTGTTAAGAACTTACAGCAAAATGGGGGTGCACCAAAACCTATAAGAAAGATTTTTAGCACTGAGATCTGGTAATTGGGTCTGAAAAACGAGCCAAATATGCAACCGGAGATCCGGTCTGACTGATCCTCAAAACAATAGAGTGTCTGGGTTCCAATAGACACGCTCCACACCCAACAAATGACAGGCCCAGAATACAGATTGAACTGCAGAGAAGCATCACTCAGGGGAAATCTAGTCTAGCAGGAGAAACCAGGACTAGCAGGAGAAACCAGGGGACTAGAGGCCAGGCTCTTGTGACTGGGAAGCTGGAGAACACAGAAGCGCAGGTGACAGTCCACCTGCTGTCCGCGTGACTGGGCGTCTGGAGAACACCGGCGCGCAGGAGACCGACAGCGCCACTGGGTGGCTAGTGATTGCCCACCCGCCAGTGACCTAGAGCTGAAACCAACTGGAGACAGTCCAGTTCCATCCCCGTATTCGAACATTTCGGCAAGGAGCCTGGGCCCGCCAAAGCAGAGGGGTGACGTCACTGGAGCTCGGCCTTCGGAATTCCCTACAAGTGGAATCCACTTTAGCAGGCATAGTCTACCAACACAAAGGAGAGACAACAGAGATACACAACACCGAAACAAATCTATAGAATAAAACAGAAACACAGCAATCAAATAGAGCTGGAAAGTAACATGAGCATCATGAAAAAACAAGGGAAAGAAAGGAGTACAAACAATGCAGGACAACTTAATTCTACAGGAGGACCTAGAAGCATCAGAAACAGGAATAGGGAAAGAACTTAAGGCATTCCTAACTCAGATGGAAAGGAATATTAGAGAAGACATGAGGCAGCAAGTCCAAGCAATAAAAGTATATTTTGAAAATGAATTAAACAAACAAACTCAAATGGCAAACAACGAGCTTTACCAGGAGATAGAGATCTTAAAAGAAATCAAACAGTAATACTAGAAATGCAGGAAAGTATTAACCAAATTAAAAACTCAAACGAGAATATTACAAATAGACTAGATCAAGCAGAAGTCAGAATATCAGATAATGAAGACAAAGTTTATCAACTTGAAAAGAATATAATCAACACAGAAAAGAGGCTTAAATCCCACTAGCAATCTATTCAAGAGATATTGGATGTCATAAAAAATGAGAGTCATTGGGATAGAAGAAGGCATAGAGATTCAAACCAAAGGAATGGAGAACATATTAAATATAATAATTCTAGAAAACATCCCAGAGATGAAAGATGGATCGGATTGTCAAATCCTGGAAGCCTACAGGACCCCAAACATTCAAAATCATAATAGGCAAACTCCAAGACATATAATTATGAAGATAGCCAACATACAGAACAAGGAGAGAATATTAAACACTATAAGAGAAAGGAGGCAGATTACATTCAGGGGAAAACCAATTAGGTTAATGACTGATTTTTCATCACAGACTTTGAAAGCGAGAAGATCCTTGAACAATGTATTTTAAATGCTGAAAAATAATGGATTCCAACCAAGAATACTGTATCCAGCAAAATTAAGGTTCAGATTTGAAAACGAAATTAAAGTCTTTCACAATAAACAAAAGCTAAAAGAATTCGCAGCCAGAAAACCAGCACTGCAAAGCATTTTGAGCAAAATACTACAAGAAGAGGAATTGATAAATAGTGCCGAAAACTAACAGCAGGAGGTATCTCAGTAAAGGGGGAGGAAAATAACCAAAAAAGTAAAAACTAGCCAAACTAAAACATAATAAATAAATAAACATGATTGGAAGAACAAATCATATTTCAATTGTAACCTTAAATGTTAATGGATTATATTCACCAATCAAGAGAATGGGCTAGTAACCTGGATCAAAAAAAATAAATCCAACAATATGCTGCCTTAAGGAGACTCATATGATAGGAAAAGACATACACAGGGTGAAGGTAAAAGGTTGGGAAAAATCATACCACTCACATGGCCCTCAGAAGCAAGAAGGAGTGGCCATACTCATGTGGAATAAAATCAACTTCAAACCTAAGTTAATCAAAAGGGATAAAGAAGGACACTATATTCTGTTAAAAGAAACCATCCACCAACAAGACATAACAATTATGAATTTGTATGCACCAAGCAATGGAGCTGCAATGTTCATAAAACAAACTCTCCTCAAGTTCAATAGCCAAATAGACTACAACACAATAATTATGGGTGACTTCAAGACACCACTCTCGGCATTAGACAGATTCTCTAGACAAGAACTGAATAAAGAAACTATCAAACTCAACAGCACAATTTGTAACCTAGACTTGAACGACATATATAGAATATATCAGCCATCATCAAGTGGATACACGTTCTTCTCAGTTTCACATGGATCCTACTCAAAGATAGACCATATATTATGCCATAGGGCAATTCTTAGTAAATATAAAAGCATGGAGATTATACCATGCACTATATCTGATAATAATGGAATGAAACTGGAAATCAATGATGAAAGAAGGAAGGAAAAATCCTACATCACATGGAAAATGAACAACATGCTACTGAATGATCACTGGGTTACAGAAGACATAATGGAGGAGATAAAAAAAATTCTTAGAGACAAATGACAATACAGACACAACATACCAGAATCGATGGGACACAATGAAAGCAGTTTAAGAGGGAAGTTCATTTCTTGGAGTTCTTTCCTCAAAAAAAGAAAAAAATCAACAAATAAATGAACTCACACTACACCTCAAAAACCTAGAAAAGGAAGAGCAAAACAACAGCAAATGTAGTAGAAGACAAGAAATAATTAAATTTAGAGCAGAAATCAACAAAATTGAAACAAAAAAAAATTTAAAAATTTGATAAAACTAAAAGTTGGTTCTTTGAAAAAATAAATAAGATTGACAGGCCCACAGCCATGCTAATGAAGAGAAGAAGAGAGAGAACTCAAATTACTAACATACGGGATGAAACAGGCAATATCACAACAGACACTACAGAAATACAGAAGATAATTAGAAAGTATTTTGAAACACTATATTCCAATAAAATAGAAGATAGTGAAGATATCGATGAATTTTTTAAGTCATAAGATCTGCCCAGATTGAGTCAGGAAGACACACGCAATTTAAACAGACCAATAACAAAGGAAGAAATGAAAGAAGCCATCAAAAACTACCAACCAAAAGAAGCCATGGACCGGATGGGTATACAGCGGAGTTCTACAAAACCTTTAAAGAAGAATTAATACCAATATTTTTCAAGCTATTTCAAGAAAAACAAAAAGAAGGAGCTTTTTCAAATTTATTCTATGAGGATAAATCACCCTGATCCCGAAACCAGACAAAGACACTTCAAAGAAAGAAAACTACAGACCAATATCTCTAATGAACTTCGATGCAAAACTTGTCAATAAAATCCTGGCGAATCGAATACAAAAGCATATCAAAAAAATTGTGCACCATGATCAAGTAAGATTCATCCCTGGGATGCAAGGCTTGTTCAATATACGGAAATCAATAAATGCCATTCACCACATCAATAGACATAAAGACAAGAACCATATGATCATCTCAATAGATGCAGAAAAAACATTTGACAAAGTTCAGCATCACTTTATGTTCAAAACACTAGAAAAACTAGGGATAACAGGAACTTACCTCAACATTGTAAAAGCTATATATGCTAAACCTCAGGCTAGCATCATCCTAAATGTGGAAAAACTGAAGGCATTCCCTCTAAAATCTGGAACAAAACAGGGATGCCCTATATCACCACTTCTATTCAATTTAGTTCTTGAAATACTAGCCAGAACAATTAGACAGACAAAAAAAATTAAAGGCATTAAAACAGGAAAAGAAGTATTTAAATTATCGCTATTTGCAGATGTCATGAAAATATATTTAACAGACCCCAAAGGGTCTACAATGAAACGGCTAGAGTTAATAAATGAATTCAGCAAAGTGGCAGAATATAAAATTAACACGCATAAATGAAAGGCATTCCTGTATGTCAGCAACACAACTTCTGAAATGGAAATGAGGAAAACCACTCCATTCACAATATCCTCAAATAAAATAAGATACTTGGGAATCAACCTAACAAAAGACGTGAAAGTTTTATATACTGAAAACTACAGAACCCTAAAGAGAGAGAGAAGAAGATCTTAGAAGATGGAAAAACAAAAGACCCAGAATAGCAAAAGCAACTCTAAACAGAAAATATGAATCTGGAGGTATAGTGATACCAGAGTTCAAACTGTACTAAAAGCAATAGTAACAAAAACAGCGTGGTACTGGTAACAAAATAGGCAGGTGGAACAATGGTACAGAATAGAGGACACAGAAACCAATCCTCAAAATTACAACTTTCTTATATTTGAAAAAGGGGCTAAAAGCATGCAATGGAAGTAGGATAGCATCTTCAAACAATGGGGTAGGGAAAATTGGGGAAAGGTGGGGCAAGGGAGAGAAGTGAACAACAGCAGATGAGGTAGAGAAAGAAGATGGGAGGGGATGGGAGGGGGTATAGTAGGGGATAGTAGGGGATAGGAAATGTAGCAGAATACAACAGTCAGTAATATGACATTATGTAAAAATGTGAATGTGTAACCGATGTGATTCTGCAACTCGTATTTGGGGAAAATTGGGAGTTCATAACCCAATTGAGTCAAATGTATGAAAGATGATATAGGATGAGCTTTGTAATGTTTTGAACAACCAATAAAAATAAATAAATAAAGGTTTAAAGTTGAGTGGGAAGAAATCAGCTAAAAAAGAGTTGAGATGCATTCATTTTGCTAAGCAGAAACTTTGTTTTGTGTACTTGTAACTATCACAAATTTATTTTACCAGAAAACTGGCTTTTAAAAATGCACATAATTGAGATTAAAGGATAATCCACTTACCTTCAAGAAAAACTCATAGCATTTCCTATATTTTTCATATTTTATTTTTTTGTGAATATTTTGTCATGGACCAGGTCTAGACTTAGGCTATTCTTCCAGAATACTACCTCATCTGACAAGTTGGTACAATGTGTTGGATTGTTCTTTTCATCTTTTATTTAATAGTTTCTAGATGATAATGTGTATTTTTCCATATGTTTGTTTGGACATACATACCCAACTATATCTTTGCATTTTCTGTTTTACTGGGGAAGAGACTCATCAAAAGCTCTTTATTATATGTATCAACAATCAAACATTTAGAGCATGCAATTATACATAATTTTGCATGAAAATATTTTTGTACCATTTTTATAAAGATTTAGAATTATTAATACTGTCCCTACTGTAATTAGTAACTCCTTACAAAAAGAATTAATCAATTGACTTTATATCAATTATGAATATGAAAATTACTAAAATAAGTATTTGGCAATTAATATGCAATTGATAGAAAGTGAAATCACAAGAAAGCCATTTAAAATGTCAGTGCATATGGTCCTTAAATAATAGGTTGTTCAAAAAAAAAATTCTCTAATTCAAAAGAGTTAATATGCCATATTACAGCTAAATGTGATATAAAAACCTTAAATTATCAGTATTGATAAATAAGAATGATACCTGTTTACCTAAATATGTTTATTTGATTTTCACTGTAAGATGTTAATTCTGGAAGACTTGAGAATTAAGAAAGACTTGGTCTATATTATTTCTAACAGGCTAATCAAAGTACTTTTAAATATATATGTATATATATATATATATATATATATATATATATATATATATATATATGTAACACATATGCATGAATATAGATACATATGCATAATAAATGTATTGTAATATATTTATCAGGTGGTTATAATTTTTAAATTTTCTCAAGAAAAGAATGACTATAAAAAACAGTTTTAAATGTAAATTTCATAGCATAGTACTGTTTGTAATGCTATGAGAGAAAAATACTTATGGAGGGAAAATGAAAAAGGAAGAGAGAGAAGGGGGAAAATGAGGAAGTAAGTGAGTAAAGAAGAGGGAGAGGAGTGTTTGATGAAAAGATAAAAGTGGAGGGGCTGGGTTTGTGACTCAGTGTTAACATGCTTGTCTAGCATGTGTGAGGCAGTGGGTTATATTCTCAGCACCACATACGAATAAATAAAATGAAGGTCTATCAACAACTGAAAAAATAAAAAAAGAAGAAATATTACCAAAATTCCAAGATTTTATGAATGTTAAATACAAAAAATTATGTTGCATAGCCTTATGTAAATTCTAGACTCCCCAAAATAATCATTAAATGCTAGATTATTAGTGTTATAACTAAAAATCCATTGCTCTTTCTTCTACATTCTGTGGCATGCTAGTGCTAAAATAAATTGTATTATAACACCAAAATAAAATTCTAATATTTATACAGTAACTGACCCAGTTTAACATCAATGCAAGAAGATTCCTATGTGATATAATGTGTATTTTGACGTTCATTTTTATTCAACACTGGTACATTACTATTTCTCCAGTTAATGCACATCATAGGATGTATATTTCATCCACAATTTAGCAAATATATACACATTTGTTTTGCTTTCAATCACTTTTGCTTCAGAACACATGTATTCCTCCATGTTTCTTGACTTCTCTTTTTGTGACACTTCTTTCCAAACACATTATTTTCGATTTCCATTATCACTTTTGAAGCAAAACTGACACACCCGTCATGATAAAACATAACACTAATATTACCATTAGATGTAAAACTGGTTTAAATGAATGATTGTACATCAATATAAGATTTCTTGTATACTTTCAGATATCAATTCAATCCATTATTCAAAGTGAAACCAGTTATATCATTTATTCACAGTATGGTCTATTCATGCATTGTCTATATATTGATAGACACATGGTACACCTCTGTGTACTCCTAACAATAATTTCTATATCTTCAAAATATTGCTCCCAGAAATGGTGGAAAAAATATGCATGTCAACTGATCTACATATACATTTTATCACAGTAATATTCTGGACACAAAATGCAAAGGTCACACTTATGACTGTCCCAAAGCCTAAATGGAAAGTGAACATGGATTACTAAAAACATCCATGTCCAGGTTGCCTAATGCTCTCAAATGTCAATCCTATTGGTGATTACATATGTGTTTCTTCCTAAGACTACATTTTCAATCTCACCCTGTTGAAACTGTCTAAACCTCTCACTCATTTTATAATTTGCCTGATTTCCTACTCTCTATTCACATCTGCTTTCCTACTTTTTTCCCCAGTTCATCATTGTGACTGACTCTTCACATGTGCTGACATTTATATTCAATCTCTACCAGAAACCCTATTGCTAAAGAACTTTTGGTCCATATTCTATACTCAATCTTCTTCGTAATCCTACCGACTATATTCCTAATCCTAGCAAAAATCCCTTTTTTAACTGGATGCTCTCTTCTACATTCAATCATCGAAGGTACAAGGATCTATGCCATTGCATATCAATTTATCTGAGACATATGTGCAGAACATAATTCAAAGCTAAGTATCCCACTCAAAGGCCAAATTCCCTTCTAGGATTCAAATCTTACCTAGATTTATATTTCAATACTTATATTTCACCTATATTTTCATGTAAATATCGCAGGTTTCCAATAACATTGTTCATCAAGCAGAATGATTCCTAACCCATATTGAACATGTTATTAATCCTAACCATACACTGTTCCTCAATCTAACTTTACAGAAGAGCAGAGACAGAGTTGGTATTACAATACAGGAATGTATGGATCTTCCACCTGCTGAGAACCTCAAAGGTCCATGTAGAAATAATCCCTGGAGAATGTGTAGGATGCTATGAACGACCTGAGAGGGCAAAAGTCATCTTCCATGGCAAAAAAACATGGTCAGGATAAAGGGTTGTGTCTTAATCAGAATCTCTCTTCTTAATGTAGAGAAGATGGACCAAACCAAGCCTCTGTGGAGAGCTGTTCCCCAGTACCTATGGTTGATATACCATTCTAACTTATGAAAATGTCAGAGGAAGTAGGTGCAGCCTCCATCTCATGGGACCCTTGGAAGCATCTGTTAGGACAAAGTGGTTGCCAAGGCTGTGACTTCATTCAGTTCCTGAAGGAAGTGACCTACCTCACTTTCTTGGTGATGGAATCTCTGAACTTGGGATCCAGGAAACCAGGCACACAGAGCCAGTCCCAGTACCAGTCCCAGTGGTCTCACTTGTTTGGATTTACCAAGGACAGAGTCAGTCTTTCTTGGTACCTACTGATGTGAGGATGGCCAAATGCCAGAAAAGCTCTGAAGAGGGGCCCTTCCTGAGAAAGCAGAAAGTGGCTCACCAATGGATCCTCACAACTTCACAGAGTTGGCCAAAGAAAACAGATCTGAGACAAGACAGGCCATTTTGGGGTAACATAGTATGGCCCACCATTCAGAGGACACACTGTATAGTCACAGACCTACTTGGGGAAAGGAGGTGCCTTTGTGGGTGTGGGTGTGAGTTTTTGGTTCTGTCTCATTTTCTGAGAATAGGTGGAAAAGGCGGGTTTTTTTTGGTTTGGTGTGGACTCTTTATAGTAGGTCGTTTGACAAGGTGAGTGTTTCTTTATCTATGTATTCCACTGTGTCCATGGTTGAAGACATTAGAAAAGAGAATGCATCAAGGATGTGTCCTGTCTATTAGGAAGCTTCCCAGCATTCATCCTGCCCGATTTATTAATGGACTGTGGCTTGTCTTATAGATGTGCAACACCTACTAAATTCCTAAGTTCAGGTTTTCTTCCTAAATTCTGGCCACTCTCCAAAATAGTCTTATGGATTTGTGTCCAAGATATGTACCCCTCCAAGCTCTGTGACATGGCCATGTACTGGATAGCTGAAGGAAATGGGAGCATCTCAGAAAACACAGATATCAGTGTGACCAGTAATGTCTCAGTGGAAAAACCCTTCTTTTGGCCTTTTGCTTACCTATTGATCTGTTGACCTGAATGTCAGGAGGTCTTTGCCTCAGTCCACCCATTTGGGAAGACTGATGAAAACTGTTTTCAAATGGAAATGCATGCGCATCACCTGTCGCTCTTTGTTTAATTGCTTAGGATAAGGATGTGTCTGATTCAGCCTCTTGGCCCTGTGTGATGCTGTGGCTTAGATTCTCAGCACCTCATGGATCTAAAGAAAGATTCCATGTGTGTATCCAAAACAAAAATGGTAAAAAACCACGCTGACTTTAGGAAAATAAGTGGCAAGGGAGCTCTTTTGAACACTGTCTTGGGCTGCGCCCCTCATGGAAAACTCCAGCAAGAGGTTATGATTAGTGTCTATATGGAAGAGGATGAGGGCCTTGTGGGAGTGTTTTGGTTTTAATTGTGTTTATTTGTGTGGTGGTTGGAAGTGATGACTGGGTCCACCTGGGCTTGAACTCTGGTGTGATACCCTTAGAGACTGAGGTCTAGAACTGACGTCAGAGAAGTATTGCCATGAATTGTGTTGGGGTTTTAGGAGGCCATGCATGAGAGTCGCTCTTGGAAACTGAGATCTTGGACCAGGGTAGCTTTCCACAGAACACTGGGAATCTCAGCCAGGATATCACATGATTTCATTCTGAAAGACTTGGCAGCAATAGTTGAGAGTCAAAACTCACATGGACCTCATATTGTAGACCTCAATGGGCCTGGCTTCATGTGACTTTTTGGTCACTCTTTGGGAAGACTTTCCTCTGAGAGTTCTCCAGAACTTTCATTGAAATAAACTTCCTCAACATTTAATGGTTCCTGAATAAATTTAAACCCACAGTGCCTCCAACTTCATCCTTTAAAAATGGCTAGATAAGTACCATGACATTTTTTAAATTCCCATGACCAGATGGCACTGGAGTAACTTTGGATCTTATGCTGTTGATCATGAGTGTACAATACAGTGCCTTGATTGACTTGGTTTCATGAGAATGGTGTAGAACAGAGATGCCAGTAATTTGGAGACTGCTGAGTTGGGGCCTAGAGCAGTGATGTGCAGGTGTGTGATAAAACATCTGTGTTGGGGCCATGTGGATCTGCCATTGGCTTCCAAATGGCTTGTGACTGACATGCTGCAGCCAGCAGACCCTTATATGTAAAGGCATCTTGTTATATGGAGATTTTTCAGGGCAATGTTCAGAATCAAGTTGCTATGGTCAAGGGGGCAAGCATGTGCGATAGAAGCCTGGTTGGTGCATTTATATGCAGACCCTGACACACCACATGTGACAGAAATCCCTCCAGCACTGTGCCCCAGTTGAAATCCTTGTATTTCAAGAAGCAAATACCAAACTCCAAGTGCAGCAGCAAGAAACACCACGAAAACTGGAGGATTACCAACTGGGTTCACAGTCCAAACAGGGAGACACTTAGCCCCAAGTTGCCACAGTTTACCTACAAAGAGAGAATTCAGAACTGCTGCCACATGTTCATTAGGAAAATAAGAAACAACATCCTCCAGGTCACATAGATGAAGACCCAGCTTTGATGGTCTCACTACAAAGAAAGCTAAAGCTTCTGACAACAACGTATATTTCAAGTGCCCAACCTCAGAGGCAGTTTCTCAAGAAGTCTTTAGGCAAGCAGAGCTCCATGTTTCTGGAGTGTTTACCCTTTCCCTTACTTTTGGAAACTCCTCTACCACCTTCAAGGTTGTGAACTCCTGAGCATTTTCCATTCCAGATATGTATTAACAGATTTTCTAATTCTTCTCCTCTAATTGTGTCTTACTTGGGGCGAAGGTAATGTCAAGGCATTTTTCTGGATGAGAGTGGAAAGATTTTTGTTTAGCATATGTTTGCATACACATTGGATTCATTTTCCTATTTTCCATTTGAAATACTGAATCCCTGACACTAACCCATACTGTACTAGAATCTGACTACTAATCCTAATATGATGGAGAAAAAGAATCCTAACAGAAAAGAAATAGAAGCTGTTCAGAGAAGGCATGGTATATATTTGGACTTGCCTTTTGCAAGTAGGTGTTATAATTCTAGTCAATTTTTAATTGAAATAGTCCTCCATGTGTTTTTAAAGTTAACAAATATGTGAATTCCTGTCTCCCTTTCACTGTAGACTATTCAGCACATCTATTTTATATGCACATAAAGAATCCTACCTTTTATCACGTGTATATTTTTGTGTGGTAGCTGATTTGGCAGATACAAATTTTGAGAAGAGATCACTCCTCCTAGATGCTGTTGGAACTGAAAATTGAACCTATGGGTGAGCTTCCTAGGAGAACAACATTATACATAAATCCCTGTTAAGTAAATTGAATATTTTTAGATCTGTGAATGATGTATATTTCATGGTGAATTTGGATTGGCATATATGTTGCTACATTTTAAAATTTGTGTGTGTGTGTGTGTGTGTGTGTATACACACATACACACTCTCCAGATTTTTCAAAATATGAAATATATGTGTCTTATTTACACTCCCTAAATTCATTCATGTTCAAGTATGTGGATTTATAATCAACTTTTCACAAGATTATTTTCAGAAATATTCATCCACCTGAAATTCATATTTGTTTTCTATTACTGAAAACTAACTTCAGTGAATGGTGCATACGTATCCTGTTGATAGTCACAGCCGAAGGGGCCACAGCAAACTTCCAGGTGCCAGCAAACTTTCAGCTGCAGGCTGATTATTGGCTCACAGCGGCCTTAGCAACTTCTAGCTCATTGTCTCCTCTGTGGTGATGCTCATTGGAGATGCTCATTGAGATGTTTCCCCGCCTTTCAGACTTCCAGCTTATGATTGGCTCACAGCAGCCCCAGCAACATCTAGCTGATTGGCTCCTCTGCGGTGATGCTTATTGGGCTGTTTCCCTGCCCATTCAGACCATGGAGCTGCTCATTGGGGGACTTTTTTGGCTCTGCCCACGTGACCCAGCCAATCTGCCTCAAGAGCAGGAGGATTGTGAGAAGTGGATAGAGGCTTTTGTGGGAGGGAGAGGCTTTTGGGAAGCTGGTGTTGGGAGTTGGGGTTCTGAGGATTTTTCCTGAGAGGCTGTTTTGCTTGGCGTGTGTGGTTCTAAAAATAAAGTTAGTTTCTTTTGACAAGTGGATTCTGATTGTGCCCAGCCAGACAGCGGCATTTGGTGGCTCATATGGGGAGCGACTGAGGGTAACTGATAAGGTAAACTGCTCGCTCTTGAGGGCAGGGCGAGAGGATGGGTAGCCATTTTATGATTCCTATTTTGTTTTAAGTTGCCTGTCCCTGGAGATGAGTGAGATGGAAGAAAAACTGCTCACATCTGAGGAAAAACTATTTGTGTCTGAGGAACAGATAGGGAGAAAGGCTATAATAATTTTTTGTTGTTCCATTTTTATTTCGTTCTATCTCTTTTTTTGTTTGGTGTTATCTTGTTGGTTTGTATTATAGTAGAAATATGGGATCAAAAATTAGTAAAAAACAAACCAAAAAAGTGTTAAGTAAATTGTTAGAGGAAGGAGGCATCCCAGTAAAATCAAGAGCAGTCATGGCAATTGTTGATACAATACAAAAATGTAGACCATGGCTTTTTAAGGAGGAATTGTTAAATATATCACAATGGAACCATCATGGTGCAGATTTAAAAAGAATAGAAAAGAAAAGCCCAGGGATTCTGCCAGTTGGCACATTGCCATTGTGGACATTCATATCTTGTTTGCTTAGTTCAAAGCCTTCAGTTCAGTCAATGGTAGAGGAAGAAGAAGACATATTGATTCAAGTAAAACAGAAGGTGTCTCAAGTTAGTCAGACAGAAGAAAAAATTCAAGTAAAAGAGAAGGTCTCTCGAGCTTGTCAGATAGAGGAAACTATTCAAGTAAAAGAGAACGTCTCTCGAACTAGTCAGACAGAGGAAAAAATTCAAGTAAAAGAGAAGGCCTCTAAAGCTAGTTAGACAGAGAAAGAAAGTGTAAAACAGTAAAAAACATCAGGGGAAATTTACAACAGGAGACTGCTACTAACACCTTTCTATCACCAGATGACATAAGTGTCCAACTAACAAGGCCACTTTCTTATGCTGGGAGGCCCCCAACTCCCGCAGTTGATAGTTAGGATCCTGAGACAAGATCTCAAATATTAACATGCCCTGTATTTGAGGGAGGAGGGCAGCGTGTTTACCATGCTTTAAATTTCAAAACAATGAAGCAGCTAAAAGAGGCTGTAACAACCTATCGTCCTCAAGCACCCTTCAATGTAATCATGGTCGAATCCATTAACAACTTGAACATGAAGCCAGTGGATTGGGCTAATATGTGTAATGTTGTGCTAAATGGAGGACAATGCATGTTATGGAAGGTTGCCAATGAGGAATGTTGAAAGGAGACAGCTAGGCGAAATGCAGGAGCTGGTTATCCTCAGAGAAATCTAGATATGTTGTTAGGAAAGGGACCTTATGAAGATCAGCCGCAGCAAATTGCATATGATCATGGTGTATGTGCAGAAATTGGTGTAGATGCAATTAAGGCATGGAAGACTTTACAAGAACATGGAGGTTTACAAGGTCAATTATCTAAGGTAATACAAGGAGCTAATGAACCTTATGCTGAATTTGTAGATAGGCTTATTCAAAGAGCTACCAGAGTTTTTGGGAATACAGAACAAGCAATGCCATTACTAAAACAACTGGCTTATGAGCAAGCGAATCGTTATTGCAGAGATATCATTAGACCATGGAAAAATGAAGATTTAAACACATTGATTTAATTATGTAGAGACATTAATGAACAAGAGCAAGTCATGGCAGCTGCAGTAAAACAGGCTTTAGTTGCCAGATACATTAATGAACAAGGGCAAATTGTGGCAGCTACAGTAAAACAGGCTTTAGATGCCAGACCAAGAACATGCTACCAATGTGAAGAAACAGGACATTTTAAAAGGAATTGGCCCATAGAAGGAGGGTTTAACAATATTAGGTATCAAAGGAGTAGAATACCAGGTATTTGGCCACAATGCCATAGAGGGAGACATTGGGCTAATGAGTGCTGTTCTCAAACCACCATAGAGGGTACTCAATTATCAAAAAATGAACAAGGACCAGGTGTTTATCCACGATATCATGGAGAAAGGCATTGGGCTCAATTGCCAAATAAATGGACAGGGGGTTCCAATGCTCCGGGGCCCCAAACCACAAATATACAGAGCACTGGAGGAACCCAGCAACCCCAACAGGGTAGTGCCCAGGACACATTGTCCATCAGATCCCTCATCAGACAAACCAGAGGGAGCACAGTGTTGGACATCTGTGCCTCTGCCAGATCAGTACTAACTCCAGAGATGGGAGTTCAAATCATTCCCACAGGGGTAAAAGGACCTCTTCCCAAAGGAACCATGGGCTTATTATTGGGATGCAGCTCTTCTACTCTAAAAGAACTTATGATAAGTCCTGGGGTGATTGATCCCGATTATGAAGGTGAAATAAAAATTATAGCCAGTTCTCCAAAGGACATATCAGTAATTTCACAAGGAGATAGAATAGCACAGTTACTAATAATACAGAGCCTATATGATAAATTTTCCAGTCGTACTGTAGAAAGATGTTCCAAGGGATTAGGCTCCACAGGTGTAGATTTGGCTATGCTTTCTTTAAATTTAGATTCTCGCCCCATGCTAAAACTAAATATTCAAGGGCATGAATTGAATGGGCTACTGGATACAGGTGCAGACATTAGCATCATCTCTCGTCAAGAATGGCAAAAACATTGGCCATTACAACAAGCCACTCAAACGCTTCGAGGCCTATAAGTGGCGACTAATCCCCATAGAAGTAAAATGGTATTAGATAGGAATGATCCTAAAGGATGTGAAGGAACTATACAGCCATATGAATTGGATCATCTTCCCATAAATTTATGGGGACGAGATGTCCTAGATCAATTAGGTTTGACATTAACAAATAACATCAACCAAAATGCAGCCACTATTATGACTAGACAAGGTTTTAGGAAAGAAAAAAGATTAGAAAAACAAGAATAAGTCATAGCAGCACCAATACAAATAGATCAAGGAACAGAGAGACATG
The DNA here is from genome assembly GCF_048772815.1 of Callospermophilus lateralis. Lineage (NCBI taxonomy): Eukaryota > Metazoa > Chordata > Mammalia > Rodentia > Sciuridae > Callospermophilus > Callospermophilus lateralis. Next base: position 23,991 of record NW_027517239.1, read on the forward strand.
GGTTGGATTTTCAGAAAGGGCCACTGAGACAATAAAAATTACCTGAAAATCAGAAAGACAGTATGGGTTCCTCAGTGGCCCCTGACTGAAGAAAAGATACAAGCAGTCCATGACCTGGTAAAACAACAATTAGCAGAAGGACATATACAACCGACTGTATATCCCCAAAATACTCCCATTTATATCATCAAAAAGAAATCTGGTAAATGGAGACTATTGCAAGATTTTAGAGCCATTAATAATGAGATGGTTATTATGGGACCTGCTCAATCAGGGATTCCTCAATTGTCTGCTTTGCCAATAACCTGGTATGTTTTAGTTATAGATATTAAATATTGTTTTTTTTTTCAATTATAATTCATCCTAAGGATAGTCCAGGTTTTGCTTTTACTATCCCTGCACTGAATCATGAAGGTCCTGATCAGAGATATGAATGAAAAGTACTCCCTAAAGGGATGGCTAACAGCCCAACTATGTGTCATATTTATGTTAACAAAGTAATCCAGCCACTTAGAAATCAAAATTCTGAACACAAATATTTCACTATATGGATGATGTATTATTAGCACACAAAGCTAAAAACACATTGCTAGAAAGTTATGCCACACTTACAAACTTATTAAAAATTATAATGTAGAGATAGCAATAGATAAAGTACAATTAAATTTTCCAATTAATTATTTAGGAGTTCTGTTATCCTCAACCATGGTCAGTCCACCAAAAATTCAAATACGAGTAGATCAACTCAAATCACATAACGACTTTCAAAAGTTATTAGGAGACATTAATTGGATAAGGCCTTATCTAGGTATACCAACAGGAGAGTTGGGACCTTTATTTGGTATCCTAAAAGGTCTATCAGATAAAAATTCACCCTGCATGTTAACACCTGAAGCAAGAAAGGCAATAAAAATCAATGAAACATATATGGAAAATATGCATTTGGATAGAATTGATATAAGTTTGCCTTTATTATTTATTGTACTACCAACAAAAAATATTCCTACAGGAGTATTTTGGCAAGAAGGTCCATTATTATGGATACATTTATCTTATTCTCCTTACACTATTCTTACTAGGTATCCTGAGGCTTTAGGATAATTAATACTCAAAGGAATTAAAGCAGCAAAGGGAGTGTTTGGAATTTCTTCCAATAAAATTTTTACTCCATATACTCTGAATCAAATTGATGAGTTAGCTAATGAGTTAAATACTTGGGCAATAATCATGGTCCAATCTAATGTTTCATTTGATAACCACTTACCATCTAACCCTTTATTTTCTTTTTGGTCATCGCATCCTGTAATTTTTCCAAAATTGAGAAGAAAAACACTTATCATGAATGCTTCAAATATATTCACTGATGTATCAAATAATGGTACAGCAGCAATAGTTATACCTGATAAAACTTATAAATTTTTAGTACCCAAACAATCAGCTCAAAAGGTAGAGCTTAATGCAGTATTACAAGCTTTTGAGATATTTAAATATTCTGTATTTAATTTATTTTCCGATAGTCAGTATATAGTTAATGCTATAGTATCCCTTAAAGTTGCTGGTAAGATTTCTCCTTTCTCTACTGTTTTCTCTTTACTTTCCAATATAAAAAGTCTAATTTGGGACAGAAAAGATCTATTCTTTATAAGACATATCAGGGCACATCCAAAAAGAAGATGATTTGACTCAAGGCCTTATCAGCTGATATCCAAAATTCCAGTTTGACTATCCTTACATCTGAGATAGAACCAGGATGCTTTTTTCATTATCTATTTTATTATTGCCCTTTCCCACATTCTATTTTGTTTTTTGAGCTCATACAGACCTAGTTTAATGTTTTGCTGATCAGTTCTATTTTTTGACAAAAGAGTTTTTGAACATTGCAATGGAGATTTCACGTGTAAAAAGTTATAAGGCCTTTACTATTAGGTTATGTGTTGTATGTATTATATTATGTGTGCACACTTGTGTTTTGTGTTATATGTTTGAATGTTCGTATGTCCATATATGATATATGATGAGCGCTCATAAAAAAAATGGATCCAAATATTTTTTTATTCACATTATTTAAATGGTTTAATTTAAATTGGGTAAAGAGCTGTTGAGGTTTGTTTTAAAATTTGAAAAAAAGGAGGTTAACAGATCTGTTTCCTTTCTTTCACCTTTCCTTTTCATTATATTTAATAATTATCTTCAAGACAATGTAAATAGTTAAGAAAATTGTTTTCTTTCAGTGCCTTCTGGAATGTTACATAATTTTTCTTTAGCCATTATTGCCAGAATTCCTATCTTCATCCCAGTGCTGGTGAAATCAAAGATAAAACCAATCTACAGCTTCTGCAATAGCCATCACTGAAATGCTTGCAGAACTTGCCTAGACACATTGAGAACTCTCCTGTATGCATTGTAAACTACCTGTTTGTGCAGCGACTTGTGGTAGTGTTCGGGTATATTTGCTGATGATGTCATCGGTGGTACAATTTTTCCAAAAGGAGCTGTCAATTGGCTTGGTGTATCTTCCTCTCTTCTGTGTGTCATTATCGTCCAGCTAATGTTTGGGGGCCATTAGAGGTGAGGCAAAGAACCCACCAACACCCGGTGGTACAAAGACCTCTCCACAGGTGTTGCTGTAAACTGGACCGGTAGTCAGTGATGGGTAAGATCCAATTGCAATGGTACCAACTTAACGGGTAAGGACCATATGTACTATTGGACAACCTAAGGCAGGCACTGTCCCTAAGCCACATGTGTGTTGTTTAAACAGAGAGGGGGAGATGTTGAGAGCCACATCCGAAGGGGCCCCAGCAAAATTCCAGAAGCCAGCAAACTTTCAGCTGCTGGCTGATGATTGGCTCACAGCAACATCTAGCTGATTGGCTCCTCTGCGGTGATGCTCATTGGGCTGTTTCCCTGCCCTTTCAGACCACGGAGTTGCTCATTAGGGGACTTATTTGGCTTTGCCCACATGACCTAGCCTATCGGCCTCAAGAGCAGGAGGATTGTGGGAGGTGGAGAGAGGCTTGTGTGGGAGGAAGAGGCTTTTGGGAAGCCAGTGGTGGCAGTTGGGGCTCTGAGGGTTTTTCCTGAGAGGCTGTTTTGTTTGGCGTGTGTGGTTTTAAAAATAAAGTTAGTTTCTTTTGACAAGTGGCTCCTGATTGTGCCCAGCAAGACTGCGGCATTATCCTAATATTTCTACAGTAACTGCCCCAGTTTAACAGCAATGCAAGTAGACTCTTATGGGACATGATTTGTATTTTGATGTTCATTTTTATTCAACACTGGTACATTACTATTTCTTCAGTTTATGCACATCGGAGGGTATATATTTCTTGCACAAGTTGGCAAATTTATAGGCATTTGTTTCACTTTCAATCACTTCCTGCTTCAGAACACATGCATTACTCCAGGTTTCTTAACTGGTCTATTCATGAGACTTCTTTCCAAACATATTATTTCCGATTTTCTTTATAATTGTTTAAGCAAAACTCACACACCCTTCATGATAAACCATAACTATCATTTCACAATTAGATGTATAACTGTTTGGAATGAATGATTGTATATCAATATAAGATTTCTTATATATTTTCTGATATCAATTCAATCCATGATTTAAAGTGGAACCAGTTATATTATTTATTCACAGTATGGTCTATTCATGCATTATCTATATTCATAGACACAGGATACACCTCTTTGTACCCCCAATACTAATTTATACGTTTTCAAAATATTGCTCCCAGTAATAGAGGAAGAAATACTCATGTCACCTGATCTAAATATGCATGTTATCACAGTAATATTCTGGACGCAAAATGCAAAATTCACACGTGTGATTGTACCAAAGCCTAAATGGACACTGAACATGAATTACTAAAAACATCCATGTCCAGCTTGCATAACGCTCTCAAATGTCAATCCTATCGGTGACTACATATTTGTTTCTTCCTAATATATTCAACCTCAAAACTGTTGAAAATGTCTAATACTATCACTCACCCTGTACTTTGCCTGTTTTCCTAATGTCTCTATTGATATCGGCTTTCCTACATATTTTCCCCAGTTCATCATTGTGACTGACCCTTCACATGTGCTGACATTGATATTCACTCTCTAACCAAAACCCAATTGCTAAAGAACTTTTGGTACAAATACTAAATTCACCCTTGTTCCAAAATCTACTGACTATCTTCCTGATCCTATTGATTATCCCTGTTTGAGTGGATGTTCTCCTCTACATTCAATCATCCAAGGTACAAGTCCTATGGCATTGTATATCGACTTATCTGAGACATGTGTGCAGAACGTAATTTAAAGCTATGTATCGCAATCAATTGCCCAATGCACTTCTGAGCTTCAAATCTCACCTAGATTTCTGTTTACATACTTATATTTCACCTCTGTATTCCTATAAATATTGCAGGTTCCCAATACCATTATTCATCCCACAGAATGATTCCTAAACCAAATCGATCCTGTTATTATCCCTAACCATACACTCTTGCCTCAATCTAACATTACAAAAGAGCAGGGACAGAGTTCATCTTACAATACAGGAATGTAGGGGATCTTACACCTGCTGAGAACCTCAAATTTCTATGCAGAAATGATCCCTGGAGAAGATGTAGGCAGCTATGAAGGACCTGAGAGAGCAAAAGCCATCTTCCATGGCAAACACCTTGTGATAACGAAGGGATGTGTATGAATCAGCCTCTCTTTTCTTAATGTAGAGAAGATTTACCAAACCAGACCTGCGTGGAGAGGTGTTCCCGGGTGGCCATTGTTGATATACCATTCAAACTTGTCAAAGTGTCACAGGAAGTAGGGGCAGCCTCCATCTCATGAGACCCATGAAAGCAACTGTTAGGACAAAGTGGTTGCCAAGGCAGTGATCTCATTCAGTTCCTGAAGGAGGTGACCTACCTAACTTCGTTGGTGATGTAACTCTCTGAAATTGGGATCCAAGAAGCCAGGCACCCAGAGCCAGTCCCAGTCCCAGTCCCAGTGGTCGAACTTGTTTGGATTTACCAAGGACAGAGTCAGTCTTTCTTGGTACCTAATGATATGAGGATGGCCAAATGCCAGTAGAGCTCAGAAAAGGGGCCTTTCCCTAGATAGCAGGTATTGGCTCAATGCTGCCTGCTGACAACTTCGTAGAGTGGGCCAAGAAGAACAGATCTGAGACAGGCCAGGCCATTTTGGGGCAACATAGTATGGCCCACCAGTCAGAGGACACTCCAGATAGTCACAGACCTACTTGGGGGAAGGAGGTGCTTTTGTGGATGTGGATGTGAGTTTGTGGTTTTGTCTCATGTTCTGAAAATAGGTAGGAATGGTGGTTTGTATGGTTTGGAGTTGACTGTTTCTAGGAAGTCGTTTCGCAAGGCGAGTGTTTCTATGTCTGTGTATCCACTGTGTTCGTGGTTGTAGTCTTTAGAAAAGAGAATGCATCAATGGAGGTTTCCTGTCTAGTTGGAAGCTTCCCAGCATTCCTCCTGCCCACTTTATAAATGGACTGTGGCTTGCCTTATGGATGGGCAACACCTACTATCTTCCTAAGGTCCTGTACACATCTTGATTTCTGGCCTCTCTCCAGAATAGGCTCATGGTTTTGTGGCCAAGATATGTACCACCTCCAAAATCTGTTACATGGCCATGTAATGGATAGCTGAAGGGAATGGGAACATCTCAGAAAACTCAGATATCAGTGTAACCAGTTAAGTCTCAGTTTAAAAACCTTGCTTTGGCCCATTTGCTTACCTATGGTTATGTTGCCCTGAATGTCAGGAAGGTATTTGCCTCAGGCCACCCCTTTCTGAAGCCTGAAGAAAACATTTTTCAAATGGAAATGAATGGGCATCACCTGTGGATCTTTGCTTAATGGCTTTGGAAAGAGATGTGTCTGAATCAGCCTCTTGGCCCTGTGTGAGGTTGGGGCTTTGATTCTCAGAAGGTGATAGATCTTAAGAAAGATCCCATGTGTGCTTGGGTGTTCTATTGCCTCCAACTCACATAAAGGATTTATACCCGACAATCAGTAGGATTAAATTGGAGAATCAGAACAGTATTAACGGCAGGCCTATTTGATCACTCCTGGTTCACAGGAAGGGTGTCTAGGTCACCCTGACTTTAGGCAAATGAGGGGCAAGGGAGTTTATTTTGGAAACTGTCTTGGGCTTCGCCCCTCATGGAAAATTCCATTCAGAGGTTACGATGAGTGTCTATATGGAAGATGATGAGGGCCATGTGGCAGTGTTTTGGTTTTAATTGTGGTCATTTGTGTGCTGGTTGGAAGAGATGACTGGGTACACCTGGACCTGAACTCTGGTGTGATTCCCCTTAGAGACTGAGTTCTGGAACTGACTTCAGGGAAGTATTGCCATTAATTTTGGTGGGATTTTAGGAGGCCACACATGAGAGTCGCCCTTGGAAACTGAGATCTAGTCTCAGGGTGTCTTTCCACAGTGCACTGGGAATCTCCACCAGGATATAAGACGATTTTATTCTGAAAGACTTGGCAACCATAGTAAAGAGTCAAAACACATATTGAACTCACATTGAGTAGACATCAATGGGTCAGGCTTCATGTGACATTTTGGCCACTCGTTGGGAAGCGTTGCCTTTTAGAGTTCTCTGGAGCTTTCATCCTCACCATTTAATGGTTCCTGAATGAATTGAAAAACCAGTGCATCCAACTTGATACTTGAAAAATGGCTAGATAAATACCATCAAATTTTTGAAATTCCCATGACCAGGTGGCACTGGAGAACCTTTGGATGTCCTGTTGCTGATCATGAGTGTACCAGACAGTGCCTTGAATCACTGGGTTTCATGAAAATGGTGTAGAACAGAGATGCCAGTAAGTTGGAATTTGCTGAGTAGTGGGCCTAGAACAGTGGTGGGCAGGTGTGTGATTAAACATCTGTGTTGGTGTCATGTGGATTGGCCATTGGCTTCCAAATGGCTTTTGACTGACATGGTGCAGCCAGCAGACCCTTGCATGTAAAGGCATCTTGTTATATGGAGAGGTTTCAGGGCAATGTTCAGAATCAAGTTGCTAGGGACAAGGGGGAAGTCTATGTTGGATATAAGACTGGTTGGTGCATTCTCCTGGCAGACCCTGACCCACCACACATGACAGAACTCCCTCCAGCACTGTGTCCCAGTTGAACTACTTGTATTTCGTGAAGCAAACACCAAACTCCCATTGCAGCAGCTAGAAAGACCATGAAAAATGGAGGATGACCACATGGCTTCAGAGTCCACACAGGAAGACACTTAGCCCCCATTGGCTACAGTTTACATACAAAGAGAGAATTCTGCACTACTGCCTCATGTTCATTAAAGAATAAGAAAACATGTGCTCCAGGTTACATAGATGCAGACCCAGCTTTGATGGTCTCACTTCAAAGGAAGCTAAAGCTCCTGACTACAACATATATATCCAGTGCCCAAACTCAGAGGCAGTTTCTCATAAGTCTTCCGGTCAGCAGAGCACCATGTTTGTGAAGTGTTTACCCTGTCCCTTACTTTTGCAAACTCTTCTACCACCCCCAAAGTTGTGAACTCCTGAGCATATTCCATTCCAGATAAGTATTTATAGATTTTCTAACTCTTCTCCTCTAATTGTGTCTAACTTGGGGCGAAGGTAATGTCAAGGCATTGTTCTTGATGAGAGTGGGATGATTATTTTAGCACATATTTGCATAAACATTGGATTGATTTTCCTAATTTTTATTCGAAATACTGAATCACTCCCACTAACCCATACCCTACTAGACTCTATATTCTGACTCCTAATCCTAATATAATGGAGAAAAATAACCCAAAATGAATAGACATACAAGCATTTCAGAGGAGGCATGGTGTATAATTGGACTTGCCTTTTGCATTATGTAGAATTGGAGTTATAAATCTAGTCAATTTTTTGTTGAAATAGTTCTCCATGTGTTTTTTTAACTTTTGTTGTTTGTTGTTCAAAACATTATATAGTTCTTGATATATCATATTTCACACTTTGATTCAAGTGAGTTATGAACTCCCATTTTTATCCAGTATATAGTTTGCAAAATCATATCAGTTACGCATCCATTGATTTACATATTGCCATACTAGTGTCTGTTGTATTTTGCTGCCTTTCCTATCCTCTACTATCCCCCCTCCCCTCCCCTCCCCTCCCATCGTCTCTCTCTACCCCCTATACTGTAATTTATTTTCCCCCTTGTATTTTTCCCTTTCCCCTCACTTCCTCTTGTCCGTAATTTTGTATAACCCTGAGGGTTTTCTTCCATTTCCATGTAATTTCCCTTCTCTCTCCCTTTCCCTCCTACCTCTCATCCCAGTTTAATGTTAATCTTCTTCTCATGCTCTTTATCCCTACTCTGTTCTTAGTTACTCTCCTTATATCAAAGAAGACATTTGGCATTTGATTTTTAGGGATTGGCTTCCTTCACTTAGCATAATCTGCTCTAATGCCATTCATTTCCCTGCAAATTCTATGATTTTGTCATTTTTTAATGCTGAGTTAAACTCCATTGTGGCCTCTGGCGTGCGCCCAGGTTTCCGTTCCTGTCTTCCTGTTTGTTAATTTCTGGCCTATTTATTGTTGTGACCAGGACCTTAGTCAATGCCTTAGTCTGTCTTTTGCATCTCTCATCTTCCCTTTGCTCCCTTTCTTTCTCTTTGTTTCTCTCATATAGTATACTTTCTCGGCTTCTCTGACTAAATCTCCCAAAGTCATATCTTGTGATCCCTCTAAGAGTTGTAACTTTCTTTTAATATCCAGGGCAGCTTGCCCAATGAAGGCCATCATGACAGATGCCTTTTGATCCTCTGCCTGAGGATCAATAGGGGCTCGAGCCTTTGACTGAGGGGGAAACCTGTCCTCAGGAAAGACTTAAAAAAGCGGAGCTTGCGATTGCCTCAGCAGACACCACCGAAAGACAGATCCAGGAGGAGAGTGGGGATGACACATGGTGAGTGACCCACCATGGGACAAGCAGTTTCGTCACATGATTTGTTTTTGTCAGGCCTCAAGGAGGCCCTCAAGACATAGGGGGCACATGTTAAGAAAAAGGACTTAAAATTATTCTTTTCATACATAGGAGAATTGTGTCCATGGTTTCCCCCTGAAGGGTCCATTGATGGTAGAAAATGGCTTAGAGTAGGAGACTGTTTAAACCATTTTTTTTGTTGTTGTTGAAGAAAAAGTCCTAGAACAAAGGTATATTAGACCTTTTGTAGACATTAATATTTTATTAGATTTTTAAACACCTAGAAAAATTTGTAAGTTTAAATTTAAAGAAATTTATATTTATCTGTTTATCCAATTTAAATCGAACCATTTAAATCACGTGAATTAAAGATCTTTGGATCCACTTTGAAATAGTAAGCTTGCCTTAATTTGATTTTAATTGGAGTCAGTGGTCTTTTCTTGCATCCTGGTGTAATATTTTGTAGTTTCCCATCGAGATGACCCTGCCCCAATAGATCACAAGACCAGACTACTGGAAATTCTGAAGCTGGCCTTCCCTCCAGGGCTCCGGCATGAAGAGGCAATTTCCAAGGCCTTGGTGTGAGATTTTGGTCCAGGGAGCACTGCAGTGAACCACCGCCCTAAAACTATTAGCAAGCACATGGTGGAGGAGGCCTCCATAGGTAACTGGCGCCTATATAACATCTGATATCCGGTTAAGGGAGATCTCTTCTGATGACAGAGTGGTGTCCTGGGGAGACACACATATACTCCTGTCTGGTACAGTAACGAGAATCATTCTGTCCTCTGTTATGTTCTGTAGGGAATTCCTCTGAAAGCATAGAGAGGTGCCAATGGGCACGCAGGAGCTCCTATCCCAGAGCTTTAGCAAGACGTTGCATAGTTCCTCTGTTTTTCTGTTTCTGTGCTGGTTTTCTGTTTTTTTGTGTGTTTTGTTCTGTGTTTCATATGTTTTTTTTTTTTTTTGGTTTGTTTTAGTGTGTTTTGTTGTGTGATTTCTGTGGTAAAACTTAACTGAAAATGGGTAATAAAGCAAGTAAACTGACACCCATTTGGACTGTGTTTTAAAGAACTGTGATGAACTTTAATACCCTTTGTTAAGCAGGATGAGAGAAACCCCTAGCTGGCTGCCTGGAGCACACCCACTGCAGAGGGCAATGCCTGCTGGGGACCTAAGAACTGAGTATCTCCCAGGTTAACACGTGAAACTCCTTAAAACCCCTTGTCCCTTCAGATCGATAGAATCACAACCATTGGGCAGAGACCCCTGTTTTTCTCCTTTGTTAGCAAAGCAGTAAATCTCCCTTTTTCTTTTTCTCAAACCCTGTCCTCATTATTAAATTGGTATTAATTGGCTTCAAAATCAGGAACCAAACTTTAAGTTACAATTTTTGGTACCCCCCACACCCCGGAACTCTTTGAGAGCTGACTACTGAAATGTTAGGAGACGGAGCGTGCTTGGGGTGGAACCAAACAAGAGGAGCTAATCCTGTAAGTGAAAGGAGGGACTGAGGGACTTCCAGCAGCTGCCCAAGCCCTGTTGCTTCAGAGAATTACCTACTTCCTTCCCTGCACTGTAAGGATTTTGCCAACTCTGTTTTCTTAAAAAAGAGAAAAAGAAAAAGGGGACACTAAATACAGTAAAGTCACCATGGAGACCCTTGATTTTACATTTCAGGTTGTCCCTCTGTGAAAACATCTGGTTCCCTTGTGGGAAAATCTATGGTGCCACTGGTGTAGGAGATTTTTCTCTTATCTGCTCTGGTTTAAAGGATTCTGTCTGTAAGCCATAGTCTGGAGCTCCTTTCAGTCTGTCTTGTGTCTTTGTTTCTGGCCCTTTAAGACATGTGCAATAATGTGTTGATATTATAAATCATTTCTTGGGAATGATCTTAGCTGAATGTGTATCTAAATGATGATGTTTTATTGTAACAATCTGGCATCTGAATGGGTTTTTGAAGCATTGCACAATCTTGCAGTTAAAAGTCGGGTTTAGGAAATTGTTTAGTTTATGATTTCAGATAATTCATGCCAGAGAACTTAAATACTTAGGATGGAAAACTAGAGAACTCTACTTCCAAGTTGGCAAGTAACTTCCCAATCATTCAGGCTTTTTTTTCACCAATTTTTAATTGGGTAGCCTGGGAAAATGTCACTGTGTCTACCAGTGCATTAATTTGGACAAGGATAGTAAATCATAGTATGGTATCTGTTGACAAAACAAGATATAAAGATGTAAAATTTTGTAAACTGTGTCTTAAACTTGTATCATAAAATTTTGTGAATTTTGTCTTAAAATTGTATTATAATTTTCAACATCTGAACCTGAAAATTATGGTTGAAATGCCTTAGGCCTGAGGTGTCTGCCCAGAATAGCAGCTTTTTCCTGCTCCTTCCAGACCTCAGCCAGGACTTATGTTGAATGGCAAATGAAAGAGGCCTGCAAGCTCAGTAGGAGAGTGATCTGAGGCCTAAAAAAAATTAAATTGTATGGTATTTACTAATTAATGGCCAGTCAATTTTTCTAGGACTCTTATTTTTTCCTTAGATTCTTTTTTTTTTTTGAGCTCATGATTTTGATCCTAAAGACCTAGGATGATGTTTTTCTGACCAGTTCTATCTTTGACTAACTGTGTAGTTTTTGAAACATTGCAATGGATATTTCACCTGGAAAAGCTACAAGGCCTTTACTATTATTATGTGTGCACAATTTTGGTATGTGTTGTATGTCTATATATTCATTTGTCCGTATATCATATATATGATACACAAATTAACATTTATAAAGAGCACTCATTAAAACAAAAACGCTCATAAAAACAAATTTTAAAAAGTGGATCCAAAGATCTTTAATTCAAGTGATTTAAATAGTTGAATTTAAATTGGATAAAGAGATAAAAATAAATGTCTTTAAATTTAAGCTTACAAGTTTTTCTAGGTGTTCAAAAATCTAATAAAATATTAATGTCTACAAATGTTCTAATATGCCTTGGTTCTAAGACTTTTCCTTCAACAAAAAAATGGTTTACACTGTTCAATATATTTGTCTAATATATTGATAAATAAGTAAAGTAAATTTGATATGGGATTACTCATTCATGAGTACTTTTGTTAGATATCTGATTGATTTACTAAGGTCTGTATAAGTTTGTACTAATGTCTGTATAAGATTGTAATAATCAGTCATGTGTTAAAGAGACAAAAATTTCTTAAAACATAAGTTTACCCATAACATTGTGTTTATTAAGTTTTATTTTTTCTAGAGCAAGCAACCATAAAAATTAAACAACTGATTAAATAAGAACTGTTATTTTAGAGCACTGTACTGCCATTTATTTAAAAGCTAAACTTGGTTAATGTAGAAACTTCAATGTAATTGTGATGCTATTAATGTGCTCATATCTTTCAGGTATACGAATCTGTAAGGTAGAAACTTTAAAAGAGCATTATTTCAAGCTGGTGTTCTGAAGTTGTATGGTAAAAAAATATATTGGGCATTCATTTACTTCTTATCAATAAGATATGTAAAGTTGTATGTTACTTTTTACATTGGGGAACAATTTAAATGTATTTTTATGTTAATGAGAGTCTAATCTATATAAAGGTTAAAAACTTTCAGCCTTTCTTAAATTCATGTTTTAAATGTGATATCATATGGTGTTAACTAATGTTCATGTGACCTCAAATAATATATGTAATCTTTGTAAAATGATATTTAAAAAAATAAAGATCATCTTTAGAAGTAAAACACTTAAGTTTTATAAAGAGCCCTGCCTTACCTGAGATAAGGCTCTGTGTCCCATCTTACTATATGTGAGAATGACTACGAAAGCAGTAGGTCAGATATTATTTCATTTAAAGTTATGTTCAAAAGTTGTTTTTTTTCTGTCAAGATTTCTAGGATCTCAAACAGGGGATATAATGTATAACTCAGCTTAAAACTTCAGGGTAGCTATTACACGAACTAAGTATTTTACTCTTGTTAAAAAATTTTATTTTGTAATTTCCTTATAAGTGATCTAAAGATTCCTTGTTAGTGTTTTACAGAAGTGTTGCTTTAAGAACACAACATGGGTTAATTTAAGATAATAAGTCATCACCTACAAGACAGACAGAATAATACAGATCCCAGTTAATAAAAAAGATAAATAATTATAAAGTTATAGACATTAAAGCCCAGTACTCTTAATATAAGGCTGTTAAAATTTATTTGCTGGATGATTAAGATTAGGATTTATATTAAAGTTACATGAAAAGGGACAAGAAAACCAATATTTGGCTCTTGCCCTCTGAGTCAGTCTGAATCCAGGGAACAAGGGACTTCTCAAAGACCTTTGCAACTCTGGGCCTCATATCTTCCCAATTAGGGAGATTAATGAGACCCCTGGAGAACAGAAAGCCAATCAGTGCATTTGCTAAGAAGAGGAGAGTCATCAGAGAAGGGAGACATCCCTGATGCTTCCAAGGGTAGCCACATGGTCAAGCAAGACCTGGACCCACCTAGCGCAAATGGCACTAGCAGAACTGAGAAGCTGCTCTCAAGTTTCCCCAGGAATGACTCCCATAAAAGCTCAGCTGACTGTTAACAATAGATAGAAACAAAAGTCAGTTTGACTGTTTCATGATAAACACTTAGGAAAGACAGTTAAAACCAAAATACAGCCATTCCTGGGCATTTTAAATAATAATATTAATAATAATAATAATAATTTTTTATACACATTATGTTAGCCTCCCAAAATAAGTAAGACTGGAGGCTACAAAGAAGGATTCCCAGAAAGGAATGCCTGATAACTATAAAAAGAGACTATCAAGAGGAGCTGCCAGAGGCAGAAATTTTTAGTTTAAGGCCTACAGATATTCCTAACCTACAGGTAGGGTTGGTGTTTGCTAGTACGATTATCCAGCCCTGAGTAACAGAATTAAAGGTTTCTCTATTACACACAGAGGTCATACTAGTAAAATGATTTTGCAAGATCAGATGATATTAAATCATTAAACTGTATCTTATGGAGAGGGATAACTGTAACACTAAATGTTAAATATTAAGTTGACAGTCCTGATAACTGGGAATATTAAAGCCTGCTGAGGGAACTTCTATACAGTGACATGTTCCAGCTGCTGCAACATTTTTTCAGTACTCATGGTTCTTGTTTCTCACACAGAAGAACCCATCCCCAGATGAATTTACAACCTGTTCTTCCCCAACCAGACTTCAAAACGAACTGATTTCTAAAAGGCAACTCATGTTCCTCATCTGACTTCTAAAAAGCAACTCATGTCCCTTATACTGTGCCCACTCACGTCACTCTCTCTCAGCTCAGAAGAAGCCAAAATGAGTGACGCCTCTCGTCTTACAACTATGGAGCCAAAAATAAATAGAATATCAATATAAGTAATTAATTAAGTCAGGTAAAACCAGGAATCCAATTTTGGGTGAGTTCTAAAAATTTGGAGACTGTTACCTGAGGGATTAAAATTCCCTCATTGCTCTTTCCCTACCCTATCAAAAATTTGGAAGGGACACATTAAAAAAGGGGGAATGATTTGCATTTCTCTGACTGCTAGAGATGGTGAGCATTTTTTCATATACTTGTTGATTGATTGTATGTCCTCCTCTGAGAAATTTCTGTTCAGGTCCTTGGCCCATTTGTTGATTGGGTTATTCGTTATCTCATTGTCTAATTTTTTTAGTTCTTTGTATATTCTGAATATTAGCGCTCTGTCTGAAGTGTGAGGAGTAAAGATTTGTTCCCAGGACGTAGGCTCCCTATTTACCTCTCTTATTGTTTCTTTTGCTGAGAAAAAACTTTTTAGTTTGAGAAAGTCCCTTTTGTTGATTCTAGTTATTAACTGTTGTGCTATGGGTGTCCTATTGAGGAATTTGGAGCCCGACCCCACAGTATGTAGATCATAGCCAACTTTTTCTTCTATCAAATGCCATGTCTCTGATTTGATATCAAGTTCCTTGATCCACTTTGAGTTAACTTTTGTGCATGGCGAGAGTAAGGGATTCAGTTTCATTTTGTTGCAAATCTCACTCCAGTAAGATTGGCAGCCATTAGGAAGTCAAACAGCAACAAGTGCTGGCGAGGATGTGGGGAAAAGGGTACTCTTGTACATTGCTGGTGGGACTGAAAATTGGTGCGGCCAATTTGGAAAGCAGTATGGAGATTTCTTGGAAAGCTCGGAATGGAACCACCATTTGATCCAGCTATTCCCCTACTCGGTCTATTCCCTAAAGACCTAAAAAGAGCACACAATAGGGACACTGCTACATCCATGTTCATAGCAGCACAATTCACAATAGCAAGACTGTGGAACCAACCTAGATGCCCTTCAATAGACGAATGGATAAAAAAAATGTGGCATTTATACACAATGGAGTATTACTCTGCATTAAGAAATGACAAAATCATAGAATTTGGAGGGAAATGGATGGCATTAGAGCAGATTATGCTAAGTGAAGCTAGCCAATCCCTTAAAAACAAATGCCAAATGTCTTCTTTGATATAAGGAGAGTAACTAAGAACAGAGTAGGGACGAAGAGCATGAGAAGAAGATTAACATTAAACAGGGATGAGAGGTGAAAGGGAAAGGGAGAGAGAAGGGAAATTTCATGTAAATGGAAGGAGACCCTCAGGGGTATACAAAATTACATAAAAGAGGAAGTGAGGGGAAAGGAGAAAAATTTAAGGGGGAGAAATGAACTACAGTAGAGGGGGTAGAGAGAGAAGAGGGGAGGGGAGGGGGGAGGGGAGATAGTAGAGGATAGGAAAGGCAGCAGAATACAACAGACACCATAATGGCAATATGTAAATCAATGGTTCTGCAACTGATGTGATTTTGCAATCTGTATATGGGGTAAAAATGGGAGCTCATATCCCACTTGAATCAAAGTGTGAAATATGATATATCAAGAACTATGTAATGTTTTGAACAACCTACAATAAAAATTAATTTAAAAAATATTAAAAAGCAAAAAAAAAATGGGGGGGGGAATGATAAACCCAACCTGATCATTTATTAAAATTGGGAGCCATCTTGCCACAAAGTCATGAAAAGATAATTTTGCTTTCCTATAAATTACTGCAAATTCTGAATCTGCTTGGAATGCCTGTCCGTGCCTTGAACTCACCCATGCCTGGCTCTCTGACCAGATAGCAGCCCTCTCTGAAAATTTAGTGACACCTCATAAATATTGGCCTTCTCTGGCCAGACAACGACTCTCGTGAGTCTCTAATGGTCCTCATAAATTCTGATGATGGGGCCAGCAAAAAAAAAAATTGTAAACTAGCAATAGCGTGATGCTTCTCCGAGTTCTGTTATCTGTAACCCCCCTTTTGTGTAACTTACTGGACTATAAAGCTGGGCTGTAGGAAAGGTGGGGTTGCTGTCTTGTTTCTGCCATTTTGAGAGGGATAGGCAGCTCAGCCAGTGGAAAAATAATAAGCTTGCTTTAATTTGATTTTAATTGGAGTCAGTGGTCTTTTCTCCTGTCCTGGTCAAACAGGTAAACACTCCACAAACATGGAGCTCTGCCGGCCTAAAACTTATTGAGAAACTCTCCCTGACCTTGGGCACTTGAAATATATGTTGTTGTCAGGAGCTTTAGCTTCTTTGTAGTGAGACCATCAGAGCTGGGTCTGCATCTATGTGACCTGGAGGACATGGTTTCTTATTTTCCAATGAACATGAGGCAGGAGTGCAGAATTCTCTCTTTGTAGGGAAACTGTTGTCACTGAAGGCTAAGTGTCTCCCCATGTGGTATGTGAAGCCATTTGCGCATCTTCCACATTTCATGGTGTTTCTTGCTGCTGCACTGGGGGTTTAGTATTTGCTTCATGAAATACAAGGAGATCAACAGGGACTCAGTGTTGGAGGGATTTCTCACACGTGTGGTGGGTCAGGGTCTCCAGGAGAATCCACCAATGAGGCTTATATCCCACATAGCTTGCCCCCTCAACCATTGCAACCTGATTCTGAACACGGCCCTGAAACCTCTAAATATAACAAGATGCCTTTATATGAAGAGATCAGACATATAAGGATTACTGGCTGCACCATGTCTGCCACAAGACATTTGGAAGTCAATGGCAGATCCAAATGGCCCCACCAGAGATATTTTATGACACAACTGCACACCACAGCTCTGGGTCACTACTCAGCAGGCGCCAACATACAGGATTCTTTCTTCTACACCATTTTCATGAAACCCAGTCAATCAAGGCACTCTCTGGTACACTCATGATCAGCAACTGGACATCCAAATGTTCTTCAGTGCCACTTGGTCATAAGAATTTCAAAAATTTCATGGTATTTATCTAGCCATTTTTCAAGGATGAAGTTGGATGCACTGTGAGTTTCAATTCTTTCAGGAACCATTAAATGGTGAGGAATTTCATTTCAATGAAACCTCTGGAGGACTCTCACAGGCAAGGCTTCCCATGGAGTGGCCAAAAGGTCACATGAAGCCAGGCCCATTGAGGTCTACAATGCTAGGTCCATGTGTGTTTTGAATCTCAACTATGGTTGCCAAGTCTTTCAGAATAAAATCATGTGATATCATAGCTGAGATTCCCAGTGTTCTGTGGAGAGCCACCTGGGCCTATATCTCAGTTTCCAATGGGGACTCTCATGCGTGGCCTCCTGAAATCCCAACACAATTCATGGCAATTCTTCTCTGAGGTCAGGTCCAGAACGCAGTCTCTAAGGGGAATCACACCAAAGTTCAAGCCATGGTGGACACAGTTATGTCTTCCAACTGCCACACAAATGACCACAATTAAAACCAAAACACTTTCACATAGCCCTCGTCTTCTTCCATGTAGACACTCATCAAATCCTCTGGCTGGACGTTTCCAAAAGGGGTGAAGTCCAAGACCCTGTCCAAAATATGCTCCCTCGCCCCTATGTTGCCTAAGGTCAGTGTGGCCTAAACACCTTTCCTGTGAACCAGGAGTGATCAAATAGGCCTGACCTTATTACTGCTCCACTTCTCCAATTTGAGGCCTACTGACTGCCAGGTATAAATTCTTTATATGAATGGGAGTCATGAAAAAACCCAAGCATCTATGGTCTAGTCTTTGCAGGCCAGGATGGAGGTCAGGAACCTTACAGAAGATGGCGAGAGACTTCATACACAATGACGGCTATTTTGACCATTTTGTATTTGTAGCACACATGGAATCTTACCTTAGATCCATCAGGTGTTAAGAATCTAAGCAGCAGCCTCACACAGGTTCACGAGGCTGATTCAGACACATCCCTTTTGGAAGCAATTAAGCAAAGAGCCACAGGTGATGCCCATTCATTTCCATTTGAAAACTGTTTTCTTAAGGCTTCACAAAGGGGTGGCCTGAGGCAAAGACCTTCCTGACATTCAGGGCAATGAAGCAATAGGTAAGCAAATGGCCCAAAGCAAGGATTCTCCACTGAGACTTTACTGGTCACATTGATATCTGAGTTTTCTGAGATCCTCCCATTCCCTTCAGTTATCATGTACATGGCCATGTCACAGTGCTTGGAGGTGGTACATATCTTGGACACAAAACCATGAGCCAATTCTTGAGAGTGGCCAGAATTCAGGAAGAAAACAGAAACGTAGTAAGATAGTAGGTGTTGCCCATCCATAAGGCAAGTCACAGTCCATGCGTTAATTGGGCAGGATGAATGCTGGGAAGCTTTCTACAAGACAGGAAACATCCATTGATGCATTTTCTTTTCTAATGTCTACAACCACGGACACAGTGGGAGAAACAGACATAGAAACACTCGCCTTGTCAAACAATTTACTAGAAAAAGTCCATTCCAATCCAAACAAACCACCTTTCCTACCTATTCTCAGAACATGAGACAAAACCACACACTCACACCCACACCCACAAAGGCACCTCCTTCCCCCAAGTAGGTTTGTAACTATCCAGAGTGTCCTTTGACTGGTGGGTCATACTATGTTCCCCTGATATGGCCTATCCATTCTCAGATCTGGTCTCCTTGGCCAACTCTGTGACGTTGTCAGGAGCATGTGGAGAGCCACTACCTACTTTCTCAGGAAAGGTCCCTGGCATGTGGCCATCCTCACATCAGTAGGTACCAAGAAAGACTGATTCTGTCCTTAGTAACACCAAACAAGTGAGCCCACTGGGACTGGGACTTGGATTGGCTCTCAGTGCCTGGCTTCCTGGATCCCAAGTTTAAAGTGTTCCATCACCAAGGAAGTGAGGTAGGTTACTTCCTTCAGGAATTTAATGAGGTCACTGCCTTGGCAAACACATTGTCCTAACAGTTGCTTCCAATGGTTCCATGAGATGGAGGCTGCCCCTACTTCCTGTGACATTTTCACAAGTTAGAATGATATATAAATCAAAGGCACCAAGAAACAGCGCTCCACAAAGGCCTGGTTTGGTCCATCTCCTGTACATTAAGAGAGAGGCTGATTCAGCCACATCCCTTCATCCTGAGCAGGTTTTTCGGCAATGGAAGATGACTTTTGCTCTCTCAGGTCCTTCATAGCTGCCTACATCTTCTTCAGGGATCATTTCTGCATGGACCTTTGAGGTTCTCAGCAAGTGGAAGATCCCCTACATCCCTATATTTTAAGGCCAACTCTGTCCCTGCTCTTCTCTAATGTTAGATTGAGAGATCACTGTGTGGTTACGGTTAATAACAGTTTCGATTTGGGTTAGGAATCATTCTGCAGGATGAATAATGGTATTGGGAATCTGTGATATTTATAAGAATATAGACGTGAGTTAAAATTATGGAAACAGAAATCTAGGTAAGATTTGCATCCCAGAAGGGCATTGAGACCTTCATTGGGATACTTAGCAATGTTATACTTTCTGCACAAATGTCTCAGATAAATCCATACACAATGGCATAGGACGTTGTACCTTGGATGATTGAATGTCGAAGAGAACCTCCAGTCAAAAAGGGATAGTCGGTGGAATTAGGAAGATAGTCAGTAGGTTTAGAAAGAAGGGTGAGAATAAGATTTGGAAAAAAGTTCTTTACCAATAGGGTTTCGGTTAGAGAGTGAATATTAATGTCAGCCCATGTTAAGTGTCAGTCACAATAATGAATTTGGGAAAATATGTAGGAAAGGAGGTATCAATAGAGACCTTAGGAAATCAGGCAAATTATTAAGTGAGTCATAGGATTAGGCATTTTCAACAGGGTTGAGGTTGAATATATAACCTTAGGAAGAAAGAAATATGTAGTCACCAATAGAATTGACATTTGAGAGCATTAGGCAACCTGGACATGAATGTTTTTAGTAATTCATGCTCACTTTCCATTTAGGCTTTGTTGAAAATAAATAAAATAGGTACTTGTCTCTTCCTGTTTTTCTGTATGCTTAAGAAAACACTCTTGAAATCTTGAAAACTTTTTGCTAATCTTGTTCCCAGAATGTGCTGTCCCCAACTGCCAAACTGCAGAATGTACACCCTCACCCGTTTACATGCAAACCGCCCACTTGCCCTGACCCATCAATAAACTTCCCTCCCTGCCCTCTTCAAGAAAAGTATATAAGCTCTGCTTAAGCTGTTCTCAGTGCTCTCTGCTCTATTCAAGTGAGGTCTGAGCCCCAGAATTTTGGGTGCTTTGCTGTTGCATGAGACAGTGTCTTGGTGGTCTCTTCCTCCAATGGTCGCCTGACCATTACATCTGAGGGCCCCAGCGAGTTCCAGCAGCGTTGGACGAAAGACCCCCAATAGGCTCATCTCAGGTTAAGTAAGGCGCCACTTTCTTGTTTCAGGTTTCATGTTAGGGATGGGCAAAATGGCTATTGGTGATGAGCATGAGCTCTCTCTGACGGTGGCTGACAGAAGTGTCACAGAGCCACAGGCCACGTCTCTGGGGGACGCCCCAGAGAACTCGGGAAACCGAGTAACAATAGTCTCCTAAACTCAGTGATATTTTGTTTTAGATTCGGTATTGTCAGCCCATCAGGTTTTCCTGGCTAATCAGTCCTGTTCTCAGTATTGGACGTCCATTGCCTGTCTTTATTGTCTTGTCTTGTCTGTGTCGTGTGTCATTGCTTTCACTATTTGTGTATCTTTCATATGGGACAGAACACTTCAATGCCTCTGTCCCTGAACCTTGATCACTGGACCAAAGTCTGCTTAAAGGCTCAGAATCTTCTTTTTTTCAGTAAAACGTCAGATCTGGAAGACTCTATGTGTCTCAGAATGACCCACCTTTGGAGTCGGATGGCCCCCAGAAGGATCTTTCTACTTCACACTAATTCAAAAACTCAGAGATATTGTCTTTCAGCCGGGGCCACATAGCCATCCAGATCAACAGCAATATATCTTTAGTTTGCAGGACCTCTGCAAATCTCCTCTTCCATGGTTGAAGCCTTTCCTTGTCCCTGTCCCTGCTCCTACTGGTTCTCCCACTTTTCTATCTCTCAAACCCTCTGCTCCCCCTCCTCCACCCTCTGTTGTCCCTGAGTCTCAAGACTCTACTGGACTCTCTTCCCCCTCCTTATGCCCTGCCCTTGTCCTCCAACCCCAAACACCCTCTAAGTGATTCCCCTGCTGCTGACTCAGACTCTCCACCATTGGAGGAATATAGGCCAGCCCAGCGCCCTCCAGGTGACTACCCCACGGCACACACAGCCCCTCCTTCCTTGGAGGTAGCTGGCCCGGCCAAAAGAACACAAAGTACTCGCTGGGGGGGTTAAACTTTGAAGTGGATACAGGGTAAGTATACTCAGCCCTTAAGGCCCCATTGGGCCATCTATCAAACAAAAAGGACTCTAGTTCAAGGGGCTAATGGGAGTAAATATGGGGCTTAGACAACTAAGAGGACCATGGACCTGGGGAAAGAAAAAATCCATCACTCGTTCCTAGTAATCCCAGAATGCCCGACCCCATTGATGGGCACACATCTGCTCAAAAAGCTCCAGGCCAGAATAACTTTTAACCCTGAAGGCCCCCAAGTGAAATTTCTAAATTTTTCAGTAAAAACTCCTATAGTCACGGCTTTTACTATGTCAGTAGAAGATGAACATCAACTTGTCAAACCCCCCAAGACTGATCAAACAGGCAAGCTACCCCGGAAATGGATAACAGATTACGCAGATGCCTAGGAAAAAAACTGCTGGGTTACACGTAGCCGTGAAACATCCTCCAATAACAGTGGAGTTAAAAACTTCAGCCCCCCCATCAATGTCAAAAAATATCCTCTGAGCAAAAAAGCTAAAGATGGGATAAGGCCCCATATTCAGAAATATCTGGCCTTAAGGGTCCTAAGGCCCTGTCATTTGAACTGGAACACTGCCCTGTTACCAGTATAAAAATCCAGGAACCGGGGACTATCGCACCGTTCAAGACCAAAGAGAGATCTACAACAGAGTGCAGGACATTCACCCCACAGTACATAATCTGTACAATCTGCTTAGCACTCTGAACCATGAGCGGAAATGGTATACTGTTCTGGACTTAAAAGATGCTTTCTTTTGCTTGCCTCTGCATAACGATAGTCAGTTGCTATTTGATTTTGAGTGGGTAGACCCAGAAACCGGGACGTCTGGTCAACTAACATGGACTAGACTCCCACAGGGGTTCAAAAACTCCCCCACTCTCTTTGATGAAGCCCTCCACAGAGACCCCAACAACTTCAGAACTATGCACCCTGACGTCACCCTGCTTCAATATGTCGATGACCTGCAACTGGCAGCCAACACCAAGAAAAACTGTGAGTCTGGAACCCAATTATTATTATACGAGCTTGCTCAACTCTGGTATAGTGCTTCTGCCAAAAAAGCCCAAATTTGCCAGCAAGAAGTAATCTTCCTGGACTATTCCCTTAGGGGCAGTAAGCGATGGCTCACTGAGACCAGAAAACAATCCATTGAGCAGATACCACCCCCATCTAACAGCAGACAACTCAGAGAGTTTCTTGGGACTGCTGGCTTATGCAGCTTATGGATACCTGGTTTTGCGTCCTTATCTGCTCCTTTATACCCGCTGTTAAAGAGAGATGCCCAATTCTAATGGACCCCTGAGCACCAGCAAGCTTTTGATAACATCTAAGGACACTGACACTGAAACCCTCAACTTCACTGAGCCCAGCTTGCATCTTCAGAAAGCCCTAAACTAAGTTAAAAATGTACATCAACTCACTCACCTTGGTTCAAAGAAACTGCAGGCATTCCTGAAGGATCAAGAACAGAGTTTTCCACTAACCGACTCAGAGCGAAAGAAATAACTGAACGGGTAACAAAAGCCTGCCGGGTCTGTCAATTGGTTAATGCTTACCCTTCCTACTTTCCTGCAGGAAAGCACCTACAAGAAACCAGACCAGGACAATTCTTGGAAGTGGACATTACTGAAATTAAGCCAGGAAGTTATGGACTTAAATATCTCCTAGTCTTTGTAGATACATTTTCAGGATGAATTAATTGAAGCCTTCCCCCCCCCACACACACACACAAAAAAAAACAACAACAACAAAATAAATGGCACAAATGGTGGTCAAGAAGATCCTGAAAGATATTTTTCTAAGATACGGACTGGCTAAGGCAATAGGGTCTGATAATGGACTGGCGTTAATTGCCCTGATAAGTCAGGGATTAGCCAGGACCCTGGGGATTAATTGGAAATTACATTGTGCTTATAGACCCCAGAGCTCAGTACAGGTAAAAAAAAAAAAATAATAGAACCATTAAAGAGAATTAACAAAATCAAGCTTAGAGATCGGCATAAAAGATCGATCTATTCTCCTGCTTTATGCACTGTTTCATGCAAGAAATACTCATACTCCTCTGTTTCCTTGTGTAACCTCACCCCCTATGAAATTCTCTATGGTCCCTCCTCCAGTAAGGGACCTAACCCAAACTCTAAGACCTAACAATCCCTTCCACACCCCCTTGCTTGACAGACTTAAAGCTCTTGAAAGAAATCAGCAATATCTGTGGAAACATCTGGCCACTGCCGACCAACCTGGGGACGAGGGGACTCCATATCGATACCAAGTAGGAGACTTCGTCTACATTAGACGACATCAGGTGTCATCCCTGGAACCCCACTGGAAAGGACCATATAAGGTGCTACATATAACACCTACAGTGGTAAATGTAGACGGAATCACTTCAAGGATCCATGTCTCTCATCTCTGGCCTGCGCCCTGTCCAAAATCTGACTGGAAACTGGAAAAGACTGGTAACACTTTCAAAGTGCGTATTCGCCATGTGGATAAGGCTACAGACTCTCCCCTTGGCCAAGAGTAGTCCTAACCCTCATCAGCCTGTTCAGCAGTAATGGCTGATCACAAATCCTACTGTACAAGAAGTATGGTCTATCTTGCATACAGCCCCTTTAGGGACATGGTGGCCATCTCTCCACCCAGACATTTGTCAGCTGGCTATAGGTCTTTCCTATTGGGATATCCCTGATGAAGGGGATCCAACTAAAATTCCAATAAATCCTTTCCGTATCATAGGTAATAGAAACAAACATTATGGATGTAGGGACACGAGAGCCAGATGCAGGTTGGCTAGCCTAGATTACTATGTTTGCCCAGCGGACTATCAAAGCCACAAACAGACATGGCTGTGTGGGGGAAATGCCGACTTCTTCTGTAAGTCATGGGAATGTGAGCATACAGGGGTGCCTGGTGGAACCCAAACTCCTCATCAAATTCAATACACAGCATTGGCCATATTACCAATTACACAACCAATACCGATGGCCCCCAGAGGGGTCTCTAGATCCTAAAATTCTCCGTGACCTTTTTAACTTCGGCAAGTGCTCAAAGGGTGGAAGGAAATTCCCCTAAGTGGAGGCATTTTCCCTCCTTCGCTCACATCCTGAACTATGCTTATCCAATAGATCCTCACCCTCAGCTTTCTGCTCCAGACTCTCTGCTGCCACTCCCACCTCAGCAACCTGATTTCTTCCCTCCAATTACTAGATCAAAAACCCAAACCGCCGGTTCTCAGATTATTGCCCCCTTGCTGAGGTAGCAGGTACTGAGGTACCCATCCACCCACTCACTACTCTCTTCTCCTGTCAGTGCCCGCACCAGGTCCCACCAGGTCCTCTTACCAGCTAACCCAAAGCTCAAACCAGCTAAGGAGAGCCCTCAGACCCCTATCCAAAATGTAATGAAAATGGCCTTTAAAGTTGCTCTGTCATCACTGAAAACAGGTTACTAAGAATTTAAAGTCCCTCACAGGCTTTTTGGGATACAAACTCCCATCTTCCCCTCTGCTCTATCTGTTCTACTGCTCAAGTTTTGTTGCCTGAAAAATTCCAAACCCCTTTCCCATTATTCTTTTACATGTCTCCTTCCTCATGCTCAGACCCAAGGTGCTGCTCTCAGACCCGCCTTCCCTGTCTTCCCCGTCTATACCAGGCCCACAGAAAAGTCTTAAATGACCTTCTCCAGCAGTCTTCACCATGGCTGACTTTAGGACTTTCAGCCAAAGAGTCCCTATAAAAGAGTTCAATGTAGATAAACTTCCCCTTTTCGTGTTTCCCTGTTCTATTTGGCCACTGGCTGGAAAAATCAGCACTCCTAAGCTAGACTCCCCCTTACTAGTTTTTCACAAAACATGTGAACAAGGCCTCTGTCCTTGAGCTGGGGCTTCACAGACATGGTTACATTTCTAAGATAAATAAGTTACCAAATGAGCTCCATTGTTACAGCTGGCAGTGAGAAAAAAAAAAAGAGAAGAAAAAAGCTCTCCCACTCCAGGTGTCCTTAAAATGTTAACTTGCCCAGAACAGATGAAAAAAACAATAGAAACGAAAACTTCTTTTTGTGAACTTATGCAGACTGTGAACTTCTGAGCCCCTTCCCTTACATGTTGGGTACAAAATTCGGAAACTACCTAAATTTGGAGATCAGGTGACTAATTGATTACAACAGAAGCAATGCCCTCTAAATCCGTTGCAACCAAATAGGTATGTTTCGCTGTCTTCGGTGCTATCTTAGGTGCCTTGAATTGTCCGTCCTTACAACAGTATAATTCTATATACTTAAACATTGTTTATGTTTTCATAAAATGGTCAACAGATGTGATTAATTATGTAATGTTCAGATGTTTCCCAGAGTGCTCTATCATGAGGCAGGTTAATTTAAATATCAAATACGGGGGCATACAACCCGGTTCCTCTGGGAACCTGTATCCCTCACTTTAGCCATCCTATTAGGAAAAGGAGCTGCTGCAGGTGTGGGCACAGGAATCACTGTCCTAGTCCATGTGACACAACAAATGACCCGATGAGAAGCAGCAATAGACCAAAATTTAAAGATATTAAAAACCTCCATCACAGTTTTATAGGAATCTTTAACCTCTCTCTCTGAAATTGTTTTACAGAACATGCGAGGGTTGGACCTCCTCTTCGTGAGAGAAGGGGGCTTTTGTGCTGCATTGAGGGAAAAAGTTGATTTTATGCCGACCATACTGGAGTTGTATAAAAATCTATGAGTAAATTAAGAAGACGCCTAGAAGAGCATCAACAAGAGAGAGATGCACAAAAAGGGTGGTTTGAGTCTTTGTTCACACAGTCCCCCTGGTTAACTACGCTTTTATCAGCCCTGGCCAGTCCATTAATAATCCTCATTTCATTGCTAATTGTAGGACCCTGTTTGCTCAACCATCTAGTTTCCTTTCTACAAGCTTAAATTGGATAAGTTAAACTTATGGTAATCAGACAACAATATACCTCACTAGAAGACATAAAATGTGAGACCCCGCAATGCTCATTTTTATGATTATAATTAACCAGAATAAGAAGTGGGGAATGAAAGGTTAATAAAATATGTACTTTTAACTTCTTGTTTTTCTGTATGCTTAACAAAATACTGATGAAATCTTGAAAACTGTTTGCTAATCTTGTTCCCAGAATGTGCTGTCCCCAATTGCCAAACTGTTGAATGTACTCCCTCTCCCATTGGCATGCAAACCACTCACTCGACCTGACCCATCAATAAATTTCCCTCCCTGCTCTCACCACGTAAATTGCATAAGCTCTGCTTAAGCTGTTCTTAGGGCTCTCTTCTCTATTCAAGTGAGCTCTGAGCCCCAGCATGCTGGACCCCCAATAAACCCTTTGCTGTTGCATGAGACAGTCTCTTCGTGGTCTCTTTTCCGACGCTCGCCCGACTTTACATTGGTACAATCATAAGTGTGAACATTCCTATGTGTGTCCAGAATATTACTATAATAAATAATATATGTAGATCAGGTAATAGGAGTTTTTCTTCCACCATTTATGGGAGCAATATTTTGAAGATATATGAATTAGTATTTTGGGTAGAAATAGGTGTACCATTTGTCTATGAATATAGAGATAATGCATGAATAGACAATACTGTGAATTAATAATATTACTGGTTCCAACTTTAAATAATGGATTGAATTGATATCTGAAAATATACAGGAAACCTTATATTGATATACTACATTTAATCCTACCCATTATACATCTGAATGAAATATTAGGGTTATGGATTTTCATGAATAGTGTTTGAGTTTTGCTTCAAAAGTGATTATGGAAATTGAAAATAATGTGTTTGGAAAGAAGTCTCATGAAAAGACCAGTCCAGAAACCTGGAGGTATGCATGTGTTCTGAAGCAGAAAGTGATTTAAAGTGAAACAAACGCCTATATATTTGCTAACTTGTGGATGATAAATATATAAGATGATGTGCAGAAATTGAAGAAATAGTAATGTACCAGTGTTGAATAAAAATGAACGTTAAAATACACATCATGTCCCATAGGAATCTACTTGAATTGATGTTAAACTGCGTCCGTTAATGTAGAAATATTAGAATTTGTATGCACCATTCACTGAAGTTAGTTTTCAGTACTAGGAAACAAATATGTATTTCAGGTAGATGAGTATTTCTG
This sequence comes from Callospermophilus lateralis, assembly GCF_048772815.1. Taxonomy (NCBI): domain Eukaryota; kingdom Metazoa; phylum Chordata; class Mammalia; order Rodentia; family Sciuridae; genus Callospermophilus; species Callospermophilus lateralis. Next base: position 51,857 of record NW_027517239.1, read on the forward strand.
AGAATAATCTTGTGAAAAGTTGATTATAAATCCACATACATGAACATGAATGAATTCAGGGAGTGTATAATAAGACTCATACATTTCATATTTTGAAAAATCTGGAGAGTATATATATATATATATATATATATATATATATATATATATACACACACACACACACTCACACAAACTGAGACTATAAAAATAGCAATATATATGCCAATTGAAATTCACCATGAAAAATACATCACCCACAGATTCAAAAATATTCATGTTACTGAAGATAGATTTATGTATAATGTTGTTTAACTAGGAAGTTTACCCATACATTGAATTTTCAGTTCCAACAGCATTTAGGAGGAGTAATCTCTTCTCACATTTTGTATCTGCCAAGTCAGCCACCTCACAAGAATGTACGTGTGATACCAGGTAGGATTCTATATGTGCATATAAAAATACATGTGCTGAGTAGGCTACAGAGAGAGGGAGACAGGAATTCACATATTTGTTAACTTTAAAAACACATGGATAACTATTTCAACAGAAAATTGACTAGATTTATAACACATACCCTTTTTTATGCAAAAGGCAAGTCCAACTATACACCATGCCTCCTCTGAACTGCTTGGATTTCTATTCTGTTTGGGTTATTTTTCTCCATCATATTAGGAGTAGTAGTCAGAGTCCAGTAGGTTATGAGTTAGTGTCAGGGATCAGTATTTCAAATGGAAAATAGAATAATGAATCAAATGTGTATGCAAATATATGCTACACAAAAATCTTCCCACTCTCATCCAGAACAAATCCTTGACATTACCTTCGCCTGAAGTAAGTCACAATTAGAATAGAAGAGTTAGAAAATCTGTGAATACATATCTTGAGTGGAAAATGCTCAGAGTTCAGAACCTTGGAGGTGGTAGAGGAGTTTCCAAAAGTAAGGGACATGGTAAACACTCCTCTAACATGGAGGTCTGCTGGCGTAAAGACATCTTGAGAAACTGCCTCTGAGGTTGGGCACTTGAAACATACGTTATTTTCAGGAGCTTTAGCTTCCTTTGTAGTGAGACAATAAAATCTGGGTCTGCATCTATGTGACCTGGAGGATATGGTTTCTTATTTTCCAGTGAACATGAGGCAGCAGTGCTGAATTCACTCTTTGTAGGTAAACAGTGGCCACTGGGGTCTAATTGTCTCCCCATGTGGACTGTGGAGCCATTTGGTCATCCTCCACTTTTCGTGGTGTTTCCTGCTGTTGCACTGGGAGTTTGGTATTTGCTTCACAAAATACAAGAAGTTCAACAGGGACACAGTGCTGGAGGGAGTTCTGTCACGTGTTGTGGGTCAGGGTCTGCAGGAGAATGCAACAACCAGGCTTCTTTCCCACATACTTTGCCCCCTTGTCCATAGCAACATGATTCTGAACATGGCCCTGAATCCTCTCCATATAAAAACATGCTTTTACATATTCGGGTCTCCTGGCTGCACCATGTTAGTCACAAAAAATTTGGAAGCCAATGAGAAATCCACATGGCCATAACACAGATGTATTATCACACAACTGCAGACCACTTCTCTAGGCCCAATAATCTGCAGGCTCTAACTTGCTTGCCCCCATGTCCATAGCAACTTGATTCTGAACATGGCCCTGAAATCTTTCAATATAAAAACATGCTTTTACATATACAGGTCTCCTGGCTGCACCATGGCAGTCACAATGAATTTGGAAGCCAATGGCAGAACCACGTGTTCACAACACAGATGTATTATCACAAAACTGCACACCATTTCTCTAGGCCAACAACTCTGCAGGCTATAACTCAATGGCATCTCTGTTCTACACCATTTTCATGAAACCCAGTGAATTAAGGCAGGGTCTGGTACACTCAAGATCAGCAACAGGACATCCAAAGGTTCTCCAGTGCCACCTGGTCATGGGAATTTTAAAAATTTCATGGTATTTATCTGGCCATTTTTCAAGGATGAAGTTGGAGGCACTGTGGGTTTCAATTCATTCAGGAACCATTAAATGTTGAGGAAGTTCATTTCAAAGAAAGCTCTGGAGAACTCTCACAGGCAAGGCTTCCAAAAGAGTGGCCAAAAGGTCACATGAAGCCAGGCGCAGTGAGGTCTCCAATGTGAGGTCCATGTGTGTTTTGACTCAAAACTATCCCTGCCAAGTCTTTCAGAATAAAATCATGTGATATACTGGCTGAGATTCCCAGTACTCTTTGGAAAACCACCCTGGGCCTAGATCTCAGTTTCCAAGGGTGACTTTCATGCGTGGCCTCCTAATATCCCAACACTTTTCATGGCAATACTTCTCTGAGGTCAATTCCAGAACGCAGTCTCTAAGGGGAATCAAACCAGAGTTCAAGCCCAGGTTGACCCAGTCATCTCTTCACACCGCCAATCAAATGAACAAAATTAAAAACAAAACACTATCACATGGCCCCATCTTCTTCCTTAAAGACACTCATCATAACCACTGGTTGGAGCTTTCCATGAGGGGCACATTCCAAAAGAGTGTCCAAAATAAGCTCCCTTGCCCCTCATTTGGCTCAAGTCAGGGTGGGAAGGACACCCTTCCTGTGAACCAGGAGTGATCAAATAGGCCTGTCATTAATACTGCTCCGCTTTTCCAATTTGAGGCCTTCTGACTGTGGGGTTTAGATTCTTTATGTGAACTGGAGTCATGAGAAAAGACAAGCACCTCTGCAGAGATTTGAAGAACTCATTTGACCAAAAGGATCGCTATTCTCACTTGATTGATTTCAGGAACCTACAGAGAAAGGCAATAGAATTCATTCACAATGACTGAAATTTTTTGCGAATTTGGTTTTGGTTTCACACATGGGATCTTTCTTTAGATCCATCAGGTGCTGAGAATCTAAGCCACAGCCTCACACAGGGTAGAGAGCCTGATTCAGACACATCCCTTTCCGAAGCAATTTAGCAAGAGCCACAGGTGATGCCCATTCATTTCCATTTGAAAACTGTTTTCTTCAGGCTTCACAAAGGGGTAGCCTGAGCCCAACATCTTCCTGACATTCAGGGCAACAGAACAATAGGTAAGCAAAAGGCCCAAAGCATGGTATCTCCACTGAGATTTTTCTGGTCACACTCATATCTGAGTTTTCTGAGATACTGGCCATTCCCTTCAGGTATCCAGTACATGGACATGTCAAAGACCTTGGAGTTGGTACATATCTTGGACACAAAACAATGAGACTATTCTGGAGAGTTGCCAGAATTCAGGAAGAAAACAGGGACTTAGGAAGGTAGTAGGTTTTGCCAATCCATAAGGCAAGCTGCAGTCCATTCATAAATTGGGCAGGATGAATGCTGGGAATCTTTTTACTACACAGGACACATCCATTGTTGCATTGTCTTTTCTCATGTCTACAACCACGGACACAGTGGGATACACAGACATAGAAACACTCACCTTGTCAAATGACTTACTAGAAATAGTTCACTGAAAACCAAACAAACCGCCTTTCCTACCTATTCTCAGAACAAGAGACAAAACCACACACCCACACTCACAATGGCACCTCCTTCCCCTAAGTAGGTCTGTGACTATCCGGAGTTTTCTCTGACTGGTGGGCAATACTATGTTCCCCCGAAATGGCCTGTATTCTCTCAGATCTGGTTTCCTTGGCCAACTATGTGAAGTTGTCAGGAAAAAGTGGTGAGCCACTACCTGCTTTCTCAGGAAAGGTCCCTCTTCAGAGCTCTCCTGGCATTTGGCCATCCTCACATCAGTAGGTACCAAGAAAGACTGACTCTGTCCTTGGTAAATCCAAACAAGTGAGCCCACTGGGACTGGGACTGGAACTGCATCTGGGTGCCTGGCTTCTTGGATACCAAGTTCAGAGAGTTCCATCACCAAGGAAATGAGGTATGACACTTTCTTTGGAACTGAATGAGGTCACTGCCTTTGCAACCACTTGGTCCTAACAGTTGCTTCCAAGGGCCCCATGAGATGGAGGCTGCCCCTTCTTCCTCTGACACTTTCACAATTTAGAATGGTATATCAACCATAGGCACACACACAGGCCTGGTTTGGTCCATCTTCTCCACAATAAGAAGAGAGAGGCTGATTAAGACACATCCCTTCATCCTGACCAGGTGGTTTGTCATCGAAGATGACTTTTGCTCTTTCAGGTCCTTCATACCTGTCTACAACTTCTCCAGGTATCATTTCTGCATGGACCTTTGAGGATCTCAGCAGGTGGAAGGTCCCCTACTTTTCTGTATTGTAAGAACAACTTTGTCCCTGCTCTTCTGTAAAATGAGATTGAGGGAACAGTGTATGTTTAGGGTTAATAACAGGTTTGATTTCGATTTGTGTTAGGAATCATTCTTCTGGATGAATAATGGTATTGGGAAACTGGTATATTTACAAGAATGTAGAGGTGAAACATAAGTATGAAAACAGAAATCCAGGTATGATTTTAAACCCATAAGGGCATTGGGCCCTTGATTGGGATACTTAGCTTTGAATTATGTTCTGCACAGATGTCTCAGATAATTTGATATACAATGGCATAGGACCTTGAACCTTGGAAGATTGAATGTAGAAGAGAACATCCCTTCAAAAAGGGATAGTCGGTAGGATTAGAAAGATAGTCGGTCGTTTTAGGAAGAAGAGTGAGTATATGATTTGGAACAAAAGTTCTTTAGCAATAGGATTTCAGTTAGAGAGTGAATGTATATGTCAGCACATATGAAGAGCCAGTCACGATGATGAAGTGGGGAAAACATGTAGAAAAGAAGATATCAATAAAGATATTACGAAATCAGGGAAAGTATAAAGTGAGTGAGAGGATTAGACATTTTCAACAGGCTTGAGGTTGAATCTTAGAAAGAAACAAATATGAAGTCACCAATAATATTGACATTTGAGAGCATTAGGCACCCTGGACATGGATGTTTTTAGTAATCTATGTTCACATTTCATTTAGGCTTTGCTTGGTTCAATCATAAGTGTAACATTTACATTTTTGTCCAGAATATTATTGTGATAATATGTATATGTAGATCAGGTGACATAAGTATTTCTTCCACCATTTTTGGTAGCAATATACTGAAGACATAAAATTAGTATTGGGCGTACAAAGAGGTGTACCCTATGTCTATGAATATAGAGATAAAGCATGAATAGACCATACTGTGAATAAGTAATATAACTTGTTCCGACTTAATATAATGGGATGAACTGATATCTGAAAAATTACTGGAAATCTTATATGCATATACAATCATTCATTCCAACCAGTTATTCATCTAATGTCAATATTAGTGTTTTGGTTTATCATGAAGAGTGTGTGAGTTTTACTTCAAAAGTGATTATGGAAATCGAAAATAATGTGTTTGGAAAGAAGTCTCATGAAAAGACCAGTCAAGAAACCCTGACAATACATGTGTTGTGAAGTAGGAAGTGATTAAAGTTTAAAGAAATGCCTACAAATTTGTGAACTTGTGGATGAAATACATATCTTATGATGAGCAAAAACTGAAGAAATAATAATGTACCAGTGTTGAATATAAATGAACATCATATTATATATCATGTCCCATTGGGATCTACTTGCATTGGTGATAGACTGGATCAGTTCCTGTAGAATTATTAACATTTGTATGCACCATTCACTGAAGTTAGTTTTCAGTACTAAGAAACAAATATGTATTTAAGGTGGATGAATATTTCTGAGACTAATATTTTGGAAAGTTTATTATAAATCCACATGCATGAACATGAATGAATTTAGAGAGTGTATATAAGACACATATATTTTATATTTTGAAAAATCTGGAGAGTGTATATATATATATATATACACACACACACACATACCCACACACACAAAAAAAAAACCACACACAGACATTTAAAAGTAGCAATATATATGCCAATCAAAATTCATCTTTAAATATATATCATCCACAGATGCAAAAATATTTATTTTACTGAACATGAGTTTATGTATAATGATGTTCTACTAGGAAGTTCCCCTATAGGTGGAATTTTCAGTTCCAACAGCAATTTGGAGGAGTGATCTCTTCTCACAATTTGTATCTGCCAAGTCAGCCACCTCACAAAAATGTACATGTGATACCAGGTAGGATTCTATAAGTGCATATGAAAATACATGTGATGAATAGGCTACAGAGAAAGGGAGACAGGAATTCATATATTTGTTTAATTTAAAAACACATGGTGAACTATTTCAATTAAAAATAGACTAGATTTATAACACCTACCATTTATCATGCAAAAGGTAAGTCCAAGTATGCAGCATGCCTCCTCTGAACTGCTTGTATTTCTATTCTGTTTGGGTATTTTTCTCCATCATATTAGGATTAGTAGTCAGAGGATAGTAGGGTATGGGATAGTGTCAGGGATTCAGTATTTCGAATAGAAAATTGAAAATGAATGCAATGTGTATGCAAATATGTGCTACACAAATATCTTCCCACTCTCATCCAGAGCAATGCCTTGACATTACCTTCGCCCCATGTATGACACAATTAGAGCAGAAGAGTTAGAAAATCTGTGAATACATATCTGCAATGGAAACTGCTCAATTTTCACAAATTTGGAGAAGGTAGAGGAGTTTCCAAAATTAAGGGACAATGTAAACTCTCCACAAACATGGAGCTCTGCTGGCCTAAAGAGTTCTTAAGAAACTGCCTCTGAGGTTGGGCACATGAAATATATGTTGTTGTCAGGAGCTTTAGCTTCCATTGTAGTGAGACCATCCAAGCTGGTCTGCATTTTTGTGACCTTTGTGAGCACATGGTTTCTTGTTTTCCAATGAACATGAGGCAGCCTTGCTAAATTCTCTCTTTGTAGGTAAACTGTGACCAATGGGGGCTAAGTGTCTCCCCGTGTGCACTGTGAACCCATTTGGTCATCCTCCACTTTTCGTGCTGTTTCTTGCTGCTGCACTCGCAATTTGGCATTTGCTTCATGAAACAAGGAGTTCAACTGGGACACAGTGCTGGAGCGAGTTCTGTCACGTGTGGTGGGTCAGGGTCTGCAGGAAAATGCACCAACCATGCTTCTATCCCACCAGCTTGCCTCCTTGAGCATAGCAACCTGATTCTGAACATTGCCCTGAAACTCCTACATATAACAAGATGCCTTTTGAGAGAAGGGTCTGCTGGCTGCACCATATCAGTCATAATCCATTTGGAAGCCAAAGGCAGATCCACATGGCCAAACCACAGATTTTTTATCACACACCTGCCCACAACTTCTCTAGGTCCACTACTCAGCAGGCTCGAACTTACTTGCATCTCTTTTCTATACCATTTTCATTTAAACCAGTCAATCAAGGCACCTTCTGGTATATTCATAATCAGAAACAGGACATCCAAAGGTTTTCCAGTGCCACCTGCTCATGGGAATTTTAAACATTTCATGGTATTTATCTAACCATTTTTAAAGGATGAAGTTGGAGGCACTGTGGGTTTCAATTCATTCAGGAACCATTAAATGTTGAGGAAACTCATTTTAATGAAAGCTCTCGAGAACTCTCACAGGCAAGGCTTCCAAAAGAGTGGCCAAAAGTTCACATGAAGCCAGGCCCATTGAGGTCTACAATATGAGGTCCATGTTTGTTTTGACTCTCAACTATTGCTGCCAAGTCTTTCAGAATAAAATCATGTGATATCCTGGCTGAGATTCCCAGTGCTCTGTGGAAAGCAACCCTGGGTCAAGACTCATTTTCCAAGGACTCCATGCGTGGTCTCCTAAAATCCCAACACAACTCATTGCAATACTTCTCTAAGATCAGTTCCAGAATGCAGTCTCTAAGGGTAATTACGCCATAGCTCCAGCCCACGTGGACCAATTCATCTCTTCCAACCGCCACACAAGTGACCACAATTAAAACCAAAACACTCCCACATGGACCTCATCTTCTTCCATATAGACACTCATCATTACCTCTGGCTGGAGGATTCTATGAGGGGCACAGCCCAAGACAATGTCCAAAAGAAGCTTCCTTACCCCTCATATGCCTAAAGGCCCGGACTCCCTTCCTGTGAACCAGGAGTGATCAAATAGGCCTGCCGTTAATACTGCTCCACTTCTGCAATTTGTGGCCTATTGACTGTGGGGTTTAGATTCTTTTTGTAAATGGGAGTCATGAGAAAACCCAAGCACCTATGGGCTAGACTCTGCAGGGCTTTGAAGAACTCATTTGACCCAAAGGATCCCTATTCTCACTTGATGGAGGCAGGAACATTACAGAGGAAGACGAGAGACTCCATCCACAATGACCGCTCTTTTGGCCATTTTGGTTTTGGATGCACACATGGGATCCTTCTTTAGACCCATCAGGTGCTGAGAATCAAAGCCACAGCCTCACACAGGGCCAAGAGGCTGATTCAGACACATCCCATTCTAAAGCAATTAAGCAAAGAGCCCAAGGTGATGCCCATTCATTTTCATTTGAAAACTGTTTTCTTCAGGCTTCAAAAAGGGGTGGCCTGAGTCAAAGAACTTCCTGACATTCAGGGCAACAGACAAATAGGTAAGCAAAAGACCCAAAGCAGGGTTTCTCCATTAAGACTCTCCTGGTCCCAATGATATCTGTGTTTTCTGACATGCTCTCATTCCCTTCAGCTATCCAGTACATAGCCATGTCACAGATCTTGGAGGTGGTTCATATGGTGGACATAAAATCATAAGCCTATTCTGAAGAGTGGCCATAATTCTACGAAGAAAACAGGAACTTTGGAAGATAGTAGGTGTTGCACATCCATAAGGCAATCCACAGTCCATTCATAAATTAGGCAGGATGAATGCTGAGAAGCTTTCTACTAGACATGACAAATCCATTGATGCATTCTCTTTTCTAATGTCTACAACCACAGACACGGTGGGATACACAGACATAGAAACACTTGCCTTGTCAAAGCACTCAGTAGACACAGTCCATTCCAAACCAAACAAACTGCCTTTCCTACCTATTCTCAGAACATGAGACAAAACCACAAACTCACACCCACAACCACAAAGGCACCTCCTTCCTCCAAGTAGGTATGTGACTATCTGGAGAGCCCTCTGACTGGTGGACCATTTTATGTTCCCCCGAAACGGCCTGTCCTGTCTCAGATCAGGTCTCTTTGGCTAACTCTGTGAAATTGTCCGGGACCAGCAGTGAGACACTACCTGCTTTCTCAGGAAAGGCCCCTCTTCAGAGCTCACCTGGCATTTGGCCATACTCACATCAGTATTTACCAAGAAAGACGGACTCTGTCCTCTGTAAATCTAAACAAGTGAGCCCACTGGGACTGGAACTGGGACTGCCTCTGGGTGCCTGGATTCCAAGTTTAGAGTGTTCCTTCAACAAGAAAATTAGATGAGGTCACTTCTTTCTGGAACTGATTGAATTTGCTGCCTTTGCAACCACTTTGTCCTAACAGTTGTTTCCAAGGGTCTCATGAGATGGAGGCTGCCCCTATTTCCTGTTACAATTTCACAAGATAGAAAGTTATATCAACCATAGGCACCTGGGAACAGCTCTCTACATAGGCCTGGTTTGGTCCATCTTCTCTACATTAAGAAGATAGAGGCTGATTCAGACACATCCCTTCGTCATGACCAGGTTGTTTGCAATTGAAGATGACTTTTTCTCTCTCAGGTACTTCATAGTTCCCTATATCTTCTCCAGGGATTATATCTGCATAGACCTTTGAGCTTCTCAGCAGGTGAAAGTCTCCCTACATTTTTGTATTGTAAGACCAACTCAGTCCTGCTCTTTTGTAAAGATAGATTGAGGGAACAGTATATGGTTAGGGTTAATAACAGGTTCGATTTGTGTTAGGAATCATTCTGCTGGATGAATAAGAATATTGGGATCCTGTGGTATTTATAAGAATATAGAGGTGAAATATAAGTATGACAATGGAATTCTAGATAAGATTTGAAGCCCAGAAGTGCACTGGGCACTGGAGTGGGAAACTTAGCTTTGAACAATGTTCTGCACAGATATCTCAGATAAATCAATATATAATGGCAAAGGACCATGTACCTTGGTTGATTGAATGTGTAAGAAAACATCCAGTCAAAAAGGGATAGTCGGTAGGATTAGGAAGATAGTGTAGGTTTAGATAGAAGAGTGAGAATAGGATTTGGACCAAAAGTACTTTAGCAATAGAGTTTTGGTTAGAGAGTGAATGTAAATGTCAGCACATGTGAAGAGTTGGTCACAGTGATGAACTGGAAAAAATATGTAGGAAAGCATTTATCAATAGAAACATTAGGAAATCAGGCAAAGTATAAAGTGAGTGATAGGATTAGACATTTTCAACAGGTTGAGATTTAATATATAATCTTAGGAAGAAACAAATATGTAGTCACCGACAGGATAGACATTTGAGAGCATTAGGCAACCTGGACATGGATGGTTTTAGTAATCCATGCTCACTTCCTATTTAGGATTTGGTACAATCATAAGTGTGACATTTGCGTTTTGTGTCCAGAATATTACACTGAAAAAGTGTATATTTATATCAGGTGACATGAGTATTTCTTCCACCATTTCTGGAAGCAATATGTTGAAGACATATAAATTAGTATTGGGGGTACAAATACGTGCACCCTGTGTCTCTGAATATAGAGAAAATGTATGAATAGACAATAGTGTGAATAAAGAATATAATTGGTTTCAACTTTAAAAAATGGATTGAAGTGGTATCTGAAAATATAAAGAAAATTTTATATTGATAAACATACATTCATTCAAACCAATTATACATCTATTTGTAATATTAGGGTTATGGTTTATCATAAAGGGTGTGAGTTTTGCTTCAAAATTGATTATGAAAATCGAAAATAATGTGTTTGGGTAGAAGTCACATGAAAAGACCAGTCAAGACACCTGGAGGAATACATGTGTTCTGAAGCAGGAATTGATTGAAAGTGAAACAAATGCCCATAAATTTGTGAATTTGTGGATGAAATATATATCCTATGATGTCCATAATACGAATAAATATTAATGTACCAGGGTTTAATAAAAATGAACGTCAAAATGCACAGCTTGTCATATCGGAATCAAGGTGCATTGATGTTAAACTTGGTCAGTTACTGTAGAAATATTAGTTAAATCTGTTTTTCAGGTGGATGAATATTTCTGAGAATAATCTTGTGAAAAGTTGATTATAAATCCAAGTCCATGAACATGAATAAATTTAGCGAGTGTAAATAAGACACATATATTTCATATTTTCAAAAATCTGGAGAGTATATATATATATATATATATATATATATATATATATATATATTTACACAAAACACACACACAGACATTAAAAAGTAGCAATATATATGCCACTCAAAATTCATCTATAAATATATATCATCCAAAGATGCAAAAATATTTATTTTACTGAACATGAGTTTATGTATAATGTTTTTCTACTAGGAAGCTCCCCTATAGGTGGAATTTTCAGTTCCAACAACGATTTGGAGGAGTGATCTCTTCTCACAATTTGTATCTACCAAGTCAGCCAACTCACAAAAATGTACATGTGATACCAGGTAGGATACTATAAATGCATATAAAAATACATGTGATGAATAGGCTACAGAGAAAGGGACAGGAATTCATATATTTGTTAATTTTAAAAACACATGGAGAACTATTTCAATTGAAAATTGACCAGATTTATAACACCTACCATTTATCATGCAAAAGGCAAGTCCAAATATACAACATGCCTCCTCTGAAATGCTTGTATTTCTATTCTGTTTGCATTACTTTTCTCCATCATATTAGGATTAGTAGTCAGAGTCTAGTACGGTATGTGAATATTTCTGAGAATAATCTTGTGAAAAGATGATTATAAATCCACATTCATGAATATGAAAAATTTAGGATGTGTAAAATAATACACATATATTTCATATTTTGAAAAATCTGGAGAGTGTGTATATATATATATATATATATATATATATATACACACACACAAACATTCACAGACATTAAAAAGTAGCACTATATGCCAATTTAAAATCACCATGAAATATATATCATCCACAGATCCAAATAAATTCATTTTACTGAACATCAATTTATGTATAATGTTGTTCAACTAGGAAGCTCACCCACAGGTTGAATTTTCAGTTCCAACAGCGTTTAGGAGGAGTGATCCCTTTTCACAATTTGTATCTGCCAATTCAGCCTCCACACAAGAACGTACGTGTGGTAACAGTTAGGATTCTAAATGTGCATATAAAAATACAGGTGCTGAATAGGCTTCAGAGAAAGGGAGACAGGAATTCACATATTTCTTAACTTTTAAAATACATGGAGAACTATTTCAAAAAAAATTGACAAGATTTAAAACTCCTACACTATATAATTCAAAAGGCAAGCCCAACTATCCACCATGCCTCCTCTGAACTGCTTGTAGTTCTATTCTTTTGGGGGTATTTTTCTCCAACATATTAGGATTAGTAGTCAGAGTCTAGTAGGGTATGTGTTAATGTCAGTGATTCAGTATTTTGAATGGAAAATAGGAAAATGAATCCAATGTGTATGCAAATATGTGCTTCAGAAAAATCTTCCCACTCTCATCCAGAACAATCCCTTGACATTAACTTCGCCCCAAGTAAGAGACAATTAGAGGAAAAGAGATAGAAAATATGTGAATACATATCTGAAATGGAATTTGATCAGGAGTTCACAACCATGGAGGTGGTAGAGGAGTTTTCAAAAGTAAGGGACAGGGTAAGCACTCCACAATCACAGAGCTCTGCTGGCCTAAAGACTTCTTGAGAAACTGCCTCTGAGTTTGGGCACTTGAAATATATGTTGTTTTCAGGAGCTTTTGCTTCCTTCTAGTGAGACGATCAAAGCTGGGTCAGCATCTATGTGACCTGGAGGACATAAATTGTAATATTCCAATGAACATGAGGGAGCAGTGCTGAATTCTCTCTTTGTAGGTATACCATGGCCACTTGGGGCTAAGTGTGTCCCCGCGTGGATTGTATATTCATTTGTTCCTCTTCCACTCTTCATTGTGTTTCTTGCTGCTGCACTGCGACTTTGGTATTTGCTTCACGAAATACACGGAGTTCAACTGGGACACAGTGGTCTAAGTGTCTGCCCGTGTGGACTGTGAAGCCATTTAGTAATCCTCCACTTTTCCTGGTGTTTCTTGCTGCTGCACTGCGAGTTTTGTATTTGCTTCATGAAATACAAGGAGTTCAACTGGGACACAGTGCTGGAGGGAGTTCTATCACATGTGGTGGCTCACACATGAGCATTCATGAAACCGGCCTCTATACCACATAGCTTGCTCCCTTGACCATAGCAACCTGATTCTGTAAATTACCCTAAAACCTCTCCATATAACAAGATGTGTTTACTTATAATGGTCTCCTGGCTGCACCATGTCCATCTCATGACATTTGGAATCCAAAGGCAGATCCACATGGCCCCATCACAGATGTTTTATCACACACCTGCCTACCGCTGCTCTAGGCCCTCTACTCATCAGGCTCCAAATTACTGGCATCTCGGTTCTACACCATTTTCATTAAACCCAATCAATCAAGGCACTGTCTGGTACACTCATGATCAGAAATAGGACATCCAAAGGTTCTGTATGCCACCTGTTCATGGGAATTTCAAAAATTTAAACTATTTATCTAGCCATTTATCAAGGATGAAGTTGGAGGCACAGTGGATTTCAATTCATGCAGGAACCATTAAATGGTGAGTATGATCATTTCAATGAAAACTCTGGAGAACTCTCACAGGCAAGGCTTCCCAAAGAGTGTCCAAAAGGTCACCTGAAGCCAGGCTCATTGAGGTCTACAATTGAGATCCATGAGTGTTTTGATCTCAACTATGGCTGCCAAGTCTTTCAGAATAAAATCTTGTGGTATCCTGACTGAGATTCCCAGTGCTCTGTGGAAAGCTACCCTGGGCCTACATCTCAGGTTCCAAGGGCGACTCTCATGCATGGCCTCCTCAAATCCCAACACAACTCATGGCAATACTTCACTAAGCTCAGTTCCAGGACACAGTGTCTAAAAGGAGTCACACCAGAGTTCAGGCCCAGGAGGACCCAGTAATCTCTTCCAGCTACTACACATATGACCACAATTTAAATCAAAACACTCCCACATGGGCCTCATCTTCTTCTACACAGACACGCATCATAACCTCTGGCTGGAAGTTTCCATGAGGGGTGCAGCCCAAGACAGTGTCCAAAATAAGCTCCATTGCCCCTCATTTGCCAAAAGTCAGGGTGGCCTAAACACCCTTCCTTTGAACCAGGAGTGATCAAATAAGCCTGCCTTTAATACTGCTCTGCTTCTCCAATTTGAGGCCTAATGACTGTCAGGTGTAGATTTTCTATGTGATTTGGAGTCATGAGAAAACCCAAGCACCTATGGGCTATCCACTGTAGGGCTTTGAAGAACTCATTTGACCCAAATGATCCCTATTCTCACTTGACGGAAGTCAGGAACTGAAAAGGTCGGGCGAACTTCGGAGGAAAAGACCACCAAGAGACTGTCTCATGCCACAGCAAAGGGTTTATTGGGGGTCCAGCATGCTGAGGCTCAGAGCTCACTTCAGAGGAGCAAAGAACAAAGAGCCCCGAGAACAACTTGAGCAGAGTTTATATACATTCTTTAGAGAGGGCAGGGACTTTACATACATCATAGCCTCCTTTAGAAAATCATCATATACCGCGGGAAAATCAAATAATAACTCTAAAACATGATTAGCACATTCATTGGTGGGAACAGGTTGGGCAGCGGGTGATTGGTCAGCCGTGAGAAGGAGTATACATTTAAACTGATTGGTTGAAGCACTGAGATGTATACGTGCAAATCTGCATGGTTTCTGGGAAGGGGTGGTTAAGTAACGAGGTGGTCAGGGAAGATTTCAACACACATCTAATGGGAAGATCCGGGAATTGTCTTAAGTGCCACAGGAATTTCAGGTTCTGAGTGCAGCTTGGAAAATGTACAAAACCTGGTTCTTTACGTTTCAATTTCAATTTCTTTTATTCTTTCATTTCCCACCCCTTTTTCTGACTACTTTTAATCTTAAAAGTAATGAATCAAAATTGTTGTGGGGTTTCACATTCTATCCCTACCAGTGCAGCATATTTCTGTCTGATTATCATGAGTTTCACCTGCCTAATCTGAGCCTGGAGAAAGGAAACTATGTGGTTAGGCAAACAAGGTCCCACAGTTAGCAACACCATAAGGATGATCAGGGGTCCAGCTAAGTCTGATATTAGTGTAGTTACCAGGGGTACTCGGTTAACCATGACTCAAAGCACCCTTGTTGAATCTCCTATTCTCTCTGGCGCTCTTCAAGGTATTTTCTTAATTTACTCATGAATTATTTTGCAACTCCAATATGGTCAGCATAAAAACAACATTCTTCTCTCAGTGCAACACAGAGGCCCTCTCCCTCATCAAGAGGAGGTCTAATCCTCACCTGTTCTGTAAAACAACTTCAGAGAGAGAGGTTAAGGATTCCTGCAAAGCTGTGATGGAGGTCTCTAACGTCTTCAAGTCTTGATTCATTGCTGTTTCTAATTGGGCCATTTGTTGTTAACCACGCATCATAGAAGCTGTTCCCATACCCACTCCTGCAGCAGCTCCTATCCCCAATAGGATGGCTAGAGTAAGGGACAATGGTTCCCCTTGATATCGGGTTGTTTGTCCCCCTAGTAGACCTTCAAATGATTAGGCATTATGATAGAGTACCCTGGAGAGTATCTGCACCATTACACAATAATTTACAGGGCTGTCAAAGACCTGGGCTGAAATACAAGGAGTTCTGACTGTGTGGAGTTCAGTACCATAAAGGTTCCTTTAATTAGTTCCCAGGGGGAGGAGTCAGATGTACTCTGGACTGGGGAAGTAGGCAAAGACGGAATCCAGGAAGTATTAGATGGTAGAGGGGTTCTGGTAGATCTAGGCATGGAAGGTTTAGGAGGCTTAATCCCTGGCTTGAGGGGATTGGGTCCTATTGCTGTGGGATTTTCTTTCTTTTTAAGCCAGACGGTGAACCAGAGACCAAATTCATCACCTGGGCCATAAATATAGAATCGCATTCCCCACGTATTTCCCATAGGCCAGGTTTTTCTGAGGTAGCCCCTTCCTTTGGAAGTGAAAGTTATATTGAGGGGGTAACATAGAGTATTCTTTCCACAGCGAGTTTTTGACACCACTGGGCAAGCAGCACATTTCTTGGGATCAATCCAGGTGTCATTTCATCCTACCGGAATCATACCTTTCTGGGGAGTTTGGGTTCCACCATGCAGCTTTCGTTTGTTCACAACCCCAAGATCTACAATAAAAGTCACTGGGTCCTCCACAGGTTTGGGCCTGTTTTATGACTTTGGAAATCAGGTGGGCACACATAATAGTCAAGACTGGCTAGTTTACACCTGAGCTGGGGGAGATGACATCCACAATTCATGGGTTAAGGTGGTCTATGTTGCCCTAGTTAGGGTTTGAGTGGGATCTGTGTGGGGTCCTCTATGTCAGGGAGATCCCAGTCAGGGAAGCCTATGGCAAGCTGACAAATTTCCGGGTGGAGAGATGGCCACCAAGTCCATAAGGTGGCTGTTTGTGAAATAGATCACACTACTTGCCCATTAGGATTCATTACTTGCCCTTGTTGCTGAGCATGCTGATGGGGATTAGGGCTGCTGGTGGTCATGGGAAGAATCCATAGCCCTACCCACATGACGGACACGCAACTTGAGATGGATACCAGTCTGTAGAAGTTTCCAGCCAGAGTCTGTACAGGGCTCAGGCATGAGATGGGAGGCATTGATCCAGGAAGTGATCCCATCCACTTTCACCACTGTGGGTGTTATAAGCAGCACCTGGTATGGTCCTTTCCAGTGGAGTTCCAGGGATGACACCTGACGCCATCTCACGTAGACGAAGCCTCCCACTTGATATCAATGCGGGGTTCCCTCATCTCCAGTCTGATAAGCAGAGGCCAAATGTTTCCACAGGTATCGCTGGGTGCTGGGTTTGTTAAAGGGCTTTAAATCTGTCAAGCAAGGGGGTGTGAAAGGAATCATTAAGTCTCATAGTTGGGATTAGGTCCCCTACTGGAGGAAGGGCACCATTGAGAATTTCATAAGAGGTGAGGTTACACAAAGAGGTGGAGGGGGTATTTCTTTCACAAAACAGTGCATAAGGTTGGAGCATAGTCCAATTTTTTATGCCAGTATCCAAGCTTAATTTTGTTAAGTACTCTTTGATGGTTCTATTCATCCTTTCTACCTGTCCTGAGCTATAGGGTCTATAAGCACAATGTAACTTCCAATTAATCCCCAGGGTCCTTGCAAATCCCTTACTTTCCTGGGGCATGAATGCCGGTCCGTTAGAGGACCCTATTACCTTAGGCAGGCCGAACCTTGGAAAAATGTCTTCTACGATCTTTTTGACTACCATCTGAGCTGTTTCTTTCTTCATGGGGAAGGCTTCGACCCATCCTGAAAAAGTATCTACAAAGACTAGGAGATATTTAAGTTCATACCTTGCTGGCTTAATTTCAGTAAAGTTCAATTCCCAGAATTGTCCTTGTCTGGTTCCTTGTAAGCGCTTCCCTGCAGGAAGCTTGGATGGGTAAGCATTAACTACTTGGCAGACTTGACAAGCTCTAGTCACCTGCTCAGCTATTTCTTTCCTCTGTGAGTCAGTCAATAATAAGTCCTTTCTCCGGTCCTTTAAGAGTGCCTATATCTTCTCTGAGTCTAAGTGGGTGAGCTGGTGTATGTCTTTGACATAAAGGTGGGCTTTTTGAAATTGTAAACTTGGCTCTGTAGGATCCCAGAGTTCTGTATCTGTCTCCTCAGATGATAAGTTGCCTGAATGTTCCAGTGCGGCCAAGTCTCCTGATTGTTGTTCCCCCTGGTGTGGAAAAAGTTAACACAGTCACTCCATTTAGGGCTGCCAATTAAGCTTCCTCATCTGCCCTTCTTTTTCCAACCGAAAAGGGTTCGTTTCCCTTCTGGTGCCCTGGGCAGTGCACTATAGCTAGTTCCTTAGGGCCCTGCACTGCTGAGAGAAGTTGGAGGATCTCATCTTTGTTCTTTATTTCTTTCCAGGTGGAGGTTAATAACCCCCTTTGATGGTAAATAGCCCCGTGCACATTTGCAGTGGCAAATGCATAGCGGCTATCAGTGTATATGGTGGCCCTTTTGCCTGTTGCTAGTTCCAATACTTTCGTAAGGGCAATCAGTTCTGCTTTTTGGGATGATGTCAGTTCTGGGAGACCAGAGGAACAGATGACATTAATTTTGCTAACTACTGCTTCTCCAGCCCACCGCTTACCATCTTGGAGGAAGCTGCTGCCATCCATAAACCATACAACTTCAGGGCAAGGCAGTGGCTGATCCTTCAAGTCTCGTCGTATACTGGTTTCCTCTGCCAGTATATGTTGACACTCATGAGCAACGGGTCTTGATGATTCTTCTGGCAGCAGTGTAGCCGGGTTGAGTGGAGCAGCGGGTCCCAGCGTGATTCTGTCTTTGTCAAGCAAGAGGTTCTGGTAGTGGGTTATTCTAGAGTTTGATAGCCACATCTCTGGAGGCTGACAGATGATGCACTCCAGGGCATGGGGGACTATAATCGTTAGCTTCTGTCCCAACGTTAATTTATCAGCATCTTTTATTAGAAGGGCTGCCGCTGCTATAGCTCTTAAGCAATGGGGCAACCCACTAGCCACTGGGTCCAGTTTATTTGATAAGTATTCTACCGGCCTTTTCCAAGGTCCCAAAGTCTCAGTGAGCACAACCCGTGCTATTCCTTTCTTTTCCTCGATGTAGAGACTGAAGGGTTTTTCTATATCTGGGAGTGCTAAGGCCGGAGCAGATAGCAGCACCTTTTTTCTGACATTATCAAAAGCTTGTTGGTGCTCAGGGGTCCATTGGAAGTGGGCATCCCCCTTTATCAGCGGGTATAAAGGGGCAGCCAGAGACGCGAACCCAGGAATCCATAACCTGCAAAAGCCGGCAGTCCCAAGAAACTTCCTGAGTTGTCTCTTATTAGATGGGGGCAGTATCTGCACAAAGGTTCGTTTTGTGGGCTCAGTGAGCCATCCTTTGCCACCCCTAAGAGAATAACCCAGGAAGATTACTTCTTGCTGACAAATTTGGGCCTTTTTGGCAGAAGCCCTATATCCAAGCCGAGCAAGCTTGGAAAATAATGCTTGGGTCCCAGACTCATAGTTCTCTTTGGTGTCGGCTGCCAGTAGCAGACCATCCACATATTGGAGTATGGTGACATCGGGGTGTGCAGTTTTGAAGTCATTGAAGTCCTTGTGGAGGGGTTCATCAAAGAGAGTGGGAGAGTTTTTGAACCCCTGTGGGAGTCTAGTCCAGGTTAGTTGGACAGATGTTCCTTTTTCGGGGTCTATCCACTCAAAAGCAAACAGCAACTGAGTGTCCTTATGTACGGGCAAGCAAAAGTGAGCATCTTTTAAGTCTAGCACAGTGTACCATTCCTGCTCCAGATTCAGAGCGCTAAGCAAATTATATGGATTCGGTACAGTGGGGTGAATGTCCTGCACTCTGTTGTTGATCTCTCTTAGGTATTGAAGCGTCCGGTAGTCCCCAGTTCCTGGCTTTCTTACTGGTGGCAGGGGGATATTCTAGGACAAATGACAGGGCCTTAAGACCCCAAGAGCCAGGTATGTCTGAATATGGGCCCTTATCCCATCCTTAGCTTCTTTGATTAGAGGATATTGTTTAACACTGATTGGAGAGATAGAGGCTTTTAATTCTACTACTATTGGAGGTTGTTATATGGCTAGACCTAACCCAGCAGTTTCTGCCCAGGCATTAGGATAATCTTTTATCCATTTCTGGGGTAGTTTGCCTGTTTGATCAGTCCTAGGAGGCGCGAAGTGTTGATGTTCATCTTCTACGGATGTTGTCAAAGCCATGACTATGGGAGTTTTTACTGAAGGCTTTAGAAACTCCACTTGGGGACCATCAGGGTTAAAGGTTATTCTAGCCCAGAGTTTGGTAAGCAGATCCCAGCCCATCAATGGGGCTGGGCATTCTTGGATTACTTGGAAAGCGTGGTGGACTTTTCCATTTCCTAGGTCCATAGTCCTCTTAGTTGTCCCAGCCCAATATCTACTGCCATTAGTACCTTTAACAGGGGACCATTTATTTGATAGGGGGCCCAGTGGGGTCTTAAAGGTTGATTATACTGCTCCTGTATCCACTTCAAAGTTCCCTGGGGTCCCCTCCACTTTAAATGTTACCCTGAGCTCGGAGAGGGGATCCGAGCCCCGACTTTCCTAGTCCTCTTCTAGAGTCAGCACGGCGGACTGGCATCTCTGCTTCTTTCGGGGGCACTCTTTGGCCTAGTGTCCTGTTTTCTTTACAGTAGGCACACTGATCTGAGGCCAGGGGCAGCCATTGGCGGGGGCCCAGGTATCCCTTTCTGACTCCCTGCTTTTTAACTTCTGGCATATTTGGTGCTCTGACCAGAACCTTAGTCAATGCTTTAGTCTGCCTTTTGCTCCTTTCATCCTCCTTTTGTTCCCTTTCCGTCTCTCTCCTCTGTTCCCTTTCCTCCTCAGTTTCTCTCTTATAATATACTTTCTCAGCATCTCTTACTAAATCTCTCAAGGTCTTATCTTGTAATACATCTAGACGTTGTAACTTTCTCTTAATATCTAGGGCAGCCTGCTCGATAAAGGCCATTGCAACAGATGCTTGTTCATCCTCTGCCTGAGGATCAAAAGGAGTATATTTCCTATATGCTTCCATAATTCTCTCCAGAAACATAGAGGGAGACTCATTAGGCCCTTGGATAATCTCTCTTACCTTGGCCAAATTAGTCGGCCCTCTGGCGGCCACTCGGAGACCCGCTATTAGAGTCTGGCGATAAGTGGACAGATGCTACCTACATTTAAAGGTGTTTGGGTGCCAGTTGGATCGGTTCATTGGCCCGTAGGGACGGAGAGGAAGCATCATAGGGGCTTCCGAGTTTTCTATTATCCGTCACCGGCGGGTTCCTTTAGGTGGCCCGGCTTCCTCCAGGGGAGGAGGGGTTGCTGCTGCTGCAGAGAAGTCCCCTGGAGTGCTTGGGTCTGGCCCAATTGCCTCTAGCGGCGGAGAGGCTGAGTCAGCGGCGAGAATATCATCTGGAACGTGTTGGGGGTTGGAGAGCGAGGGTAGAGGATAAGGAGTGGGAGGAGTGTCCAGTCTTGTGACTCAGGGAGAATGGAAGGAAGAGGGGGAGGAGTGGAAGGTTTGAATGATAGGATGCTGGGGGAAGGGGTATATGGCTGTTGATCTGGGTGGCCACGTGGCCCCAGCTGAAAGACAATATCTCTGACTTTTCGGATTAGAGGGAAGTAGAAGGATCCTTCTGGGGGGCCACCTGACTCTGAGAATAGGCCATTCTGAAGCACAGAGAATCTGCCAGGTACGGCATTTTACTGAAAAAGAAAGATTCTGGGCCCTTGAGCGGACATCAGTCCAATGATCAAGTGTCAGGGACAGAGAAGTGGAAGTGCTTTGTCCCATAATGAGAGTTACTCAAACAGGGACAGTGAAGACACAAACGCAACACAGACAAAGACAAACAGTAAACGTTTAACATGAGTCCAAGACAAAGATTAGAACTGAGTAACTGCCAAAACCTGATGGGTTAGACAATAAAGACAGCCGGAAAACTCAACATGAGTTCAGAACAATGACCAAAACTGAGTAGCCGGCAAAACCTGATGGGCTGGCGAACCGAATCCTGAAGCAAAATATAAACGAGTTGAAGAAATTAGTATTCCTTGATTTCTTTAGTCCTCTGGAGTGTCCCCCAGGAACGTGGCCTGTAGCTCTGTGACACATCTGTCAGCCACCATCAGAGAGAGCTAATGCTCTTCACTGACAGCCACTTTGCCAATCCATAACCTGAAACCCAAAACCAGAAAGAGGTGCCTTACTTACCCCGAGAGGAGTCCATTGGGGTCTTTTGTCCGCCGCTGCCGGATATCTCACCTGGGGCCTCCAGATGAATAGGTGGGGCGAACGTCAGAGAAAAAGACCACCAAGAGGCTTTCTCATGCAACAGCAAAGGTTTTATTGGGGGTCCAGCATGCTGGGGCTCAGAGCTCACTTTAGAGGAGCAAAGAACAAAGAGCCCTGAGAACAACTTGAGCAGAGTTTATATACATTCCTTAGAGAGGGCAGGGACTTTACATACATGATAGCCTCCTTTAGCAATTCATCATATACCATGGGAAAATCAAATAACAACTCTAAAGCATGATTAGCACTTTCATTTGCGGTAACAATTCGGGCAGGGGGTGATTGGTCAGCCCTAAGAAGGGGTATACATTTAAACTGATTGGTTGAATACCTGAGATGTATACTTGCTGAGCTGCAGGGATTCTGGGAAAGGGTTGTTAAGTAACTAGGTAGTCAGGGAAGATTTCAACACACATCTAACGGGCAGATCCGGGAATTGTCTAAACTGCCACAGGAAAGTGCAGCTGGGAAAGTTTACAAACCTGGTTCTTTACATTTCAATTTCAATTTCAATTTCTTTTATTCTTTCAGAACCTTACAGAGAAAGGCAAGAGGCTTAATCCACAATGACTGCTCTTTTGGCCATTTTGGTTTTGGATGCACACATGGGATCTTTCTTTCAATCCATCTGGTGCTGATAATCTAAGTCACAGCCTCACACAGGGCCAAGAGGCTAATTAAGACACAACCAATTTCAAAGCAATTACTACTCTGAGGTCAGTTACAGAACTCAGTCTCTGAGGAGAATCACACCAGTGTTCAAGGCTAGGTGCACCCAGTCATCTTTTCCAACCACCACATAAATGACCACAATTAAAACCAAAACAATTCCACATGGCCCTCATCTTCTTCCATAGGGTCACTCATCATAACCTCTGGCTGGAGGATTCCTTGAATGGCGCAGCTCAAGAGAGTGTCCAAAATAAGCTTCCTTGCCCCTCATTTGCCTAAACTCAGGGTGGCCTGGACACCCTTCCTGTGAACTAGGATTGATCACATACGTCTGCCGCTAATACTGCTCTACTTCTCCAATTAGAGGCCTACTGACTGTCAGGTATAAATTCCTTGTGTGATTTGGATTCATGATTAAACCCAAGCACCTCTGAAGAGCTTGGAAGAACTCATTTGACCCAAAAAATCCCTATACTCCCTTGAAGAAGGTCAGGAACCTAACAGAGGAAGGCAAGAGACATCATCCACAATGACTTATGTTTTTGCCATTTTGGTTTTGGATGCACACATTGGATGTTTCTTTAGATCCATCAGGCACTGAAAATCTAAGCCATAGCCTCTCACAGGGCCAAGAGGCTGATTCAGACACATGGCTTTCCAAAGCAATTAAGCAAAGAGCCACAGGTGATGCCCATTCATTTCCATTTGAAAACTGTTTCCTTCAGGCTTCACCAAGGGGTGGCCTGAGGCAAAGACCTTCCTGACATTCAGGGCAAAAGATTAATAGGTTAGCAAAAGGCCCAAAACAGGGTTTCTCCACTGAGGCTTTTCTGGTCACACTGATATCTGAGTTTTCTGAGATGCTCCAATTCCCTCCAGCTATCCAGAACATAGCCATGTCGCAGAGTTTGGAGGTGGTACATATTTTGGACACAAAACCATGAAACTATTCTGGAGAGTGGCCAAAATTCAGGAAGAAAACAGAAACTTAGTAAGATAGTAGGTGTTGCCCATCGATAAGGCAACCTGCAGTCCATTACTAAAATGGACAGGATGAATGCTGGGAAGCTTTCTACTAGACAGGACACATCCATTGATGCATTCTCTTTTCTAATGTCTACAACCATGGACACAGTGGGAGACACAGACACAGGAACACTTGCCTTGTCAAAGTTCTTTCTAGAAATAGTCCACTCCAAACCAAACACACCGCCTTTCCTACCTATTCTCAGAACGTGAGACAAAACCACAAACTCACACACACACTCAAAAAGGCACCTCCTTCCCCCAAGTAAGTCTGTGACTATCCAGAGTGTCCTTTGACTGGTGGGCCATTTTATGTTCCCCCGAAAAGGCCTGTCTTGTCTTAGATCTGGTCTCCTTGTCAAACACTGTGAAGTTGTCAGGAGCCTGTTCTGACCACTACATGCTTTCTCAGGGAAGGCCCGTCTTCAGAACTCTCCTCGCATTTGGCCATCCTCACATCAGTAGGTACCAAAAAAGACAGACTCTGTCCTTGGTAAATCCAAACATGTGAGCCCACTGGGACTGAGACTGGGACTGGCTCTGTGTGCCTGGCTTCCTGGATCCCAAATTCAGAGAGTTCCATCACCAAGGAAGTGAGGTAGGTCACTTATTTCAAGAATTTAATGAGTTCACTGCCTTGGCAACCACTTTGTTATAACAGTTGCTTCCAAGGGTCCCATGAGATGGAGGATACCCTACTTCCTCTGACACTTTCACTAGTTAGAATGGTATATCAACCATATGGAACCAGAAACAGCTCTCCACATTGTCCTGGTTTGGTCCATATTCTCTCCATTAAGAATAGAGAGGCTGATTCAGACACAACCCTTCATCCTGACAAGGTTGTTTGCCATGGAAGATGACTTTTGCTCTCTCAGGTCCTACATAGCTGCCTAATACTTCTCCAGGGATCATTTCTGCTTGGACCATTGAGTTTCTAAGCAGGTGGAAGATCCCCTACATTCCTGTATTGTAAGACAAACTCTGTCCCTGCTCTTCTGTAAAGGTAGATTGAGGGAACAGTGTATGGTTAGGGTTAATAACAGGTTCGATTTTGGTGAGGAGTCATTCTGTTGGATGAATAATGGTATTGGGAACCTGCGATATTTACAAGAATATATAGGTAAAATATAAGTATGGAAACAGAAATCTAGGTATGATTTGAAGCCCAGAAAGACATTGGGACCTTCATTGGGATACTTAGCTTTGAATTATGTTCTGCACAGATGTCTCAGATAAATCGATATACAATGTTATAGGACCTTGTACCTTGGGTGATTGAATGTCGAAGAGAACATCCAGGATAAAAGGGATAGTTGGTAGTATTAGGAAGACAGTTTGTACGAGTTTAAAAAGAAGAGTGAGTATAAGTTTTGGACCAAAAATTCTTTAGCAATAGGGTTTCGGGTAGAGAGTGAATATGAATGTGAGAACGTGTGAAGAATCAGTCACAATGATGAACTGGGGAAAATATGTAGGAAAGCAGATATCCATAGAGACATTAGGAAATCATGCAGAGTGTAAAGTGAGTGATTGGATTAGACATTTTCAATATGATTGAGTTTCAATATATAATCTTAGGAAAAAACAAATATGTAGTCCCCAAAAAGATTGACAAGTGGGAGCGTTAGGCAGCCTGGACATGGATGTTTTTAGTAATCCATGTTCATTTTCCATTTAGACTTTGGTACAATCATAAGTGTGATGTTTGCATTTTCTGACCAGAATATTACTGTGATAAAATGTATATGTGGATCAGGTAACATGAGTATTTCTTCCACCATTTCTTGGAGCCATATTTTGAAGATGTATAAATTAGTATTGTGGGTAAAAATAGATGTACCCTGTGTCTATGAATATAGAGATAATGCATGAATAGAGCGTAGTGTGAATAAATAATATTACTTGTTCCAACTTTAAATAATGGATTAAATTGATATCTAAAAATATTCAGGAAATCTTATATTGATATACATACATTCATTTCAACCAGTAATACATCTAATGGTAATATTAGGGTTGTGGTTTATCCTGAAGTGTGTGTGAGTTTTTCTTCAAACTGATTATGGAAATCAAATATAATATTTTTGGAAAGAAGTCTCATGAAAAGACCAGTCAAGAAACATGGAGGAATACTTGTGTTCTGAAGCAGGAAGTGATTGACATTGAAACAAATGTCTAAAAATTTGTGAACTTGTGGATAAAATATATATCCTACGATGTGCATAAACTGCAAAAATAGTAATGTACCATTGTTGAATAAAAATGAACGTCAAATTATATGTCATGTCCCATAGGAGTCTACTTGCGTTGATATTAAACTGGGTCAGTTACTCTAGAAATATTAGGATTTGTGTGCAGCTTTCACTGAAGTCAGTTTTCAGTACTAGGAAACAAATATATATTTCAAGTTGATGAATAATTCTGAGAATAATCTTGTGAAAAATCGAATATAAATCTAAATACATCAACATGAATAAATTTAGGGAGTATATATAAGACACATATATTTCATATTTTGAAAAATCTGGAGAGTATGTATATATATATATATATATATATATATATATATATATATATATACACAAAACATACACACAGACTATAAAAAGTAGCAATACATATGCTAATCGAAATTCATCATTAAATATATATAATTCACATATGCAAAAATAATTATTTTACTGAACATGGATTTTTGTATAATGTTTTTCTATTAGGAAGCTCACCCATAGGTTGAATTTTCAGTTTCAACAGCGTTTAGGAGGAGGGATCTCTTCTCACAATTTGTATCTTCCAAGTCAGACAAAACAAAAAAATTAACCTGTGATACCAGGTAGGATTCTATATGTGCATATAAATATACATGTGCTGAATAGTCTATAGAGAAAGGGAGACAGGAATTCACATATCAGTTAATTTTAAAAACACATGGAGAATTATTTTAACCAAAAATTGACTAGATTTATAACACCTACCCTTTATCATGTAAAAGTCAAGTCCAAATATACACCATGCCTCCACTGAACTGCATGTATTTCTATTTTGTTTTGGTTATTTTTCCTCCATCATATTAGGATTAGTAGTCAGAGTCTAGTAGGGTATGGGTTAGTGTCATGGTTTCAGTATTTTGATTGGAAAATAAGAAAATGAATCCAATGTGTATGCAAATATGTGCCACACAAAAATATTCCCACTCTCATCCAGAACAATGAATTGCCATTACCTTCACCCCAAATAAGACACAATTAGAGGAGAAGAGTTAGAAAATCTGTGAATACATATATGGAATGGAACATAATCAGGAGTTCACAACCTTGGAGGTGGTAGAGGAGTTTCCAAAAGTTAGGGTCAGGGTAAACACTCCACAAACATGGAGCTCTGCTGGCCTAAAAACTTCTTGAGAAACTGTCTCTGAGTTCGGGCACTTGAAATATATGTTGTTGTCAGGAGCTTTAGCTTCATTTGTAGTGAGACCATCAAAGATGGGTCTGCATCTATGTGACCTGGAGAACATGGTTTCTTTTTTTTAATGAACATAAGGGAGCAGTGCTGAATTCTCTCTTTGTAGGTAAACTGTGGCCACTCGGGTCTAAGTGTCTCCCCATGTGGACTGTGAAGCCATTTGGTCATCCTCCACTTTTTGTGGTGTTTCTTGCTGCTGCACTGGGAGTATGGTATTTACTTAACGAAATACAATGAGTTCAACTGGGACAAAATGCTAGAGTGAGTTCTGTCATGTGTGGTGGGTCAGGTTCTCCAGGAGAATGCACCAACAAGTCTTCTATCCAACATAGCTTGTCCCCTTGACCATAGCAACCTGTTTCTTAAAATTGACGTTAAACCTCTCCATATAACGAGATGCCTTTACATATAAGGGTCTGCTGGCTACACTATTTCAGTCACAAGCCATTTGGAAGCCAATGGAAGATCCACATGACCCCACCACAGATATTTTATCACACATCTGCACACCACTGCTCTAGGCCCACTACTCAGCAGGCTCCAACTTACTGGCATCTCTGTTCTACACCATTTTCATAAAACCAAGTCAATTAAGCCACTGTCTGGTACACTCATGATCAGAAACAGGACATCCAAAGATTCTCCAGTGCCACCTGGTCATAGGAATTTCAAATATATCATGGTATTTATCTGAGATTAGGAAGATAGACGGTAGGATTAAAAAGAAGGGTGAGTAAAGGATTTGGACATTAAGTTCTGCTTCTCCAATTTGACGCGTATTGTCATGCATGGGCGACTCTCATGCCTGGCCTCCGAAAATCCCAACACAATTCATAGCAATACATCTCTAAGGTCATTTCCAAAACTCCGTTTCTAAGGGGAATCACACCAGAGTTCAAGCCCAGGTGGACCCATTCATCTCTTCCAACCGCCACACAAGTGACCACAATTAAAAACAAAACATCCCACATGGCCCTCATTTTCTTCCATGTAGACACTCATCATAATCCCTTGCTAGAGGTTTCCATGAGGGACACAGTCCAAGACAGTGTCCAAAATAAGCTCCCTTCCCCCTCATTTGCCTAAAGTCAGGGTGGCCTGGGCACCCTTCCTGTGAACCAGGAGTGATCAAATAGGACTGCCATTAATGCTGCTCTGCTTCTCGAATTTGAGGCCTACTGACTGTGGGGTTTAGATACTTTATGTGAATTGGAGTCATGAGAAAACCCAAGAATCTCTGGGCTTCCCTCTGCAGGGCTTTGAAGAACCCATTTGAGTGAGTCTAGGAGTTGGACCAAAAGTTCTTTAGCAATAAGGTTTTGGTGAGAGAGTAAATGTAAATGTCAGCACATTTGAAGGGTCATTCCCAATGATGAACTGGAGAAAAGGTATTTGAAATCAGATATCAATGGAGACATTAGGAAATCAGGCAAAGTACAAAGTGAGTGGTAGGATAAGACATTATTAACAGGGTTGAGTTTGAATATATAATCTTAAAAAGAAACAGATATGTAGTCACCAATAGGAATAATATTTGAGAGCATTAGGGAACCAGGACATGGATGTTGTTAGTAATACATGCTCACATTCAATTTAGGCTTTGGTACAGTCATAAGTGTGACCCTTGCATTTTGTGTCAGGAATATTACTGTGATGAAATGTATATGTATATCAGGTGACTAGAGTATTTTTTCCACCATTTCTGAAAGCAATATTTTAAAGACTTATAAATTAGTATTGGGGATACAAATACATAGACCCTGGGTCTATGAATATAGAGATGATGCCTTAATAGACCATACTGTGAATAAATAATATAACAGGTTCCACTTTTAATATTGGATTGAATTGATATCTGAAAATACATAAGAAATTTTATGTTGATATACAATCATTCATTCCAAACAGTTATACATCTAATGGTAATAATAGAGTTATGGTTTATCATGATGGGTGTGTGAGTTTGCCCCAAAAGTGATTATGGAAATCGAAAACAATGTGTTCAGAAAGAAGTCTCATGAAAAAACCAGTCAAGAAAGCTGGAGGAATACATGTGTTCTGAAGCAGGAAGTGATTGAAAGTGAAACAAATGCCTATAAATTTGCTAAATTGTGGAAGAAATATATATCGTATGATGTGCATAAAATGAAGAAAACTAATATACCAGTGTTGAATAAAAATGAACGTCAAAATAGACATCATGGAACATAGGAATCTACTTGCACCGATGTTAAACTGGGTAAATTACTGTAGAAATATTAGCATTTGTATATACCATTCACTGAATTTAG
Organism: Callospermophilus lateralis; assembly: GCF_048772815.1. Lineage (NCBI taxonomy): Eukaryota > Metazoa > Chordata > Mammalia > Rodentia > Sciuridae > Callospermophilus > Callospermophilus lateralis. The sequence goes on from NW_027517239.1 coordinate 81,367, forward strand.
TTTTCAGTACTAGGAAACAGATATGTAGTTCAGGTGGATGAATATTTCTGAGAATAATCTTGTGAAAAGTTGATTAGAAATCCAAATATATGAACATTAATGAATTTAGGAGTGTATAATAAGACACATATATTTTACATTTTGAAAAATCTGGAGAATATATATATATATATATACACACACACAAAACCCACACAGAGCAATTAAAAAGTAGCAATATATATGCCAATCAAAATTCATCGTGAAATTTATATGATCCACATATCCAAAAATATTTATTTTACTGAACATGGATTTATATATAATGTTGTTCACCTAGGAAGCTCCCCCATAGGTTGAATTTTCTGTTCCACAATTTGTATCTGTCAAGTTGGCCACCTCACAAGTATGTACGTGTGATACCAGGTAGGATTCAATATGTGCATATACAAATACATGTGCTTAATAGGCTACAGAGAAAGGGAGACAGGAATTCACATATTTGTTAACTTTAAAAACACACGGAGAACTACTTCAATTAAAAATTGACTAGATTTATAACTCCAAACCTATGTATTGCAAAAGGCAAGCCCAACTATACACCACCCCTCCTCTGAACTGCTTGTATTTCTATTCTGTTTGAGTTATTTTTCTCCATCACATTAGGATTAGTAGTCAGAGTCTAGCAAGCTATGGGTTAGTGTCAGGGAATCAGTATTTCGAATGGAAAATTGGAAAATGAACACAATGTGTATGCAAATATGTGCTACACAAAAATCTTCTTATTCTCTTCCAGAAAAATTTATTGTCATTAACTCCGCCCCAAGTAATACAGAATTAGAGAAGAAGAGTTAGAAAATCTGTGAATACATATCTGGAATGGAATATGCTCAGGAGTTCACAACCTTGGAGGTGTTAGAGGAGTTTCCCAAAGTAAGGGACACAGTAAACATTTCTCAAATGTGGAGCTCTGGTGCCCTAAAGACTTCTTGGGAAACTGCCTATGTGGTTGGGCACTTGAAATATATATTGTTTTCAGGAGCTTTTGATTTCTTTCTAGTGAGACCATCAAAGCTGGGTCTGCATCTATGTGACCTGGAGGACATGGATTCTTATTTTCCAATGTACATGAGGTAGCAGTGCGGAATTCTCTCTTTGTAGGTAAACTGTGGCCATTGTGGGCTAAGTGTCTCCCTGGGGGACTGTGAAGCCATTTGGTCATCCTCCAATTTTCATGGTGTTTCTTGCTGCTGCACTGGGACTTTGGTATTTGCTTCACGATATACAAGGAGTTCAATGGGACACAGTGGTGGAGGAAGTTCTGTCTTGTGCGGTGGGTCAGGGTTCTCAGGAGAATGCACCAAGCAGGCTTCTATCCCTCATAGCTTGCCCCCTTGTCCATAGAAACCTGGTTCTGAACATTGCCCTGAAACCTCTCCATATAACAATATGCCATTTCATTGAACATTCTGCTGGCTGCACCATGTCAGTCACAAGCAATTTGGAAGCTAATGGCAGATTGACATGGCCTCACAAAGATGTTTTATCATACACCTTCCCACCTCTGCTCTAGGCCCACCACTCAGTAGGCTCCAACTTACTGGTATCCCTGTTCTACACCATTTTTATGAATCCCAGTCAATCAAGGCACTGCCTGATAGATTCATGAATGATGTAGGACATCCAAATGTTCCCAGTGCGACCAGGTCATGGGAAATTCAAAAATTTCATGGTATTTATCTAGGCATTTTTCAAGGATGAAGTTGGAGGCACTGTGGGTTTTAATTCATTCGGGAACCATTAAATGGTGAGGATGCTCATTTCAATGAACGCTATCGAGAACTCTCACAGGCAAGACTTTCCAAAGAGTGGCCAAAAGGTCACATGAAGCCAGGCTCATTGAGGTCTACAATGTGAGGTCCATGTTTGTTTTGATTCTCAACTATGGCTGACATGCCTTTAAGAATAAAATCATGTGATATCCGGGCTGAGATTCCCAGTGCTCTGTGGAAAGGTACCCTGGGCCTATATCTCAGTTTCCATGGGCGACTCTCATGCGTGTCCTCCTAAAATCCCAAAACAAGTCAGTGCAATACTTCTCTGAGGTCAGTTTCAGAACTCACTCTCTAAGGGGAATCACGCCACTGTTCAAGCCCAGGTGGACCCAGTCACCTCTTCCAACCGCCACACAAATGAAAACAATTGAAACCAAAAAAAATCCCACATGGCCCTCATTTTATTTCATATAGACACTGAACATAACCTCTTGCTAGAGGTTTCCATGAGGAGAACAGTACAAGACAGTATCCAAAATAAGCTCCCTTGCCCCTCGTTTGCCGAAAGTTTGAGTGGCCTGGACACCCTTCCTGTGAAACAGGAGTGATCCAATAGGCCTGCATTTAATACTGCTCCACTTCTCCAATTTGAGGCCTACTGACTGTGGGATTTAGATTATTTATGTGTATTGGAGTCATGATAAAACCCAAGCACCAATGGGCTAGCCTCTGCAGGGCTTTAAAGAACTCATTAGACCCAAAGGATCCTTATTCTCACTTGATGGAGGTCAGGAAACTTACAGAGAAAGACAAGAGAATTCACCCACAATGACTGCTCTTTTGGCCATTTTGGTGTTGGATGCATACATGGGATCTTTCTTTACATCCATCAGGTGCTGACAATCTAAGCCACAGCCTCACACTGGGCCAAGAGCCTGATTCAGACACATCCCTTTCCAAAGCAATTAAGCAAAGAGACACAGGTGATGCCCATTCATTTCCATTTGAAAACGGTTTTCTTCAGGCTTCACAAACGGGTTGGCCTGAGGCAAAGTCCTTCCTGACTCAGGGGAAAAGAACAATTGTTAAGCAAAAGGCCCAACCACGGTTTCTCCACTGAGATGTTAGTAGTCACACTGATATCTGAGTTTTCTGAGATGCTCGCCATTCCCTTCAGCTATCCAGTATATGGCCATGTGACAGAGCTTGGTGGTGGTACATATCTTGGACACAAAACCATGAGCCTATTCTGGAGAGTGGCCAGAATTCAGGAAGAAAACTGGAACTTAGGAAGATAGCAGGTGTTACCCATTGATTATGCAAGCCCTGGTCCATTCATTAATTGGGCAGGATGAATGCTCGGAAGCTTTCTAATAGACAGGACACATCCATTGATGCATTCTTTTTTTCTAATGTCTACAACCACGGACACAGTGAGATACACAGACATAGAAACACACGCCCTGTGAAACAACTTAGTAGAAACATTTCACTCCAAACCTCAAAACCGTCTTTCCTACCTATTCTCAGAACATGAGACAAAACCACAAACCCACACCACCACCCAAAAAGGCACCTGCTTCCCTCAAGTAGGTCTGTGACTATCCAGAGTGTCCTCTGACTTCTGGACCATACTATGTTCTCCCAAAATGGCCTGTCCTTTATCAGATCTGGTCTCCTTGGTCAACTCTGTGAAGTTGTCAGGAGCTAGTGGTGAGCCACTACCTGCTTTCTCAGGAATGGCCCCTCTTCAGAGCTTTTCTGGTATTTGGCCATTCTCACATCAGTAGGTACCAAGAAAGATTGACTCTGTCCTTGGTAAATCCAAACAAGTGAGCCCACAGGGACTGTGACTGAGACTGGCTTGGATGCCTGGCTTCCTGGATCCCATGTTCAGAGAGTTCCATCACCACGGAAGTGAGGTGAGGTCACTTCCTTCAGGAACTGAATGAGTTCACTGGCTTGGCAACCACTTTGTCCTAACAGTTGCTTCCAAGGGTCACATGAGATGGTGGCTGCCCCAACTTCCTGTGACACTTTCACAAGTTAGATTGGTATATCAACCATAGGAACCTGGGAACAGCTCTCCACAGAGGCCTGGTTTGTTCCATCTTCTCTACATTAGGACGAGAGAGGCTGATTTGGACACAACCCTTCATCCTGGCCAGGTTGTTTGTCATGTAAGATGACTTTTACTCTCCCAGGTCCTTCATAGCTGCCTACATCTTCTCCAGAGGACATTTCTGCATGGACCTTTGAGGTTCTCAGCAGGTGGAAGATCCACTACATTCCTGTATTGTAAGACTAACTCTGTCCCTCCTCTCTGTAATGTTAGATTGAGGGGAAAGTGTACGGTTAGTGTTAATAACATTTTCGATTTGGTTAGGAATCATTCTGCTGGATGAATAATGGTATTGGGAACCTGTGATATGTATGAGAATATATAGGTGAAATACATGTATGAAAACAGAAATCTAGGTAAGTTTTGAAGCCCAGAAGAGAATTGGGCCCTTGATTGGGATACTTAGCTTTGAATTAGGTTCTGCACAGATGTGTCAGATTAATCAATATTCAATGGCCTAGGACCTTGTACCTTGGATGATTGAATGTAGAAGAGAACATCCAGTCAAAAAGGGATAGTCGGTAGTTAAAGGTTAATAAAATAGGTACTTGTCACTTCCTGTTTCTCTGTATGCTTAACAAAACACTTTTGAAATCTTGAGAACTCTTTGCTAATCTTGTTCCCAGAATGTGCTCTCCCCAACTGCCAAACTGCAGAATGTACTCCCTCACCCGTGTGCACGCACACTGCCCACTCACCCGGACCCATCAATAAACTTTCCTCCCTGCCCTCTCCAAGAAAATTATATAAACTCTGCTTAAGGTGTTCTCAGGGCTCTCATCTCTTTTCAATTGAGCTCTGAGCCCCAGCATGCTGGACCCCCAATAAACCCTTTGCTGTTGCATGTGACAATCTCTTTGTGGTCTCTTCCTCCAAGGCTTGCCCGACCTTTTCATATGGAGGTTCCACTGAAATCCAGCAGCGGCGAATGTGAGACCCCATGTGTCGTGGCTTTCACTATTTGTGTATCTTTCATTATGGGACAGAGCACTTCAATGCCTCTGTCCCTGACCATTGATCACTGGCCCAAAGTCCACATAAGGGCTCAGAATCTTTTTTATTTAGTAAAACACTGGACCTGGAAGACGCTCTGTGCCTCAGAATGACCCACCTTTCGAGTCGGATGGCCTCTAGAAGGATCTTTCTACTTCCCACTAATTTAAAAAGTTAGAGATATTGTCTTTTAGCCAGGGCCACATAGCCATCTGGATCATTCCGCCATATATCTTAACTTTGCAGGACCTCTGCAAATCTCCTCCTCCATGGGTGAAGCCTTTCCTTACCGCTGCCCCTGCTCCTACTCCTTCCCCCGTGATCTCTCAAACCCTCTGCTCTTCTTCCTTCTCCACCCTCTGTTCTCCCTGAGTCACAAGATTTGACTCTACTGGATTCTCCTCCCCCTCCTTATCCCCTGCCCTCTTCCCCCAATCCCCAACACCCTCTAAGTGATTCCCCTGCTGCTGACTCAGCCTCTCTGCAATTGGAGGAGCACAGCACCCTCCAGATAGCTCCCCAGTGGCACACACAGCCCTTCCTTCCCTTGAGGAAGCTGGCCCGGCTATAGGAACTCGCCAGCAGTGAATAGTTGAAAACACTGGAACTCCCATGATGCTCCCCCTCCATCCCTATGGGCCAAAGATTGACGACGGCCATGGGGGAAAAAATGCAAGCCTACCAGTTTTGGCCATTCTCCTCTTCAGACGTACATAATTGGAAATATAACAATCCCCCTTTTTCTGAGCACCCCACCTGGCACACAGGTCTGGTTGAGTCATTGATGTTTTCACACTAGCCTACTTGAGATGACTGCCAACAACTCATAGGGACTGTCTTCATGACAGGGGATCAAAATAGAATACTCCTGGAAGCTGGAAAAAAATATCCTCTGACCAGATGCGTGACTGACACAACTTCCCAAGATAATCAAAGCCAGCTTTCCTTTGAACCAACCCAACTGTGGCCCCCAAATCTTTGAAGGTAGGGAGCATCTGTTCACTTATCACTGGGCTCTAATAGTGGGTTTCCGTGCGGCCGCTAGGCGACCAACTAATTAGGCCAAGGTAAGAGAGATTATTCAAGGGCCTGAAGAACCTCTCTCTATGTTTCTAGAGAGAATTATGGAGGCATATAGAAGATACACTCCTTTCAATCCTCAGGCAGAGGATCAAAAGTCATCTGTCACAATGGCCTTTATTGGGCAAGCTGCCCCGGATATTAAAAGAAAGTTAAAATGCTTAGATGGATTACAAGATATGACTTTGAGAGATTTAGTCAGAGAAGCTGAGAAGGTATACTTTAAGAGAGAAACTGAGGAAGAGAAGGGAAAAAAGGGAGGATAAAAGAAACTAAAGACAGACTAAGGCGCTGACTAAGGTCCTGGTCACAACAACAAATAGGCCAGAAATTAAGAAACAGGGAGACAGGAAGGGATACCTGGGCCCACGCCAGAGGCTACTCCTTCCCTCAGATCACTGTGCCTACTGTAAAAAAAAGGACACTGGGCCAAAGAGTTCCCTAGAAAGAGACAGCCACTCCTGCCAGCCATTCTGACTCTTGAGGATGACTCCAAAAGTCGGGGCTAACATCCCCTCCCGGAGCTCAGGGTAACTTTTGAAGTGTAGGGGACCCCAGTAAACTTTGAAGTGGATACAGGGGCAATATACTCAGCCCTCAAGGCCCCATTGGGCCATCTATCAAATAAAAGGTCTCTAGTTCAAGGGGCAAATGGCAGTAAGTATCGGGCTTGGACAACTAAGAGGACCATAGACCTGGGAAAAGGAAAATCCATCAATCCTTCCTAGTAATCACAGAATGCCTGGCCCCATTGATGGGCAGAGATCTGCTCACCAAGCTCTGGGCCAAAATAACTTTTAACCCTGAAGGCAACCAAGTGGGATTTCTAAATCCTTCAGTAAAAACTCCTATAGTCATGGCTCTAACTATGTCAGTAGAAAATGTACATCAACTCACTCAACTTTGTTCAAAGAAACTGCAGGCATTCCTGAAGTATCAAGAACAGAGTTTTCCACTGACCAAATCACAGCAAAAGGACTGAATGGGTAACAAAAGCCTGTCGGGTCCATCAATTGGTTTATGCTTACCCTTCCAAGCTTCCTGGAGGAAAGCACCTAGGAGGAAAAAGACCAGGACAATTCTGGGAAGTAAACTTTACTGAAATTAAGCATGCAAGGTATGGACGTAAATATCTCCTAGTCTTTGTAGATATATTTTCAGGATGGATTAAAGCCTTCCCCACCAAAAAAGAAAGAAAGAAAGAAAGAAAGAAAGAAAGAAAGAAAGAAAGAAAGAAAGAAAGAAAGAAAGAAAGAAAGAAAGAAAAAGAAAGAAAGAAAGAAACAGCACAAATGGTGGTCAAGAAGATCCTGGAAGATTTTTTTCCAAGATACGACCTGCCTAAGGTAACAGAGTCTGATAATGGACCTGCATTCATGACCCAGGTACGTTAGGGGTTAGCCAGTACCCTGGGGATTACATTGTGCTTATAGACCACAGAGTGCAGGACACGTAGAATGAATGAATAGAACCATTAAAGAGACCTTAATGAAATTAAGCTTAGAGACCGACATAAAAGATTGGACAATGCTTCTGCCTTATGCAATGTTTCATGCAAGAAATTCTCTCTCTGTTTCTTTGTGTAACCTCACCCACTATGAAATTCCCTATGGGGCCCCTATTCCAGTAAGGGACCTAACCCCAACTCTAAGACCTAACGATCCCTTCCACACCACCATACTTGACAGACTTACAGCTGTTGAAAGAACTCAGCGATACCTGTGAAAACAGCTGGCCACTGCCTACCAACCTGGAGATGAGGGGACTCCACATCAATATCAAGTAGGAGACTTTGTCTATGTAAGACAACATCAGGTGTCATCCCTGGAACCCCACTGGAAAGGACCATACCAGGTTCTACTTATAACACCTACAGTGGTAAAGGTAGACAGAATCACTTCCTGGATCCTGGCCTCTCATCTCAAGCCTGCACCCTGTCCAGACTCTGCCTGGAAACTGGAAGAGACTGGTAACCCTTTCAAATTGTGTATTCGCCAGGTGGATGAAGCTATAGAGTCTCTCCTTGACCACCAGTAGTTCTAACCCTCATCAGCCCTTTCAGCAGCGATGGCTGATCACAAATCCTACTGGAGAAGAAGTATAATCTATCTCACATATAGCCCACTTTGGGACCTGGTGGCCATTTCTCCACCCAGACATTTGTTAGCTGGCTATAGGTCTTTCCTATTAGGATATCCCTGATGAAGAGGATACCACTAAAATTCCATTAAATACCTTTTGTACCATAAATAATGGAAACAAACATTATGGATGTCGGGACAGGTAAGCCAGGTGCAGGTTGGCTAGCCTAGATTACTATGTTTGCCCGGCAGACAATCAAAGCCACAAACAGCAACAGCTGTGTGGAGGAAAAGCCAATTTCTTCTGTAAGTCATGGGGATGTGAGCATACAGGGGCTTCCTGATGGAACCCGAACTCCTCATCAAATTCTGTACACAGCATTGGCCATATGACCAATTAGATAACCAAAACCCATGGCCCCCAGAGGGGTCTCTAGATCCTCAAATACTGTGTGACCTTTTTAACTTCTGCAAGTGCTCAAAAGGGTAAAAGGAGATTCCCCTATGTGGAGGCCTTTTCCCTCCTTCGCTCACATCCTGAACTATGCTTCTCCAATAGATCCTCACCCTCAGCCTTCATCTCCAGACTATCTGCTGTCACTCCAAACTCAGCAACCTGATTTCTTCCCTTCAATTACTAGATCAAAAACCCAAACCAACACCGGTTCTCAGACCATTGCCCCCTGGCTGAGAAGCAGGTACTGAGGTACCCCTCCACCAACTCACTCCTCTCTTCTCTTGTCACTGCCCGCACTGGGTCCCACCAGGTCCTCTTTCCAGCTAACCCATAGCTCAAACCAGCTGAGGAGAGCCCTCAGACCCTTATCCAAATGTAATGAAAATGGCCTTCAAAGTTGCTCTTTCATCACTGAAAACAGGTTACTAAAAATTTAAAGTCCCTCACAGGCTTTGTGGATACTCACTCCCTTCTTCCCCTCTGCTCTACCTGTTCTACTGCTCAAGTTTTGTTGCTAGGAATATCCCAAACCCCTTTCCCATTATTCTTTTACATCTCTCCTTTCTCATTCTCAGATCCATGAAGCTGCTCTAAGCCCCGACTTCTCTGTCTCCCCCCTCTGTACCAGGCCCACAGAAAAGTTTTCACTGACCTTCTCCAGGAGTCTTCACCATGGCTGACTTTAGGACTTTCAGCAAAAAAGTCCCTATAAACGATTTCAGTGTAGATAACCTTCCTCATTTAATGTTGCCCTGTTCCACTTGGCCACTGGCTAAAAATAATCAGCACTCCTAAGCTAGACACCCACTTACTAGTTTTTCACAAAATATGTGAACAATTCCTCTGGCCTTGAACTGGGGCTTCACAGAGATGGCAACATTTCTAAGATAAAGAAGTTACCATCTGGGCTCCATGGTAACAGCTGGCAGGGGGAAAAAAAGAAAGGGAAGTAAAAGCTCTCCCCCACCCAGTTGTCCTTGAAAAGTTAACTTGCCCAGAACAGAGAAAAAAAAAACAGAAACAAAAACAGCTTTTTGTGAACTTCTGCAGAGTGTGATCTTCTGAGCCACTTCTCTTACATGTTGGGTACAAAATTCTGAAACTACCTAAACTTGGAATTCAGAAGATTAATTGATTACAACCGAAGCAATGCCCTCTGAATCTGGGTGCAACCAAATAGGACTGTTTCACTGTCTTTGGTGCTATCTTAGGTGCCTTGCCTTGTCCGTCCCTACAACAGTATAATTCTATATACTAAAACATTGTTGATGTTTTCATGAAATGAAAAACGGATGTGATTAATTGTGTAATGGTGCATATGTTACCCAGAATGCTCTATCATGACGCAGGTTCATTTGAAGATCGAATAGGTGGGACATACAACCCGGTTTCACTGGGAACATATGTCCCTCACTTTAGCCATCCTATAAAGAATAGGAGTTGCCACAAGGGTGGGCACAGGAACCACTGCCCTGGTCCATGGGACACAACAAGTGACCCAGTTAGAAGCAGAAATAGACCAAAACTTAAATATATTAGAAACCTCCATAACAGCTTTGCAGGAATCTTTAACCTCTCTCTCTGAAGTTCTTTTACAGAACAGTTGAGGGTTGGACCTCCTCTTCATGAGTGAAAGGGACCTTTGTGCTGCATTGAGGGAGGAATGTTGTGTGAAGTTGTCAGAAGCCAGTGGTGAGCTACTACCTGCTTTATCAGGAAAGGCCCCTCTTCTTAGCTTTCCTGTCTTTTGGCCATCCTCACATCAGTAGGTACCAAGAAAGACAGACTCTGTCCTTGGTAAATCCAAAAAAAGTGAGACCACTGGGACTGGGACTGGGACTGGTTGTGCTTGACTGGCTTTCTGAATCCCACGTTTAGAGAGTTCCATCACCCAGGACGTTATGTGAGGTAACCTCAATCAGGAAGTGAATGAAGTCACTGCCTTGGCAACCACTTTGTCCTAAGAGTTGCTTCCAAGGGTCCCATGAGATGGAGGGTGCCCCTACTTCCTGTGACATTTTCACACGTTGGAATGGTATATCAACCATAGGCACCCGAGAACAGCTCTCCACACAGGCCTGGTTTGGTCAATCTTCTCTACATTAAGATGAAAGAGGCTGATAAAGACACATCCCTTCATTCTGACCAGGTTGTTTACCATGGAAGTTGAGTTTTCCTCCCTCAGGTCCTTCATAGCTGCCTACAACTTCTCCAGGGTATCATTTCTGCATGGTCCTTTGAGGATCTCAGCAGGTTGAAGATCCCCTACATTCCTGTAGTGTAAGACCAACTTTTTCCCTGCTATTCTGTAAAGTTACATTGAGGGAACAGTGTATGGTTAGGGTAATAACAGGTTTTATTTGGGATAGGAATCATTCTGCTGGATGAATAATGGTATTGGGAACCTGTGATATTTACAAGAATATATAGGTGAAATATAAGTATAAAAACAGAAATCTAGGTAAGATTTGAAGCCCAGAAGAGCATTGGGCCCTTGATTGGGATACTTAGCTTTTAAATATCTTCTAAACAGATGTCTCAGATAAATCGATATACAATGGCATAGGACCTTGAAAATTGGATGATTGAATGTAGAAGAAAACATCCACTCATATAGGCATAGTTGGTAGGATTAGGAAGACAGTCTGTAGGTTTAGGAAGAAAAGTGAGTATAGGATTTGGACAAAAAGTTCTTTAGCAATAGGGTTTGCGGTAGAGAGTGAATGTAAATGTCACCACATGTGAAGAGTCAGACACAATGATGAACTGGGGAAAATATATGGGGAAGCAGATATCAATGGAGATATTAAGAAATCAGGCAAAGTATAAATTGAGTGATAGGATTAGACATTTTCAACAGGGTAGAGGTTGAGTATAAAATCTTAGAAAGAATCAAATATTTAGTCACCAATAGGATTGACTTTTGAGAGAATTAGGCAATCTGGACATGGATATTGTTAGTAATCCATGCACACTTTCCATTTAGGCTTTGGCACAGTCATAAGTGTGAACTTTGCATTTTGTTTCCAGAATATTACTGTGATAAAGTGCATATGTAGATCAGGTGACATCAGTATTTCTTCCACCATTTCTGTGGGCAATATTTTGAAGGTGTATAAATTAGTATAGGGTGTACAAATAGGTGTTCCCTGTGTCTAGGAATATAGATAAAATGAATGAATAGACCATACTGTGAATAAATAATATTACTGGTTCCAACTTTAAATATTGGATTGAATTGATATTTACAAATTTACAGGAAATCTTATATTGAGATACATACATTCATTACAACCATTTATACATCTAATGGTAATATTAGGTTTATGGTTTATCATGAAGAGTGTGTGAGTTTTGCTTTAAAAGTGATTATTGAAATCTAAAATAAAATGAAGTATCATGAAAAGACCAGTCAAAAAACATAGAGGAATACTTGTGTACTGAAGCAAGAAGTGATTAAAAGTGAAACAAAAGCCTATCAATTTGCAAAATTGTGAATGAAATATATATCCTATGATGTGCATAAACTGAAGAAATAGTCATGTAACAGTGTTGAATAAAAATGAAGGTCAAAATACACATCATGTCCCATAGGAATCTACTTGCATTGATGTTAAAGTGGGTCAGTTACTGTAGAAAAATTAGGACTTCTATGCACCATTCACTGAATTTTGATTTCAGTACTAGGATACAATATGTATTTAAGGTGGATGAATATTTCTGAAAATAACTTTGTGAACATTTGGTTATAAATCCACATTCATGAACATGAATGCATTTAGGGATTGTATAATAAGACACATATATTTTACATTCTGAAAAATCTGGAGAGTGTGTGTGTGTGTATATATATATATATATATATATATAGAGAGAGAGAGAGAGAGAGAGAGGCATTAAAAGGTAGCAATATATATGCAAATCGAAATTCATCATGAAATATATAACATCCACAGATCCAAAACTATTCATTTTACTGAACATGGATTTATGTATTATATTGTTCAACTAGGAAGCTCACCCATAGTTTTAATTTTCAATTCCAACAACGTTTAGGAGGAGTGACCTCTTCTAAAAATTTGTATCTGCCAAGTCAGCCATCTAACAAAAATGTACATGTGATACCAGGTAGGATTCTATATGTACATTCAAAAATACATGTGCTGAATAGCCTACAGATAAAGGGAGATAGGAATTCACATATTTGTTAACTATAAAACACATGGAGAACTATTTCAATTTAAAATTGACTAGATTTATAACACCTACCCTTTATCATGCAAAAGGTAAATCCAACTATACACCATGCCTCTCTAAACTGCTTGTATTTCTATTCTGTTTGGGTTCTTTTTCTCCATCACTTTAGGATTGCTGCAATATGGCTGGGCACAATTCAGGAGCCACTTGTCAAAAGAAACTAAAATTACTTTTAGAACCACACATGACTAAAAATTAGCTCCTCGGGAAAAACCCTCAGAGCCCAACTGCCACTACTGGCTTCCCACAAGCTCTCAACCTCCACACTCCTTCTCTTGAGGTCGATTGGCTGGGTCGTGTGGGCAGAGCCCAAAAAGTCCCACAATGAGCAGCTCCGTTGTCTGAAAGGGTGGGGAAACAGCCCAATGGCATTACCACAGAGGAGCCAATCAGCTAGATATTGCTGGGGCTGCTGTGAGCCAATCATCAGCTTGCAGTCTGAAAGGGTGGGGAAACTTCTCAATGAGCATCTCCAATGAGCATCACCGCAGAGGAGCCAATTAGCTTGATGTTGCTGGGGCCGCTGTTAGCCAATCATCAGCCGGCAGTCTGAAAGTTTGTTTGGCCCCTTGGGCTGTGCCTCTCAACACCTCCCCCTCTCTGTTTAAACAACAAGCATGTGGCTTAGGGACCATGCCTGCCTTAGGTTGTCCAATAGTACATATGGTGCTTACCCATTATCGAATGAGCTGACCTCAAGGTATCAGCCTCCAGTCTTAGATTGGTACCATTGCAATTGGATCTTACCCGTCACTAGCTACAGGTCCAGTATACAGTCACACCTGTGGAGAGGTCTTTGTACCAGCGGGGGGTGAGGTTCTTTGTCTCACCTCTGTTGGCCCCCAAATTTTAGCTGAACGACCATGACAGCAGAAGGGAGGAAGATACACCAAGCCAATTGACGGCTCCTTTTGGAAAAATTGTACCACCGATGACATCATCAGCAAAAATACCCCAACACTACCACAAGTCAATTCACCAACATATTGTTCACAATGCATGCAGGTGAGTTCACAATGCATACAGGTGATACATAGTCGAGGCAAGTTCTGCAAGCAGTTCAGTGATGGCTATTGCAGAAGCTGTAGATTGGTTTTATCTTTGTCTTTACAGGCACTGGGATGAAGATAGGAATTTTGGCAATAATGGCCAAAGAAAAATTATGTAACATTCCAGAAGGTACTAAAAGAAAACAATTTTCTTAACAATTTACATTGTCTTGAAGAGAATTATTAAATATAATGAAAAGAAAAGGTGAAAGTAAACAAACAGATCTGTTAACCTCCTTTTTTGTACACATTTTAAAACAATCCTCAACAGGTGTTTACCCAATTTAAATTAAAACATTTACATCAAGTGTATAAAAATATATTTGGATCCATTTTTTCATGAGCGCTCATCATATATGATATATGGACATACGTACATTCAAACATATAACAAAAAACACAAGTGTGCACACGTAATATAATACATACAACACATAACATAAGAGTAAAGGCCTTATAACATTTTACAGGTGAAATCTCCATTGCAATGTCTAAAAACTCTATAGTCCAAAAATAGAACTGATCAGCAAAACATTAACCTAGGTTTGTATGAGCTCAAAAAACAAAATAGAACTTCATGACATGGGAAAGGGTAATAATAAAATAGATATTGAAAAAAGCATCCTGGATTTGTCACAGATGTAAGAATAGCCAAACTGGAGTTCTGGATATCAGCTGTTATGGATTTGAGCCAAATCATATTCTTTTAATCTGTAGAAATCGCTTTAGTTAGTCTCTCTGGAATCCAAATCGGCTGCTGTTCTCCCTGTGGAAACACACAAACAGACCTCCAACTCCAGACAATTACTGGGTCAGGACATTTCCATTGTCCTGTTAGAATATCCTTCCAAAGTACTTTGGGCTTATGTACATTTTTAGGACACATATGCCTTTCCACAGGAATAAGCCCTGATGAATCCAAATTTCCAAAGTTTAGAGTAAAAAGGGTTATTTTAAGTTTATCTTTGGGGAATATATACCCCTTCCCAATTCCTTTTTTTTTTTGTTTAATTAGTACGTTTTAATAGTTTGATGAGCTCATTTAACTATGCCTTGTCCCTGCGGATTGTATGGGATTCCTGTTATATGAGTAATGCAAAATGATGAGCAAAATTCTTTAAAAGAGGTAAAAGTATAACCAGGGGCAACATCTGTTTTTAACTGTTTTGGAATGCCCACAGTGGCAAAATTTTGTAAGCAATGAGCTATAACATCTTTAGTTTTTTTTCTCCGGCATGAAGGGAGTCCATCAAAAATTCAGAAGAAGTATCAACTGTAACATGCAAATATTTTAATTTTCCAAATTCTGGCAAGTTTGTGACGTCCATCTGCCAAATATGGTTAGGTATCAATCCTCTAGGATTGACTCCAAGATTAACTTGTGGTAAAATGGTCACACAATTTTGACATTGTTTTATTATTTGTCTAGCTTGTTCCTTAGTTATTTTAAAGCGCTTATGTATAGTATTAGCATTGACATGGAATTTTTTATGAAAATTTGTAGCTTCTTCTACTGTAGAGAAAATATGTATGTCATGCGTAGTTTTATCTGCTAAATCATTACCCAAACTAAGGGCTCCAGGCAATCCTGTATATGTCCTGATATGCCCTATAAAGGACGGATCTTTTCTGTCCCAGATTAGACTTTGTATAGTGGAAAGAAAAGAGAAAACAGGAGAGGAAGGGGAAATTTGTTTCTTCCTAAGATTATATATTCAAACTCAACCCTGTTGAAAATGCATAATCATATCACTCACTTTATACTTTGCCTGATTTCATAATGTCTCTAAAGATATGTGGTTTCCTGCATATTTTCACCAGTTCACCATTGTGACTGACCCTTCACATGAACTTATGTTCACTTTCACTCTCTAACCACAACCCTAATGCTCCAGAACTTTTGTTCCAAATCCTATACTCACTCTTCTTCCTAAATCAACTCTGTACCTAATTCTACCTACTATCCGTTTTTGACTGGATGTTCTCTTCAACATTCAATCATCCAAGCTACAAGGTCCGATGCCATTGTATATCTATTTATCTGAGACATCTGTACACAAT
The DNA here is from genome assembly GCF_048772815.1 of Callospermophilus lateralis. Taxonomy (NCBI): domain Eukaryota; kingdom Metazoa; phylum Chordata; class Mammalia; order Rodentia; family Sciuridae; genus Callospermophilus; species Callospermophilus lateralis. The sequence goes on from NW_027517239.1 coordinate 97,221, forward strand.
GTAAATCAAAGTTAAGTATCCCAATCAAGGGCCCAATGCCCTTCTGAGCTTCAAAATTACCTAGATTTCGGTTTTAATTCATATATTTAACCTCTATATTTTTATAAATATCTCAGGTTCCCAATACCATTATTCATCCCGCAGGATTATTCCTAACTCAAATCAAACATTTTATTAGCCCTAAGAATACACTGTTCTATCAACCTAAATTTAAAGAAAAGCAGGGACAGAGTTGGTCTTACAATACAGGAATGTAGGGGATCTTCCACCTGCTGAGAACCTCCAAAGTCCATGCAGAAATGAATCCTGGAGAAGATATAGTCAGCTATGAAGGATCTGCGAGAGCAAAAGTCATCTTCCATGGCAATCACCCTGGTCAGGATGAAGGGATGTGTCTGAATCAGCCTCTCTCTTCTTAATGTAGAGGAGATTGACCAAACCAGGCCTGTGTGGATAGCTATTCCCGGGTTCCTAAGGTTGACATACCATTCTAACTTGTGAAAGTTTCAAAGGAAGTAGGGGAAGCCTCCATCTAATGGGACACTTGGAAGCAACTATTAGGACAAAATGGTTTACAAGGCAGTGAATTTATTCAGTTCCTGAAGGGAGTGACCTCACCTCACTTTCTTGGTGATGGATCTCTCTGAACTTGGGATACTGGAAACCAGGCACATAGAGCCAGTCCCAGTCCCAGTCCCAATGGGCTCACTTGTTTGGATTTACCAAGGACAGAGTCAGTCTTTCTTTGTACCTACTGATGTTAGGATGGCAAAAGCAAGAAGAGCTCTGAAGAAGGGCCTTTCCTGAGAAAGCAGGTAGTGGCTAAACACTAGCTTCTGACAACTTAACAGAGTTGGTCAAGGAGAACAGACCTGAGACAGGACAGGACTTTTCAGGGGAAAATTGTATGGCCCACCAGTCAGAGGACACTCCCTAGAGTCACAGACCTACTTGGGGAAAGGAGGTGCCAATATGGGTTTGGTTTTGGGTTTATGATTTTGTCTCATGTTCTGAGAATAGGTAGGAAAGGTGGTTTGTTTTTTGGGGTTGAACTGTTTCTAGTAAGACGTTTGACAAGGCGAGTGTTTCTATGTCTGTGTATCTCACTATGTCCGTGGTTGTAGACATTAGAAAAGAGAATGCATCAATGGATTTGTCCTGTCTTGTAGAAAGCTTCCCAGCATTCATCCTGCCCAATTAATGAATGGATTGCAGCTTTCCTTAAAAATGGGCAATACCAACGATCTTAGTAATTTTCGATTTTCTTTCTGAATTCTCGCCAATCTCCAGAATAGGCTCATGGTTTTGTGTCCAAGATATGTACCACCTCCAAGCTCTGTGACATGGCCATGTACTGGATAGATGAAGGGAATGGCGAGCATCTCAGAAAACGCAGATATCAGTGTGACCAGTAAACTCTCAGTGGAGAAACCCTTCTTTGAGACTTTTGCTTACATAATGTTCTGTTGCCTTGAATGTCAAGAAGTTCTTTGTTTCGGACCACCCCTTTGTGAAGCCTGAAGAAAACAGTTTTCAGATCTAAATGAATGGGCATAACCTGTGGCTCTTTGCTTACTTGCTTTGGAAATGGATGTGTCTGAATCCAACTCTATGCCCTGTGTGAGGCTGTGTCTTAGATTCTCTGCAACTGATAGATCTAAAGAAAGATCCCATGTGTGCATCCAAAACCAAAATGGCCAAAAGAGCAGTCATTGTGGGTGAAGTTTCTCTCCATCCTCTGTTAGGTTCTTGACGTCCATCAAGTGAGAATTGGGATCCTTTGGGTCAAATGAGTTTTTCAAAGCACTGCAGATGTGGTTGGGTTTTCTTATGACTGAAATTCACATAAAGAATCTACACCTGACAGTCAGTAGGCCTCAAATTGCAGAAGAAGATCAGTATTAATGGCAGGTGTATTTGATCAATCCTGGTTCACTGGAAGGGTTTCCAGGCCACCCTGACTTTAGGCAAATTAGCGGCAAGGGAGCATGTTTTGGACACTGTCTTGGGCTATGCCCCTCATGGAAACGTCCAGCCAGAGGTTATGATGAGTGTCTATATGGAAGAAGATGAGGACCATTGGGGAGTGTTTTGGTTTTAATTGTGGTCATTTGTGTGGCATTTGGAAGAGATGACTGGGTCCACCTGGGCTTGAACTCTGGTGTGATTCCCCTTAGAGACTGAGTTCTGGAACTGAGCTCAGAGAAGTATTGCCATTAATTGTGTTGGGATTTTATGAGACCACGCATAAGAGTCGCCCTTTAAACTGAGATCTAGCATTGAAGTGCTCTGTCCCATAATGAAAGATCCACAAACAGTGAAAGCAATGACACATGAAACAGACAAGACAAGACAATAAAGACAGGCAATGGACGTCCAACACTGAGATCAGGACTGAGTAGCCGGCAATAACCAATGGGCTGGCAATACCGAATCCAAAACAAAATATCACTGAGTCGAGGAATCTATTATAACTAAATTTCCCAAGTCCTCTGGGGCGTCCTCCAGGAACGTGGCCTGTGGCTCTGTGACACGTCTGTCAGCCACTGTCGGAGAGAGCTCACACTCTTCATCAATAGCCATTTTTCCAAGTCCTAACCTGAAACCTGAAACCAGAAATAGGAGACTTACTTACCCCAAGAGTAGCCCGTTGGGGTCTCTCATCCGCCGCTGCCAGATATCAGTGGAAGCTTCATGTGTAAAGGTCGGGCGTGCATTGGAGGAAGAGACCACCAAGAAACTGACTCATGAAACAGCAAAGGGTTTATTGGAGTTCCAGCATGCTGGGGCTCAGAGCTCACTTGAATACAGCAGAGAGCCCTGAGAAGAGCTTGAGCAGAGCTTATATACTTTCCTTGCCGAGGGCAAGGAGGGAAGTTTATTGATGGGTCAGTGGGAGTGGGCAGTTTGCATGCAACCAGGTGAGAGAGTAAATTCTGCAGTTTGAAAACTGGGGACAGCACATTCTGGGAACAAGATTAGCAAACAGTTCTCAAGATTTCAACAGTGTTTTGTTAAGCATAGAGAAAAACAGGAAGTGACAAGTACCTATTTAATTAACCATTCAATAACAACTATACCTTTTTAAATGGATGTTCTCATCTACATTCAATCTTCCAAGGTACAGGGTCCTATGACATTGTATATCAATTTACCTGAGACATCTGTGCAGAACGTAATTCAACGCTAAGTATCCCAATTAAGGGCCCAATGCCATTCTGGGATTCAAATCTTACTTAGATTTCTGTTTTCCTACATATATTTCAACTATATATTCTTATACATATCGCAGCTTCTCAATAGAATTATTCATAAACAGAATGATTCCTAACCCAAATCAAACATGTTATTAACCCTAACCCTACAGTGTTCCCTCAATCTAACTTTAAAGAAGAGCACGGACAGAGTTGGTCTTATAATACAGGAATGTAGGGGATCTTTCACCTGCTGAGAACCTCAAAGGTCCATGGAGAAATAAGCCATGGAGAAGATGTAGGCAGCTATGAAGGACCCGAGAGAGCAAAAGTCATCTTCCATGGCAAACAACCTGGTCAGGATGAAGGGATGTCTCTGAATCTGCCACTCACACCCTGTGAACTGCGCCACTTCACAGGTGAATAACGAGTTAGAACGACAAAAAATTATCTTGTTAGGATCTTACAGAAAAATGGGTGTGCACCGAAACCTAGAAGAATGATTTCCACCAATGAGGTCCGGTAATTGAGTCTCAAACACGAGCCAAATGTGCGACCGGAGATCCGGGCTGACAAATCTGTGTGGCCTGCCCCGTGGCTAGAGACAGCAGGGCACCACCTAGAAGCGATCAGCCGCCAGGGAGAAACGTTGCTGCAGATTCTGTGGAATCCTGCTGGCTGACCTCCAACTGAGCCCCGGGCTGAGTTTGGGATTTCAAACGGGGAAGGAAGTGCTACAGTTCTATCCCCCCACAATAAAAACTCCACCAAGGAAACCAACGGTCACCATCTTGGAGAGCAGAAGTAACCACCGCCACTCTCCAACAGATTGCAACAATAAAACAGGTTTGTGTTACTCAGCTCATCTCCCATACAGCAGGGAATTCACATAAAATCTCTCTTAGGCTTTCCATTGGAGAGATTATCAGAGAGAGCCTGCATAAAGACGTCGGGAAAACTACAGGCACCTGACCTTCAACTTCCCCTCCCATCAGCGGCGAAAACGAAACCTGTCTAGCCAGAGCTGGGAGAGGGGCAAGAGGAAAAAATCAAAACAATAGAGTGCCGGGGTTCCCCATAGACAGCATCCACACCCAAGAAACGGCAGGCCCAGAGGACAGTATGAGCTGCCGAGAGGCATCACTCAGGGGAAATCTGGTCTAGCACGAGAAACCAGGACTAGCAGGAGATAACAGGGGACTAGAGGCCAGGCCCGCGTGACTGGGCGGCTGGAGAACGCCCGCCCACTGGTCACAAACAGCCCGCTGCTGGTGCGACTGGGTGGCTGGTGCCCGCCTGCCTACCAGCGACCAATCGCCCGCTGGCTGCACGTGCAACTGGGTGGCTAGAGATCTCCCGCCCACCAGTGACAGCCCACCCGCTGACTGTGTGACTGGACAGCTGGAGACCGCCCGCCCGCCGGCGACCGGGAGTTGAAAACAAACAGAGACAGATCAGTCCCAGCCCACTCCCATTTGAACACCCTGGCAAGGAGCCTGGGGCCCGCCATAGCAGACAGGTGACATCACTGGAGCTCGGCCATCGCAATTCATTCCAAGCAGAATTCACTTTAGCAGGCATAGTCTACCAACACAAAGGAGAGACAACAGATATATTAAACCAAAACAAATCTATAGAATAGAGCAGAAAAACAGCAATCAAATAGAGATGGAAAACAACGTGAACATCATGAAAAAACAAAGGAAAAAAATGTGTACAAACAATGCAGGACAACTTAATTCTACAGGAGGACCTAGAATCATCAGAAACAGGGATAGGGAAAAAAACTCAAGGCTTACCTAACTCAGATGGAAAGGGATATTAGAGAATACATGAATCAGCAAGTCCTAGCAATAAAAGTATATTTTGAAAATGAATTAAACAAATTCAAATGGCAAAGAACAAGCTTTACCAGGAGATAGAGATCTTAAAAAAAATCAAACAGTAATCCTAGAAATGCAGGAAACTATTAATTAAAACTCAAACGAGAATATTACAAATAGACTAGATCAAATAGAAGTCAGAACATCAGATAATGACGACAACGTTTATCAACTTGAAAAGAATATAGTCAACACAGAAAAGATGCTTAAGTCCCAAGAGCAGTCTATTCAAAAGATATGGGATGTCATAAAAAAAACAAATTTCACAGTCATCGGGATAGAAGAAGCCATAGAGATTCAAACCGAAAGAATGGACAACATATTAAATGAAATAATTCTAGAAAACTTCCCAGAGATGAAAGATGGAATGGATTGCCAAATCCTTGAAGCCTACAGGACCCCAAACATTCAAAACCATAATAGACCAACTCCAAGACATATAATTATGAAGATAGCCAAAATACAGAACAAGGAGAGAATATTAAAAGCTACGAGAGAAAGGAGGCGGATTACATTCAGGGGTAAACCAATTAGATTAACGACTGATTTTTCATCACAAACTTTGAAAGTGAGAAGATCCTGGAACAATGTATTTCAAACACTGAAAAATAATGAATTCCAACAAAGAATACTGTATCCAGCAAAATTAAGCTTCAGATTTGACAATAAAATTAAAATCTTTCACAATGAATAAAAACTAAAAGAATTCACACCCATAACACCAGCACTGCAAAGGATTTTGGGCAAAATACTACAAGAAGAAGAATTGAAAAATAGTGCCCCAAACTAACAGTGGGAGGTATCTCAGTAAAGGGGGAGGAAAATAACCAAAAAGTAAAAACTAGCCAAACTAAAATAAATAAATAAATTAACATGAATGGATGTACAAATCATATTTCAATTGTAACCTTAAATGTTAATGGCCTAAACTCACCATTCAAGAGACATAGGGTAGTAACCTGGATCAAAAAAACAAATCCAACAATATGCTGCTTTCAGGAGACTCATATGATAGGTAAAGACATACACAGGCTGAAAGTAAAAGGTTGGGAAAAATCATACCACTCACAGGGCACACGGAAGCAAGCAGGAGTGGCCAAACTCATATCAAATACAATCAACTTCAAACCTACGTTAATCAAAAGGGATAAAGAAGGACACTATATAACGTTAAAAGGAACCATCCACCAACATAACATAACAATTACCAATTTGTATTCAGCAAACAAATGAGCTGCCACACTCATAAAACAAACTCTTCTCAAGTTCAAGAGTCAAATAGACTACAACATAATAATTATAGGTGACGTCAACAGACCGCTCTCACCATTAGACACATCCTCTAGACAAAAACTGAATAAAGAAACTATAGAACTCAACAGCACAATCAATAACCTAGACTTAACCGACATATATAGAATATATCAACCATCATCAAGTGGATACACCTTCTTATCAGCAGCAGATGGATCCTACTCAAAGATAGACCATATATTAGGTCATAGGGCAACTCTTAGTAAATATAAAGGCGTGGAGATAATACCATGCACCATATCAGATCATAATGAAATGAAACTGGAAATCAATGATAAAAGAAGGAAGGAAAAATCCTACAGCACATGGAAAATGAACAATATTCTACTGAATGATCAATGGGTTACAGAAGACATTAAGGAGGAGACAAAAAAATTCTTAGAGACAAATGACCATACAGACACAACCTACTGTAATCTATGGGACACAATGAAAGCAGTTTTAAGAGGAAAATTCATTTCTTGGAGTTCTTTCCTCAAAAAAAGAAAAAAAAACAACAACAAATAAATGAACTCACACTACACCTCAAAAACCTAGAAAAGGAAGAGCAAAACAACAGCAAATGTAGTAGACGACATTAAAATAAGAGCAGAAATCAACGAAATTGAAACAAAAAATCATTGAAAAAATTGATAAACTAAAAGTTGGTTCTTTGAAAAAATAAATAAGATTGACAGTCCCTTAGCCATGATAACGAAGAGAAGAAGAGAGAGAACTCAAATTATTAACATAGGGGGTGAAAAATGCAATACCACAACAGACACTACAGAAATATAGAAGATAATTAGAAAGTATTTTGAAACCCTATATTCCAATAAAATAGAAGATAGTGAAGATATCAATAAATTTCTTAAGTCATACGATCTGCCCAGATTGAGTCAGGAAGACACACACAATTTAAACAGACCAATGACAAAGGAAGAAATAGAAGAAGCCATCAAAAGATAACCAACGAAAAAAAGCCCTGGACCGGATGGGTAAACAGCGGAGTTCTACAAAACCTTCAAAGAAGAATTAATACTGATTCTTTTCAAGCTCTTTCAAGAAATAGAAAAAGAAGGAGCTCTTTCAAATTCATTCTATGAGGCCAAAATCACCCTGATCTTGAAATCAGACTAAGACACTTCAAAGAAACAAAACTACAGACCAATATCTCTAATGAACTTGGATACAAAAATTCTCAATAAAATCCCGATGAATCGAATACAAAAGCATATCAAAAAAAATTGTGCACCATGATCAAGTAGGATTCACCCCTGGGATGCAAGGCTGGTTCAATATACGGAAATCAATAAATACTATTCACCACATCAATAGACTTAAAGACAAGAACCATATCATCATCTCGATAGATGCAGAAAAAAACATTTGACAAAGTACAGCATCCCTTTATGTCCAAAACACTAGAAAAACTAGGGATAACAGGAACTTACCTCAACATTGTAAAAGCTATATATGCTAAACCTCAGGCTAGCATCATCCTAAATGGAGAAAAACTGAAGGGATTGCCTCTAAAATCTGGAACAAGACAGGCATGCCCTCTATCACCACTTCTATTCAATTTAGTTCTTGAAATTCTAGCCAGAGCAATTAGACAATAGAAATTAAAGGCATAAAAATAGGAAAACAAGAACTTAAATTATCACTATTTGTGGATGACATGATAATATATATAACAGACCCAAAAGGGTCTACAAAGAAACTGCTAGAGATAATAAATGAATTAAGCAAAGTGGCAGGATATAAAATCAACACGCATAAATCAAAGGCATTTATGTATATCAGGAGCAAAACTTCTGATATGGAAAGGAGGAAAACCACTCCATTCACAATATCCTCAAAGAAAATAAGATACTTGGAAATCAACCTAACAAAAGAGGTGAAAGATTTATATAATGAAAACTACAGAATCCTAAAGAGAGAGATAGAAGAAGATCTTAGAAGATGGAAAAATGTACCCTGTTCATGGATAGGCAGAACTAACATCATCAAAATGGTGATATTACCCAAAGTTCTCTACAGGTTAAAATGGATGCCAATCAAAATCCCAACGGCATTTCTTGTAGAAATGATAAAGCAATCATGAAATTCATATGGAAAAACAAAAGACCCAGAATAGCAAAAGCAATTCTAAGCAGGAATTTGAATCTGGAGGTATAGCGATACCAGAGTTCAAACTGTACTACAAAGCAATAGTTATAAAAGCAGCGTGGTACTGGTACCAAAACAGGCAGGTGGATCAGTGGTAGAGAATAGAGGACACAGAAATCAATCCACAAAATTACAACATTCTTATATATGATAAAGAGGCTAAAAGCATATTGGGAGATGGATAGCATCTTCAACAAATGGTGCTGGGAAAATTGGAAATCCATATGCACCAAAATGAAACTGAATCCCTTTCTCTCGCCATGCACAAAAGTTAACTCAAAATGGATCAAGGAGCTAGTGATGAAATCAGAGACACTGCATGTGATAGAAGAAAAAGATGGCTATGATCTACATACTGTGGGGTCGGGCTCCAAATTCATTAATAGGACACCCATAGCCCAAGAGTTAATAACAACAATAAACAAATGGGACTTACTTAAACTAAAAAGTTTTTTCTCTGCAAGAGAAACAATAAGAGAGGTAAATAGAGAGTCTACATCCTGGGAACAATTTTTTACCCCTCACACTTCAGATAGAGCTCTAATATCCAGAATATACAAAGAACTCAAAAAATTAAACAATAAGATAACAAATAACCCAATCAACAAATGGGCCAAGGACCTGAACAGACACTTCAGAGAGGAGGACATACAATCAATCAACAAGTACATAAAAAAATGCTCACCCTCTGTATCAGTCAGAGAAATGCAAATAAAAACCACCCTAAGATACCATCTCACTCCAGTAAGATTAGCAGCCATTATGAAGTCAAACAACAATAAGTGTTGGCGAGGATGTGGAGAAAAGGGTACACTTGTACACTACTGGTGGTACTGAAAATTGATAAGGCCAATTTGTAAAGCAGTATGGAGATTTCTTGGAAAGCTGGGAATGAATGCACCATTTGATCCAGCTATCACCCTTCTCGGACTAGAGGGTCTTAACAGAGCGTACTATAGGGATACTGCCACATCAATGATCATAGCGCCACAATTCACAATAGCTAGACTGTGGAACCAACCTAGATGTCCTTCAATAGATGAATGGTTAAAAAACTGTGGCATCTATACACAATGGAGTATTACTCAGCACTAAAAAATGGCAAAATCATAGACTTTGCAAGGAAATGGATGGCATTAGAGCAGATTATGCTAAGGTAAGCTAACCAATCCTTAAAAAAATGCCAAATGTCTTCTTTGATATAAAGAGAGCACCTAAGAACAGAACAGGGAGGAAGAGCATGAGAAAAAGATTAACATTAAACAAAGACGAGTGGGGGGATAGAAAGGGGTAGAGAAGGGAAAGCATATGGAAATGGTAGGAGACCCTCAATGTTACACAAAATTACATATAAGAGCTTGTGAGGGGAAATGGGGGGAAAACAATGGAGAGAATTGAACAACAGCAGATGAGGTAGAGAGGAAAGATGGGAGGGGAGGGGAGGGGGGATAGTAGGGGATAGAAAAGGTAGCAGAATACAACATCACTATTATGCCATTATGTACAAATGTGAATGTGTAACCAATGTGCTTCTACAATTCGTATTTGGGGAAAAATGGGAGTTCATAACCCAATTGAGTCAAATGTATGAAAGATAATATATCATGAGTTTCGTAATGTTTTGAACAATCAATAAAAATAAATAAATAAATAAAGGTTTAAAATTGAGTGGCAAGAAATCAGCTAAAAAAGTGTTGAGATGCATTCATTTTGCTAAGCAGAAACTTTGTTTTGTGTAGTTGTATCTATCACAAATTTATTTTACCAGAAAACTGGCTTTTGAAAATACACTTAATTGAGATTAAAGGATAATCCACCTACCTTCATAAAAAATTCATAGCATTTCCTATATTTTTCATATTTCAATTTTTGGTAAATATTTTGTCATGGACCAGGTCTAGTCTTAGGCTATTCTTTCAGAATACTGCCTCATCTGATAAGTTGGTACAATGTGTTGGATTGTTCTTTTCATCTTTTATTTAATAGTTTCTAGCTGATAATGTGTATTTTTCATTATCTTTATTTGGACATACATACCCAACGATATCTTTGCATTTTATGTTTTACTGGGAAGAGACTCATCAAAAGCTCTGTATTATATGTATCAACAATCAAACATTTAGAGCATGCAATTATTCTTAATTTTGCATGAAAATATCTTTGTACCATTTACTTATAAAAATTTAGAACTATTAATAATGTCCCTACTGTAATAAGTAACTAATTACCAGAAAAATTAAACAATTCACTTTATATCAATTATGAATATGAAAAGTACTAAAATAAGTATTTGGCAATTAATACATAATTGATAGAAATTGAAATCATAAGAAAGCCATTTAAAATGTCAGTGCATATGGTCCTTAAATAATAGGTTGTTCAAAAAAATTTCTCTAATTCATAAGATATAATATGCCATATTACAGCGTAACGTGATAAAAACATTAAATTATCAATATTGATAATAAAGAATGATACCTTTTTTCTTAAATATGTTTATTTGATTTTCATTGTAAGATGTTAATTCTGGAAGACTTCAGAATTAAGAAAGTCTTGGTGTATATTATTTCTAACAGGCTAATCAAAGTACTTTTAAATATATATGTATATATATATATATATATATATATATATATATATATATATATATACATAATATATGTAATGCATATGCATGAATATAGACACATATGTATAATAAATGTATTGTAATATATCTATCAGGTGATTATAATTATTAAATTTTTTTAAAAAAAATAGTGACTATAAAAAACAGTCTCAAATTTAAATTTCATAGCATACAACTGTTTGTAATGCCATGAGAGAAAAATAGATATGGAGGAAAAACGAAAAAGGAAGAGAGAGAAGGGGAAAAATGAGGAAGAAAGTGAGTAAAGAAGAGGGAGAGGCGTGTTCGATGTTAAGACAAAAGTGGAGCGGCTGGGTTTGTGATTCAGTGTTAAGATGTTTGCCTAGTATGTGTGAGGAACTGGGTTCTATTCTCAGCACCACATACAAATAAAGAAAATGAAGATCCATCAACAACTTAAAAAATAAAAAATAAAAAACTAGAAATATTACTAAAATCCCAAGCATTTATGAATGTTAAATAATAAAATATATGTTACATAGCCTTATGTAATTTCTAGACTCCCCAAAAAAGTCATTAAATGTTGGATTATTAGTGCTATAACTAAAAATCCATTGCTCTTTCCTCTACATTCTGTGGCATTCTAGTGCTAAAATAAATTGTAGTATAACACCAAAAAAAAAAAAAAAAATCCTAATATTTCTACAGTAACTGACCCAGTTTAACATCAATGCAAGTAGATTCCTATGGGACATGATATGTACTTTGAAGTTTATTTTTATTCAACACTGGTACATTTCTATTTCTTGAGTTTATGCACATTATAGGATATATATTTCATCCACACGTTCACAAATTTATAGGCATTTATTTCACTTTCAATCACTTCCTCCTTCAGAAAACATGTATTCCTCCGTTTCTGACTGGTCTTTTCTTGAAACTTCTTTCCAAACACATTATTTTCGATTTCCATTATCACATTTGAAGCAAAACTCACACACCCCTCATAATAAACAATAACCCTAATATTACCATTAGATGTACAACTGGTTGGAATGAATGATTGTATATCAATATAAGATTTCTTACTTAGTTTCAGATATCAATTCAATCCATTATTTAAAGTGGAACCAGTTATATTATTTATTCACAATGTGGTATTTTCATGCATTATCTCTATATTCATAGACACAGGGTACACCTCTTTGTACCCCCAACACTAATTTATACGTCTTCAAAATATTGCTCCCAGAAATGTTGGAAGAAATACCCATGTCATCTGATCTACATATGCATTTTATCACTGAAATATTCTGGACACAAAAAGCAAAGGTCACACTTATGATTGTATCAAAGCTAAATGAAAAGTGAACATGGATTACTAAAAACATCCATGTCCAGGTTGCCTAATGCTCTCAAATGAAAATCCTATTGGTAACTACAAATTAGTTTCTTCCAAAGATTATATATTCAAACTCAACCCTGTTGAAAATGTCTAATCCTCTCACTCACTTTATACTTTGCCTGTTTTTGTAATGTCTCTATTGGTATCTGCTTTTCCACAGTTCATCATTGTGACTAAATCTTCACATGTTCTGAAACTTACATTCACACTCTAATCGAAATCCTATTGCTAAAGAACTTTTGGTCCAAATCCTATATTCACTCTTCTTCTTAAAACCTACCTACTATCTTCCTAATCCTACCGACTATCACTTTTTGACTGGAGGTTCTCTTCTACATTCAATCATCCAGTTACAAGGTCTTATGCCATTGTATATCGATTTCTCTGAGACATTTTTGCAGAATGTAATTCAACGATAGGTATCCCAATCAAGGGCCCAATGATTTCTGGGCTTCAAATCTTACTTAGATTTCTGTTTATGTACATATATTTCACGTCTGTATTCTAATAAATATCACAGGTTCCAATAACATTATTCATCCAGCAGAATGGTTCCTAACCGAAAATGAAAATGTTATTAACCGTAACCATACACTGTTCCCTCAATCTAACTTTACAGAAGAGCAGTGACAGTGTTGGTCTTACAATACAGGAATGCATGGGATCTTCCACCTGCTGAGAACCTCAAAGGTACATGCAGAAATGATCCCTGGAGAAGATGTAGGCAGCGATGAAGGACCTGAGAGAGCAAAAGTCATCTCAATGGCAAACAACCTGGTAGAATTAAGGAATGTGTCTGAATCAGCCTCATTCTTCTTAATACAGAGAAGATAGACCAAACCATGCCTGTGTGGAGAGCTGTTCCCTGGTCCCTATGTTTGATATACGATTCGAACTTGTGAAAGTGTCACAGGATGTAGGGGCATCCTCCATCTCATGGGAACCTTGGAGGCAAATGTTAGGACAACGTGGTTTCCAAGGCAGTGACCTCATTCAGTTCCTCAAGGAAGTGACTTCACCTCACTTCCTTGGTGATGGAAGTCTCTGAACTTGGGATCCAGGAAGCCAGGCACCCAGAGCCATAACCCGTCCAAGTCCCAGTGGTCTAACTTGTTTGGATTTACGAAGGACAGAGTCAATATTTCTTGGTACCTACTGATTTGAGGATGGCCAAATGCCAGGAAACCTCTGAAGAGGGTCCTATCCTGATAAAGCAGGTAGTGGATCACCGCTGGCTCCTGACTACTTCACAGAGTTGGCAAAGTAGAGCAGATCTGAGACAGGACAGGCCATTTTGGGAGAACATAGTATGGCCCACCAGTCAGAGGACACTCCGGATATGACAGACCTACTTGGGGGAAGGAGGTGCCTTTGCGGGTGTGGGTGTGGGTTTGTGGTTTTGTCTCATGTTCTGAGAATACGAAAGAAAGGCGGTTTGATTGGATTGTAGTGAACTGTTTCTAGTAAGTCGTTTGACAAGGCGAGTCTTTCTATGTCTGTGTATCCCACTGTGTCCATGGTTGTCGACATTAGAAAAGAGAATGCATCAGTTGATGTGTTCTGTCTAGTAGAAAGCTTCACAGCATTCATCCTGCCCAATTGATGAATGGACTGCGGCTTGCCTCATGGATGGGCAACACCTACTATCTGCCTAAGTTCCTGTTTTCTTCCTGAATTCTGGCCACTCTCCCGAATAGGCACATAGTTTTGTGTTTAAGATATGTACCACCTCAAGCTCTGTTAAATGGCCATGTACTGGACAGCTGAAGGGAATGGGAGAATATCAGAAAACTCAGATATCAGTGTGACCAGGAAAGTCTCAGTGGAGAAACCCTGCTATGGGCCATTCTCTTACTATGTATCTGTTTCCCTGAATGTCAGGAAGTTCTTTGCCTCAGGCCACCCTCATGTGAAGCCTGAAAAAAAGAGTTTTCAAATGAAAATGAATGGGCATCACCTGTGGCTCTTTGCTTAATTTCTTTGCAAAGGGATGTGTCTGAATCACCCTTTGGCCCTGTGTGCAGTTGTGGCTTAGATTCTCAGCCCCTGATGGATCTAAAGAAAGATCCGATGTGTGCATCCAAAACCAAAATTTCAAAAAGATCAGTTATGATGGATGAAGTCTCTTGCCTTTCTTTGTTAGGTTCCTGAACTACATCAAGTGAGAATAGGGATCCTTTGGTTCAAATAAATTTTTGAAAGCCCTGAAGAAGTGCTTGGGTTTTCTTATGACTCCAATTCACATAAAGAATCTATACCTGACAGTCAGTAGGCCTCAAATTGGAGAAGCAGATCAGTATTAACTGCGGTCTTATTTTATCACTCCTGGTTCACATGCAGGGTGTCCAGGCCACCATGACTTTAGGCAAATGAGCGGCAAGGGAGCTTATTTTGGACACTAACCCATACCCTACTAGACTCTGACTAGTAATCCTAACATGATGGAGAATAATAACCCCAACAGAATAGAAATACAAGAAGTTTTGAGGATTCATGTTGTATAGTTGTACTTGCCTTTTGCATTATATAGGGTAGGAGTTATAAATTTAGTCAATTTTTAATTGAAACAGTTCTCCATGTGTTTTTAAAGTTCACAACCATGTGAATTCCTCTCTCCCTTTCTCTGTAGCCTATTCAGAACATGTATTTTTATATGCACATTTAGAATCCTACCTGGTATCACATGTACATTCTTGAGAGGTTGCTGACTTAGCAGATACAAATTGTCAGAAGAGATCACTCCTCTGAATGCTGTTGGAAGTGAAAATTCAAACTATGGGTGACTTCCTAGTTGAACAACATTATACATAAATCCACGTTTAGTAAAATTAATATTTTTGGCTCTGTGGATTATATATATTTCATGATATATATATATATATTGCTACATTTTAATGTCTGTTTGAGTGTGTGTGTGTGTGTGTGTATAGATAGATAGATAGATAGATAGATATACACTCTCCAGATTTTTGAAAATATGAAACATATGTGTCTTATTATATACTCCCTAAATTCATTCATGTACATGTATGTGGATTTATAATCAACTTTTCACAAGATTATTTTCAAAAATATTCATCCACCTGAAATACATATTTGTTTCCTAGTACTAAAAACAAACTTCAGTGAATGGTGCATACAAATCCAAATATTTCTACAGTAACTGTCCCAGTTTAACATCAATGCTTGTAGATTCCTATGGGACATGATGTGTATTTTGACATTCATTTTTTAACAAAACTGGTACATTATTATTTCTTCAGTTTATGCACATCATAGGATATATATTTCATTAACAAGTTCACAAATTTATAGGCATTTGTTTCGCTTTCAATAACTTCCTTATTCAAAACTCTTGTATTCCTCCAGGTTTCTTGTCTGGTCTCTTCATGAGACTTCTTTCCAAACTCATTATTTCTGAAATCCATAATCACCTTTGAAACAAAATTCACACACTCTTTATGATAATCCATAAGCCTAATATTAAAATAAGATGGATACCTGGTTGGATTGAATGATTGCATATCAATATAAGATTTCCTGTATATTTTCAGATATCAATTCAATCCATTATTTAAATTTAGAACTTGTTACATTGTTTAATCAAAGTTTTGTCTATTCATGCATTATCTCTATATTCCTAGACACAGGGTACACCCATTTGTAACGCCAGTACTAATTTATATATCTTCAAAATATTGCTCCCAGAAACGGTGGAATAAATACTTATGTCATGTGATCTACATATACATTTTATCACAGTAATTTTCTGGACACAAAAAGCAAAGTTCACAATTATGATTTTACCAAAGCCTTAATGGAAAGTGAGTATGCATTACTAAAAACATCCATGTCCAGGTTGCCTAACGCTCTCAAATGTGAATCCTATTGGTCACTACATATTTGTTTCTTCCTAAGATTATATATTTTACCTCAAGCCTGTTGAAAATGTCTAATCCTATCAATCACTTTATCATTTGCCTGATTTACTAATGTCTCTATTAATATCTGCTTTCCTACATATTTTCCACAGTTTATCATTGTGACTGACTCTTCACATGTGCTCACATTTTCATTCACTCTCTACCCGAAACCCTATTGCTAAAGAATTTTGGTTTAAATCCTACACTCTCTCTGCTTTCTAAACCTACTGACTATCTTTCAAATAATACCGAGTATCCCTTTTTGACTAGAAGTTCTCTTCGACATTCCATCATCCAAGGTACAAGGTCCTATGCCATTGTACATCGATTTATCTGAGACATCTCTGCAGAACATAATTCAAAGCTAAGTATCCCAATCAAGGGCCCAATACCCTTCTGGGCTTCAAATCTTACCTAGATTTCTGTTTTCATTCTAATATTTCACTTTTACATTCTTGTAAATATTACAGGTTCCCAATACAATTATTCATCCTGCAGAATGATTCTTAACCCAAATCGAACCTTTTATTAACCCTAACCATACACTCTTCCCTCAATCTAAGTTTACAGAAGAGCAGGGACAGAGTTGTTTTTACAATACAGGAATGTAGGTCATCTTAAACCTGCTGAGAACCTCAAAGGTCCATGCAGAAATGATACCTGGAGAAGATGTAGGCAGCTATGAAGGAGTTGAGAGAACAAAAGTCACCTTGCATGGCAAACCACCTGGTCAGGATGAAGGGTCGTGTCTGAATCAGTCTCTCTATTCTAAATGTAGAGAAGGTGGACCAAACCAGGCCTTTGTTGAGAGATGTTCCCGGGTGCCTATGGTTGATATACCATTCTAACTTGCGAAAGTGTCACAGGAAGTAGGGGCAGCCTCTATCTCATGGGACCCTTGGAACCAACTGTTAGGACAAAGTGGTTGCCAAGGGAGTGAACTCATTCAGTTCTTGAAGGAAGTGTCCTACCTCACTTCCTTGGTATTGGAACTCTCTGAAATTGGGATCCAAGATGCCAGACACCCAGAGCCAGTCCCAGTCCCACTCCCACTGGGCTCAGTTGTTTGGATTTACCAAGGACAGAGTCAGTCTTTCTTGGTACCTACTGCTGAGAGAATGGCCAAATGCCAGGACAGATATGAAGAGGGTCTTTCCTGAGAAAGCAGGTAGTGGCTCACCACTGGATCCTGACAACTTCACAGAGTTGGCCAAGGCAACCAGAACTGAGACAGGACTGGCCATTTCGGGGAACATAGTTTGGCTCAACAGACAGAGGACACACTGGAGAGTCAGAGACTTACTTGTGGGAAGGAGATGCCTTTGTGGGTGTGGGTGTGAGTTTGTGGTTTTGTCTCATGTTCTGAAAATAGGTAGGAAAGGTGGTTTGTTTGGTTTGGAATGGACTGTTTCTAGTAAATCGTTTGACAAGGTGAGTGATTCTAGTTCGGTGTATCCCACTGTGTACGTGGTTTTGGACATTAAAAAACAGAATGCACCAATGGATGCATCCTGTCTAGTAGAAAGCTTCCCAGCATTCATCCTGCTCAACTGATGGATGGACTGCGGTGTGTCTTATGGATGGGGAACACCTACTATCTTCCTAAGTTCCTGTTTTCTTCCTGAATTCTGGCCACTCTCCAGAATAGGCTCATGGTTTTGTGTCCAAGATATATACCACCTCCAAGCTCTGTGCCATGGCCATGTACTGGACAGCTGAATGGAATGGGAGAATCACAGAAAACTCAGATATCAGTGTGACCAGGAAAGTCTCAGTGGAGAAATCCTGCTTTGGCCATTCTCTTACCTATATTTCTGTTGCCCTGAATGTCAGGAAGTTCTTTCCCTCAGCCCACCCCTTTGTTAAGCCTGAAGAAAACAGTTTTCAAATGGAAATGAAAGGGCATCACCTGTGGCTCTTTGCTTAATTTCTTTGTAAAGGGATGTGTCTGAATCAGCCTCTTGGCCCTGTGTGCGGTTGTGGCTTAGATTCTCAGCACCTCATGGATCTAAAGAAAGATCCCATGTGTGCATCCATAACCAAAATGGCAAAAAGATCTGTTATGGTGAATGAAGTCTCTTGCGTTCCTTTGTTAGGTTTCTGACCTACATCAAGTGAGAATAGGAATCCTTTGGTTCAAATGAATTCTTCAATGCCCTGAAGAAGTTGTTGTGTTTTCTCATGACTCCAAATCACATAAAGAATTGTTACCTGACACTCAGTAGGCCTCAAATTGGAGAAGCAGAGCTGTATTAACTGCAGTCCTATTTTATCACTCCTGGTTCACATGCAGGGTGTCCAGGCCACCATGACTTTAGGCAAATGAGGGGCAAGGGAGCTTATTTTGGACACTAACCCATACCCTACTAGACTCTGACTACTAATCCTAATATGATGGAGATTAATAACCCAAACAAAATAGAAATACAAGCAGTTCAGAGGAGTCATGTTGTATAGTTGGACTTGCCTTTTGCATTATATAGGGTAGGAGTTATAAATCTAGTCAATTTTTAATTAAAATAGTTCTCCATGTGTTTTTAAAGTTAACAAATATGTGAATTCCTCTCTCCCTTTTTGTGTAGCCTATTCAGCACATGTATTTTTATATGCACATATAGAATCCTACCTGGTATCACATGTTCATACTTGAGAGGTTTCTGACTTGGCAGATACTGCCGCGGTCCGGTTGGAGCAAAATAACCGGGGGGTGGGGGTTATGAATAACATGTGTATGTTGATATAGCAGGAGTGGAAGCCATTTATTGTAGGACAATAGAGGTATTTATACATTCCACCCAGGTTATCTAATTAACATAAACTAGATACTGCAGTCAACCAATCAGGAATCTCCACACTTAATGCCTCGCTTTTGTTACATCTCAAACCACTCCCTCTGGCATTTTGCCAGGCATCATCCAGACTTGTTTACACACTCTAACATTCCCCTGGCAAAATGCCAGGTGTTATTTTGACATGTTTACAGACTCTAACATTTCCCCCTTTTATTTAATTTAAATAAAGACCACAGTGGTTTTTACAGAAACACCATAAATAACCTGCTACAAACAGAAAGGGAGGATACAAAATGTCACAATACAAGCCAATTGATGAAGCACTTGGAGAAATAATACCAGCAAAGACACTGTTAGCAAAGACACCGAGTTAAAATTTGTTATAGATTACAGTTTGTTGTCTCAGTCCAGGTAAAGCAGTGTCTCAATAGATTAACTCACAGTTCAGGTAAACCACAGTCCAGGTATGTTCTGCAGGCAGCTAGCTTAAATCACAGTCCTGGTAAGTTCTGCAGGCAGCTAGCTTAAATCACAGTCCATGTAAATTCTGCAGGCAGCTAGCTTAAATCACAGCCCAGGAAAGTTCTGAAGGCAGCTAGCTTGATCCAAAGTCTCCTCCGTTTCTCAGCCGAAGTCTCCTCCGGTTTTCAGCAACACTGGAAATTCTTCCACCCTTGTCCTCACCGGCACTGGGATGAAGGCAGGAACTCCTACCACTGGCTAAAGAAAATCCTATAGTATTCCACCAGGTGCTAAGAAAACAACCTTCTGAAAAATTTAGTACATTATCTCAAGGTTTTTTACATTTGAAAAAAGCCTTAATAGTGCTTATTATTTATTATCTTCCGGGTGTGGGAGAACCATTGTAGCTTAGTTATTGGCATTGAAAATGACCAAACATCAGGGAGCCAGTAGCATCTATGGCTGGCTGTAGCATCCTGGGCAGCCACAGATGGCCCTGGGGAGTGTCCAGGACTCAAACTGCCACGGGGCCCCGCTCCCCAGGCTGGGGGCGGGGAATTGCCGGCTGCCACTGCTTGAAAAGCCCTTGCTGCACAGTGACTGGCTTGAGCATGTGGCAGCCGAGGCGCCTATTCACACACACTCCGGAAACGAAAAGTATTCAGTAACAGCCTTTTGCTGAAACTTTTTTCCTGATAATCCTTCTTCTTCTTAACTTTCTTTTTCTTTCTGATTAGACTTCCTGGGCTTCCATCAACACATGCCCTAATTGCACTTGTTTCCACTGGGGTGCCTCTTTCCATTATCAATTTACTTCTCACCCCTTCCTTATTTTCATCACAAAGACAATACAATACACTGAGATAAAACAAGACACAATCATACTGTATCAATCTTCTCCATTTTTTGAAATGACCGTTTTTCCTCTCCCCCTATCTGCCTAGGGATGAGCAGATTTGCTCCCATCCTATCTATGGATGGGCAGCTTTTATTCGTCACTTACCCCCAAGTGTCCCAGGGCTCCCTGTATGGGCCACCATCTGCAGCAGTCCCACTGCAGCAAAATAACCGGGGCAGGGGGTGATGAATAACTAGTGTATGTTGATACAGTAGGAAAGGCGTGATAGGTAGGAAAGGCTATTTGTTTGGTATTGAGTGGACTGTTTCTAGTAAGTTGTTTGACAAGGCAAGTGTTTCTATATCTGTGTATCCCACTGTATCTCTGGTTGTAGACATTAGAAAAGATAATGCATCAATGGATTTGTCCTCTCCAGGAGAAAGTTTAACAGCATTCATCCTGCCCAATTTATGAAAGGACTGTGGCTTGCCTTATGGATGGGCAACACCTACAATATTCCTAAGTTCCTGTACTCTTCCTGAATTCTGGCCACTCTCCACAACAGGCTCATGGTTTTGAGTCCAAGATATGTACCACCTCCAAGCTCTGTGACATGGCCATGTACTGGATAGCTGAAGGGAATGGCGAGCATCTCAGAAAACTCAGATAACAGTGTGACCAGTAAAATCTCAGTGGAGAAACCCTGCTTTGGGCCTTTTCTTACATAATGTTCTGTTGCCCTGAATGTCAGGAAGGTCTTTGCCTCAGGCCAACCCTTTGTGAAGCCTGAAGAAAACAGTTTTCAAATGGAAATGAATGGGCATCACCTGTGGCTCTTTGCTTAATTTCTTCCAAAAGGGATGTGTCTGAATCAGCCTCTTGGCCCTGTGTGAGGCTGTGGCTTAGATTCTCAGCACCTGATGGATCTAAAGAAACATTCCTTTTGTGCTTCCAAAACCAAAATGGCCAAAAGGGCAGTCATTGTGGTCGAAGTCCCTCGCCTTCCTCTGTAAGGTTTCTGACCTACATCAAGTGAGAAGAGGGATCCATTGGGTCAAATGAGTTCTTCAAAACCCTGCAGAGGCTAGCCCGTAATTGCTTGGGTTTTCTCATGACTCCAATTCACATAAAAAATCTATACCAAACAGTCAGTAGGCCTCATATTGGAGAAGCTGGGCAGTACAAATGGCAGGCATATTTGATCACTACTGGTTCACAGGAAGGGTGTCCAGGCCACCCTGATTTTAGGCAAATGAGGGGTAAGGGAGCTTATTTTGGACACTGTCGTGAGCTTTGCCCCTCATGGAAAACCCCAGCCAGAGGTTATGATGAGTGTCTATATGGAAGAAGATGAGGGCCATGTGGGAGTGTTTTGGTTTTAATTGTGGTCATTTGTGTGGTGGTTGAAATAGATGACTGGGTCCACCTGGGCTTGAAGTCTGGTGTGATTCCCCTTACAGACTGAGTTCTGAAACTGACCTCAGAGAAATATTGCCATGAGTTCTCTTGGGATTTTAGGAGGCCACGCATTAGAGTCGCCCTTGGAAACTGAGATCAAGTCCCAGGGTGGCTTTCCACAGAGCATCGGGAATCTCAGCCAGGATATCACATGATTTTATTATGAAAGACTTGGCAGCCATAGATGAGATTCAAAACAAACATGGACCTCACACTCTAGACCTCAATGGGCCTGGGTTCATGTGATCTTTTGGCCACTCTTTGGGAAGCCTTGACTGTGAGAATTCTCCAGAGCTTTCATTGAAATGAGCTTCCATACCATTTAATGGTTCTTGAAAGAATTGAAACCTACAGTGCCTCCAACTTCATCCGTGAAAAATGCTAGATAAATACCAAGAAATTTTTGAAATTCCCATAACCAGGTGTCAGAGGAGAACATTTGGATGTCCTGTTGCTGATCAGGAGTGTTCCAGACAGTGGTTTGATTGACTGGGTTTCATGAAAATGGTGTAGAACTGAAATGCCAGTATGTTGGAGCCTGCTGAGTATTGGGCCCAGAACTGTGGTGTGCAGGTGTGGGATAAAACATTTGTGTTGGGGCCATTTGGATCTACCATTGACTTCCAAATGGCTTGTGACTGACATGGTGCAGCCAGCAGACCCTTATATGTAAAGGCATCTTGTTATATGGAGAGGTTTCAGGGCAATGTTACGAATCAGGTTGCTATCTTCAAGTGGGCAAGCTATGTGGGATAGAATCCTGGTTGGTGCATTCTCTTGCAGACTCTGACCGACCACACGTGACAGAACTACCTTCAGCACTGTGTCCCAGTTGAACTTCTTGTATTTCGTAGAGCAAATACCAAACTCCCAGTGCAGCAGCAAGAAACACCATGAATAGTGGAGGATGACTAACTGGGTACACAGTCCACACAGGGAGACACTTAGCCTTCAGTGGCCACAGTTTACCTACAAAGAGAGAATTCAGCACTTTGCCTCATTTTCATTGGAAAATAAGAAACCAATTTCTTCAGGTCACATAGATGCAGAGCCAGCTTTGATGGTCTCACAACAAAGGAAGCTAAAGCTCCTGAAAACAACATATATTTCAAGTGCCCAACCTCAGAGGCAGTTTCTCAAAAAGTCGTTAGGCCAGCAGAGCTCCATGTTTGTGGAGTGTTTACCTGTTAGACAAGGATGCAAGAAAAGACCACTGACTCCAATTAAAATCAAATTAAACTAAGCTTATTATTTTCACCAGCCAGGCTAACTCTCCCTCCCAAAACGGCCGGAACAAGACAGCAACCCCAACTTACCTACAGCCCAGCTTTAAAGCCCAGAAAGTTACACAAAAGGGGGGTTAGAGATAACAGAACTCGGACAAGCATCACACTAATGGTAGTTATATATTATATATATATATATATATATATATATATATATATATATATATTATATTTTTTTTTTTTTTTTTTTGCTGGCCCCAACATCAGAATTTGTGAGGACCATTAGACCCTCAGAGATGGTCATTGTCTGTCCAGGGAAGGCCAATATTTATGATGTGTCGCTAATGTTTCACAGAGTGCTGCTATCTGGTCAGAGAGCCAGACATGGGTGAGTTCAAGGCATGGGCAGGCATTCCAAGCAGGTTCAGAATTTGCAGTAATTTATAGTAAAGCCAAAATTATCTTATCATGGCTTTGTAGCAATATGGCTCCCAATTTTAATAAAAGATCAGGTTGGGCCTATCATTCCCCCCTTTTCTTATGTGTTCCTTTCAAATCTTTGATAGATTAAGGGAAGTGCACTGAGGAAATTTAAATCCCTCAGGTAACAGTCTCCAAATTTCTAGAACTCACCCAAAATGGGTCTCCCTGATTTTACCTGACTTAATTAATTACGTATATTGATAGTCTATTTATTTTTGGCTCCATTGTTGTAAGAAGGGAGGCCTCACGCATTTTGGATTCTTCTGCGCTGAGAGAGGGTGACGTAAGGGTCATGGCATGAGGGACATGAGTTGCCTTTTAGAATTTAGTTGAGGGACATGAGTTGCCTTTTAGATTTCAGCTTGGTTTGAAGTCTGGTTGGGGAAGAACAGGTCGTAAAGTCATCTGGGAATGGGTTCTTCTATGAGAGTAACAAAAACCATGAGTAATGAATAAATGTTGCAGCAGCTGGAACATGTCACCGTATAGAAGTTCCCTCACCATTCTTTAATATCCTCAGTTATCAGGACTGTCAACTTAATATTTAATTTTTTGTTTTACAGTTGTCCCTCCCCATAAGATACAGTTTATTAATTTAATGTCATCTGATCTTGCAAAATCCTTTTTCTAGTATGACCTCTGTGTCTAATAGAGAAACCTTTAATTCTGTTACTCAGGGCTGGATAATCGTACTAGCAAACACCAAGCCTACCTCTGTAGGTTAGGAATATCTGTAGGCCCTAAACTAAATTTTCTGCCTCTGGCAGCTCCTCTTAATAGTCTCTTTTTATAGTTATCAGGCATTCCTGTCTGAGAATCCTTCTTTGTAACCTCCAGTCTTACTTATTTTGGGAGGCTAACATAAAGTGTATACCTTAAAATATTAATATTTGTTTTCTTGGCCGATTCATTTAACTTTAATTTTAAATCCTAATCTTAAACATCCAGCAAATAAATTTTAACAGCCTTATATTGAGAGTACTGGGCTTTAATATCTATAACTTAATTATTATTTATCTTTTCATTAATTGGGATATGTATTATTCTGTCTGTCTTGTAGGTGATGACTTATTATCTTAAATTAACCCATGTTGTGTTATTAAAGCAACACTTCTGTAAAAGACTAACAGGGAATCTTTAGATCACTTATAAGCAAATTAAAAATAAAATTTTTTAACAAGAGTAAAAATACTTAGTTTCTGTAATAGCTACCCTGAATTTTTTGGCTGAGTTATACATTATATGCCCTGTTTGAGATCCTAGTAATCTTCACAGAAAAACAAAAGAACTTTTGAACATAACTTTAAATGAAATAAAATCTGACCTACTCCTTTTGTAGTCATTCTCACATGTAGTAAGATGGGACACAGAGCCTTATCTCAGGTAAGGCAGGCCTCTTTATAAATATTAAGTGTTTTAGTTCTAAAGCTGATCATTGTTTTTTAAATATCATTTTACAAAGTTTACATAAATTGTTTGAGGTCACATGAACATTATCTAACATCATATGACATCACATTTAAAACATGGATTAAAGAAAGGCTGAAAGATTTTAACCTTTACATATATTAGGCTCTGATTAACTTAAAAATACATTTAAATTGTTCCCCAATGAAAAAAGTAACATAAAACTTTACATATCTTATTGATAACAGGTAAATAAATCCCCAGTACATTTTTTTTACCATACAACTTCAGAATACCAGCTTGATATAATGCTCTTTAAATGTTTCTAACTTACAGACTTGTATACCTGGAAGATATGAGCACATTAATAGCATCAAAATTACATTGATATTTCTAGATTAACCAAGTTTAGCTTTTAAAGAAATGGCAGTAGAGTGCTCTAAAATAACAGTTCTTATTTAATCAGTTGTTTAATTTTTATGGTTGCTTGCCCCCCAAAAAATAAAACTTAATAAACACAATGTTATGGGTAAACTTATGTTTTCAGAAATTTTTGTCTCTTTAACACATGACTGATTTTTACAATCCGATACAGACCTTAGTAAATCAATCGGGTATCTAACAAATGTACTCAAGAATGAGAAATTCCACATCAAATTTACTTTACTTATTTATTAAAATATTAGACAAATGTATTGAAGAGTGTAAACCATTTTTTTGTTGAAGGAAAAGTCCTAGAATCAAGGCATTTTAGACATTTTGTAGATATTAATATTTTATTAGATTTTTGAACACCTATAAAAACTTGTAAGCTTAAATTTAAAAACATTTATTTTTATCTGTTTATCCAATTTAAATTGAACAATTTTAATCACGTGAATTAAAGATCTTTGGATCCACTTTTTTTAAATTAATTTTTATTGTAGGTTGTTCAAAACATTACATAGTTCTTGATATATTATATTTCACACTTGATTCAAGTGGGATATGAACTCCCGTTTTTACCCCATATACAGATTGCAGAATCACATCAGTTGCACAACCATTGATTTACATATTGCCATTCTGGTGTCTGTTGTATTCTGCTGCCTTTCCTATCCTCTACTATCCCCACTCCCCCATCCCCTCCCCTCTTCTCTCTCTACCCCCTCTACTGTAATTCATTTCTCCCCCCTCATATTTTTCCTCCTTTCCCCTCACTTCCTCTTGTATGTAATTTTGTATACCCCTGAGGGTCTCCTTCCATTTACAGGAAATTTCCCTTCTCTCTCCCTTTCCCACCCACCTCTCATCCCTGTTTAATGTTAATCTTCTTCTCATGCTCTTCGTCCCTACTCTGTTCTTAGTTACTCTCCTTATATCAAAGAAGACATTTGCCATTTGTTTTTGAGGGATTGGCTAGCTTCACTTAGCATAATCTGCTCTAATGCCATCCATTTCTCTCCAAATTCTATGATTTTGTCATTTCTTAATGCAGAGTAATACTCCATTGTGTAAAAATGCCACATATTTTTTATCCATTCGTCTATTGAATGGCATCTAGGTTTTGCTTCCACAGTCTTGCTATTGTGAATTGTGCTGCTATGAACATGGATGTAGCAGTGTCCCTATAGTGTGCTCTTTTTAGGTCTTTAGGGAATAGACCGAGTAGGGGAATAGCTGGATCAAATGGTGGTTTTATTCCCAGCTTTCCAAGAAATCTCCATACTGCTTTCCAAATTGGCCGCACCAATTTGCAGTCCCACCAGCAATGTACAAGAGTACCCTTTTCCCAACATCCTCGCCAGCACTTGTTGTTGTTTGACTTCCTAATGGCTGCTAATCTTACTGGAGTGAGATGGTATCTTAGGGTGGTTTTGATTTGCATTTCTCTGACTGCTAGAGATGGTGAGCATTTTTTCATATACTTGTTGATTGATTGTATGTCCTCCTCTGAGAAATTTCTATTCAGGCCCTTGGCCCATTTGTTGATTGGGTTATTTGTTATCTTATTGTCTAATTTTTTGAGTTCTTTGTATATTCTGGATATTAGGGCTCTGTGTGAAGTGTGAGGAGTAAAGATTTGTTCCCAGGACGTAGGATCCCTATTTACCTCTCTTATTCTTTCTTTTGCTGAGAAAAAACTTTTTAGTTTGAGTAAGTCCCATTTGTTGATTCTAGTTATTAACACTTGTGCTATGGGTGTCCTATTGAGGAATTTGGAGCCCAACCCCACAGTATGTAGATCATAGCCAACTTTTTCTTCTATCAGACGCCATGTCTCTGATTTGATATCAAGTTCCTTGATCCACTTTGAGTTAACTTTTGTGCATGGCAAGAGAAAGGGATTCAGTTTCATTTTGTTGCATATGGATTTCCAGTTTTCCCAACACCATTTGTTGAAGATGCTATCCTTCTTCAATTGCATGCTTTTAGCCCCTTTATCGAATATAAGATAGTTGTAGTTTTGTGGATTGGTTTCTGTGTCCTCTATTCTGTACCATTGGTCCACCCACCTGTTTTGGTACCAGTACCCTGCTGTTTTTGTTACTATTGCTCTATAGTATAGTTTGAAGTCTGGTATAGCTATCCCGCCTGATTCACACTTCCTGCTTAGCATTGTTTTTGCTATTCTGGGTCTTTTATTTTTCCATATGAATTTCATGATTGCTTTCTCTATTTCTACAAGAAATGCCGTTGGGATTTTGATTGGCATTGCATTAAACCTATAGAGAACTTTTGGTAATATCGCCATTTTGATGATGTTAGTTCTACCTATCCATGAACAGGGTATATTTTTCCATCTTCTAAGATCTTCTTATATTTCTCTCTTTAGGTTTCTGTAGTTTTCATTGTATAAGTCTTTCACCTCTTTTGTTAGGTTGATTCCCAAGTATTTTATTTTATTTGAGGATATTGTGAATGGGGTTGTTGTCCTCATTTCCATTTCAGAGGATTTGTGGCTCATATACAGGAATGTCTTTGATTTATGTGTGTTGATATTATATCCTGCCACTTTGCTGAATTCATTTATTAGCTCTAGTAGTTTCTTTGTAGACCCTTTTGGGTCTGCTAGGTATAGAATCATGTCATCTGCAAATAGTGATAATTTGAGTTCTTTTCCTATTTTTATGCCTTTAATTTTTTTCATCTGTCTAATTGCTCTGGCCAGTGATTCGAGAACTATGTTGAACCGAAGTGGTGAGAGAGGGCATCCCTTAAAATTTGTTTTTATGAGTGCTTTTTTTATTATGAGCGCTCCTTATATATGTTAATTTCTGTATCATATATATGATTAAGAATATATATATATATATAGACATACAACAAATAACAAAAGTGTGCACACATAATAATAGTAAAGGCCTTGTAGCTTTTAGCAGGTGAAATCTCCATTGCCATGTTTTAAAAACTCCACAGTTGGTCAAAGATAGAACTGATCAGAAAAACATTAACCTAGGTCTGTAGGATCAAAATTATGAGTTAGAAAAATTAAAGGATCTAAGGAAAAAAATAATAGTCCTAGAAAAAATAACTGACCAGTAATTAGTAAATACCATACTATTTACTTTTTTTTTTCCTTAAGCCTCATATCAGTCTCCTACTGATCTTGCAGGCTTCTTTCATTTGCATTTCAATCTAAGTCCTGGCTGAGGTCTGGAAGGAGCAGGAAAAAACTGCTATTCTGAGCAGACACCTCAGGCCTAACGCATTTTAACCATAATTTTCCAGATAGGATGTTGAAAATTTTGATACAAGCTTAAGACAAAATTTACAAAATTTTATATCTTTACATCTTGTGTTGTCAACAGATACCATACTATGATTTACTATCCTTGTCCAAATTAATGCACTGGTACACACAGTGACATTTTCCCAGGCTACCCAATTAAAAATTGGTGAAAAAAAAAAGACTGAATGATTGGAAAATTTCTTGCCAACTTGGAAGTAGAGTTCTTTAGTTTTCCATCCTAAGTATTTAAGTTCTCTGGCATGAATTATCTGAAATCATAAACTAAACAATTATCTCAATCTGACTTTTAACGGCAAGATTCTGCAATGCTTCAAAAACCCAATAAGCTACCAGATTGTTACAATAAAACATCATCATTTAGACACACATTCAGGTAAAATCATTCCCAAGAAACAATATATAATATCAACACATTATTGCACATGTCTTAAAGTGCCAGAAACAAAGACACACGACAGACAGAAAGGAGCTCCAGACTATGACTGACAGACAGAAGCCTTTAAAACAGAGCAGATAAGAGAAAAATCTCCTACACCAGTTGCACCACAGATGTCCCCACAAGGGGACCAGATGTTTTCACAGAGGAGCATCCTGAAATGTAAAATCAAGGGTCTCCATAGTGACTTTCCTGCATTTAGTGTCCCCTTTTTTTCCCTCTTTTTTTAAGATGACAGAGGTGGCATTATCGTTAAATTGCAGGGAAAGACCTAGGGAATTCTCTGAAAAAATAAGGCTTCAGCAGCTGCTGGGAGTCCCTCAGTCCCTCCTTTTACTTACAGGATTTGCTCCTCTGTTTCAGTTCCACCACAAGCATGCTCCATCTCCTAACATTTCTGTAGTCAGCTCTCAAAAAGTTCCAGGGTGCGGGTGGGTTATCAAAATTTGTAACCTAAAGTTGGGTTCCTGAACTTGAAGCCAATTAATGCCAATTTAAAAATGAGGACAGGGTTTTGAGAAAAAGAAAAACGAAGGTTTATTGCTTTGCTAACAAAGATAAACACAGGGACTCTGCCAAAAGGTTGTGACTCTCTTTATCTGGAGGGACAAGGGATTTTAAAGGAGTTTCACTTATTAACCTGGGAGATACTCAGTTCTTAGGTCCCCCGCAGGCACTGCCCTCTGCAGTGAGTGTGCTCCAGGCAGCCAGCTAGGGGCTTCTATCATACTGCTTAACAAACGGGTGTAAAGTTCAATGCAATTCCTTTAAACTCAGTCCAAAGGGTGTCAGGCTTACTTGCTTTATTTTCATGTCCGATATCCTTAAGTTTTCACCACAGAAATCACACAACAAAATGCACGAAAACAAACAAACAAAAAACATATAGAACACAGAACAAAACAACAACAACAACAACAACAAAAAAGAAACAGAAATCCGGCGCCGAAACAGGAAAACAGAGGAGCAATGCAATGTCTTCCTAAAGCTCCCCGTAGGAGCGCATGCGTGCCCGTTGGCACCTCTCTACCCTTCCAGATGAATTCCCTAGAGAACAGAACAGATGACAGAATGATTCTTGTTACTGTCCCAGACAGGAGTATATGTGAGCCTCCTCAGTCCACCTCTCTGTCATCAGAAGAGATCTCCCTTAACCGGATATCAGATGTTATAAAGGCACCAATTACCTATGGATGCCTCCTCCACCAGGTGCTTGCTAATAGTTTTAATGCGGTGGTTCACTGCAGTGCTCCCTGAACTGAAGGCTAACTCCAAGGCCTTGGACCATCTCAAGTTGCACAAACCCTAGAGTTGCTCTCAAGCTTGGAACCCTGGAAGGAAGGACAACTTCAGAATTTACAGCAGTCTGGTCTTGTGATCTTGTCCGGCAGGGTCATCTCACTGGGGAACTCCAAAATATTAGACCAGGAACGCATGTAAAGACCACTGACTCCTAGTAAAATCAAATTAAGGCAAGCTAATTATTTCAAAGGGAAAGGCTACCTCTCCCTCCCAAAATGGCGGGAGCAAGACAGCAAACCCACCTTTCCTATAGCCCAGCTATATAGCCCAGAAAGATGCACAAAAAGGGGGTTACAGATAACAGAACTTTAACAAGCATCACACTAACGGTAGTTTACATTTTTTTTTAAGCTCACCCCAACATCAGAAATTATGAGGACCATTAGAGCCTCAGAGACTCGTTGTCTGGCCAGGGAAAGAAAATATTTATGAGGTGTCACTAAAGTTTCAGAGAGGGCTGCAATCTGGTCAGAGAGCCAGGCATGGGTGAGTTTAAGGCATGGGCAAACATTCCAAGCAGGTTCAGAATTTGCAGTAATTTATAATAAATCCAAAATTATCTTTTCATGGCTTTCTGGCAAGTGGGCTCCCAATTTTAATAAATGATCAGGTTGGGTCTATCAACCCTGTCCCTTACTTTTGGAAACTCCCCTTCCACATCCAAGCTTGTGAACTCCTGAGCATTTTCCATTCCAGATATGTATTCACAGATTTTCTAACTCTTCTCCTCTAATTGTGTATTACTTGGGGCGAATGTAATGTCAAGGCATTGTTCTGGATGAGAATGGGAAGATTTTTTGCATACACATTGGATTCATTATCTAATTTTTCATTCGAAATACTTAATCCCTGACACTAAAACCTACCCTACTGGACTCTGACTACTAATGCAAATATGATGGAGATAAATTACCCCAACAAAATAGAAATACAAGCAGTTCAGAGGAGGCATGGTGCATAGTTGGACTTGCCTTTTGCATTATGTAGTGTAGGAGTTATAAATCTAGCAAATTTTCAATTTAAATAGTTCTCCATGTGTTTGAAAGTTAACAAATATTTGAATTCCTGTCTCCCTTTCTCTGTAGCCTATTCAGCACATGTATTTTTATATGCACATATCAAATCCTACCTGGTACCACACGTACATTCTTGTGAGGTGGATGAATTGGCAGATACAATTTGTGAGAATAGATCACTCATTCTAAACGCTGTTGGAACTGAAAATTCAACCTATGGGTGAGCTTCCTAGTTGAACAACATTATACATAAACCCATGTTCAGTAAAATGAATATTTTTGGATCTGTGGATGATATATATTTCATGATTAATTTAGATTGCCATATATATTGCTACATTTTAATGTCTGTGTGTGTGTGTTTTATATATATATATATATATATATATATATATATATATATATACTCTCCAGATTTTTCAAAATATGAAATATATGTGTCTTATTATACACTCCCTAAATTCATTCATATTCATATATGTGGATTTATGATCAACTTTTCACAAGATTATTATCAGAAATATTCATCCACCTGAAATACATATTTGTTTCCTAGTACTGAAAACAAACTTCAGTGAATGGTGCACACAAATCCTAATATTTCTACAGTAACTCACCCAGTTTAACATCAATGCGTATAGATTCCTATGGGACATGAAGTGTATTTTGAAGTTCATTTTTATTCAACTCTGGTACATTACTATTTCTTCAGTTAATGCACATCATAGGATAAATATTTCATCCACAATTTATCAAATTGATAGGCATTTGTTTCACTTTCAATCACTTCCTGATTCAGAACACATGTATTCCTTAATGTTTCTTGACTGCTCGTTTCATGAGACTTCTTTCCAAACACATTATTTTCAATTTCCATTATCGCTTTGAAGCAAATCTCACACACCCGTCTTGATAAACCATTAAAGTAATATTACCATTATATGTATAATTGGTTGGAATTAATGATTGTATATCAATATAAGATTTTCTGCATATTTTCAGATATAAATTCAATCGATTATTTAAAGTGTAATCAGTTATATTATTTATTCACAGTATGGTCTCTTCATGCATTATCTCTACATACATAGACACAGGGTACACCTCTTTGTACCCCCAATATTAATTTATATGTCTTCAAAATATTGCTCCCAGAAATGGTGGAAAAAAATACTCTGTCAACTGATGTACATAAACATTTTATCACAGTAATATTCTGGACACAAAATGCAAAGTTCACACTTATGATTGTACCAAAGACTAAATGGAATGTAAACATGGATTACTAAAAAAATCCATGTCCAATTTGGCTAATGCTCTCAAATGTCAATCCTATTAATGATTACATATTTGTTTCTTCCTAAGATTATATATTCAAATTCAACCCTGTTGAAAATATCTAATACTATCACTCACTTTATACTTTGTCTGATTTCATAATGTCTCTATAGATATCTGCTTTCCTACATATTTTCCCCAGTTCATCATTGTGACTCATTCTTCACATGTGATGACATTGACATTCACTCACTAACCGAAACCCTGTTGCTAAAGAACTTTTGGTCCAATTCCTATACTCATTCTTTTTTCTAAACTTACTTACTATCTTCCTAATCCACCTACTGTCCCCTTTTGACTGGATATTCTCTTCGACATTCAATCATCCAAGGTACAAGGTCCTATGCCATTTTATATCGATTTATCTGAGACATCTGTGCAGAACATAATTCAAAGCTAAGTGTCACAATCAAAGGCCCAATTCCCTTCTGGGCTTCAAATCTTACCTAGATTTCTGTTTTCATACTTACATTTCACCTATTTATTCTTGTAAATATCGCAGATTCCCAATACCATTATTCATCCTGCAGAATGATTCCTAACTCAAATCGAATATGTTATTAATCCTAACCATACACTCTTCCATCAATCTAACTTTACAAAAGAGTAAGGACACAGTTTGTCTTACAATACAGGAATGTAGGGGATCTTCCACCTGCTGAGAACCTCAAAGGTCCTTACAGAAATGATCCCTGGAGAAGATGTTGACAGCTATGGAGGACCTGAGAGAGAAAAATTCATTTTCCATGGAAAACAACCAGGTCAAAATGAAGGGATGTGTCTGAATCAGCCTCTCTCTTCTTAATGTAGAGTAGTTGGACCAAATCAGGCATGTGTGGAGAGCTGTTCCCGGGTGCCGATTTTTGATATACAATTCTTAGCTTGAAGTGTCACAGTAAGTAGGGGCAGGCTCCATCTCATGGGAACCTAGGAAACAACTTTTAGGACAAAGTGTTTGCCAAGGCAGTGACCTCATTCAGTTTCTGAATGAAGTGACCTACCTCACTTCTTTGGTGATGGAACTCTCTGAACTGGGGATCCAAGAAGCCAGGCACCCAGAGTCAGTCCCAGTCCCAATCCCAGTGGGCTCACATGTTTGTATTTACCAAGGACAGAGTCAGACTTTCTTGCTACCTACTGATGTGAGGATGGCCAAATGCCAGGAGAGCTCTGAAGAGGGCCAGTTCATGAGAAAGCAGGCAGTGTCTCACCACTGGTTCCTGAAAACTTCACTGAGTTGGCCAAGGAGACCAGATCTGAGAGAGTTTCCCAATACTATTATTCATCCTGAAGAATGATTCCTAACCCAAATTGAACATGTTATTAAACCTAACATACACTGTTCCCTCAATCTAACTTTACAGAAGAGCGGGGACAGTGTTGGTCTTACAATACAGGAATGTAGGGGATCTTCCACCTGCTTAGAAACTCAAAGGTCCATGCAGAAATCATTCCTGGAGAAGATGTAGGCAGCTATGAAGGACTTGAGAGAGCAAAAGTCATCTTCCATGGCAAACAACCTGGTCAGGATAAAGGAGTGTATCTGAATCAGCCTCTCTCTTATTAATGTAGAGAAGATGGATCAAACCCGGCCTGTGTGGAGAGCTATTCCTGAGTGCCTATGGTTTATATACCATTCTAACTTGTGAAAGTGTCACAGGAAGTAGGGGCATCCTCCATCTCAAGAGACCATAGGAAGCAACTGTTAGGACAAAGTGGTTGCCAAGGGAGTGACCTCTTTCAGTTTCTGAAGGAAGTGACCTCACGTCACTTCCTTGGTGTTGGAACTCTCTGAACTTGGGATCCAGGAAGCCAGGCACCCATTGCCAGTCCCAGTCCTACTCCTAGTGGGCTCACTTCTTTGGATTTACCAGGGACAGAGTCAGTCTTTCATGGTACCTACTGATGTGGGGATGGCCAAATGCCAGAAGAGCTCTGAAGAGGGGCCTTTCCTGAGAAAGCAGGTAGTGGCTCATGCTGGCTCCTGAAATCTTCGCAGAGTTGGCCACGAAGACCAGATCTGAGACAAGACAGGCTATTTTTGGGGAACATAGTATGACCCACCAGTCAGAGAATACTCCAGATAGTCACAGATGTACTTGGGGGAAGCAGGTGCCTTTGTGGGTGTTGGTGTGGGATTCTTTTTTTGTCTCATGTTCTGAGAATAGGTTAACCAGTACCCTGGTTATTAATTGGTAGTTACATTATGCTTATAGACCCCAGAACTCAGGACAGGTAGAAAAAATAAATAGAACCATTAAATAGACCTTTACGAAATTACTCTTAGAGACCTGCATAAAAGATTGGACTATGCTCCTGCCTTATCCACTGTTTCATGCAAGAAATACTCCCTCTGTTTCTTTGTGTAACCTCACCACCTGTGAAATTCTCTATGGTGCCCTTTCTCCAGTAAGGGACCTAACCCCAACTCTAAGACCTAAGGATCCCTTCCACACCCCCTAGCTTGACAGACTTAAAGCTCTTGAAAGAACTCATTGATATCTGTTCAAACAGCTGGCCACGGCCTACCAAACTGGGGACAAGGGGACTCCACTTCAATATAATGTAAGAGACTTCATCTACATAAGAAGACATCAGGTTTCATTCCTGGAACCCCGATGGAAAGGAACATACCAGGTACTACTTATAACACCTACATCAGTAAATGTATACGGAATCAATTCCTGGATCCATGCCTCTCATCTCAAGCCTGCGCTCTGTCCAGACTCTTGCTGGAAACTGGAAATGACTAGTAACCCTTTCAAATTGTGTATTCACCATATGAATAAGGCTATAGA
The DNA here is from genome assembly GCF_048772815.1 of Callospermophilus lateralis. NCBI lineage: Eukaryota > Metazoa > Chordata > Mammalia > Rodentia > Sciuridae > Callospermophilus > Callospermophilus lateralis. The sequence continues at coordinate 132,970 of NW_027517239.1, forward strand.
CTCTCCCCTTGGCCACCAGTAGTCCTAAACCTCATCAGGTGGTTCATCAGCGATGGCTGATCACAAATCCTACTAGAGAAGAAGTATGGTCTATCTCGCTTACAGCCCCCATAGGGACCTGGTGGCCATCTCTCCACCCAGACATTTGTCAGCTGGCTATAGGTTTTTCCTATTGGGATATATCTGATAAAGTGGATCCCACTAAAATTCTATTAAATACCTTCTGTATCATCGATAATGGAAACAAACATTATGGATGTAGGGACACGCGAGCAAGATGCAGGTTGGCTAGCCCAGATTACTATGTTTGCATGGCAGACTATCAAAGCCACAAAGAGCCACGGCTGTGAGGGGAAAAAGCCAACTTCTTCTGTAAGTCATGGGGATGTTAGCATACAGGGACTGCCTTGTGGAACCCAAACTCCCCATCAAATTCAGTACACAGCATTGGCCATATTACCAATTAGACAACCAAAACCGATGGAACCCAGAAGGCTCTCTAGATCCTCAAATTATGCATGACATTTTTAACTTCTACAAGTGATCAAAAGGGTGGAAGGAGATTCCCCTATGTGAAGACCTTTTCCCTCCTTCACTCACGTCCTGAACTATGCTTCTCCAATAGATCCTAACCCTCAGCCTTCTGCTCCAGACTCTCTGCTTTCACTCCCACCTGAGCAACCTGATTTCTCCCCTCCATTTACTAGATCAAAAAACCAAACCTCGGCCGGTTCTCAGACAATTGCGCCCTTGCTGAGGTATCAGGTACTGAGGTACCCCTCCACCCACTCAGTCCTCTTTTCTCCAGTAAGTGCCCAGAGCAGGTCCCATCAGGTCCTCTTACCAGCTAACCCAAAGCTCAAACCAGCTGAGGAGATCCCTCAGACCACTATCCAAGATGTAATGAAAGTGACCTTTAAAGTTGCCTTGTCATCACTGAAAACAGGTGACTAAGAATTTAAAGTCCCTCACAGGCTTTTTGGGATACTCACTCCTGTCGTCCCCTCTGCTCTACCTGTTCTACTGCTCAAGTTTTTGTTGCCAGGAAAATCACAAACCCCTTTCCCAATATTCTTTTACATCTCTCCTTCCTAATTCTCAGATAAACGGAGCTGCTCTCAGCCTTGCTTTCCACGTCTTGCCCCTCTTCACCAGGCCCACAGAAAAGTCTTATATGACCTTCTCCAGAAGTCTTCACCATTGCTGACTTTAGGACTTTCAGCAAAAGAGTCCCTATAAAAGAATTCAATGTAGATAAACTCCGTGTTTTCATGTCGCCCTGTTCTACTTGGCCAGTGGCTGGAAAAATCAGCACTCCTAAGCTAGACACCCCCTTACGAGTTTTTCACAAAATAAGTGAACAAGGCCTCTGGCCTTGAGATGGGGATTCTCAGAGATGGCTACAATTCTAAGTAAAGAAGTTACCAACTAGGCTCCATGGTAACAGCTGGCAGGGAGAAAAAAAAGAGAAAAAAAAAAGCTCTCCCTGTCCCAAGTGTCCTTGAAAAGTTAACTTGCCGAGAACAGAGGAAAAAATAACAGAAACAAAAACTGCTTTTTGTGAACTTCTGCAGACTGTGAACTTCTGAGCCCCTTCCCTTACATGTTGGGTACAAATTCTGAAACTACCTAAACTTGGGGTTCAGAAGATTAATTGATTACAACAGAAGCAATACCCTCTAAATCCGTTTGCAACCAAATAGGGCTGTTTCCCTGTCTTCGGTGCTATCTTAGATTCCTTTCCTTTTCCGTACCTACAACAGTATAATTCTATATACTTAAACATTGTTTATGTTTTCATGAAATGGTCAACAGATGTGATTAATTATGTAATGGTGCAGATGTTTCCCAGAGTGTTCTAGGATGATGCATGTTCATTTAAAGATCAAATCGGAGGGCATACAACCTGTTTCCACCGGGAACCTGTATCTCTCACTTTAGCCATCCTATTAGGAATAGGAGTTGCTGCAGGAGTGAGCACAGGAACCCTAGTCCATGGGACACAACAAATGACCCAATTAGAAGCAGCAATAGACCAAAAATTAAAGATAATAAAACCTCCATCACAGCTTTACAGGAATGTTTAACCTCTCTCTCTGAAGTTGTTTTACAGAACAGGCGAGGGTTAAACCTTCTCTTCATGAGAGAAGGGGGACTTTTTGCTGCATTGAGGGAAGAAGGTTGTTTTTATGCCGACCATACTGGAGTTGTATAAGAACCTATGAGTATATTAAGAAAATGCCTTTAAGAGTGTCAACGAGAGAGAGAGGCCCAAAAAGGGTGGTTTGAGTCTTGGTTCACACAGTCCCTCTGGTTAACTATGCTTTCATAAGCCCAGGCCTGTCCATTAATAATCCTCATATTATTGCTAACTGTAGGACCCTGTTGGCTCAACCATGTAGTTTCCTTTCTCGAAGCTCAAATTGGACAATTTAAACTTATGGTAATCAGACAACAATATACCCCACTAGGAGACATAAAATGTGACACCCTTCAATGATCACTTTCATGATTAAAAGTAACCAGAAGAAGAATTGGGGAATAAAAAGTTAATAAAATAGGTACTTGTCACTTCCTATTTTTCTGTATGCTTAATAAAACACTGTTGAAATCTTGAGAACTGTTTGCTAATCTTGTTCCCAGAATGTGCTGTCCCCAACTGCCAAACTGCAGAATGTACTCCATCATCCCGTTGAAAGCAAACTGCCCACTCTCCCTGACGCATCAATAAATTTCCCTCCCTGCCCTCTCCAAGGAAAGTATATAAGCTCTGTTTAAGCTGTTCTCAGGACTCTCTGCTCTATTCAAGTGAGCTCTGAGCCCCAGCATGCTGGACCCTCAATAAACCCTTAGTTGTTGCATGAGACAGTCTCTTGGTGGTCTCTTCCTCCTATGCCTGCCCGACCATTACAATATTCCAACTCTATATTCTTATAAATATCTCAGGTTCCCAATACCATTATTCATCCAGCAGAATAATTCCTAACCCATATCAAACATGTTATTAAACATAACCATACACTCTTCCCTCAATCTAACTTTACAGAAGAGCAGGCACAGAGTTGGTATTACAATACAGGAATGTAGGGGATTGTTCATCTGCTGAGAACCTCAAAGATCCATGCAGATATAATCACTGGAGAAGATGTAGGCAGCTATGAAGGACCTGAGAGAGCAAAAGTCATCTTCCATGGAAAACAACCTGGTCAGTATGAAGGGTTGTGTCTGAATCAGGCTCTCAAATTTTAATGTAGAGAAGATGGACCAAACCAGGCCTGTTTAGAGAGTTGTTCCCGGGTGCCTATGGTTGATATACCATTCTAACTTGTGAAACTGTCACAGGTAGTAGGGGCAGCCTGCATCTCATGGGACCCTTGGAAGCAAATGTTAGGACAAAGTGGTTGCCAAGGCAGTGACCTCATTCAGTTCCTGAAGGAATTGACCTCACCTCACTTCCTTGTTGATGGAACTATCTGAACTTGGGATCCAGGAAGCCAGGCACACAGAGCCAGTCCCAGTCCCAGTCCCAGTGGTCTCACTTGTTTGGATTTACCAAAGACACAGTCAGTCTTTCTTGGTACCTACTGATGTGAGGATGGCAAAATGCCAAGAGAGCTCTTAAGAGGGGCCTTTCCTGAGAAAAAGGTAGTTGCTCAATGCTGGCTCCTGACAACTTTACAGAGTTGGCTAAGGAGGACAGATCTGAGAGAGAACATGCCATTTAAAGGGAACATACTGTGGCCCACTAGTCAGAGGACACTCCAAATAGTCTCAGAATTACTTAGGGAAAGGAGGTGCCTTTATGGGTGTAGGTGTAGGTTTGTGGTTTTCACTTGTTCTGAGAATAGGTATCAAAGGCGGTTTGTTTGGATTGAGTGAACTCTTTCTGGTTAGTACTTTGACAAGGCGAGTGTTTTTATGTCTGTATATAAAACGGTGTTCGTGGTTGTAGACATAAGAAGAGAGAATGCATCAATGGATGTGTCCTGTCTAGTAGAAAGCTTGCCAGCCTTCATACTGCCCAATTTATGAATGGACTGCTACTTGACTTATGGATGGGCAACATCTGCTATCCTCCAAAGTTCCTGTTTTCTTCCTGAATTCTGGCCTCTCTAAAGAATAGGCTCATGCTTTTGTGCCCAAGATATGTACCACCTCCAAGCTCTGTGACATGGACATGTACTGGATACCTGAAGGGAATGACGAGCTTCTTAGAAAACTCAGATATCAGTATGACCAGTAAAGTCTCAGTGGAGAAAGCCTGCTTTGTGCCTTTTGCTTACCTATTGTTTTATTGCCCTGAATGTCAGGAAGGTCTCTGCCTCAGGCCTCCCCTTTGTGAAGCCTGAAGAAAAGAGTTCTCAAATTGAAATGAATGGGCATCACCTGTGGCTCTGTGCTTAATTGCTTTGGAAAGGGATGTGTCTGAATCAGCCTCTTGGCACTGTGTGAGGCTGTGGCTTAGATTCTCAGCACTAGATGGATCCAAAGAAATATCTCATGTATGCATCCAATACAAAAATGGCTAAAAGAGCAGATATTGTAGATGAAGTCTCTCGCCTTCCTATGTAAAGTTCCTGACCTCCATTAAGTGAGAATAGTGATACTTTGGGTCAAATGAGATATTTAAAGCCCTGTAGAGGCTAGCCTATAGATGCATGGGTTTTCTCATGATTCCAGTTCACATAAAGAATCTAAACCGCACAGTAATTTGGCCTCAAATTGGAGAAGCAAAGCAGCATTAACGGCATGCCTATTTGATCACTCTTGGTTAACAGGAAGGGTGTCTAGGCCACACAGACTTTAGGAAAATGAGGGAAAAAGGGAGCTTATTTTGGACACTGTTGTGGGCTGCGCCCCTCATGGAAACCTGCTACCAGAGGTAATGATTAGTGTCTATATGGAAGAAGATGAGGGCCTTGTGGGAGTGTTTTGGTTTTAATTGTGGACATTTGTATCGTGGTTAGAAGAGATGACTGGGTCCACCTGGGCTTGAACTCTAGTGTGACTCCCATTAGAGACTGAGTTCTGGAACTGACCTCAGAGCAGTATTGCCATAAATTTTGTCGGGATTTTATTAGGCCACGCATGAGAGTGACCCTTGGAAACTGAGATCTAAGGCCAGTGTGGATTTCCACAGAGCACTGGGAATCTCAGCCAGGATATAACATGATTTTATTTTTAAAGACTTAGCAGCCATAGTTGAGAGTCAAAACACACATGGAACTCACATTGTAGACCTCAATGGGTCTGGCTTCATGTGACCTTTTGGCCACTCTTTGGGAAGACTTGCCTGTGAGAGTTCTTCAGAGCATTCATTGAAATGAGCTTCCTCACCATTTAATGGTTCCTGAATTAATTGAAACCCATAGTGCCTCCAACTTCATCCTTGAAAAATGGCTAGATAAATACCATGAAATTTTTGAAATTCCCATGACCAGGTGGCACTGGAGAAACTTTGGATGTCCTGTTGCTGATCATGAGTATACCAGACGGTGCCTTGATTGACTGGGTTTCATGAAAATGGTGTAGATCAGATATGCCAGTAAGTTGGAGCCTGCTGAGCAGTGGGCCTAGAGCAATGTTGGTTAGGTGTGTGACACAAAATATGCGCTGGGGCCATTTCGATCTGCCATTGGCTTCCAAATGCCTTGTGACTGACAGGATGCAGCCAGCAGACCCTTATTTGTAAAGGCATCTTGTTATATGGAGAGTTTTGACCCTGTCCCTTACTTTTGGAAACTCCTCTACCACCTCCAAGTTTGTGAACTACTGATCATATTCCATTCCAGATTTGTATTCTCAGAATTCCTAACTCTTTTTCCCTAATTGTGTCTTACTTGGGGTGAAAGTATTGTCAAGGCATTGTTCTGGATGAGAGTGGGAAAAATTTTGTGTAGCACATATTTGCATACACATTGGATTCATTTTCCAATTTTCCATTCAGAATACTAAATCCCTGACACTAACATATACCCTATTGGACTCTGACTACTAATCCTAATATGGTGGAGTAAAATAACCCAAACGGAATAGAAATACAAGCAGTTCAGAGAAGGCATGGTGTGTAGTTGGAATTGTGTTTTGCATTATATTGGGTAGAAGGTATAAACTAGTTAATTTTTTTATTGAAAGAGTTCTCCATGTGTTTTTAAAGTAAACAAATGTATGAATTCGTGTCTCCCTTTCTCCGTAGCATATTCAGCACATGTATTTTTATATGCACATACAGAATCCTACCTGGTACCACTCGTACAATCTTGTGAGGTGGCTTACTTGGCAGATACAAATTGCGAGAAGACATCACAGCTCCTAAACACTGTTGGAACAGAAAATTAAACCTATGGGTGAGCTTCCTAGATGAACAACATTATACATAAATCCATGTTCAGTAAAATGAATATTTTTGCATCTGTGGATGATTTATATTTCATGGTGAATTTCGATTGGCATATATATTGCTACTTTTTAATGTCTGTGTGTATATATATATATATATATATATATATATATATATATATATATATACAGTCTCCAGATTTTTCAAAATATGAAATATATGTGTCTTATTACACACTTCCTAAATTCATTCATATTCATGTATGTGGATTTATAATCAAATTTTCACATGATTATTCTCAGAAATATTCATCCACCTGAAATACATATTTTTTCCTACTAGTGAAAACTAACTTCAGTGAATGTTGCATACAAATCCTAATATTTCTACAGTAACTGACCCAGTTTAACATCAATGCGAGTAGATTCCAATGGGACATGCTGTGTGTTTTGACGTTCATTTTTATTCAACACTGGTACATTATGATTTCTTCAGTTTATGCACATCATAGGATATATTTTTCATCCACAGTTTCTCAAATTTATAGGCATTTGTTTCACTTTCAATCAATTCCTTCTTCAGAACACATGTATTCATCCATGTTTCTTGACTGGTCTTTTCATGAGACTTCTTTACAAAACACATTATTTTCAATTTTCATAATCATTTTTGAAGCGAAACTCAGACACCGTTCATGATAAACAATAACACTAATATTAACAATAGATGTATAACTGGTTGGAATGAATGATTTTATATCAATATAAGATATCTTAAATATTTTCAGATATCAATTCCATCCATTATTTAAAGTGGAATCAGCTATATTATTTATTCACAGTGTGGTCAATTCATGCATTATCTCTATATTCATAGACACAGGGCACACCTCTTTGTACAACCAATACTTATGTATATGTCTTCTAAATATTACTGCCAGAAATGGTGTAAGAAATACTCATGTCACCAGATCTACATACACATTTTATCACAGTAATATTCGGGACACAAAAAGTAAATGTCACACTTATGATTGTACCGGAGTCTGAATGGAAAGTGAACATGGATTACTAAAAACATTCCTGTCCATGTTGCCTAATCCTCTCAATTATCAATCCTGTTGGTGACTACATATTTGTTTCTTCCAGAGATTATATATTCAAACTCTACCCTGTTGAAAATGCCTAATCATATCACTCACTTTATACTTTGCCTGATTTCATTATGTCTCTATTGATATGTGGTTTCCTACATATTTTCCCCAGTTCATCATTGTGACTGACCCTTCACATGAAGTTATGTTTACTTTCACTCTCTAACCAAAACACTATTGCGATAGAACATATATTCCAAATCCTATATTGACACTTCTTCCTAAACCTACTATCTACCTAATCCTACCGACTATCCGTTTTTGACTGGATGTTCTCTTCGACATTCAATCATCCAAGGTACAAAGTTCTATGCCATTATATATCTATTTTTCTGAGACATCTGTGCACAATGTAAATCAAAGTTAAGTATCCCAATCAAGGGCCCAATGCCCTCTAGGCTTCAAAATTACCTAGATTTCTGTTTTTATTCATATATTTAACCTCTATATTTTTATAAATATCGCAGGTTCCCTATACCATTATTCATCCCGCAGAATGATTCCTAACCCAATTCAAACATTTTATTAACCCTAAGAATACACTGTTCCCTCAATCTAAATTTAATGAAAAGCAGGGACAGAGTTGGTCTTACAATACAGGAATGTAGGGGATCTTCCACCTGCTGAGAACTTCAAAGATCCATGTAGAAATGAACCCTGGAGAAGATATAGTCATCTATGAAGGACCTGAGAGAGCAAAAGTCATCTTCCATGTCAAACACCCTGGTCAGGATGAAGGGATGTGTCTGAATCAGCCTCTCTCTTCTTAATGTAGAGGAGAAGGACCAAACCAGGCCTGTGTGGATAGCTATTCCCGGGTTCCTAAGGTTGACATACCATTCTAACTTGTGAACATTTCAGAGGAAGTAGGGGAACCCTCCATCTAATGGGACCCTTGGAAGCAACTATTAGGACAAAATGGTTTACAAGACAGTGAATTCATTCAGTTCCTGAAGGAAGTGACCTCACCTCACTTCCTTCGTGATGGATCTCTCTGAACTTGGGATCCTGGAAGCCAGGCACACAGAGCCAGTCCCAGTCCCAGTCCCAGTGGGCTCACTTGCTTGGATTTACCAAAGACAGAGTCAGTCTTTCTTTGTTCCTACTGATATTATGATGCCAAAAGCAAGGAGAGCTCTGAAGAGGGGCCTTTCCTGAGAAAGCAGGTAGTGGCTCAAAATTCCCTTCTGACAACTTAAAAGAGTTGGCCAAGTAGACCAGATCTGAGACAGGACAGGACATTTCGGGGAAACATTGTATGGCCCACCAGTCAGAGGACACTCCGTAGAGTCACAGACCTACTTGGGGGAAGGAGGTGACTTTGTGGGTGTGGTTGTGGGTTTATGATTTTGTCTCATCTTCTGAGAATAGGTAGGAAAGGCGGATAGTTTTTGTTTTTTTTTTTTTTTTTTGGAGTGTACTGTTTCTAGTAAGTCGTTTGACAAGGCGAGTGTTTCTATGTCTGTGTATTCCACTGTGTCCGTGGTTGTATACATTAGAAACGAGAATGCATCAATGTATTTGTCCTGTCTAGTAGAAAGCTTCCCAGCATTCAACCTGCCCAATTTATGAATGGGTTGCGGCTTTCCTTAAGGATGGGCAACACCTACTATCTTCCTAATTACCAATTTTCTTCCTGAATTCTTTCCAATCTCCAGAATTGGCTCATGTTTTTTTGTCCAAGATATGTACCACCTCCAAGCTCTGTGACATGGCCATGTACTGGATATCTGCAGGGAATGGCGAGCATCTCAGAAAACTCAGATATCAGTGTGACCAGTAAAGTATCAGTGGAGAAACCCTGCTTTGGGCCTTTTGCTTACATAATGTTCTGTTGCCCTTAATTTCAAGAAGTTCTTTGCCTCACCCCTTTGTGAAGCCTGAGGAAAACAGTTTTTAAATGGAAATGAATGGGCATCACCTGTGGCCCTTTGCTTTATTGCTTTGGAAAGGGATGTGTGTGATTTAGCCTCTTGGCCCTGTGTGAGGCTGTGGCTTAGATTCTCAGCACCTGATGGATCTAAAGAAAGATCCCATGTGTGCATCCAAAACCAAAATGGCCAAAAGAGCAGTCCTTGTGGATGACGTCTCGCCTTCCTCTGTGAGGTTCCTGACTTCCATCAATAGGGATCCTTTGGGTCAGAGGAGTTCTCCAAAGCCCTGCAGAGGTGCTTGGGTTTTCTCATGACTCCAATTCACATAAAGAATCTTAACCTCTGAGTCAGTTGGCCTCAAAGTAGAGAAGCGGTGTAGTCTTCACAGCATGCCTATTTCATCACGCCTGGTTCACAGAAAGTATGTCCAGGCCACCCTGACTTTAGCAAATGAGTGGCAACGGAGCTTATTTTGGACACTGTCTTGGACTGCGCTCCTCATGAAAACCTCCAGCCAGAGGTTATGATGAGTGTCTATATGGAAGAAAATGAGGGCCATGTCGAAGTGTTTTGGTTTTAATTGTGGTCATTTGTGTGTCAGTTGGAAGAGATAACTGTGTTCACCTGGGCTTGAACTGTTGTGTGATTCCACTTAGAGACTGCTTTCTGGAACTGACCTCAGTGAAGTATTGCCATGAATTGTTTTGAGATTTTAGGAGGCCACGCATGAGATTCGCTCTTGGTATCTGTGATCTAGGCCCAGGGTGGCTTTGCACAGAAAACTGGGAATCTTTGCAAGGATATCACATGATTTTATTCTGAAAGACTTGGCAGCCATCGATGAGAGTCAAAACACACATGGACCTAAGATTGTAGACCTCAATGGGCCTTGCTTATGTTACCATTTGGCCTCTGTTTCTGCAGCCTTGCCTATGAGAGTTCTCTAGAGCTTTCATTGAAATGAGCTTCCTCACCATTTAATGGTTCCTGAATTAATTGAAACCCAGAGTGTCTCAAATTCATTTTTGAAAAATGGCTAGATAAATACCATGCAAGGTTTGAAATTCCCATGACCAGGTGGCACTGGAGAACCTTTGGATATCTGGTTCCTGATCATGAGTGTACCAGACAATGCCTTGATTGACTGGGTTTCATGAAAATGGAGTAGAACAGAGATGCCTGTAAGTTGGAGCCTGCTGAGTAGTGGGCCTAGAGCTGTGGTGTGAAGGTGTGTGATAAACATCTGTGGTGGGGCCATGTGAATATGTCTTTGACTTCCAAATGGCTTGTGACTGACATGCTGCTGCCAGCAGACCCTTATATGTAAAGGCATCTTATTATATAGAGGGGTTTCAGGGCAATGTTCAGAATCAGGTTGCTCTTGTCAAGGGGGCAAGCTATGTGGGATAGAAGCCTGGTTGGTGCATTCTCCTGTAAACCCTGACCCACCACACCTGACAGAACTCCCTCCAGCACTGTGTCCCTGATAAACTCCTTGTATTTTTTGAAGCAACACCAAACTACGAGTGCAGCAGCCAGAAACACCACGAAAAGTGGAGGATGACCAAATGACTTCACAGTCCACGCGGGCAGACACTTAGACCCAGGTGGCCAAAAATTGCCGACAAAGATAGAATTCATCACTGCTGCCTAATGTTCATTGGAAAACAAGAAACCATGTCCTCCAGGTCACATAGATGCCATTCCAGATTTGATGGTCTCACTACAAAGGAAGCTAAATCTCCTGACAACAACATATACTTTAAGTGCCCAAACTCAGAGGCAGTTTGTCAAGAAGTCTTTAGGCCAAAAGAACTTCATGTTTGTGGAGTGTTTACCCTATCCCTTACTTTTGGATACTCCTCTCCCAACTCCAAGGTTGTGAACTCCTGAGCATTTTCCATTCCGGATATGTATTCACAAATTTTCTAACTCTTCTCCTCTAATTGTGTCTTACTTGTGGTGAAGGAAATGTCAAGGCATTGTTCTGGATCAGAGTGGGGAGATTTTTGTGTAGCACATATTTGAATACACATGAGATTAATTTTCCTATTTTCCATTCGAAATTCTGAATCCCTGACACTTACCCATACCCTACTAGACTCTCACTACTAATCCTAATATGATGGAGAAAAATAACCCAAACAAAATAGAAATACAACCAGTTCAGAGGAGGCCTGTTGTATAGTTGGACTTGCCTTTTGCATGATAAAGGGTAGGTGTTACAAATCTAGTCAATTTTTAAATGAAAAAGTTCTCCATGTGATTTAAAGTTAACAAATATGTGAATTCTTGTTTCCCTTTCTCTGAAGCCTATTCAGAACATGTATTTTTAATGCACATATTGAATCCTACCTGGTATCACACTTATATTTTTGTGAGGTGGATGACATGGCAGATACATATTGTGAGAAGAGATCACTCCTCCTAAACACTGTTGGAACTGAAAATTCAACCTATGGGTGAGCTTCCTAGTTTAACAACATTTTACTTAAATCCATGTTTAGTAAAATAAATATTTTTGCTTCAATGGATGATATATATTTCATGATGAATTTCTATTGGCATATATATTGCCAGTTTTTAATGTCTCTGTGTGTGTTTTTTGTATATATATATATATTCTCCAGGTTCTTCAAAACATGAAATATATGTGTCTTATACACTCCATAAATTTATTCATGTTCATGTACTTGGATTTATAATCAACTTTTCAGAAGATTATTCCAGAAATATTCATCCACCTGAAATTCATATTTGTTAACTAGTACTGAAAGCTAACTTCAGTGAACGGTGCACACAAATCCTAATATTTTTATAGTAACTGACCCAGTTTAATATCAAAGCAAGTTGATTCCTATGGGACATTTTATGTATTTTGACGTTTATTCCTATTCAACACTGGTAAATTACTATTTCTTCTTTTTTTGCACATCATAGGATATATATTTAATCCAAAAGTTATCAAATTTACAGGTATTTGTTTCACTTTCAATCACTTTCTGCTTCAGAACACACGTATTCCTGCAGGTTACTTGACTGGTCTTACCATGAAACTTCTTTCCAAACACATTATTTTTGATTTTCATAATGATTTTTGAAGCAAAATAAACACAATTTTCATGATTATCCATAACCCTAATATTTCCATTAGATGTATAAATGGTTGTAATGAATGTATGTGTATCAATATAAGATTTCATGTATATTTTCAGATATCAATTCATTCCATTATTTAAAGTTGGAACCAGTTATATTTTTAATTCTCAGTATGGTCTCTTCATGCATTATCTCAATATTCATAAACACATGGTACACCCATTTGTACCCCCAATACTAATTTATGCAACTTCAAAATATTGCTCCCAGAAACAGTGGAAGAAATACTCCACCTGATCTACATATACATTTTATCACTGTAATAATCTGGACACAAAATGCAAAGTTCACCTTTATGATTGTACCAAAGCCTAAATGGAAATTGACCATGGATTACTAAAACATCTATGTCTAAATTGCCTAATGCTCTCAAATGTCAATCTATTTGTGACTCCATATTTATTTTTCCCTAAGATTATACAGTCAAGTTCAACCCTGTTGAAAATGTCTAATATTATCACTCACTTTGTACTATACCTGATTTCCTAATATCTCTATTGATATCTGCTTTGCTACATATTTTCCCCAGTTCATCATTGTGAGTGACCCTAAACATGTGCTGATATTGACATTCACTCTCTAACCGAAACCCTATTGTTAAAGAACTTTTGGTCCAAAGTCTATACTCGCCCTCATTTCAACACCTACCGACTATCTTCCTGATCCTACAGACTATCCCTGTTTGATTGGATGTTCTCTTCTACATTCAATCATCGAAGGTACAAGGTCCTATTTCATTGTATATCGATTTATCTGAGACATCTGTGCATAACATAATTCAATGCTAAGTATCCCAATCAAAGGCCCAATGCCCTTCTGGGCTTCAAATCTTACCTAGATTTCTGTTTTCATACTTATATTTCACCTATATATTCTTAAAAATGTCACAGGTTCCCAATACCATTATTAATTGAGCGGAATGATTCCTAACCCAAATCAAACATGTTATTAACCTTAACCATACACTGATCCCTCAATCTAACTTTTCAGAAGAGCAGGGACAGAGTTGGTCTCAAAATACAGGCATGTAGGGGATTCTCCACCTGCTGACAACCTAAAAGGCCCATGCAGAAATGATCCATGGAGAAGATGTAGGCAGCTATGAAGGACCTGAGAGAGCAAAAGACATCTTCCATGGTGAATAACCTGGTCAGGATAAAGGGTTGTGTCTGAATGAGCCTCTCTTTTTTTCATATAGATAAGATGGACCAAAACAGGCCTATGTGGAGAGCTGTCCCTAGGTGCCTATGGTTGATATACCATTATAACCTGTGAAAGTATCACAGGAAGTAGGGGCAGCCTCCATATCATGGGACCTTTGGAAGAAACTGTGAAGGCAAAGAGGTTGTCAAGATAGTGACCTCATTCAGTTCCTGAAGGAAGTGACCTCATCACACTTCTTTGGTGATGGAACTGTCTGAACTTGGTATCCAGGAAGCCAGGCACTCAGAGCCAGTCACAGTCCCAGTCCCAGGGGTCTCAATTTTTTTGATTTACCAAGGAGAGAGTCAGAGTTTCTTGGTAACTACTGATGTGTGGATGGCCAAATGCCAGGAAAGCTCTGAAGAGGGGCCTTTTCTGAGAAAGCAGGTAGTGGCTCACCACTGGCTCCTGACAACTTCACAGAGTTGGACAAGGAGACCAGATCTGAGAAAGGACAGGCCATTTCAGTGGAACATAGTATGACCCACCAGTCATAGGACACTCTGGATAGTCACAGTCCTACTTGGGGGAAGGAGGTGCATTTGTATGTGTGTGTGTGTTTGAGGTTTTGTCTAATGTTCTGAGAATAGGTAGTAGCGGCAGTTTGTTTGGTTTTGAGTGAACTGTTTCTAGTAAGTCATTTGACAAGGCGAGTGTTTCTATGTCTCTCAATCCCACTGTGTCCGTGGTTGTAGACAGTTGAAAAGAGAATGGATCAATGGATTTGTGTTGTCTAGTAGAACACATCCCAGCATGTATCCTGCCAAATTTATTAATGGTCTGAGGCTTTCCTTATCGATGGGCAACACCTGCTATCTTTCTAAGTTCCTGTTTTCTTCCTGAATTCTGGCCAATATCCAGAATAGGCTCATGGTTTTCTCTCCAAGATATGTACCACCTAAAAGCTCTGTGACATGGTCATGTACTGGATAGCTGAAGGGAATGGAGAGCATCTCAGAATACTCAGATATCAGAGTGACCATTTAAGTCTCATTGGAGAAACCCTGCTTTGGGCCTTTTGCTTACCTATTGTTCTGTTGACCTGAATGTCAGCAAGGTCTTTGCCTCAGGCCATCTCTTTTTGAAACCTGAAGAAAACAGTTTTCAAATGGAAATGAATGAACATCCCCTGTGGCTCTTTTCTTAATTTCTTTGGAAGGAGATGTGTCTGATTCAGCCTTTTGGCCCTTTGTGAGTCTGTGGCTTAGATTATCAGCACCTGAAGGATCTAAAGAATGATCCCATGTGTGCATTCAAACCAAACTGGCCAAAAGAGCAGTCATTATGGATAAAGTCTCTCACCTTCCTTTGTAAGGTTCCTGACCTCCATCAAGTGAGAATAGGGATCCTTTGGGTCAATTGAGTTCTTAAAAGCCCTGCAGAGGCTAGCCCATAGGTGCTTGGGTTTTCTGATTACTCCAATTCACATAAAGAATCTAAACCCCACAGTCAGTAGGCCTCAAATTGGTGAACCGAAGTAGTATTAATGGCAGGCCTATTTGACCACTCCTGGTTCACAGGAAGGTTGTACAGGCCACCCTGACTTTAGGCAAACCAGAGGCAAGGGAGCTTATTTTGGACACTGTCTTGGGCTGCGCCCCTCATGGAAACCTTTAGCCAGAGGATATGATGAGTGTCTATATGGAAGAATATGAGGGCCATGTGGGAGTGTTTTGGTTTTAATTGTGGTCATTTGTGTGGCAGTTGGAAGAGATTACTTGTAAGATTCCAGCAGACGTAGGAGGAAGAGACTACCAAGAGACTGGCTCATGCAACAGCAATGGGGATTTATTGAGGATCCAATTCAGTTCGCTGGGGCTCTGTGCTCACTCAACAAGCAACAGCGGCCCAGATCCCCGAGAAGAGGTTAAGCAGTGCTTCAGTACACTTTTTGGGTAGGCAGAGGCTTTATATATATCAGAGGAAATCATCTTGATCAGCCGAAAATCGAACAACAACTCTCCAACTTGATTAGCACATTCATTGGTGGAATCAGGTCGGGCGGGGGTGATAGGTCGATCCTAAGGAGGGGGGTACATTTAAACTGATTGGTTTGGGCCCTGATATGCTTAGGTGCCAAGCTGCACAGGGTCCTAGATTATTAAACAACTGGATGGTCAGGGGGAATATTTAATGGGCAGTGAAAGGATTGTCCTAACAGCTACAGGAATTTCAGGTTTTAGGTTTAGCATGGGAACTTAACAATACCTGGTCCTTTACATTTTAACTCAGGCTTTGCAGCTTAGAAACTTTACAACACCCGCTATTTTACACTTTAACTTCAATTTCTTTTACCCTAACAGACTGGGTCCACCTGGGTGTGAACTCTGGTGTGATTCCCCTTAGACACTGAGTTCTGGAACTGAACTCAGAGAAGAGGTGTCATGAATTGTGTTGGGATTATAAGAGGCCACACATGAGAGTTGCCCTTGGAAACTGAGATCTAGGCCCAGGGTGGCTTTCCACAGAGCATTGGAAATTTCAGCCAGGATATCACATGATTTTATTCTGAATGACTTGGCAGCCATAGTTGAGAGTCAAAACACACATGAAACTCACACTGTAGACCTCAATGGGCCTGGTTTCATGTGACCTTTTGGCCACTCTTTGAGAAGCCTTGTCTGTGAGAGTTCTATAGAGATTTCATTGAAATCAGCTTTCTCAAAATTTAAAGGTTCCTGAATGAATTGAAACCCACAGTGCCTCCAACTTCATCCTTGAAAAATGGCTAGATAAATACCATGAAATTTTTGAAATTCCCAGGACCAGGTACCACTGGAGAAAGTTTGGATGTCCGGTTTCTGATCATGAGTATAACAGACAGTGCCTTGATTCACTGGGTTTCATGCAAATGGTGTAGAACAGAGATGCCAGTAAGTTGGAGCCTTCTGAGTAGTGGGCCTAGAGCAGTGGAGGGCAGGTGTGTGATAAAACATCTGTGGTGGGGCCATGGGGATCTTCCATTGTCTTCCAAATGGCTTGTGACTGACATGGTGCAGCCAGCAGACCCTTATATGTAAAGGCATCTTGTTATTTGGAGAGGTTTCAGGGCAATGTTCAGAATCAGGATGTTATGGTCAAGGGAAAAGCTATGTGGGATAGAAGCATGGTTGGTGCATTCTCTTGCAGACCCTTACCCACCACAGGTGACAGAACTCCCTCCAGCACTGTACCAGGTGAACTACTTGTATTTCGTGAAGCAAATAACAAACTCCCAGTGCAGCAGTAAGAAATACCACGAAAAGTGGAGGATGACCAAATGGCTTCACAGTCCACACAGAGAGAAACTTAGCCCCCAGTGGACACTGGTAACCTACATAGAGAGAAATCAGCACTGCTGCCTCATGTTCAGTGGAAAATAAGAAACTATGTCCTCCAGGTCACATACATGCACACCCAGCTTTGATGGTCTCACTACAAAGGAAGCTCCTGACAAATACTTATATTTCAAGTGCGCAACCTCAGAGGCAGTTTCTCAAGAAGTCTTTAGGCCAGCAGAGCTCCATGTTTGTTGAGTGTTTACCCTGTCCCTTACTTTTGGAAACTCCTCTACCACCTCCAAGGTTGTGAACTCCTGAGCCTATTCCATTCCAGATATGTATTCACAGAATTTTTAACTCTTCTCCTCTAATTGTGTCTTACTTCAGGCGAGGGTAATGTCAAGGCATTTTTCTGTATGAGAGTGCAAAAATTTGTGTGCAGCATTTATTTGAAATACTGAATCCCTGACATTAACCCATATCCTAATAGACTCTGACTACTAATCCTAATATGATGGAGAAAAATAACTCAAACAAAATAGAAATACAAGCATTTCATAAACAGGGTGTATAGTTGGACTTGCCTTTTGCATTATATAGGGTAGGAGTAATAAATCTAGTCAATTTTTAATTGAAATAGTTTTCCATGTGTTTTTAAAGTTAACAAATATGTAAATTACTGTCTCCCATTCTCTCTAGCTTATTCAGAACATGTGTTTTTATATGCACATATAGAATCCTACCTGGTTATCACACATACAGTCTCATGAGGAGGCTGATTGGCAGATACAAATTGTGAGAAATGACCACTCCTCGTAAACGCTGTTGGAACTGAAAATACAACCCATGGGTGAGCTTCCTATTTGAACAACCTTATACAAAAATCCATGTTCAGTGAAATTAATATTTTTGGATCTGATGATGATATATATTTCACGATAAATTTCGATTGGCATATATATTGCAATTTTTAATGTCTCTCTCTCTGTGTGTGTGTATATATATATATAAGTATATATATATATATATATATATATGTATATATATATATATACATATATATATACATACATATATATATATATATGCACTCTGTCTAGATTTTTCAAAATATGAAACATGTGTCTTATTGTAGACTCCCTAAATTCATTTATATTCATGTATGTGGATTTATAATCAACTTTTCACAAGATTATTCTCAGAAATACTCATCCACCTAAAATACATACTTGTTTCCTAGTACTGAAAACTAACTTCGTTGAATGGTGCATACATATCCTAACATTTCTACAGTAACTGACCCTGTTTAACATCAATTCAAGTAGATTACTATGGGACATGATGTGTATTTTGAAGTTCATTTTTATTCAACACTGGTACATTGCTATTTCTTCAGTTTATGCACATCATAGGATACATATTTCATCCACAAGTTAGCAAATTGATAGGCATTTGTTTCACTTTCAGTCACTTCCTGCTTCAGAACACATGTATTTCTCCATGTTTCTTGACTGATATTTTCATGAGACTTCTTTCCAAACACATTATTTTCGATTTCCGTAATCACTTTTGAAGCAAAACCCACACACCTTTCATGATAACCCATAACCCTAATATTACCATTAGATGTATAACTCGTTGGAATGAATGACTGTATATCAATATTAGATTTCTTATATATTTTCAGATATCAATTCAATCCATTATTTAAAGTGGAACCAGTTATATTATTTATTCACATGATGGTCAATTGATGCATTATCAATATATTCTATGACACAGGGTATACCCTTTTTACCCCCAATACTAATTTATATTTCTTCAAAATAGTGCTCCCAGAAATGGTGGAAGAAATACCCATGTCACCTGATCTACATATACATTTTATCACAGTAATATTCTGGACACATAAAACAAAGGTCACTCCTATGATTGTACCAAAGCCTAAATGGAAAATGAGCATGGATTACTAAATGCACCCATGTCCAGGTTGCCTAATGCTCTCAAATGTCAATCCTATTGGTTACTACATATTTGTTTCTTTCTAACATTATATATCCAAACTCAACCCTGTTGAAAATGTCTAGTCCTATGACTCAGTTTATACTTTGCCTGATTTCCTAATGTCTCTATTAATATCTGCTTTCCTCCATATTTTCCCCAGTTCATCATCGTGACTGACTCTTCACATGTGCTAACATTTACATTCACTCTCAACTGAAACCATATTGCTAAAGAACTTTTGGTCCAGATCCTATACTCACTCTTCTTCCTAAAACTACTATCTCCTGTTCCTACCGAGTATTCCTTTTTGACTTGATGTTCTCTTCTACATTCAATCATTCAAGGTACATGGTCCTATGCCATTGTATATCGATTTATCTGAGACATCTGTTCAGAACGTAATTCAACGCTAAGTATCCCAATCAAGTTCCCATGCCCTTCTCGGCTTCAAATCTTAACTAGATTTCTGTTTTCATACTTATATTTCACCTATATATTCTTGTAAATATCGCGGGTTCCCGATACTGTTATTCAACCCTCAGAATGATTCCTCACCCAAATCGAACCTGTTATTCACCCTAATCATACACTCTTCCCTCAATCTAACTTTACAGAACAGCAGTGAAGGAGTTGGTATTTCAATACAGGAATGTAGGCGATCTTCCACCTATTGAGAACCTCAAATGTCCTACATAAATGACACCTGGATAAGTTGTAGGCAGCTATGAAAGACCTGAGAGAGCAAAAGTCATCTTCCATGGAAAACAACCTGGTCAGGATGTAGGGATATGTATGAATCAGCCTCTCACTTATTAATGTAGAGAAGATGGACCAAACCAGGCCTGTGTGGAGAGCTGTTCCTGTGTGCCTATGGTTGATATACCATTCTAACTTGTGAAAGTGTCACAGGAAGCAGGGGCAGCCTCCATCTCATGGGACCCTTGAAGTCAACTCTTAGGACAAAGTGGTTGCCAAGGCAGTGAACTCATTCAATTCCTGAAGGAAGTGACTTACGTCACTTCCGTGGTGATCAAACTCTCTGAACTTAGATCCAGTAAGCCAGGCACCCAGAGCCAGTCCAAGTCCCAGTCTTAGTGGTCTCACTTGTTTTGATTTTCCAAGGATAGAGTCAATCTTTCTTGATACCTACCGATGTGGGAATGGCCAAATAACAGGAAAGCTCTCAAGAGGGGCCTTTTCTGAGCAAGCAGGTAGAGGCTCACCCCTGGCTTCTGACAAGTTCACAGAGTTGACCAAGGAGACCTAATCTCATACAGGACAGGCCATCTCAGGGGAACATATTGTGGCCCACCAGTCAGAGGACACTCCGGATAGTCACAGACCCATTTGAGGGAAGGAGGTGCCTTTGTTATGTGGGTGTGGTTTTTTGGTTTGTCTCATATTCTGAGAATATGTAGGAAAGGTGGTTTGTTTGGTTTGTAGTGAACTGTTTTTAATAAGTCATTTGACAAGGCGACTGTTTCTATGTCTGTGTATCGCACTGTGTCCGTGGTTGTAGACATTAGAAAAGAGAATGATTCAATGGATGTGTCCTGTCTGGTAGAAAGCTTCCCAGCATTCATCCTGCCCGATTTATGCATGGACTTTGGCTTGCCTTATCGATGGGCAACACCTGCTAATTTCCTAAGTTGCTGTTTTCTTCCTGAATTCTGGCCACTCTCCAGAAGAGGCTCATGGTTTTGTGTCCAAGATATGAATCACTTCCAAGGTCTGTGACATGGCTATGTTCTGGATAGCTGAAGTGAATGGCGAGAATCTCAGAAAACTCAGATCACTGTGACCAGAAAAGTCTCAGTGGATAAACCCTGCTTTGGGACTTTTGCTTACATATTGTTCTGTTACCCTGAATGTCAGGTAGTTCTTTGCCTCAGGCCACCCCTTTGTGAAACCTGAAGAAAACAGTTTTCAAATGGAAATGAATGGAAATCACCTGTGGCTCTTTGCTTAATTGCTTTGGAAAGGGATGTGTCTGAATCAGCCTCTTAGCTCTGTGTGAGGCTGTTGATTAAATTCTCAGCCCCTTATGGATCTAAAGAAAGATCCCATGTGTGCATCCAAAACCAAAATGGCCGAAAGTACAGTCATTGCAGATGAAGTATTTCGCCTTCCTCTGTAAGGTTCCTGACCTCTATAAAGTGAGAATAGGGAAGATAGACCAAGCCAATTGATGTCTCCTTTTGGAAAAATTGTACCACCAATGAGAGCATCAGCAAAATTACCCCAACACTACCACAAGTCGCTGCACCAACAGATAGTTCACAATGCATACATGTTAGTTCACAATGCATACAAGTGATATATATTCCAGGCAAGTTCTGCAAGCAGTTCAGTGATGGCTATTGCAGAAGCTGTAGATTGGTTTTATCTTTGTCTTCACCAGCACTGGGTTGAAGATTGGAATTCTGGCAATAATGGCTAAAGAAAAAATTACTTACCATTCCAGAAGGCACTAAAAAACCCAATTATCTTAACAATTTACATTATCTTGAAGAGAATTATTAAATATAATGAAAAGGAAAGGTGAAAGTCAACAAACAGTTCTGCTAAACTCCTTTTTTTGTTCACATATTAAAACAATCCTCAACAGTTGTTTACCCAATTTAAATTAAACTATTTAAATCACGTGAATAAAAAAAAATTGGATCCATTTTTTCATGAGCGCACATCATATATGATATATGGATATATGTACATTCAAACATAAAACACAAAACACAAGTGTGCACAAATAATATAATATATACAACACATAACATAATAGTAAAGGCCTTATAACTTTTTACAGGTGAAATCACCATTGGAATGTCTAAAAACTCTATAGTCAAAAAATAGAACTGATCAGCAAAACATTAACCTAGGTCTGTATGAGCTCAAAAAAAAAAAAAAAATAGAAAATAGAACTTCATGATGTGGGAAAGGGCAATAATAAAATAGATATTGAAAAAAGCATCCTGGTTCTGTCGCAGATGTAAGGATAGCCAAACTGGAGTTTTGGATATCAGCTGTTATGAATTTGAGCCAAATCATCTTCTTTTTGGTCTATAGAAATCACTTTAGTTAATTTCTCTGGAATCCATATTTCCTGCTGTTCTTCCTGTGGAAACACACAAACAGACCCCTGACTAAAGACAATCACTGGGTCAGGACTTTAGTTAATCTCTCCAAAATCCAAATCAGCTGCTGTTCTTCCTGTGGAAACACACAAACAGACGCCCGACTCCAGACAATTACTGGGTCAACACTTTTCCATTGTCCTATTAGAATATTCTTCCAAAGGACCTTGGGCTTATGCACATTTTTTGGAAACATATGCCTTTCCACAGCACTAAGTCCTGATGAATCCAAGTTTAAAAAGTTTAGAGTAAAAAGCGTTAATTTAAGTTTATCTTTGGGGAATATATACCCCTTCTCAATTCCGTCTTTGTGCTTTAATAAGTACATTTTTATTGTTTGATGTGCTCTTTCAACTATGCCTTGTCCCTGTGGATTGTATGGGATTCCTGTTATTTGAGTAATGCCAAATGATGAGCAAAATTGTTTAAAAGAGTTAGAAGTGTAACCGGGGGCATTATCTGTTTTTAACTGTTTTGGAATGCCCACAGTGGCAAAATTTTGTAAGCAATGAGCTATAACATCTTTAGTTTTTTTCTCCAGCATGAAGGGAGCCCATTAAAAATCCAGAACAAATATCAACTGTAACATGCAAATATTTTAATTTTCCAAATTCTGGCAAGTGTGTGACGTCCATCTGCCAAATATGGTTAGGTATCAATCCTCTAGAATTGACTCCAAGATTAACTTGTGGTAAAAAGGTCACACAATTTTGACATTGTTTTATAATTTGTCTAGATGTTCCTTAGTTTTTTTGAAATGCTTTTGTAAAGTATAAGCATTGACATGGAACTTTTTAAGAAAATTTATTGCTTCTTCTAGTGTAAAGAAAATATGTATGTATGTCAATTGTAGTTTTATCTGCTAAATCATTGCCCAAACTAAGGGCTTTAGGCAATCCTGTATGTGCCCTGATATGTCCTATAAAGAATGGATCTTTTCTGTCCCAGATTAGACTTTGTATAGTGGAAAGCAAAGAGAAAACAGTAGAGAAAGGGGAAATCCTACCAGCATCTTCAAGGGATACTATAGCATTAACTATATACTGACTATCGGAAAATAAATTAAATACAGAATCTTTAAAAATCACAAAAGCTTGTAATACTGTACTAAGCTCTACCTTGTGAGCTGATTGTTTTGGTACTAAAAATATAAAAGTTGGATCAGGTGTAACTATTGCTGTTGTACCATTATTTAACCGATCGGTGAATATATTTGGAGCATTCATGATAGGTGTTTTCTTGTCATTTTTGGAAAAATTACAGGATGCGATGACCAAAAAGACAATAAAAGATAAGATGGTAAGTGGTTATCAAATGAAACATTAGATTTACACACGATTATTGCCCAAGTATTTAATTAATTAGCTAATTCATCAATTTGATTCATAGTATATGGAGTAATAATTTTATTGGGTGAAATTCCACACACACTCTTTTTGCTGCTTTTATTCCTATGAGTATTAATTCTCCCTCAGCCTCAGGATAGCAAGTAATAATAGTGTTAGAAGAATAAGATAAATGTATCCATAATAATGGACCTTCTTCCCAAAATACTCCTGTAGAAATATTTTTTTTGTTGTTAGTACAATAAATAATAAATGCAAAATTATATCAACTCTATCCAAAAGCATATTTCCCATATATGTTTCAATGATTTTTATTGCTTTTCTTGCTTCAGGCGTTAACATTCTGAGTGAATTTGGATCTCATGGTCCTTTTAGGATATCAAATAAAGGTCCCAACTCTCCTGTTGGTATACCTAGATGAGGCCTTATCCAATTTAAGTCTCCTAATAACTCTTGAAAGTCATTAATTGATTTGAGTTGATCTACTCGTATTTGAATTTTTGGTTGACTGACCATGGTTGAGGATAATAGAGCTACTAAATAATTAATTAGAAAATTTAATTGTATTTTACCTATTGCTATCTCTAGGTTATAATTTTTTAATACGTTTGTAAGTGTGGCATACCATTCTAGCAATGGGTTTTTAACTTTGTGTGCTAATAATACATCATCCATATAGTGAAAAATTTGTATTTCAGGAATTTGATTTCTAAGTGGCTGGATTACTTTGTTAACATAAATTTGACGCATAGTTGGGCTGTTAGCCATCCCTTGAGGGAGTACTTTCCACTCATATCTCTTGTCAGGACCTTCATGATTCAGTGCAGGTATAGTAAATGCAAAACTTGGAATATCCTCAGGATGAATTGGAATTGAAAATAAAACGATCTTTAATATCTACAACGAAAACATACCAAGTTTTTGGCAAAGCACACAATTGAGGAATCTCTGATTGAGCAGGTCCCATAAAAACCATCCCATTATTAATGGCTCTTAAATCTTGCAATAATCTCCATTTACCAGATTTCTTTTTAAGGACAAAAATGAGAGTATTATGGGGAGACACAGAAGGTTGTATATGTCCTTCCGCTAATTGTTGTTTGACCAGGTCATGGGCTACTTGTATCTTTTCTTTAGTCAGGGGCCACTGAGGAACCCATACTGGTCTTTCTGATTTCCAAGTAATATTTATTGTCTCAGTGGCCCTTTCTGAAAATCCAACCCATATCTATCTGTTCCTTGATCTTTTTGTATTGGTGTTGCTATACCTTGTTCTTGCTTTTCTAATCTTTTTCCTTTCCTAAAATCTTGTCTAGCCATAATAGTGGGTGAATTTTGATTGATGTTATTTGTTAATGTCAAACCTAATTGATCTAGGACATCTCATCCTTATAAATTTACGGGAAGATGTTCCAATACATATGGCTGTATAGTTCCTTCACATCCTTCAGGATTCTTCCAATCTAATACCGTTGCACTTTTATGGGGATTAGTCGCCACTCCTAGGCCTCGAAGCGTTTGAGTGGCTTGTTGTAATGGCCAATGTTTTGGCCATTCTTGACGACAGATGATGCTAAGGTCTGCACCTGTATCCAGTAGCCCATTGAATTCATGTCCTTGAATAGTTATTTTTAGCATGGGGCGAGAATATAAATTTAAAGAAAGCATAGCCCAATCTACACCTGTGGAGCCTAATCCTTTGGAACCCCTTTCTACAGCATAACTGTAAAATTTATCATGTGGGCTGGGTATTATTATTAATTGTGCTATTCTATCTCCTGGAGAAATTACTGATATACCCTTTGGAAAACTGGCTATAATTTTTATTTCACCTTCATAATCGGGATCAATTACCCCAGGACTCATCATAAGTCCTTTTAGAGTAGAAGAGCTGCATCCCAATAATAAGCCTACTGTTCTTTTGGGAAGAGGTCGTTTCACCCCTGTGGGAATGATTTGAACTCCCATCTCTGGAGTTAGTATTGATCTGGCGGAGGCACAGATGTCCAACCCTGCGCTCCCTCTGGTTTGTCTGATGAGGGATCTGATGAACAATGTGTCGTGGGCACTACACTGATGGGGTTGCTGGTTTCCTCCAGTGCTCCATATATTTGCGGTTTCGGGCCCCAGAGCATTGGGCCCCCCTGTCCATTTTTTGGCAATGGAGCCGGATGCCTTTCTTCATGATATTGTGGATAAACACCTGGTGCTTGTTTGTTTTTTGATAATGAAGTACCCTCTATGGTGGTTTGAGAATGGTATTCATTAGCCCAATGTCTCCCTCTACGTCATTGTGGCCAAATACCCGGTATTCTAGTCCTTTGATACCTAGTTTTGTTAAACCCTCCTCCTATGGGGCAATTCCTTTTAAAAAGTCCTGTTTGTTCACAATTGTAGCATGTTCTTGGCCTGTCTTCTAAAGCCTGTTTTACTAAAGCTGCCACAATTTGCCCTTTTTCATTAATGTCTCTGGCATCTAAAGCCTGTTTTATTGCAGCTGCCACGACTTGCTCTTGTTCATTAATGTCTCTACCAAATTTAATAAATGTGTTTAAATCTTCATGTTTCCATGGTCTAATGATACCTCTGCAGCAATGATTCGCTTGGTCATAAGCCAGTTGTTTTAATAATGGCATTGCTTGTTCTGTATTTCCAAAAACTCTGTAGCTGTTTCAATAAGCCTATCTACAAATCCAGCGTAAGATTCATTAGCTCCTTGTATTACCTTAGATAATTGACCTTGTAAACCTCCATGTCCTTGTAAAGTCTTCCATGCCCTAACTGCCTCTACAGCAGTTTGTGCGTATATGCCAGGATCATATGGAATTTGTTGTTCCTGATCCTCATAAGGTCTCTTTTCTAACAACAAATCTAGATTTCTCTGAAGATAACCAGCTGCTGCATTTCGCCTAGACATCTCTTTGCAAAATTCCTCACTGGCAACCTTCCATAATAGGTATTGACCTCCATTTAGCACAGCTTTACACATATTAGCCCAATCTGCTGGCGTCATGTTCAAGGTGTTAATGGATTCGACCAAGCTTACAATGAAGTGTGCTTGAGGACCATATGTTGTTACAGCCTCTTTTAGCTGCTTCACTATTTTGAAATTTAAAGCATGGTGAATTCGCTGCCCTCCTACCTCAAATACAGGGCATGTTAATACTTGAGATCCTGTCTCAGGATCCGAACTATCAACTGTTGGGGTTGGGGGCCTCCCAGCACATGGAGGTGGCCTTGTTAGTTGGACATTTACATCCTCTGGTGACAGAAAGGTGTTAGTAGCAGTCTCCTTTTTTAACTTTGCCCCTGATTGCTTTTTATGCTCTAAACTTGGTTCCTCTATCTTTGTCTGAACTGAAGGCTTTGGACTAAGCAAACCAGATATGAACGTCCACAATGGCAATGTGCCAACTGGCATAGTCCCTCGGCTGCTCTTTTCTAATCCTTTTAAATCTTCACCATGATGGTTCCATTGTGATATATTTAATGACTCCTCCTTCAAAAGTCATGGGCTACATTTTTGTATTGTATCAACAAATGCCCTGACTGTCCTTGATATTTCTGAGATGCCTCCTTTCTCTAACAATTTATTTAACACTCTTTCAGTTTGTTTTTTTACTAATTTCTGATCCCGTATTTCTATTATAATACAACCCAACAAGATGACGCCAAACAAAACTGAGACAGAATGAATTAAAAAGGGAACAACAAAAAGTCATTATAGCCTTTCTATCCTCCTGACATGTGCATCCGTCCTTTATACCTATCTGTTCCTCAGACGTAAATAGTTTTTTCTCAGATGTGAGTGGTTTTTCTTCCATCCCACTCATCTCCAGGAACAGGCAACTTAAAACAAAAGTGAAGCAAAACAAAGGAGTCATCTAAAAATGGCTACCCATCCTTTCACCTTGCCCACAGGGGCAAGCAGTTTACCTTATCACTTACCCTCAGTCGTTCCCCATGTGAGCCACAAAATGCTGCAGTCTGGCTGGGCATGATTCAGGAGCCACTTGTCAAAAAAAAAAAAAAAAAAAACTAACTTTATTTTTAGAACCACACACGGCAAACAAAACAACTCCTCAGGAAAAACCCTCAGAGCCCAACTGCCACTACTGGCTTCCTTGTAAAGTCTCTCTCACACACACAAGCCTCTCCACCTGCCACAATCCTACTTCTCTTGAGGCCGATTGGCTGGGTGGAGCCAAAAAAGTTCCCCAAGGAGCAGCTCCATGGTCTGAAAGGGCAGGGAAACAGCCCAATGAGCATCACCACAGAGGAGCCAATCAGCTAGATGATGCTGAGGTCGCTGTGAGCCAATAATCAGCCGGCACCTGGAAATTTGCTGGCAGCTGGAAGTTTGCTGGGGCCCCTTCAGCTGTGGCTCTCAACAAATTCCTGTCTCATTTCTCTGTAGCCTATTCAGCACATGTATTTTTATATGCACATATAGTATCCTATCTGTTATCACATGTACATTTTTGTGAGGTGGCTGACTTGGCAGATACAAATTATGAGAAGAGATCACTCCTCCTAAACATTGTTGGAACTGAAAATTCAAAATATGGGTGAGCTTCCTAGTAGAATAACATTATACATAAATCCATTTTCAGTGAAATAAATATTTTTGCATCTGTGGATGACATATATATTTCATGATGAATTTTGATTGGAATACACACTCTACAAATTTTTCAAAATATGAAATATATGAGTCTTATTATACACTCCTTAAAATCATTCATATTCATGTATGTGGATTTATGATCAACTTTTCACAAGATAATTCTCAGAAATATTCATCAACCTGAAATACATATTTGTTACCTAGTACTGAAAGATAACTTCAGTGGATGGTGCATACAAATCCTAATATTTCTACAGTAATACCCAGTTTAATATCAATGCAAGTAGTTTCCTATGGGACATGATGTGTATTTTCCGGTTCATTTTTATTCAACAGTGGTACATTACTATTTTCTCAGTTTATGCACATCATAGGATATATATTTCATCCACAAGTTCACAAATTTATAGGCATTTGTTTCAATTTCAATCACTTCCTGCTTCAGAACACATATATTCCACCAGATTTTTTGACTGGTCTTTTCATGAGACTTCTTTTCAAACACATTATTTTCGATTTCCATAATCACTTTTGAAGCAAAACTCACACATTCTTCTTGATAAACCATAACCCTAATATTACCGTTAGATTTATGACTGGTTATAATGAATGTATGTATATCAATTTAAGATTTCCTTTACATTTTCAGATATTAATTAAATCAATTATTTAAAGTTGGAACCAGTTACATTATTTGTTCACAGTATGGTCTATTCATGCATTATTTCTATATTCATAGACACATGGTACACCTCTTTGTTCCCCCAATACGAATTTATACGTCTTCAAAATATTGCTCCCACTAATGGTGGAAGAAATACTCATGTCACCTAATCTACATATACATTTTATCACAGTAACATTCTGGACACAGAAAACAAAGGTCACTCTTATGATTGTACCAAAGCCTAAAAGGAAAGTGAGCATGCATTACTAAAAACATCCATGTCCAGGTTGCCTAATGCTCTCAAATGTAAATCCTATTGTTGACTATATATTTGTTTCTTCCTAAGATTATATATTCAATCTCAAGCCTGTTGAAAATATCTCATCCTATCCCTCACTTTAAACTTTGCCTGATTTCTTAAAGTCTCTATTGACATCTGCTTTCCTACATATTTTCCCCAGTTCTCATTGTGACTGACTCTTCACATGTGCTGATATTTACATTCACTCTCTACTTGAAAACCTATTGCTAGAGAACTTTTTGTCCAAATCCTATACTCACTCTTGTTTCTAAACCTAGCAACTATCTTCCTAATCCTATGGACTTTCTTTTTTTAATTGGATGTTCTCTTCAACATTCAATCATCCAAGGTACAAGGTCCTATGCCATTGAATATCGATTTACCTGAGACATCTGGGCAGGAATAACTCAAAGCTAAGTAACCCACTCAAGGGCCCAATGCCCTCTGGGCTTCAAATTGTACCTAGATTTCTGTTTTCATACTTGTATTTCACCTATATATTCTTGTAAATATCCCAGTCTCCCAATACCATTATTCATCCTTCAGAATGATTCCTAACCAAAATCGAATATGTTATTAACCCTAACCATAGACTTTTCCCTCAATCTAACTTTACACGTGAGCTGGGAGAGTGTGATCAGGAAAGTCTCAGTGGAGAAACCCTGCTTTGGACCATTTGCTTACCTATTG
Organism: Callospermophilus lateralis; assembly: GCF_048772815.1. Lineage (NCBI taxonomy): Eukaryota > Metazoa > Chordata > Mammalia > Rodentia > Sciuridae > Callospermophilus > Callospermophilus lateralis. The sequence continues at coordinate 162,728 of NW_027517239.1, forward strand.
TTCTGTTGCCCAGAATATCAGGAAGTTCTTTGCCTCAGGTCACCCCTTTGTGAAGCCTGAAGAAAGCTGTTTTCAAACGGAAATGAATGAGCATCACTTGTGGCTCTTTGGGTCAAATGAGTTCTTCAAGCCATGAAGAGGTGCTTGGGTTTTCTCATGACGCCAAATCACATAAAGAATCTATACCTATCAGTCAGTAGTAGTCAGTCAATATTGCTCCTAAAAATGGTGGAGAAATACTCATGTCAAATGATCTACATATATATATATATATATATATATATATATATATATATATATATATATATATATATATATTTAATCACAGAAATATTCTGGGCACAGAATTCAAAGTTCACATTTATGATTGTACCAAAGCCTAAATGGAAAGTGAACATGGATTACTAAAAATATCATGTCCAGGTTGCCTAATGCTCTCAAATGTAAATCCTATTGGTGACTACATATTTGTTTCTTCCTAAGATAATATATTCAACCTCAACCCTGTTGAAAATGTCTAATCCTATCACTCACTATATACTTTGCCTGATTACCTAATGTCTCTATTTATATCTGCTTTCCTACATATTTTCCCAATTTCATCATTGTGACTGACTCTTCACATGTGCTGACATTTAAATTCATTCTCTAACCGAAAACCTATTGCTAAAGAACTTTTGTTGCAAATTCTACATGCACTCTCCTTCCTAATCCTAACTACTATCTTTCTAATCCTACTGACTATCCCTTTTTGACTGGATGTTCTTTTCTACATTCAATCATCCAAGGTACAAGGTCATATGCCATTGTATATCGATTTATCTGAGACATCTGTTCAGAAGTTAATTCAATGCTAAGTATCCCAAGCAAGGGCCCAATGCCCTTCTGGGCTTCAAATCATACTTAGATTTCTGTTTTCATGCATACATTTCACCTCTATATTGTTATAAATATCGCAGGTTCCCAATACCATTATTCACCCAGCAAAATGATTCCTAACCCAAATCGAACCTGTTATTAACCCTAACCATACAGTATTCCCTCAATCTTACTTTACAGAAAAGCAGGGAAAGAGTTGGTCTTATAATACTGGAATGTAATGGATCTTCCACCTGGTGATAACCTCAAATGTCCATGGCGAAATGATCCCTGGAGAATATGTAGGCAGCTATGAAGGACCTGAGAGAGCAAAAGGCATCTTCCATGGCAAACGGCTTGGTCAGGATAAAGGGTTGTGTCTGAATCAGCTTCTATTCTTAAAGCAGAGAACATGAGCCAACCCAGGCCTGTGTGTAGATCTGTTCCTGGGAGATTATGGTTGATATACAATTCAAACTTGTTAAAGTGTCACAGGAATTAGGGCCAGCCTCCATCTCATGGGAACCTTGCAAGCAACGTTTGGACAAAGTGGTTGCCAAGAGAGTGACCTCATTCAGTTCCTGAAGGAGGAACTAAAAACAGTTCCATCACACTTCAGTGGTGATGGAACTCTCTGAACTTGGGATCCAGGATGCCAGGCACCCATAGCCAGTCCCAGTCCCAGCCCCAGTGGTCTCACTTGTTTGGATTTACAAAGACAGAGTCAGTCTTTCTTGGTACCTACAGATGTGAGGAAGGCCAAATGCAAGAAAGCTCTGAAGCAGAGCTTTTCCTGAGAAAGCAAGTAGAGGCTCACCGCTGGCTCCTGACAACTTCATGGAGTTGGCCAAGGAGACCAGATCTAAGACAGAACAGGCCATTTCGGGGGAACATTATTGGCCCACAAGTCAGAGGACACTCCGGATAGTCACAGACCTACCTGGGCGAAGGAGGTGCCTTTTTTTTTGTGGTTATGAGTTTGTGGTCTTGTGTCATGTTCTTAGAATAGGTAGAAAAGTAGGTTTGTTTAGTTTGGAGTGGACTGTTTCTAGTAAGTCGTTTGACAAGGCGAGTGTTTCTATGTCTGTGTATCACATTGTGTCCGGGGTTGTAGACATTAAAAAAAAATGCATCAATGGATGTGTCGTATCTAGTAGAAAGCTTCACAGCATTTATCCAGCCAAATTGATGAATGGACTGTAGCTTGCCTTATGGATGGGCAACACCTACTATCTTTCTAAGTTCCTGTTTTCTTCCTGAATTCTGGCCACTCTCCAGAATAAGCCCATGGTTTTGTGTCCAAGATATGTACCCCCTCCAAACTCTGTAACATGGCCATGAACTGGATAGCTGAAGTGAATGGCGAGCATCTCAGAAAACTCAGATATCAGTGTGACCAGGAAAGTCTCAGTGGAGAAACCCTGCTTTGGGCCTTTTGCTTACCTATTGTTCTGTTGCACTGAATGTCAGGAAGGTCTTTGACTCAGGCCATCCCTTTGTGAAGCCTGAAGAAAACAGTTTTCAAATGGAAATGAATGGGTATACCTGTGGCTCTTTGCTTAATTGCTTTGGAAAGGGATTGTCTGAATCAGCCCCTTGGCCCTGAGTGAGGCTGTGGCTTAGATTCTCAACACCTGATGGATTTAAAGAAATTTCCCATGTGTGCATCCCAAACCAAAATGGCCAAAAGAGCAGTCTTTGGGATGAAGTCTGTCGCCTTCCTCTGTAAGGTTCCTGACCTCCATCAAGTGAGAATAGAGATTCTTTGAGTGAAATGAATTTTTCCAACTTACAGAGGCTAGGCTATAGGTGCTTGGGTTTTCCATGACTCCAATTCAAATAAAGATTCTAAACCCCACGGTCAGTTGGCCTCAAATTGGAGAAGTGGACCTGAATTAATGACAGGAGTATTTGATTACTCCAGGTTCACAGCAAGTGTCCAGGCCACCCTGACTTTAGGCAAATGAGAGGAAAGGGAACATATTTTGGACACTGTCTTGGTCTGCGCACCTCATGGAAACCTCCAGCCAGTGGTTATGATGAGTGTCTATATAAAAGAAGATGAGGGCCATATGGGAGTGTTTTGGTTTTAACTGTGGTCATTTGTGTGGTGGTTGGAAGAGATGACTTTGTCCACCTGGGCTTGAACTCTGGTATGATTCCCCTTAGAGACTGAGTTTTAGAACTGACCTCAGAGAAGTATTGCAATAAATAGTGTTGCAATTTTCGGAGGCCATGCATGAGAATCGCCCTTGGAAAATGAGATCTATTCCCAGGATGGCTTTCCACAGAGCTTGGGAAATCTAAGCCACGATATCCCAATATTTTATTCTTAAAGACTTTGCAGCCATAGTTGAGATTCCAAACACTCATGGACCTCACATTTTAGACCTCAATGGTCCTGGATTCATGTGACCTTTTGGCCACTCTTTGGAAAGGCTTGCCTGTGAGAGTTCTCCAGAGCTTTCATTTAAATGAGCTTCCTCACCATTTAATGGTTCCTGAATGAATTGAAACCCACAGTGCCTCAAACTTCATCTTTGAAAAATGGTGATATAAATACCATGAAACTTTTGAAATTCCCATGACCAGGTGGCACTGGAGAACCTGTGGATGTCCGGTTGCTGATCATGAGTGTACCAGACAGGGCCTTGATTGACTGGGTTTCGTGATAATGGTGTAGAACAGAGATGCCAATAAGTTGGAGCCTGCTGAGTAGTGAGTGTAGAGCAGTGGACTGTAGGTGTGTGAATAAATATTTTTGGTAGGACCACCTGGATCTGCCATTGGCTTCCAAAGACATGTGACTTGCATGGTGCAGGCAGCAGATCCTTATATGTAAAGGCATCTTGTTATATGGAGAGGTTTCAGGGCAATGTTCAGAATCAGGTTGCTATAGTCAAGGGGAAAACTATTTGGAATAGAAGCATGGTTTGTACATTCTCTTGGAGACCTTGACAAACCACACGTGACAGAACTACCTCCAGCATTTTGTCCCAGTTCAACTCCTTGTATTTTGTGAAGCCAATGTCAAACTCCCAGTGCAGCAGTAAGAAACACCACTAAAAGTGGAGGATGACCAACTGACTTCACAGACAACACGGGGAGACACTTAGCTCCCAGTGGCCACAGTTTACCGACAAAGAGAGAATTCATAACTGCTGTCTCATGTTCATTAGAAAATAAGTAACCATGTCATCCAGGTCACATAAATGCAGACCCAGATTTGATGGGGTCACTACAAATGAAGCTAATTCTCCTAACAATTACATATATTTCATGTGCCCAACCTCAGAGGAAGTTTCTCAAGAAGTCTTTAGGCCAGCACAGCTCCATGTTTGTGGAGTATTTACTCTCTCCCTTACTTTTGGAAACTGTTCTACCACCTCCAGTGTTGTGAACTCCTGAGCATTTTCCATTCCACATATGTATTCACATATTTTCTAACTCCTCTCAACTAATTGTGTCTTACTTGCAGCAATGGTTATGTCAAGGCTTCGTTCTGGATGAGAGTGGGAAGATTTTTGTGTAGCACATATTTGCATACACATTAGATTCATTTTCCTATTTTCCATTTGAAATACTGAATCCCTGACACTAACCCATACCCTACTAGACTCTGACTACTAATCTTAATATAATGGAGAAAAAGAAACCTAACTAAATAGAAATACAGGCCTTTCATAGGAAGCATGGTGTATGCTTGGATTTGCCTTCTGCTTTATCAAGAGTATGTGTTATAAATCTAGTCAAGTTTTCATTGTAGTATTTTTCCCTGAGCTTTTAAAGTTAACATATATGTAAATTCCTGTCTCTCTTTTTCTGTAGCCTATTGAGTACATGTATTTTTTTAAGCATATATAGTATCCTACCTGGTAACACACGTATATTCTTGTGAGCTCACTGACTTTGGATATAAAAATTGTGAGAAGAGATTACTTCCCCTAAATACTGATGGAACTGAAAATTCAACCTATGGGTGAGCTTCCTAGTGAAAAACATTATACATAAATCCATGTTCAGTAAAATGAATATTTTTGGACATGTGGATGTATTATATTTCGTGATGAATTTCAATTGGCATATATATTGCTAAATATTAATGTGTGTGTGTGTGTGTGTATATATATATATATATATATATATATATATATATATATACTCTCCAGATTTTCCAAAATATGAAATAAGTGTGTCTTATTATACATTCCCTAAATTCATTCATGTTCCTGTATGAGTCAGTCTTTCTTGGTACCTACAGATGTGAGGAAGGCCAAATGCAAGAAAGCTCTGAAGCGGGGCTATTCCTGGGAAAGCAGGTAGTGGCTCACCGCTGGCTCCTGACAACTTCACAGAGTTGGCCAAGGAGACCAGATCTGAGACAGGACAGGCCATTTTGGGGGAACATAGTATGGCCCAAAAGTCAGAGGACACTCCGGATAGTCACAGACCTACTTCGGGGAAGGAGGTGCCTTTGTGGGTGTGGGTGTGGGTTTGTGGTTTTGTCTAATGTTCTGAGAATAGGTAAGAAAGGCGGTTTGTTTACTTTGGAGTGAACTGATTCTAGTAAGTCGTTTGACACGGCGAGTGTTTCTAGGTCTGTGTATCCCACCGTGTACGTGGTTGTAGACTTTAGAAAACAGAAAGCTTCAATTGATGTGTCCTGTGTAGTAGAAAGCTTCCCAGCATTCATACTTCCCAATTTATGAATGGACTGCGGCTTGCCTTATCAATGAGCAACCCCTGATATCTTACTAAGTTTCTGTTTTTTTTTCTGAATCCTGGCCACTCTCCAGAATAGGCTCATGATATTGTTTCCAAGATATGTACCACCTCTAAACTCAGTGACATGGCCATGTACTTGATAGCTGAAGGGAATGGCGAGCGTCCCAGAAAACTCAGATATCTGTGATCAGGAAAAGTCTCAGTGGAGAAACACTGCTTTGGGCCTTTTGCTTACCTATTTTTCTGTTGCCCTGAATGTCAGGATGATCTTTGCCTCAGGCCACCCATTGGGAAGCATAAAGAAAACAGTTTTCAAATGCAAATGAATGGGCATCACATGTGGCTCTTTGCTTAATTGCTTTGGAAAGGAATGTGTCTGAATCAGGCTATAGGTCCTCTGTGAGGCTGTGGCTTAGATTCTCAGCACCTGATGCATCTAAAGAAAGATCCCATGTGTGCATCATAAACTACATTGGCTAAAAGAGCATTCATTGTGGAAGAATTCTCTCGCCTTTCTCTGTAAGGTTCCTGACCTCCATCAAGTAAGAATACGAACCTTTGGTTCAAATAAGATCTTCAAAGCCCTGCAGAAACTAGCCCATAGGTGCTTGGGTTTCAACTGAATCCAAATCACATGAAGAATCTATACCTGGTGCTGGGTATGTGGCTCACGCCCTAGCGTGCTCGCCTGGCATGCGTGCGGCCCGGGTTCGATCCTCAGCACCACATACAGACAAAGATGTTGTGTTCGCCAAATACTAAAAAAGAAAAGTATTAAAATTCTCTCTCTCTCCCCGTCTTTTCACTCTCTCACTCTTTCTAAAAAAAAAAAAAAAAAAAAGAATCTATACCTGACAGTCAGTAGGCCTCATATTGGAGAAGCAGAGCAGTATTAACAGCAGGCCTATTTGATCATTCCTGGTTCCCAAGATGGGTGTCCAGGCCAACATGTCTTTATGCAAATGAGGGGCTAGGGAGGTTATTTTGGACACTGTCTTGTGCTGCACCCCTCATGGAAAACTCCAGCCAGAGGTTATGATGAGTGTCTGTATGGACGAAGATGAGGGCCATGTGGGAGTGTTTTGGTTTAAATTGTGGTCATTTGTGTGGCAGTTGGAACAGATGCCTGGGTCCACCTGGACTTGAACTCTGGTGTGATTCCCCTTAGAGAATGAGTTCTGGAACAGACCTCAGAGAAGTACTGGCATAAATTGTGTTGGGATTTTATGAGGCCACGCATGAGAGTCACCCTTGGAAACTGAGATCTTGGCCCAGGGAGGCTTTTCCCAGAGCACTTGGAATCTCAGCCAGGATATCACATGATTTTATTCTGAAAAACTTGGCAGCCATAATTGAGAGTCAAAACACACATGGACATCACATTGTAGACCTCAATAGGCCTGGATTCATGTGACATTTTGGCCACTGTTTGGGAACCTTCCTGTGAGGGTTCTCCAGAGATTTCATTGAAATGAGCTTCCTCACCATTTAATGGTTCCAGAATAAATTGAAACCCACAGTGCCTCCAACTTCCTCCTTGAAAAGTGGCTAGATAAATACCATGAAATTTTTAAAATTCCCATGACCAGGTGGCACTGGAGAATCTTTGGATATCCTGAGGATTATCATGAGTATACCAGTCAGTGCCTTGATTGACTGGTTTTTATGAAGATGGTGCAGAACAGAGATGCCAAGAAGTTGAAGCCTGCTGAGGAGTGGGCATAGAGCAGTGGTGGGCAGGTGTGTGATAAAACATCTGTGGTGGGGCCATGTGGATCTCCCATTGGCTTCCAAATGCCTTGTGACAGACATGGTGCAGCCAGCAGTCCCTTCTATGTAAAGGCATCTTGTTATATGGAGAGGTTTCAGGGCAATGTTTAGAATCGGGTTGCCATGGTCATGGGGGCAAGCTATGTGGAATATAAGCCTGGTTGATGCATTCTTCTGCAGACCCTGACCTACCACAGGTGACAGATCTCCCTCACGCACTGGGTAACAGTTGAATTCTTTGTATTTCATGAAGCAAATACAAAAATTGCATTTCAGCAGCAAGAAACACCACAAAAAGTGAAGGATGCCCAAATGGCTTCACAGTCCACATGTGGATACACTTAGCCCCCCATGGCCACAGTTTACCCTAAAAGAGAGAATTCAACATTGCTGCCTCATGTTCATTGGAAAATAAGAAACGATGACCTCCAAGTCACATAGATGCAGACCCAGATTTGATGGTCTCACTACAAAGAAAGCTAAAATTCCCAACAACAACATATATTTCAAGTGCCCAACGTCAGAGGCAGATTCTCAAGAAGTCTTTAGGCCAGCAGAGCTCCATGGTTGTGGAGTGTTTACCCTGTCCCTTACTTTTGGAATCTCAGAAGGGAGGAAGATACACCAAGCCAATTGACGGCTCCTTTTGAAAAAATTGTACCACCAATGACATCATCAGCAAATATAACCCAACACTACCACAAGTTGCTGCACAAACAGATAGTTTACAATGCATACATGTGAGTTCACAATGTGTCCAGGCAAGTTCTGCAAGCAGTTCAGTGATGGCTATTGCAGAAGCTGTAGATTGGTTTTATCTTTGATTTCACCAGCACTGTGACGAAGATAGAAATTCTGGCAATAATGGCTAAAGAAAAAATTATGTAACATTCCAGAAAACACTGAAAGAAAACAATTTTCTTAACAATTTACATTGTCTTGGAGAGAATTATTAAATATAATGAAAAGGAAATGTGAAAGAAAACAAACAGATCTGTTAACCTCCTTTTTTGTTCACATTTTAAAACAATCCTCAACAGCTGTTTACCCAATTTAAATTAAACCATTTACATAATGTGAATAAAAAAATATTTGGATCAATTTTTTCATGAGCTCTCATCATATATGATATATGGACATATGAACATTCAAACATATAACACAAAACACAAGTGTGCGCACATAATATAATACATACAACACATAACCTAATAGTAAAGGCCTTATAACTTTTTACATGTGAAATCTCCATTGCAATGTTTAAAAACTCTATTGTCAAAAAATAGAACTGATCACCAAAACATTAAACTAGGTATGTATGAGCTCAAAAAAACAAAATAAAATGTGGGAAAAGGCAATAATAAAATAGATATTGAAAAAAGCATCCTGGTTCTATCTTAGATGTAAGGGTAGCCAAACTGGAATTTTGGATATCAGCTGATATGGACTTGAGTCAAATCATCTTCTTTTTGTTCTGTAGAAATCGCTTCAGTTAATCTCTCTGGAATCCAAATCGGCTGTTGTTCTCTCTGTGGAAACACACAAACAGGCCCCTGGCTCCAGACAATCATTGGGTCAGGACCTTGGTTAATCTCTCTGGAATCCAAATCGGCTACTGTTTTTCCTGTGGAAACAGACAAACAGACCCCCGACTCCAGACAATTACTGGGTCAGGACCTTTCCATTGTCCTGTTAGAATATCTTTCCAAAGAACCTTGGGCTTATGCACATTTTTTGGACACATATGCCTTTCCCCAGCACTAAGTCCTGATGAATCCAAATTTTAAAAGTTTAGAATAAAAAGGGTTATTTTAAGTTTGTCTTTGGGGAATATATACCCTTTCCCAATTGCGTCTTTTTTGCTTTAATAAGTACTTTTTAATAGTTTGATGAGCTTTTTCAACTATGCCTTGTCCCTGTGGATTGTATGGGATTAATGTTATATGAGTAATGCCAAATGATGACCAAAATTGTTTAAAAGAGGTAGAAGTATAACCAGGGGCATTATCTGTTTTTAACTGTTTGGGAACGCCCACAGTGGCAAAATTTTGTAAGCAATGAGTGATAATATCTTTAGTTTTTTCTCCGGCATGAAGGGTGCCCATCAAAAATCCAGAAGAAGTATCAACTGTAACATACAAATATTTTAATTTTCCAAATCCTGGCAAGTGTGTGATGTCCATCGGCCAAATATGATTAGGTATCAATCCTCTAGGATTGACTCCAAGATTAACTTGTGGTAAAAAGGTCACACAATTTTGACATTGTTTTATTATTTGTCTAGCTTTTTCCTTAGTTATTTTAGAAGGCTTTTGTAAGGTATTAGCTTTGACATGGAACTTTTTACGAAAATTTATAGCTTCTTCTAGTGTAGAGAAAATATGTATGTCATGTGTACTTTTATTTGCTAAATCATTGCCCAAACTGATGGCTCCAGGCAATCCTGTATGTGCCCTGATATGTCCTATAAAGAATGGATCTTTTCTGTCCCAGATTATACTTTGTATAGTGGAAAGCAAGGAGAAAACAGTAGAGGAATGGGAAATCCTACCAGCATCTTCAAGGCATACTATAGCATTAACTATATGCTGACTATCAAAAATAAATTAAATACAGAATCTTTAAACATCACAAAAGCTTGTAATACTGCATTAAGCTCTACATTTTGAGCTGATTGTTTGGGTACTAGAAATGTAAAAGTTTGATCAGGTGTAACTATTGCTGCTGTACCATTATTTGATCCATCAGTAAATATATTTGGAGCATTCATGATAGGTGTTTTTCTTGTCAATTTTGGAAAAATTACAGGATGCGATGACCAAAAAGACAATAAAGGATTAGATGGTAAGTGATTATGAAATGAAACATTAGATTTGCACATGATTATTGCCCAAGTATTTAACTCATTAACTAACTCATCAATTTGATTCAGAGTATGTGGAGTAATAATTTTATTGGGAGCAATCCCAAGCACTCACTTTGCTGCTTTTATTCCTTTGGGTATTAATTGTCCTATAGCCTCAGGGTATCTAGTAAGAATAGTGTTAGGAGAATAAGATAAATGTATCTATAATAATGGACCTTCTTGCAAAAATACTCCTGTAGGAATATTTTTTGTTGGTAGACAACAAATAATAAAGGCAAACTTATATCAATTCTATCCAATTGCATATTTTCCATATATGTTTCAATGATTTTTAATGCCTTTCTTGCTTCAGGCGTTAACATGTACCGTGAATTGGGATATGATGGACCTTTTAGGATATCAAATAAATATCCCAACTCTCCTGTTGGTATACCTAGATAAGGCCTTATCCAATTTATGTCTCCTAATAACTTTTGAAAGTCGTTATGTGATTTGAGTTGATCTACTTGTATTTGAATTTTTGGTGGCGGTACATGGTTGAGGATAATAGAACACCTAAATAATTAATTGGAAAATTTAATTGTACTTTATCTATTGCTATATCTAGATTATTTTTTAATAAGTTTGTAAGTGTGGCATAACATTCTAGCAATGTGTTTTTAGCTTTGTGTGCTAATAATACATCATTCATATAGTGAAATATTTGTAGTTCAGGATTTTGATTTCTAAGTGGCTTGATTACTTTGTTAAAATAAATTTGACACATTGTTGGGCTGTTAGCCATCCCTTGAGGCAGTACTTTCCATTCATATCTCTGATCAGAACCTTCATGATTCAGTGCAGGGATAGTAAATGCAAAACGTGGACTATCCTCAGGATGAATTGGAATTGAAAAAAAAAACCTTTAATATCTATAAGAAATTTTGTTAAACCCTCCTCCTATGGGCAATTCCTTTTAAAATGTCCTGTTTGTTCACAATTGTAGCATGTTCTTGGCCTGGCATCTAATGCCTGTTTTAGTGCAGCTGCCACAATTTGCCCTTCTTCATTAATGTCTCTGGCATCTAAAGCCTATTTTACTGCAGTTGCCACGACTTGCTCTTGTTCATTAATGTCTCTACATAATTTAATATATGTGTTTAAATCTTCATGTTTCCATGGTCTAATTATATCTCTGCACCAACTATTCGCTTGCTCATAAGCCAGTTTTTTTAGTAATAGCATTGCTTGTTCTGTTTTCCCAGAACCTCTGGTACCTGTTTGAATAAGCCTATCGACAAATTCAGCATAAAGTTAATTAGCTCCTTGTATTACTTTAGATAATTGACCTTGTAAACCTCCAAGTCCTTGTAAAGTCTTCCATGACTTAATTGCATCTACAGCAATTTATGCACATACACCAGAATCATATGCAATTTGTTGCTGCTGATACTCATAAGGTCCCTTTCCTAACAACATATCTAGATTTCTCTGAGGATAACCAGCTGCTGCATTTCGCATAGCCGTCTCCTTGCAAAATTCCTCATTGTCAACCTTCCATAACAGGTATTGTCCTCCATTTAGCACAACTTTACACATATTAGCGCAATCCGCTGGCTTCATGTTCAAGTTGTTAATGGTTTCCACCATGCTTACAGTGAAGGGTGCTTGAGGACCATAGGTTGTTACAGCCTCTTTTATCTGCTTCACTGTTTTGAAATTTAAAGCATGGTAAACTCGCTGCCCTCCTACCTCAAATATAGAGCATGTTAATATTTGAGATCTTGTCTCAGGATCCCAACTATCAACTGTGGGGGTTGGGGGCTTCCCAGCATATGGAGGTGGCCTTGTTAGTTGGACACTTACGTCCTCTGGTGATAGAAAAGTATTAGTAGCAGTCTCCTGTAGAGGTGGTTCTGTTGGTTGGACACTTACACCCTCTGGTGATAGAAAGGTGTTAGTAGTAGTCTCCTGTTGTAAATTTCCCCCTGATGGCTTTTACTGTTTTACACTTTCTTTCTCTGTCTGACTAGCTTGAGAGGCCTTCTCTTTTACATGATTTTTTTCCTCTGTCTGACTGGTTCGAGAGACCTTCTCTTTTACTTGAATTTTTTCCTCTGTCTGACTAACTTGAGAGACCTTCTCTTTTACTTGAATCAATATGTCTTCTCCTTCCTCTACCATTGTCTGAACTGAAGGCTTTTGACTAAACAAACAAGATACGAAAGTCCACAATGGCAATGTGCCAACTGGCAGAGTCCCTGGGCTTTTCTTTTCTATTCTTTTTAAATCTTCACCATGATGGTTCCATTGTGATATATTTAACAACTCCTCCTTAAAAAGCCATGGGCTACATTTTTGTATTGTATCAACGTATGCCCTGACTGCTCTTAATTTTACTGGGATGCCTCCTTCCTCTAACAATTTACTTAACACTTTTTCAGTTTGTTTTTTTTTTCTAATTTCTGATGCCATATTTCTACTATAATACAACCCAACAAGATAACACCAAACAAAACAGAGATAGAATGAAATAAAAATGGAAAAACAAAATATCATTATAGCCTTTCTCTCTATCTGTTCCTCAGACACAAATAGTTTTTCCTCAGATGTGAGCGGTTTTTCTTCCGTCTCACTCGTCTCCAGGGACAGGCAATTTAAAGCAAATGTGAAGCAAAACAAAAGAGGAATCTTAAAATGGCTACCCATCCTCTTGTCCTGCCCTCAGGGGCAAGCAGTTTACCTAATCAGTTACCCTCAGTCGCTCCCCATGTGAGCCACCAAATGCTGCAGTCTGGCTGGGCACAATCAGGAGCCACTTTTCAAAAGAAAGCAACTTTATTTTTAGAACCACACACGCCAAGCAAAAGAGCCTCTCAGGAAAAACCCTCAGAGCCCCAACTGTCACCACCGGCTTCCCACAAGCCTTTCCCTCCCACACAAGCCTCTCTCCTCTTCCCACAATCCTCCTGCTCTTGAGACCGATTGGCTGGGTCACGTGTGGAGTCAAAAAAGTCCCCCAATGAGCAGCTCTGTGATCTGAAAAGGCAGGGAAGCAGCCCAATGAGCATCACCGCAGAGTAGCCAATCAGCTAGATGTTGCTGGGGCCGCTGTGAGCCAAATATCAGCTGGCAGTCTGAAAGGGTGGGGAAACAGCTCAATGAGCATTTCCAATGAGCATCACCGCAGAGGAGCCAATCAGCTAGATGTTGCTGGGGCCACTGTGAGCCAATCATCAGCCGGCAGCTGAAAGTTTGCAGGCAGCTGGAAGTTTGCTGGGCCCCTTAGGCTGCAGCTATGAACAGGAGTTGTATGCACCATTCACTGAAGGTAGTTTTCAGTACTAGGAAACAAATATGTATTTCAGGTGGATGAATATTTCTGACAATAATCTGGTGAAAAGTTGATTATAAATCCACATACTTGAACATGAATGAATTTAGGGAGTGCAAATAAGACATATATATTTCATATTTTGAAAAATCTGTAGAGTGTGTGTGTATACACACACACACACACACACACACACAGATATTAAAATGTAGCAACATATATGCCAATCGAAATTCACCATGAAATACACATCATTCACAGATCCAAACATATTCAATTTACTTTACAGGGATTTATGTATAATGTTGTTCTACTAGGAGGCTCTCCCATAGTTTGAATTTCAGTTCCAACAGCGTTTACGAGGAGTGATCCCTTCTCAAAATTTGTATCTGCCAAGTCAGCCACCTCACAAGAATGTAGGTGTGATACCAGCTGGGATTCGATATGTGCATATAAAAATACATGTGCTGAATAGGCTACACACAAAGGGAGACAGGAATTCACATATTTGTTAACTTTAAAAACACATGGATATCTAATTCAATTAAAAATAGACTGGATTTATAACACCTAACCTTTATCATGCAAAAGGCAAGTTCAAGAATACACCATGCCTCTTCTGAACTGCTTGTATTTCAATTCTGATTTGGTTACTTTTCTGCATCATATTAGAATTAGTAGTCAGAGTGTAGTAGGGTATAAGTTAGTGTCAGGGATTCAGTATTTCAAATGGAAAATTGGAAAATGAATCCAATGTGTATGCAATATGTGTTACACAAATAACTTCCCACTCTAATTCAGAAAATGGCTTGACATAACCTTCGCCCAAAGAAAGACAAAATTAGAGGAGAAGAGTCAGAAAATCTGTAAATACATATATGGAATGGAAAATTCTCAGAAGTTTAAAACTTTTGAGGCTTTAGAGGAGCTTCCAAAACTTAGGGACAGGGTAAAACTCCACAAACATGGAACTCTACTGGCCTAAAGACTTCTGGAGATACTGACAATGAGGTTGGGCACTTGAAATATACATTGTTGTCAGGAGCTTTAGCTTCCTTTTTAGTGAGAACATCAAAGCTGAGTCTGCATCTATGTGACCTGGAGGACATGGTTTCCTATTTTTCAATGAACATGAGGCAGCAGTGTTGAATTTTCTCTTTGTAGCTAAACTGTGACCACTTAGGGCTAAGTGTCTCCCCATGTGGACTTGAAAGCCATTTGGTCATCCTCCAGTGTTCGTGTTATTTCTTGCTCCTGCACTGGGTGTTTTGTATTTGCTTCAAGGCATATAAGGAGTTCAACTTAGACACAGTCCTGGAGGGTGTCCTGTAATATGTGGGGGGTCAGGGTCTGCAGGAGAATGCAACAACCAGGCTTCTATCCAACATTGCTTGCCCCCTTGATCATAGCAACCAGATTGTGAACATTGCCCTGAAAACTCTCTATGTAACAATATGCCTTTATATACAAGGGTGTGCTGGCTGCACCATGTCATTCACAAGCCATTTGGAGCCAGTGTAAGATCCACATGACCCCACCACAGATGTTTTATCACACACCTGCACACCACTGCTCTAGGCCTACTACTCAGAAAGCTCCAACTTACTGACATCTCAGTTCTACACCATTTTCATGAAACACAGTCAATCAAGGCACTGTCTGGTACCCTCATGATCAGCAACAGGACATCCTAAGGTTCTCCAGTGCCACCTGGTCATGGAAATTTCAAAAATGAAGTTTTTGAAATTTCATAAATGAAGTTGAAGGCACTGTGGGTTTCAATTCATTCAGGAACCATTAAATGATGAGGAAGCTCATTTCAATGAAAGCTCTGGAGAACTCTCAGAGACAAGGCTTCCCAAAGAGTAGGCAAAAGGTCACATTGTGGTCTACAATGTGAGGTCCATGTGAGTTTTTACTCTCAACTACGGCTGCCAATCTTTCAGAATAAAATCATGGCATATCTTGGATGAGATTCCCAGTGCTCTGTGGAAAGCCCCCCTGGGCGTAGATCTCAGTTTCCAAGGACGACTCTCATGGGTGGACTCCTAAAATCCAAACACAATACATGGCAATACTTCTCTGAGGTCAGTTACAGAACACAGTCTCTAAGGGGAATCACACCTGAGTTCAATCCTAGGTGGACCCAGTCATCTCTTCCAAACGCCAAACAAATGACCACAATTAAAACCAAAACACTCCCACATGGCCCTTATCTTCTTCCAATAGACACACATAATATCCATTGGCTGGGGGTTCTCATGAGGGGCGCTGTGCAAGACAGTGTCCAAAATAAACTTCCTTGCCCCTCATTTGCCTAAAGTCAGGGTGTCCTGGACACCCTTCCTGTTAACCATGAGTGATCAAATAGGACTGCTGTTAATACTGTTCCAATTCTCCAATTTGAGGCCTACTGGCTCTGGGGTTTAGATTCTTTATGTGAATTGGAGTTATGAGAAAACCCACGCATCTCTGGGCAAGCCTCTGCAGGGCTTTGAAGAACTCATTTGACCGAAAGATCCCGATTCACAATTGATAAAGGTCAGGATCCTTAGAGGAAGGCGAGAGACTTCATCCACAATGACTGTTCTTTTGGCTATTTTGGTTTTGGATACAGAAGAGATTTTTCTTTAGATCCCTCAGGTGCTGAAAATCTAACCACAGCATCACAGAGGGCAAAGAGGCTTATTCAGACCCATCCCATTTCAAAGCAATTAAGCAAAGAGCCACAGGTGATGCCCATTCATTACAATTTGAAAACTGTTTGCTTCAGCCTTCACCAAGGTGTGGCCTGAGGCAAAGACCTTCCTGACATTCAGGGCAACAGAACAATAGGTAAGCAAAAGGCATAAAGCAGGGTTTCCCACTGAGACTCTTCTGGTCACGCTGGTATCTGAGTTTTCTGAGATGCTCGCCATTTCCTTCAGCTATCCAGTACATGGCCATGTCACAGAGTTTGGTGGTGGTACATATCTTGAACACAAAACCATTTGCCCATTCTGGACAGTGCCCACAAATCAGGAAGAAAACAGAAACTTAAGGAGATAGGAGGTGTTGCCAATCGAAAAGTCAAACCGCAGTCCATTCACAAATTGGGCAGAATGAATGCTGGGAAGCTTTCTACTAGACAGGACACATCCATTGATACATTCTCTTTTCTAATGTCGACAACCACGGACACAGTGGGATACACAGACCTAGAAACACTCGCCTTGTCAAATGACTTACTAGAAATAGTCCACTTCAAACCAAACAAACTGCTTTTCCTATCAATTCTCAGAACATGTGACAAAGCCACAAACACACACCCACACCCACAAAGGCAACTTCTTTACCCAAGAAGGTCTGTGAATATCCGGAGTGTTTTCTGACTGGTTGGCCATTATTTGTTCCCCCAAAATGGCCTGTCCTGTCTCAGATCTGGTCTCCTTGGCCAACACTGTGAAGTTGTCAGGAGCCAGGGGTGAGCCACTACCTGCTTTTTCATAAAAGACCCCTCTTCAGAGCTTTCCTGGCATTTGGCCATCATCATATCAGTAGGTACCAAAAAAGACTTACTCTGTTCTTGGTAAATCCAAATAAGTTAGCCCACTGGGACTGTGACTGGGACTGTCTCTGGATGCCAGGCTTCTTGGATCCCAAGTTCAGAGAGCTCCATCACCAATAAATTAGTTAGTTCACTTCCTTCAGGAACTGAATTATGACACTACCTTGGCAACCACTTTGTTTTAACAGTAGCTTCGAAGGGTCTCATGTGATGGAGGCTGCCTCTACTTCCTGTGACAGTTTCACAAGTTAAAATGGTATATCAACCATAGGCACCTGGGAACAGCTCACCATACAAGCCTCGTTTGGTCCGTCTTCTCTACATAAAGAAGAAAGTGGCTGATTCAGACAAATCCCTTCATTCTGAGCAGGTTGTTTGCCATGGAAGATGACTTTTGCTCTCTCAGGTCCTAAATAGCTGCATACATCTTCTCCAGGGATCATTTCTGCATGGACCTTGAGGTTCTCTGCCGGTGGAAGATCCCCTCTATTTCTGTATTGTAAGACAAACTCTGTCCCTGCTCTTCTGTATAGTTAGATTGAGGGAAAAGTGTATGGTAAGGCTTAATAACAGGTTCGATTTGGCTTAGGAATCATTCTGATTGATGAATAATGGTATTGGGTACCTGTGATATTTACAAGAATATACAAGTGAAATATAAGTATGAAAACAGAAATCTAGGTAAGATATGAAGCCCAGAAGAGCATTAGGCTCTTGATTGGGATACTTAGCTTTGAATTTTGTTCTGCACAGATGTGTCAGATAAATCGATATACCATGGCATAGGACCTTGTACCTTGGATGATTGAATGTTGAAGAGAACATCCAGTCAAACAGGGATAGTCGGTATTATTAGAAAGATAGTTGGTAGGTTTAGGAAGAAGGGTGAGTATAGGATTGGCAGCAAAATTTCTTCAGCAATTGGGTTTCAGATAGAGAGTGAATGTAAAAGTTAGTATATGTGAAGAGTCAGTCACAATGATGAACTGGGGAAAATATATAGGAAAGCAGATATGAATACAGACATTATGAAATCAGGCAAAGTATAAAGTCAGTGATAGGATTAGGCATTTTTAACAGGGTTGTTGTTGAATATATAATCTAAGGAAGAAACAAATATGTACTCAACAATAGGATTGACATTTGAGAGCATTAGGCAACCTGCACATAGATGTTTTTAGTAATCCATGCTCACTTTCCATTTAGGCTTTCGTACAATCAAAGTGTGACCTTTGCTTTTTTGTCGAGAATATTACTGTGATAAAATGTATATGGACATCAGGTGACATGAGTATTTCTTCCACCAATTCTGTGAGCAATATTTTGAAGACGTATAAATAAGTGTTGGGTGTAAAATTAGGTTTACCTGGAGTCTTTGGATATAGAGATAATGCATGAATAGACTATCCTGAGAATAAATAATATAACTGGTTCCAACTTTAAATAATTTTTTGAATTGATATCTGAAAATATACAGAAAATCTTATATTGCTATACAATCATTCATTCCATCCTGTTACATTCTAATGGTAATATGAGTGTTATGGTATATCATGAAGAGTGTGTGAGTTTTGCTTCAAAAGTGATTGTGGAAGTCAAAAATAATGTGTTTGGCAAGAAGTCTCATGAAAAGACCAGTCAAGAGACCTGGAGGAATAAATGTGTTCTGAAGAAGGAATTGATTAAACATGAAAAAAAATTCTTATAAATTTGTGAAACTCTGGATGAAATATATATACTATGATATATATATATATATATATATATATATATATATATATATATATATATATATATATATATATATTTGAATATATGTAGAATACATAGGTAAAATATATGTATGAAAACAGAAATCTAAGTAAGATTTGAAGCCCAGAAGGGCATTGGTCCCTTGATTGGGACTACTTAGCTTTGAATTACTTTCTGCAAAGTTGTCTCAGATAAATCCATATACAATGACATAGGACCTTGTACCTTGGATGATTGAATGTAGAAGCGAACATCCAGTCAAAAAGGGATAGTTGGTAGTGAAAGTTTAATAAAATAGGTACTTGTCACTTCCTGTGTTTCTGTATGCTTAATAAAACACTGTTGAAATCTTGAGAATTGTTTGCTAATCTTGTTCCCAGAATGTGCTGTCCCCATCTGCCAAACTGCAGATTGTACTCCCTCACCAGGTTAAGCGCTAACTGCCCACTGACCCTTACCCATCAATAAACTTCCCTCCCTGCCCTCTCCAAGAAAAGTATATAAGCTCTGCTGAAGCTGTTCTCAGGACTCTCTGCTCTATTCAAGTGAACTCTGAGCCCCAGCATGCTGGACCCCCAGTAAATCCTTTGCTGTTGCATGTTAAAGTCTCTTGGTTGTCCCTTCCTCTGACACTAGCCCAACCTTTACATATGGAGGTTCCACAGAGATCAAGCAGCGGTGGACGAGAGACCCCAATGGACCCCCCTCAGATAAGTAAGGCGCCTCTTTCTGGTTTCATGTTTCATGTTAGGGTTTGGCAAAATGGCTGTCAATGAAGAGTGTGAGCTCTCTCTGATGGTGGCTGACAGTCGTGTTACAGAACCACAGGCCACGTCCCTGGAGGACGCCTGAGAGGACTCGGGAAATTGAGGAACAATAGTCTCCTTGACTCAGTGATATTTTGTTTCGGATTCAGTATTGCCAGTCCATCGGATTTTGCCGGCTACTCAGTCATGGTCTCAGTGTTGAACGTCCATTGCCTGTCTTTATTGTCTTGTCTTGCCTGTGTCATGTGTCTTGCTTTCACTGTTTGTGTATCTCTCATTATGGAACAGAGCACTTCAATGCCTCTGTCCCTGACCCTTGATCACTATACCAAAGTCCGTTTAAGGGCTCAGAATCTCTTTATTTCAGTAAAGCCCCGGATGTGGTAGACTCTCTGTACCTCCGAATGGCCCACCTTTGGAGTCGGATGGCCCCTAGAAGGATCTTTCTACTTCCCACTAATTTATAATTCAGAGATATTGTCTTTCAGCCGTGGCCAGATAGTCATCTGGATCAACAGCCATATATTTTAATTCAGCAGGACCTCTGCAAATTTCCTCCTCAATGGGTCAAGCCTTTCCTTGCCCCTGCCCCCGCAATGACTCCTTCCCCCAGGAACTCACAAACACTCTGCTCCTCCTCCTCCTCCACACTCTGTTTTCCCTGTGTCACCAGATTTGAGTCTACTGGACTCTCCTCCCCCTCCTTATCCCCTGCCCTCATCCTCTAACCCCCAACACCCTCTAAGTGATACCCCTGCTGCTGACTGAGCCTCTCCTCCATTGAAGGAAGCTAAGCCGGCCCAGCGCCCTCCAGGTAATTCCCCTGCAGCACACACAGCACCTCCTCCCATGGAGGAAGCTGGCCCTGCTAAAGGAACTCTCTGGCGGTGAATGATTGAAAACCCTGGAACTCTTGGGATGCCTCCCCTTCGACCCTATGGACCAATGATTGACAATGGCCATTGGGGGAAAATTCAAGCCTACCAGTATTGGCCGTTCTTCTCTTCAGACCTATGTAACTTAAAAAATAGCAATCCCCCTTTTACCGAGGACCCCACCCGGCTCTCAGGTGTGGTTGAGTCATTGATGTTTTCACACCAGCCTACTTCGGATGACAGCCAACAACTGCTAGGGACTTTCTTCATGACAGAGGAAAAAAAGGGAATTCTCCAGGAAGCTAAAAAAAAATCCTTGGACCAGGTTTGCATCCGACACAACTTACCAACATAATCAAAGCCGGCTTTCCCTTGAACCGACCCAACTGGGACCCCAACACCTTTGAAGGTAGGGAGCATCTGTCCACTTATCGCCGGGCTCTAATAGTGGGTCTCCGAGCAGCCGCTAGTGACCAACTAATTTGGCCAAGGTAAGAGAGATTATCAGGGGCCTGATGAATCTCCCTCTATGTTTCTAGAGAGAATTATGGAGGCATATAGGAGCTATAATCCTTTTTATCGTCAGGCAGAGAATCAAAAGGCATCTGTCACGATGGCCTTATTGGGCAAACTGCCCTGGATATTAAAACAAAGTTACAAAGCTTAGATTGATTACAAGATATGACTTTGAGAGATTTAGTCAGAGAAGCTGAGAAGGTATACTATAAGAGAGAAACTGAGGAAGAGAAGGGAGCAAATGGAGGATAAAAGAAACAAAAGGCAGAGTAAGGCGTTGACTAAGGTCCAGGTCACAACAACAAATAGGCCAAAAATTAAGAAACAGGGAGACAAGAAGGTATACATTGGCCCACGACAGAGGCCACCCTTGGCCTCAGATCAATGTGCCTACTCAAACAAAAAGGACACTGGGCCAAAATTGACATAGAAAGCAACAGCCACGCCAGCCAGCCATTCTGACTCTGGAGGATGACTAAGAAAGTCGGGGCTCAGATCCCCTCCCCGAGCTCAGAGTAACTTTTGAAGTGGAGGGGACCCCAGTAAACTTTGAAGTGGATACAGGGGCAATATACTGAGCCCATAAGGCCACATTGGGCCCTCTATCAAATAAAAAATCTCTATTTCAAGGGGCTAATGGCAGTAAATATCGGGCTTGGACAACTAAGAGGACCATGGACCTGGGAAAAGGAAAAATCCATCACTCCTTCCTAGTAGTCCCAGAATGCCTGGCCCCATTGATCGGCGGAGATCTGCTCACCAAGCTCTGGGCCAAAATAAATTTTAACCCTGAAGGCCCTTAAGTGGAATTTCTAAATCTTTCAGTAAAAACTCCAAGAGCCACGGCTCTAACTATGTCAGTAGAAAATGTACATCAACTCACTCACCTTGGTTCAAAGAAACTGCAGGCATTCCTGAAGGATCAAGAACAGAGTTTTCCACTAACAGACTCACAGTGAAGAAAATAACTGAATGGGTAACAAAAGCCTGTTGGGTTCATCAATTGGTAAATGCTTACCCTTCCAAGCTTCCTGTATGAAAGCACATACGAGGAACCAAACCAGGACAATACTGGGAAGTGGACATTACTGAAATAAAGCCAGCAAGGTATGGACTTAAATATCTCCTAGTCTTTGTAGATACATTTTCAGGATGCATTTAAGCCTTCCCCACAAAAAAAAGAAAAAAAAAAGAAAAGAAATAGCGCAAATTTTGGTCAAGAATATCCTAGAAGATATTTTTCCAAGATACAGCCTGCCTAAGTTAATAGGGTCTGATAATGGACCGGCGTTCATGGCCCAGGTAAGTCAGGGGTTAGCCAGGACCCTGGGGATTAATTGGAAGTTACATTGTGCTTATAGACCCCAGAGTTTAGGACAGGTAGAAAGAATGAACCAAACCATTAAACAGACCTTAAAAAAATTAAGCTTAGAGACCGGAATAAAAGATTGTACTATGCTCCTGCCTTATGCACTGTTAAATGAAGAAAATACTCACTCTGATTTTAGTGTAACCTCACCCCCTATGAAATTCTCTATGGTGCCCCTCCTCCAGTAAGGGACCTAACACCAACTCTAAGACCTTACAATCCCTTCCACACCAGCTTGCTTGACAGACTTAAAGCTCTTGAAAGAATTCAGTGACACCTGTGAAAACAGCTGGCCACTGCTTACCAAACTGGGGACGAGGGGACTCCACATCGATATCAAGTAAGAGACTTAGTCTTCGTAAGACGACATCAGGTGACATCGCTGGAACCCCGCTGGAAAGGACCATTCCAGGTGCTACTTATAACACCTACAGTGGTAAAGGTAGATGGAATCACTTCCTGGATGCATGCCTCTCATCTCAAGCCTGCGCCCTGTCCAGACATTGACTGGAAACTGGAATTGGCTGGAAACTGGAAAAGACTGGTAACCCTTTCAAATTGCACATTCGCCGTGTGGATAAGGCTATAGACTCTCCCCTTGACCACCAGTATTTCTAACCCTCATCACCCCTTTCAGCAGCGATGGCTGATCACAAATCCTACTGGACAAGAAGTTTAATCAATCTTGCATACAGCCCCCTTAGGGACCTGGTGGCCATCTCTCCACCCAGACATTTGTCAGCTGGCTATATGTCTTTCCTATTCAGATATCCCTGAAGAAGAGGATCCCACTAAAATTCCATTAAATCCCTTCCGTATCATATGTAATGGAAACAAACATTATGGATGTAGGGACACGTGAGCCAGATGCAGGTCGGCTAGCCTAGATTACTATGTTTGCCCGGTGAACTATCAAAGCCACAAACAGCCATGGCTGTGTGTGGGAAAAGCCGACTTCTTCTGTAATCAAGGGGATGTGAGCATACAGGGGCTGCACGATGGAACCCAAACTCCTAATCAAATTCAGTACACAGCATTGGCCATATTACCAATAAGATAACCTAAATCGATGGCACCCAGAGGGGTCTCTAGATCCTCAAATTCTGTGGAACCTTTTTAACTTTGGGAAGGGCTCAAAGGCGTGAAAAGAGATTCCCCTATGTGGAGGCCTTTTCCGTCCTTCGCTCACATCCTGAACTATGCTTCTCCAATAGATCCTCACCCTCAGCCTTCTGCTCTAGTCTCTCTGCTGTCACTCCCACCTCAACAACCTGATTTCTCCCATCCCGTTACTAGATCAACAACCCAAACATCCGCCGGTTCTCAGACCATTGCCCCCTTGCTGAGGTAGCAGGTACTTAGTTACCACTCTACCCACTCACTCCTCTCTTCTCCTGTCAGCACCCATACGGGGTTTCACCAGGTCCTTTTACCAGCTAACCTAAAGCTCAAAATAGCTGAGAAGACCCCTATCCAAGATGTAATAAAAATGGTCTTTAAAGTTGCTTTGTCATCACTGAAAACAGGTTACTAAGAATTTAAAGTCCCTCACAGGCTTTTTGGATACACACTCCCATCTTCCCCTCTTTTCTACATGTTCTACTGCTCAAGTTTTTGTTGCTAGAAAATCCCAAACCCCTTTCCCATTATTCTTTTACATCTCTCCGTACTCATTCTCAGATCCTCGGAACTGCTCTAAGTCCCGCCTTCCCTCTCTTTCCCCTCTGTTCCACACCCACAGAAAAGTCTTAACTGATCTTCTCCAGATGTCTTCACCATGGCTGACTTTAGGACGTTCAGCAAAAGAGTCCCTATCAAAGAGTTCAGTGTAGACAAACTTCCTGTTTTCATGTGGCCCTGTTCTACTTGGCCACTGGCTAAAACAATCAGTACTTGTAAGCTAGACACCCCCTTACTAGTTTTTCACAAAATATTTGAACAAGGCCTCTGACTTTGAGCTGGGGCTTCAAAGAGATGGCTACATTTCTATGATAAAGAAGTTACCAACTGGCTCCATGGTAACAGCTGGCAAGCGGAAAAAAGAAAGGGATGAAATATCTCTCCCCCTCCCAGGTGTCCTTGAAAAGTTAATTTGCTCAGAACAGAGGAAAAAAACATAAAAAAACTGCTTTTTGTGAATTTCTGCTGACTGTGAACTTCTGAGCACATTCCCTTACATGTTGGGTACAAAATTCTGAAACTTCCTAAACTTGGGGTTCATGGGATTAATTGATTACAACAGAAGCAATGCCCTCTGAATCCGTTTGCAACCAAATAGGACTGTTTCCCTAGCTTTGGTGCTATCTTAGGTGCCTTGTCTTGACTGTTCCTACAAGAGTATAATTCTATATACTTAAACATTTTTATGTTTTCATTAAATGGTCAACAGTGGTGATTAAATGTGTAATGGAGCAGAGGTTACCCAGAGTGCTCTATCATGATGCAGGTTCATTTGAAGATCAAACAGGGGGGCATACAACCCGGTTCCACAGGGAACATATATCCCTCACTTCAGCCATCCTATTAGGAATACGAGTTGCTGCAGGGGAGGTCACAGGAACCACTGCCTTGGTCCATGGTACAAAGCAAAATACCCAATTAGAAGCAGCAATAGACCAAAACTTAAAGATATTAGAAACCTCCATCACAGCTTTGTGGGAATCTTTAACCTCTCTCTCTGATGTTGTTTCATACAACAATCGAGGGTTGGACCTCCTCTTCATGAGAGAATGGTGCCTTTGTGCTGCATTGAGGGAAGAATGTTATTTTTATGGCAACAATACTGGAGTTGTAAAAAATTTATGAGTAAAATAAAAGGATGCCTTGAAGAGTGTCAACGAAAGAGAGAGGCCCAAAAAGGGTGGTTTGAGTCTTGGTTCACACAGTCCCCCTGGTTAACTATACGTTTATCAACCTTGGCCAGTCCAATAATAATACTCACATTCTTGCTAACTATAAAACCCTGTTTGCTCAACCATGTATTTTCATTTCTCCAACCTCAAATTAGACAAGTTAAACTTATGGTAATACCCCACTAGCAGACATAGAATGTGACACCACTCCAATGATCACTTTTATGATTAAAAGTAGCCAGAAGAAGACGTGGGGAATGAAAGGTTAATAAAATGGTACTTGTCACTTCCTCTTTTTCTGTATGCTTAACAAAACACTGTTGAAATCTTGAGAACTGTTTGCTAATCTTGTTCCCAGAATGTGCTGTCTCCAACTTCCAAAATATATAATGTACTCCCTCTCCCGGTTGCATGCAAACTGCCCACTCGCCCTGACCCATCAATAAACTTCCCTCCCTGCCCTCTACAAGGAAAACACATAAGCTCTGCTTAAGATGTCCTCAGGGCTCTCTGCTCGATTCAAGGGAGCTCTGAGCCCCAGCATGCTGGACCCCCAATAAACACTTTGCTGTTCCATGAGACAGTCTCTTGGTGGTCTCTTCCTCCGACGCTCACCTGAACATTACTTGGATGATTGAATGTAGAAGAGAACATCCAGTCAAAAAGGGATAGTCGGTAGGATTAGGAAGATAGTCGGTATGTTTAGGAAGGAGAGTGAGTATAGGATTTGGAACAAAAGTTTTTTAGCAATAGGGTTTTGGTTAGAGAGTGAATGTAAATGTGAGCACATATGAACCATCACAATGATGAACTGGGGAAAATATGTAGGAAAGCAGATATCAATAGAGACATTACGAAATCAGGCAAAGTATAAAGTGTGTGATAGAATTAGGCATTTTCAACAGGGTTGATTTTGGATATATTATCTTAGGAAGAAACGAATATATTGTCACAAATAGGATTGACTTTTGAGAGCATTAGGCAACCTGGACATGGATGTTTTTAGTAATCCATGTTAACTTTACATTTAGGCTTTGGTAGAAACATAAGTGTGACCTTTTCTTTTTGTGTCCAGAATATTACTGGGTTAAATTGTATATGTAGATCAGGTGACATGAATATTTCTTCCACCATTTCTGGGAGCCATAATTTGAATACGTATAAATTAGTATTGAGTTTACAATGAGGTGTACCCTGTGTCTATGAATATAGAGACAATGCATGAATAGACTATACTGTGAATAAATAATATAACTGGTTCCACTTTAAATAATGGATTGATTTGATATCTGAAAATATATAAGAAATCTTATATTGATATACAATCATTCATTCCATCCAGTTATACATCTAATGGTAATATTAGGGTTATGGTTTATCATGAATGGTGTGTGAGTTTTGCTTCAAAAGGGATTATGGAAATCGAAAATAATGGGTTTGGTAAGAAGTCTCATGAAAAGACCAGTCAAGAAACATGGAGGAATACATGTGTTCTGAAACAGAAAATTATTGAAAGTGAAACACATACCCATAATTTTGCTAACTTGTGGATGAAATATATACTCTATTATGTGCATTACCTGAAGAAATAGTAATGTACCAGTGGCGAATAAGAATGAACATGAAAATACACATCATGTCCCATATGAATCTACTTGTATTAATGAGAAACTGGGTCAATTATTGTAGAAATATTAGGATATGTTTGCACCATTCACTGAAGTTAGTTTTCATTACTAAGAAGCAAATATGTATTTCAGGTGGATGAATATTTCAGAGAATAACCTTTTGAAATGTTGACTATAAATCCACATACATGAATATGAAAAAATTTAGGGAGTGTATAATAAGGCATATATATTTTATATTTTAAAAAAATCTGGAGTGTGTATATATACACAGAGAGAGAGAGAGAGACATTAAAAAGTAGCAATATATATGCCAATCGAAATTCACCGTGATATATATATCTTACACAGATAGAAAAATATTCAATTTACTGAACATGGATTTATGTATAATATTGTTCAACTAGGAGGCTCACACATAGGATGAATTTTCAAATCCCATAGCGTTTAGGTGGAGTGATCACTTCTCATCATTTGTATCTGTCAAGTCAGACACCTCACAAGAACGTATGTGTGATACCAGGTAGTATTCTATAGGTGCATATAAAAATAGATGTGCTCAATAGGTTACATAAAATGGGAGAGAGGAATTCACATATTTGTTAAATTTAAAAATACATGGAGAACTATTTCAATTTAAATCGACTAGATTTATAGCACCTACATTTTGTCATGCAAAAGCCATGTCCAACTATACACCATGCCTCCTCTGAACTGCTTGTATTTATATTCTGTTTGGGTTATTTTTCTCCATCTTATTAGGATTAGTAGTCAGAGACAAGTAGGGTATGGGTTAGTGCCACGGATTCAGTATTTCAAATGGAAAATAGGAAAATAAATCCAATGTGTATGCAAATATGTGCCACAAAAAATATTCCCACTCTCATCCAGAAAAATGCCTTGAAATTATCTTCGCCCCAGGTAAAACACAATTAGAAAAGAAGAGTTAGAAAATCTGGGAATACATATGTGGAATGGAAAATGCTCAGGAGTTCACAACCTTGGAGGTGGTAGAGGAGTTTCCAAAAGTAAGGGACAGTGTAAACACTCCACAATCATGGAGCTATGCTGGCCTAAAGACTTCTTGAGAAACTGCCTCTGAGTTTGGGCATTTGAAATATATGTTGTTGTCAGGAGCTTTAGCTTCCTTTGAAGTGAGACCATCAAACCTGGGTCAGTATCTATGTGACCTGGAGGACATGGTTTCTTATTTTCCGATGAACATGAGGCAGCAGTGCTGAAGTCTCTTTGTAGGTAAACTGTGGCCTCTTCGGGCAAAGTGACACCCCGTGTGGACTTTGAAGCCATTTGGTCATCCTCCACTTTTCGTGGTGTTTTTTTTGCTGCTGCACTGGGAGTTTGGTATTTGATTCATGACATACAAGGAGTTCAACTGGGACACAGTGCATGAGGGAGTCTTGTAACGTGTGGTGGGTCAGGCTCTGCAGGAGAATGCACCAACTGGGCTTCTATTCCACATTGCTTGCCGCCTTGACCATAGCAACCTAATTCTGAACATTGCCCTGAAAACTCTGCATATAACAAGATGCCTTTTCATATAATGGTCTCCTGGCTGCATCAAGTCAGTCACAAGCCATTTGGACGCCAATGGCAGATCCACATGGCCACATCACAGATGTATTATCACACACCTGCCTACCACTGCTCTAGGCCCACTACTCAGCAGGCTCCAACTTACTGGCATCTCTGTTCTACACCATTTTCATGAAACCCAGTCAATCAAGGCACTGTCTGTTACACTCAGCAACAGGACATCCAATGGTTCTCCAGTGCCATCTGGTCATTGGGAATTTCAAAAATTTCATGGTGTTTTTCTTTCCATTTTTCAAGAATGAAGTTGGAGGCACTTTGGGGTTTCCATTCATCCAGGAACCATTACATGGGGAGGAAGCTCATTTCAATGAAAGCTCTGAGGAACTCTAACAGGCAAGGCTTCCCAAACACTGGCCAAAAGGTCACATGAAGCCAGGCCCATTGAGGTCTACAACGTGAGGTCCATGTGTCTTTTGACTCTAACTATGGCTGCCAAGTTTTTCAGAATAAAATCATGTGATATCCTTGCTGAGATTTTCAGCTCTCTGTGGAAAGCCATCCTGGGCCTAGATCTCAGGTTTCAAGGGCAACTCTCATGTGTGGCCTCCTACAATGCCAACACAATTAATGGCAATACTTCTCTGAGGTCAGTTCCAGAACTCAGTCTCCAAGGAGAATCACACCAGAGTTCAAGCCCATGTGGACCCTGTCATCTCTTCCAAACGCCACACAAATGACCACAATTAAAACCAAAACATTCCCACATGGCCCTCATCTTCATCCATATAGGCACTCATCATAAACTCTGGCTGGAGGTTTCCATGAGGGATGCAGCCCAAGACAGTGTCCAAAATATCCACCATTGCCCCTCATTTGTCTAAATTTAGGGTGGTCTGGAAACCCTTTCTGTGAACCAAGAGTGATCAAATAGGCGTGCCGTTAATACTGCTCTCCTTCTCCAATTTGAGGCCTACTGACTGTCAGGTATAGATTGCTTATGTGATTTGGCATCATGAGAGAAACCAAGCACTTATGCAGGACTTTGAATAACTCATTTGACCTATAGGAATCCTATTCTCACTTGATGGACGTCAGGAACCTAACAGAGAAAGGCAAGAGACTTCATCCACAATGACTGATCCTTTTGCCATTTTGGTTTTGGATGCACACATGGGATCTTCTTTAGAATTATCAGGAGCTGAGAATCTTAGCCACAGCCTCAACCAGGGCCTAGTGTCTGATTAAGACACATCCCTTTCCAAAGAAATTAAGCAATGAGCCACAGGTGATGCCCATTCATTTCCATTTAAAAACTGTTTCTTCAGGCTTCAAAAAGGGGTGGCCTGAAACAAAGACCTTCCTGACATTCAAGGCAACAGAACCATAGGTAAGCAAATGGCCCAAAGCAGGGTTTCTCCAATGAGACTTTACTGGTCACACTAATATCTGAGATGTTCCCATTCCCTTCAGCTATCAAGAACATGGCCATGTCACAGAGCATGGAGGTTATACATATCTTGGACAATAAATCATGAGCTCATTCTGGAGAGTGGCCAGAATTCAGGAAGAAAACCGGAACTTAGGAAGTTAGTAGTTGTTTCCTATCCATAAGACAAGCCACAGTCTATTCATCACTTATGAACGATGAATGCTGGGAAGCTTTCTACTAGACAGGACACCTCCATTGATGCATTCTCTTTTCTAATGTCTAAAACCACGGACACAGTGGATACACAGACATAGAAACACTCGCCTTGTCAAAAGAGTTACTATCAACAGTAGACTCCAAAGCAAACGAACCACCTTTATTACCTATTCGCAGAATATGAGACAAAACCACAAACTCACACCCACACACATAAAGTCACCTCATTCCCAAAAGTGGATCTGTGACTATCTGGAGTGTCCTCTGACTGGTGGGCCATACTATGTTCCTCTCGAAATGGCCTTTCCTCTCTCAGATTTTGTCTCCTTGGCCAACTCTGTGATGCTTTGAGGAGCCTGCAGTTAGCCACTACCTGCTATCTCAGGAAAGGCCTCTCTTCAGAGCTCAATTGGCATTTGGCCATCCTCAAATCAGTAGGTACAAAGAAGGTCTGAATCTGTACTTGGTAAATACAAACAAGTGAGCCAAATGGGACTGGGACTGGGACTGGCTCTCGGTGCCTGGCTTCTTGCATCACAATTTCAGAGAGTTCCATCACCAAGGAAGTTAGCTAGGACACTTCCTTCAGGAACTGAATGAGGTCACTGCCTTGGCAACAACTTTGTCCTAACCGTTGCTTCCAAGGGTTCCATGAGATGGAGGCTGCTCCTACTTTATGTGACAATTTGACTTGTTACAATGGTATATCAAAATAGGCACCTGGGAACAGCTCTCCACGCAGGCCTGCTTAGGTCCATCTTCTCTACATTAAGAAGAGAAAGGCTGATGCATACACATCCCTTCGTCCTGTTCAGGTTGTTTTCCATGAAGATGGATTTTGCTCTCTCAGATCCTTCATAGCTGCCTACATCTTCTCCAGGGATCATTTCTGCATCGAACTTTGAGGTTCTCAGCAGTTGGAAGATACCCTACATTCCTGTATTGTAAGGCGAACTCTGTCCCTGCTCTTTTGTAATTTAGATTGAAGCAACAGTGTATGGTTAGGGTTAATAACAGGTTCGATTTGGGCAAGGAATCATTATGCGGGATGAATAATGGTATTGGGAACCTGCAATATTTATAGGAATATAGAGATGAAATATAAGTATGAAAACAGAAATCTAGGTAAGATTTGAAGCTCAGAAATGCATTGGGCAACTGATTGCGATACGTAGCTTTGAATTACGTTCTAGATACATGTTTCAGAAAAATCGATATACAATGGCATAGGATCTTGTACCTTGGATGATTGAATGTAGTAGAGAACATGTACTCAAAAAGGGATAGTCGATAGGATCAGGAACATAGTCAGTATGTTTCGGAAGAAGAGTAAGTATAGGATTTGGACCAAAGTTCATAAGCAATAGGGTTTCGGTTAGAGAGTGAATGTCAATGTCAGCACATGTGAAGGGTCAGTCACAATGTTGAACTGGAAAAAATATGTAGGAAAGTAGATATCAATAGAGACATTAGGAAATCAGGCAAAGTACAAAGTGAGTGAAAAAATTAGACATTTTCAATGGTATTGAGGTTGAATATATAATCTTAGGAAGAAACAAATATGTAGTCACCAACAGGATGATCATTTGAGAGCATTAGGCAACCTGGACATGGATGTTTTTAGTAATCCATGTTCAGTTTCCGTTTAGGCTTTGTTACAGTCATACGTGTGATTTTGCATTTTGTGTCCAGAATACTACTGTGATAACATGCATATGTAGATCAGGTGACATGAGTATTTCTTCCACCATTTCTGGGAGCAATATTTTGAAGATGTATAAATTAGTATTGGGGGTACAAAGAGGTGTAACCTGTGTCTATGAATATAGAGATAATGCATGAATAGACCATACTGTGAATAGATAATATAACTGGTTCCACTTTACAAAATGTATTGAATTGATATCTGAAAATATATAAGAAATCTTATATTAATATAAAATCATTCATTCCAACCAGTTATACATCTAATAGTGATATTATAGTTATGATTTATCATGCAGTGTGTGTCCGTTTTGCTTCAAAAGTGATAAAAGAATTCGAAAATAATGTGTTTGGAAAGAAATCTCATGAAAAGATCAGTCAAGAAACATGGAGGAATCCATGTGTTCTAAAGCAGGAAGTGATTGAAAGTGAAACAAATGCCTATAAATCTGCTAACCTGTGGAGGAAATATATATCCTATCATGTGCATAAACTGAAGAAATTGTAATGTCCCAGTGTTGAATAAAAATGAACATCGATAAACACATCATGTCCCATAGGCATCTATTTGCATTGATGATAAACTGTGTCAGTTACTATAGAAATATTAGGATTTGTATGCACCATTCACTGAAGTTAGTTTTCAGTACTAGGAAGCAAATATGTATTTCAGGTGGATGAAATTTTTTGAGAATAATCTTGTGAAAAGTTGATTATAAATCCACATTCATGAACATGAATAAAATTAGGGAGTGTATATAAGACACATATATTTCATATTTTGAAAAATAGAAGGAGAGAGTGTATATATATATATATATATATATATATATATATATATATATATATATACACAGACACACACACATACACACCCAGAGACATTAAAAATAGCAATATATGCCAATCAAAATTCACCATGAAATATATATCATCCACAGATCCAAAAATATTCATTGTACTGAACATGGATTTGTGTATAATTTAGTTCAACTAGGAAGCTCACCCATAGGTTGAATTTTCAGTTCCAACGACATTTAGAAGGAGTGATCTTTTCTCTCAATTTGTATCTGCCAAGTTAGCCACCTCACAAGAATGTACGTGTAGTACCAGGTAGGATTCTCTATGTGTATATAAAAATATATTTGCTGAGTAGGCTACAGAGAAAGAGAGACAAGAATTCACATATTTGTTATCTTTAAAACCACATGGACAACTATTGCAACAAAAAATTGTCTAGATTTATAACCCCTAACCTTTAAAATGCAAAAGGCAAGTCCAACTATACACCATGCCTCCTCTGAACTGCCTGTATTTCTATTATGTTTGGGTTATTTTTCTGCCTCATATTAGGATTAGTAGTCAGAGACTAGTAGGGTGTGGTTTAGTGTCAGAGATAAAGTATTTGAAATGGAAAATTGGAAAATGAATCCAATATGTATGCAAATATGTCCTACACAAAAGTCTTCCCACTCTCATCCAGATAAATCCTTTGACATTACCTTCACCCCATGTAAGATGCAATTCGAAGAGAAGAGTTAGAAAATCTGTGAATACATATCTGGAATGGAAAATGCACAGGAGTTCACAACCTTGGAGGTGGTAGAGGAGTTTCCAAAAGTAAGTGACTGTGTAAACACTCCACAAACATGGAACTCTTCTGGCCAATAGCCTTCTTGTAAAACTGCCTCTGAGTTTGGACACTTGAAATATATCTTGTTGTCTGGAGCTTTAGCTTCATTTCTGGTGAGACCATCAAACCTGGATCTGCATCTATGTGACCTGGAGGACATCGTTTCTTATTTTCCATTGAACATGTGGTACCAGTGTTGATTTCTCTCTTTGTTGGTAAACTGTGGCCACTGGAAGCTTATTGTCTCCCTGAGTGGACTGTGAAGCCATTTGGTCATCCTGCCCTTTTTGTGGTGTTTCTTTCTTTTTTTTTTAATTTTATTTTTTTATTGGTTCTTCAAAACCCTACAAAGCTCTTGACATATCATATTTCATACATTAGCATACATTAGCTTCAAGTGAGTTATGAACTCCCTTTTTTGCCCCAAGTACAGATTGCAGAATCACATGGGTTACACATCCACATTTTTACATAATACCATAATAGTAACTGTTGTATTCTGCTACCTTTCCTATCCTCTACTATCCCCCCTCCCCTCCCCTCCCATCTTCTCTCTCTACCCCTTCTACTGTAATTCATTTCTCACCTTGTTTATTTTCCCATTCCACTTACAACCTCTTATATGTAATTTAGTATAACAATGAGGGTCTCCCTCCATTTCCATGCAATTCCCCTTTTCTCTCCCTTTCCCTCCCACCTCATGTCTCTGTTTAATGTTAATCTTTTCTTCCTGCTCTTCCTCCCTGCTTTATTCTTAGTTGCTCTCATTATATCAAAGATGACATTTGGTATTTGTTTTTTAGGGATTGGCTAGCTTCACTAAGCATAATCTGCTCTAGTGCCATCCATTTCCCTGCAAATTCCAAGATTTTGTCATTTTTTAGTGCTGCGTAATACTCCATGGTGTATAGATGCCACATTTTTTTAATCCATTCATCCATTGAAGGGCATCTGGGTTGGTTCCACAATCTAGCTATTGTAAATTGTGCTGCTATGAACATCGATGTGGCAGTATCCCTGTAATACGCTCTTTTAAGGTCTTCAGGGAATAGTCCGAGAAGGGCAATAGCTGGGTCAAATGGTGGTTCCATTCCCAGCTTTCCCAGGAATCTCCATACTGCTTTCCAAATTGGCCGCACCAATTTGCAGCCCCACCAGCAATGTACAAGAGAACCCTTTTCTCACTCCAGTAAGATTGGCAGCCATTATGAAATCAAACAACAACAAGTGCTGGCGAGGTTGTGGTGTTTCTTGATGCTGCAATGGGAGGTTGGTATTTGCTTCATGAAATACAAGGAGTTCAACTAGGATATAGGGCTGGAGGGAGTTCTGTCACGTGTGTTGGGTCAGGGTGTGCAGGAGAATTCACCAACCAGGGTTCTATCCCACATAACTTGCCCCCTTGACCATAGCAACTTGATTGTGAACATTGCCCTGAAACCTCTCCATATAACAAGATGCCTTTTCATATAATGGTCTGCTGCCTGTACCAAGTCAGTCACAAGCTATTTGGAAGCCAATGGCAGATCCACATGGCGACACCACAGTTGTATTATCACACACCTGCCCACCACTGCTCTAGGCCCACTACTCAGCAGGCTCCAACTTACTGGCATCTCTGTTCTGCACCATTTTCATGAAACCCAGTCAATCAAGGCACTGTCTGTAACACAATAATCAAGCCACTGTCTGCAACAGAACATCCAATGGTTCTCCAGTGCCACTTGGTCATTGGGAATTTCAAAAATATCATGGTATTTATCTATCCATTTTTCAAGAATGA
The DNA here is from genome assembly GCF_048772815.1 of Callospermophilus lateralis. NCBI lineage: Eukaryota > Metazoa > Chordata > Mammalia > Rodentia > Sciuridae > Callospermophilus > Callospermophilus lateralis. The sequence continues at coordinate 197,885 of NW_027517239.1, forward strand.
AGTTGGAGGCACTTTGGGGTTTCCATTCTTCAAGGAACCATTACATGGGGAGGAAGCTCATTTCAATGAAAGCTCTGAGGAACTCTAACAGGCAAGGCTTCCCAAACACTGGCCAAAAGGTCACATGAAGCAAGGCCTATGGAGGTCTACAACGGGAGGTCCATGTGTCTTTTGACTCTTAACTATGGCTGCCAAGTTTTTCAGAATAAAATTATGCGATATCCTTGCTGAGATTTTCAGTTCTCTGAGGAAAGCCATCCTGGGCCTAGATCTCAGGTTTCAAAGGCAACTCTCATGTGTGGCCTCCTACAATGCCAAAACAATTAATGGCAATACTTCTCTGAGGTCAGTTCCAGAACTCAGTCTCTAAGAGGAATCACACCTGAGTTCAAGACAATGTGGAACCTGTCAACTCTTCCAACCGCCACACAAATGACCACAATTAAAACCAAAACATTCCCACATGGCCCTCATCTTCAGCCGTATAGACACTCATCATAAACTCTAGCTGGAGGTTTCCATGAGGGGCGCTGCCAAAGACAATGTCCAAAATATGCACCCTTGCCCCCCATGTGTCTAAATTCAGTGTGGCCTGGACACCCTTCCTTTGAACCAGGAGTGATCAAATAGGCCTGCTGTTAATGCTGCTCTGCTTCTCCAATTTGAGGCCTACTGACAGTCAGGTATAGATTCATTATGTGATTTGGCATCATGAGAGAACCCAAGTACTTCTGCAGGATTTGAATGACTCATTTGACCCATAGGAATCCTATTCTCACTTGATGGATTTCCGGAACCTATCAGAGGAAGGCAAGAGACTTCATCTACAATGACTGATCTTTTTGCCATTTTGGTTTTGGATGCACACATGGGATCTTATTTACATCTATCATGAGCTGAGAATCTTAGCCACAGCCTCAAACAGGGCCTAGTGTCTGATTAAGACACCATCCTTTTCAAAGCAATTAAGCAAAGAGGCACAGGAGATGCCCATTCATTTTCATTTGAAAACTGTTTCTTCAGGCTTCACAAAAGGGTGGCCTGAGGCAAAGACCTTCCTGACATTCAAGGCAATAGAACCATAGTTAAGCAAATGGACCAAAGCAGGGTTTCTCCACTGAGACTTTACTGCTCACACTGATGTCTGAGTTTTCCGAGATGTTCCCATTCCCTTCAGCTATCAAGAACATGGACATGTCACAGAGCTTGGAGGTGGTACATATCTTGCACAATAAATCATGAGCCTATTCTGGAGAGTGGCCAGAATTCAGGAAGAAAACAGGAACTTAGGATGTTAGTAGGTGTTTATGATCCATAAGGCAAACCACAGTCCATTCATCAATTGAGCAGGATGAATGCTGGGAAGCTTTCTACTAGACAGGACACCTCCATTGATGCATTCTCTTTTCTAATGTCTAAAACCACAGACACAGTGGATACACAGACATAGAAAGTCGCCTTGTCAAAAGACTTACTAGAAACAGTCGACTCCAAACCAAACCAACCACCTTTCCTACCTATTCTCAGAACATGAGACAAAACCGCAAACTCACACCCACACACAAAGGCACCTCCTTCCCAAAAGTAGGTCTGTAACTATCCGGAATGTCTTCTGACTGGTGGGCCATACTATGTTCCCCACAAAATGGCCTCTCCTCTCTCAGATCTTGTCTCCTTGGCCAACTCTGTGATGCTTTGAGGAGCCAACCGTTAGCCACTACCTGCTATCTCAGGAAAAGCTTCTCTTCAGAGCTCTACTGACATTTGGCCATCCTCACATCAGTAGGTACCAAGAAGGTCTGATCTGTACTTGGTAAATCCAAACAAGTGAGCCCACTGGGACAGGGACTGGGACTGGCTCTCGGTGCCTGGCTTCTTGCATCAAAATTTCCGAATGTTCCATCACCAAGGAAGTTAGGTAGGTCACTTCCTTCAGGAACTGAAAGAGGTCACTGCCTTGGCAACAACTTTGCCCTAACCGTTGCTTCCAAGGGTTCCATTAGATAGAGGCTGCCCCTACTTCCTTTGAAAATTTGACTAGTTTCAATTGTATATCAAAATAGGCACCTGGGAACAGCTCTCCATGCAGGTCTGGTTAGGTCAATCTTCTCTACATTAAAAAGAGAGAGGCTGATGCATACACATCCCTTTTTCCTGTCTAGATTGTTTGCCATTGAAGATGGCTTTTGCTCTCACAGGTCCTTCATAGCTGCTGACATCTTCTCCAGGGATTATTTCTGCATCGAACTTTGAGGTTCTCAGCAGTTGGCAGATACCCTACATTCCTGTATTGTAAGGCGAACTCTGTCCCTGCTCTTTTGTAATTTTAGATTGAAGCAACAGTGTATGGTTAGGGTTAATAACAAGTTCGATTTGGGTAAGGAATCATTATGCGGGATGAATAATGGTATTGGGAACCTGCAATATTTATAGGAATATAGAGATAAAATATAAGTATGAAAACAGAAATCTAGGTAAGATTTGAAGCTCAGAAATGCATTGGGCAACTGATTGCGATACGTAGCTTTGAATTACGTTCTAGATACATGTTTCAGAAAAATCGATATACAATGGCATAGGATCTTGTACCTTGGATGATTGAATGTAGTAGAGAACATCTACTCAAAAAGGGATAGTCGATAGGATCAGAAAGATAGTCAGTATGTTTCGGAAGAAGAGCGAGTATAGGATTTGGACCAAAGATCTTTAGCAATAGTGTTTCCGTTACAGAGTGAATGTCAATGTCAGCACATTTGAAGTGTCAGTCACAATGTTGAACTGCAGAAAATATGTAGGAAAGTAGATATCAATAGAGACATTAGGAAATCAGGCAAAAGTATCAAGTGAGTGAAAAAATTAAACATTTTCAACAGTTTTGAGGTTGAATATATAATCTTAGGAAGAAACAAATATGTAGCCAGCAATAGTATTGACATTTGAGAGCATTAGGCAACCTGGTCAGGGATGTTTTTAGTAATCCATGTTCAGTTTACCTTTAGGCTTTGGTACAATCATACGTGTGGCTTTTGCATTTTGTGTCCAGAATATTACAGTGATAACATGCATATGTAGATCAGGTGACATGAGTATTTCCTCCACCATTTCTGGGAGCAATATTTCAAATATGTATAGATTAGTATTGGGGGTACAACCAGGTGTACCCTGTGTCTATGAATATAGAGATAATGCATGAATAGACCATACTGTGAATAAATAATATAACTTGTTACACTTTAAACAATGTATTGAATTGATATCAGAAAATATATAAAAAATTTTTATTGATATATAATCATTCATTCCAACCAGTAATACATCTAATGGTGATATTACAGTGATGGTTTATCATGAAGTGTGTGTCCGTTTTGCTTCTAAAGTGATAAAGGAAATCGAAAATAATGTGTTTGGATAGAAGTCTCATGAACAGACAAGTCAAGAAACATGGAGGAATACATGTGTTCTGAAGCAGGAAGTGATTGAAAGTGAAACAAATGCCTATATATTTGCTAACCTGTGGAGGAAATATATATCCTACGATGTGCATAAAATGAAGAAATTTTAATGTCCCATTGTTGAATAAAAATGAACATCAATATACACATCATGTCCTATAGGAATCTACTTGCTTTGATGATAAACTGTGTCAGTTACTGTAAAAATATTAGGGTTTGTAAGCACGATTCACTGAAGTTAGTTCTCAGGACGAGGAAAAAAATATGTATTTCAGGTGGTTGAATGTTTCTGAGAATAATCTTATGAAAAGTTGATTTTATATCCACATACATAAATATGAATGAATTTAGATAGTGTTTAATAGACACATGTTTTTCATATTTTGAAAAATCTAGATATATATATATATATATATATATATATATATAACTACTCATGGAGAAATATTACAATGAAAATTTGACAAGATTTATAACACATACCCTTGATAAAGCAGAAGGAAATTCCAAGTATATACCATGCCTCCTATTAAAGGCATGTATTTCTATTCTGTTAGTTTTCTTTTTATCCATCATATTAGCATTAGTAGTCAGAGTCTATTAGGGTATGTGTTAGTGTCGGGGATCAGTATTTCAAATGAAAATAGGAAAATAAATCTAATGTGTATGCAAATATGTGCTACACAAAAATCTTGCCACTCTCATCCAGAACAATTCCTTTACATTAACTTCACTCCAAGTAAGACACAATTAGTGGAGAGGAGTTCGAAAACCTGTGATTACATATGTGGAACTGAAAATGTTCAGGAGTTCACAACATTGGATGTGGTAGAGCAGTTTCCAAAAGTAAGGGAGAGGTTAAACACTCCACAAACTTGGAGCTCTGCTGGCCTTAAGACTTCTTGAGAAAATGCCTCTCAGGTTGGGAACATGAAATATATGAAGTTGTCAGGAGATTTAGCTTCCTCATTGTGACACCATCAAATGTGGGTCTGCATCTATGTGACCTGGAGGAAATGGTTCCTTATTTTCTAATGAACATGAGGCAGCAGTTCTGAATTCTTTCTTGGTAAACTGTGGCCACTGGGAGTTAAGTGTCTCCCCGTGTGGTCTGTGAAGCCATTTGGTCATCCTCCATTTTTGTGGTGTTTCTTACTGCTGCACTGGGAGTTTGGAATTGGCTTAATGAAATACAAGGAGTTCAACTGGGACACAATTCTGGAGGGAGCTCTGACACGTGTGATTGCTCAGGGTCTTCAGGAGAATGTTCGAAACATGGGTCTATCGCACATAGCTTTCCCCTTGACTATAGCAACCAGATTCTGAACATTGCCCTGAAACCTCTCAATAAAACAAGATGCCTTTACATATAAGGGTCTGCTGCCTGCACCATATCAGTCACAAGTATTTTGGAAGCCAAAGGGAGATCCACGTGGTCCCACCACAGATAATTATTCACAAATGTATAGTCCACTGCTCTAGCCCCAATACTCAGCAGGCTCCAACTTACTGACATCTCGGTTCTGTACCATTTTCATGACAACCAGTCAATCAAGGAACTGTCTGGTACACACATGATCAGCAACAGGACATCCAAAGTTTCTCCAGTGCCACCTGGTCATGGAAATTTCAAAAATTTCATGGTATTTGTATAGCCATTTTTCAAGGATGATGTTGGAGGCACTGTGGGTTTCAATTCATTCAGGAACCATTAAATGGTGAGTAAGCTCATTTCAATGAAAGCTCTGAAGAACTCTCACAGGCAAGGCTTCCCAATGAGTGCCCAAAAGTTCACATGAAGCCAGGCTCATTGAGGTCTACAATATGAGGTACATGTGTGTTTTGAGTCTCAACTATGACTTCCAAGTCTTTCAGTAAAAAAATCATGTGTTACCCTGGCTGAGATTCCCAGTGCTCGGTGGAAAGCCACCCTGGGCCTAGATCTCAGTTTCCAAGGGCTAATCTCATGTGTGGCCTAATATAATCCCAAAACAATTCATGGCAATACTTCTCTCAAGTCAGTTCCAGAACTCAGTCTCTAAGGAGTATCAGAGCAGAGTTCAAGCCCTGGTGGACCAAGTCATCTCTTCCAACCGCCACACAAATGACCACAATTAAAACCAAAACACTCCTACATGACCCTCATCTTCTTCCATAAAGACACTCATCATAACATATGGCTGGAGGTTTCCATGAGGGGCACAGCCCAAGACAGTGTCCAAAATAAGCTCCCTTGCCCCTCATTTGCCTAAAGTCAGGGTGGCTTGGACACCCATCTTGTGAACCAGGAGTGATCTTTAAGGGTAAAAGAAATTGAAATTAAAGTGTAAAAGTTAAAGTGTAAAAGACCGGGTTTGTAAAGTTTCTAAGATTCAAGGCCTGATTTAAAATGTAAAGGACCAGGTATTGTTAAGTTCCTATGCTACATGAAAAATCTGAAATTCCTGTTACTTGTAGGACAATTTCTGGACTGCCCAGTAAATATTCCCCCTGATCGCCTGGTTGTTTAATAACCTAGGACCCTGTGTGGCTTGGCACATATGCATCGCAGGGCCTAATCTAATCAATTTGAATCTGTACCCCGCTGTAGAACTGACCTATCCCTCCTGCCTGACATGTTCCCACCAATGAATGAACTAATCATGTTTAGGATTTGTTGTTTGATTTTCCCGCAGTGTATGATGATTTTTTAAAAGATACTGTGATATATGTAAAGTCTCGCCCTCCCCAAAAAGTGTACTTAAGCACTGCTCAACCTCAGCTCGGAGATCTGGGCTGCTCTCCCTTCTTGAGTGACCACGGAGCCCTAGCATACTGGATTGGATCCTCAATAAATGTCTTTTGCTGTTGCATGAGCCGTGGTCTCATACATGAACATGAATGAATTTAAGGAGTGTATAATAAGACACATATATTTCATATTTTGAATAATCTATAGAGTGCAGATTTTTCACAAAACACATACAGAGATATTAAAAAGTAGCAATATATATGCCAATCAAAATTCATCATGAAATACATATCATACACAGATCCAAAAATATTTATTTTACTTAACATGGATTTATGTGTAATTTTGTTCAACTAGGAAGCTCACGCATAGGTTGAATTTTCAGTTCCTACAGCGTTTAGGAGGAGTGATCTCTTCTCACAATTTGTATCTGCCAAGTAGGCCACCTCACAATAATGTACGTGTGGTACCAGGTAGGATTCTATTTGTGCATATAAAAATACACGTGCTGAATAGGCAACAGAGAAAGGGAGACAGGAATTCACATATTTGATACCTTTCAAAACACATGGAGAACTATATCAATTAAAAATTAACCAGATTTTTAACAACTACCCTTTATCATGCAAAAGGCAAGTCCAACTATACACCATGCCTCTTCTGAACTGCTTGTATTTCTATTCTGTTTGGGTTATTTTTCTCCATTATATTAGCATTAGTAGTCAGAGTCTAGTAGGGTATGCGTTAGTGTCATGGATTCAGTAATTCAAATGGAAATAAAGGAAAATGAATCCATTGTGTATGCAAATATGCACTACAAAAAAACTTTCCACTCTCATTCAGAGCAATGCCTTGACATTACCTTCACCCAAGTAAGACACAATTAGAGGACAAGAGTTAGAAAATCTGTGAATACATATCTGGAATGGAAAATGCTCAGGAGTTCACAAGCTTGGGCATTTTAGAGGAGTTTTCAAACTTAAGGGACAGGATAAACAGTCCAAATTCATGGAACTCTGCTGGCCTAAAGACTTCTTGAGAAACTGCCTCTGAGGTTGGGCACTTGAAATATATGTTGTTGTCAGGAGCTTTAGCTTCCTTTGTAGTGATACCATCAAAGATGGGTCTTCATTTATCTTACCTGGAGGACATGGTTTCTTATTTTCCAAAAGAACATGAGGCAGCAGTGCTCAATTCTTCCTTTGAAGGTAAACGTGGCCACGGAGGGGTAAGTGTCTCCCCGTCTTGACTGTGAAGCCAATTGGCCATCCTACAATTTTCGTGGTGTTTCTTGCTGCTGCACTGGGCTTTTGGTTTTTCCTTCATGAAATACAAGGAGTTCAACTGGGACACAGTGCTGGAGCGAGTTCTGTCACGTGTGGAGGGTCAGGGTCTACAGGAGAATTCACCAACCAGACTTCTATCCCACATAACTTGAAACATTATCCATAACAAACTGATTCTGAACATTGTCCTGAAACCTTTACATATAACAAGATGCCTTTACAGATAAGGGTCGGCTAGCTGTACCATGTAAGCCACAAGCCATTTGGAAGTCAATGGCAGACCCAAATGGCCCCACCACAGATGTTTTATCATACACCTGCACACCACAGCCCTGGGCCCACTTCTCAGCACTCTCCAACATACTGGCATCTCTGTTCTGCACAATTTTCATGAAATCGAGTCAGTCAAGGCACTGTCTGGTACACTCATGATCAGCAACAAGACATCCAAAGGTTCTCCAGTGCCACCTGGTCAGGGGAATTTCATGGTATTTATAGAGCCATTTTTCAAGGATGAAGTTGGAGGCACTGTGGGTTTCAATTCATTCAGGAACCATTAAATGTTGAGGAAAATCATTTCAATGAAAGCTCTCGAGAACTCTCACAGGTAAGGCTTCCCAAAGAGTGGCCAAAATACACATATATTTCATATTTTGAAAAATCTTGACATTATATATATATATATATATATATATATATATATATATATATATATATACAAACACACACAGACATTAAAAACTAGCAATATATATGCCAATCGAAATTCATCATGAAATATATATCATCCACGTATCCAAAAATATTCATTTTACTGAACATGGATTTATGTATAATGTTGTTCAACTAGGAAGCTCACCCATAGGTTGAATTTTCAGTTCCAACAGCATTTAGGAGGAGTGAACTTTTCTCACAATTTGTATCTGCCAAGTCAGCCACCTCACAAGAATATATGTGTGATACAAGGTACAATTCTATATGTGCATATAAAAATACATGTGCTGAATAGGATACAAAGAAATGGGGGAGACAGGAATTCACATATTTGATAAGTTTAAAAATACATGGACAACTCTTTCAACAAAAAATTGACTAGATTTAAAACTCCTTCCCTATATAATGGAAAAGTTAATTCAATGGTACACCATGCCTCCTCTGATATGTTTGTATTTCTGTTCTATTTGGGTTATTTTTCTCCATTACGTTAGGATTAGTTGTCAGAGTCTTGTGGGGTATGGGTTAGTTTCAGGGATTCAGTATTTCGAAAGGAAAATTGGAAAATGAATCCAATGTGTATGCAAATATGTGCTACACAAAAATCTTCCGACTCTCATCCACAACAATGCCTTGACCTTAACTTCGTCCCAAGTAACACATGTAGAGGAGATGAGTAAGAAAATCTGTGAATACATATCTGGAATTTAATATGCTCAGGAGTTCACAAACTTGCAGGTAGAAGGCGAGATTCCAATAGTAAGGGACAATGTGAACACTCCAAAAACATGGAGCTCTGCTAGCCTAAAGGCTTCTTGAAAAACTGGCTCTGATGTTGGGCTCTTGAAATATATGTTGTTGTCAGGAGCTTTAGCTTTTTTTGTAGTGAGACCATAAAAGCTGGGTCTGCATCTATGTGACCTGGAGGAGATGCTTTCTTATTTACCAATGATCATGAGGCAGCATTGCTGAAATCTCTCTTTCGGGGTCAACTGTGGCCACTTGGGGCTAAGTGTCTCCTCATGTGGACTGTGAAGCCATTTGATCATCCTCCAATTTTTGTGATATTTTTTGCTGCTACACTGGGAGTTCAGTATTTCCTTCACGAAATACAAGGAGTTCACCTGGGACACAGTGCTGGAGGGAGTTCTGTCACGTGTGGTGGGACAGGGTCTGCAGGAGAATGCACAAACCAGGCTTCTGTCCAACATAGCTTGACCCCTTGACCATAGGAACCTGATTCTGAACATTGCCCTGAAACTTACCCATATAACAAGAATCATTTACATATAAGGGTCTGCTGGCTGCACCATGTCAGTCACAAGCCATTTGGAAGCCATTGGGAAATCCACATGGAAGCACCACAGATGTTTTATCTCACACATGCCCACCTTTGCTCTAGGCCCACTATTCAGCAGGCTCCAACTTACTGGAATCTCTGTTCTACACCATTTTCGTGAAACCCAGCCAATCAAGGCACTGTCTGGTACACTCATGATCACCAACAGGATATCCAATGGTTCTCCAGTGCCTCCTGGATATGGGAATTTCAAAAATTTCATGGTATTTATCGAGCCCATCTTTCAAGGTTGAAGTTGGAGGCACTGAGTGTTTCATTTAATTCGGTAACCATTAAATGGTGAAGAAGCTCATTTCAAAGAAAGATCTGGAGAACTCTCACTGCCAAGATTTCCCAAAGAGTGGCCAAAAGGCCACATGAAGCCAGGCCCATTGAGGTCTACAATGTGAAGTGCATTTGTGTTTTGACTCTCAACTATTGCTGCCAAGTGTTTCAGAATAAAATTATGTGATACCTTGGCTGAGATTCCCAGTGCTCTGTGGAAAGCCACACTGGGAATAGATCTCAGTTTCCAATGGTGACTCTCATGTGTGGCCTCCTAATATCCCAACACAATTCATGGGAATACTTCTCTGAGGTCAGTTCCAGGACTCAGTCTCTATAGGGTATCACACCAGAGTTCAAGCCCAGGTGGACCCAGTCATCGCTTCCAACTTCCACACAAATAACCACAATTAAAACCAAAACACTCCCACATGGCCCTCATCTTCTTCCATATAGACACTCCTCATAACCTCTGGCTGGATGTTTCCATGAGGGGCGCAGCCCAACACAGAGTCCAAATAACCTCGCTTGCCCGTCATTTTCCTAAAGGCAGGGTGGCCTGTACACCCTTCCTGTGAACCACAAGGGATCAAAAATGCCTTCCTTTAATACTGCTCTGCTTCTCCAATTTGAGGCCTACTGACTGTCAGGTATAGATTCTTTATGTGATTTGGAGTCATGAGAAAACACAAGCATGTATGGGATAGCCTTTGCAGGGCTTAGAAGAACTCATTTGATTCAAAGGATCTCTATTCTCACTTGATGGTGGTCAGGAACCTAAGAGAGGAAGGCGAGAGACTTCATCAACAATTACTGATCTCTTTCCCATTTTGGTTTTGGATGCACACATGGGATCATTCTTTAGATGCATCAGGTGCTGAGAACCTAAGCCACAGCCTCACACAGGGCCAAGAGACTGATTCCGACACATCCATTTCCAAAGAAATTAACAAAGAGCCACAGGTGATGCCCATTTATTTCCATTTTAAAACTGTTTTCTTCAGGCTTCACAAAGCGGTGTCTTGAGGCCAAGACCTTCCTCACATTCAGGGGAAAAGAAGAATTGGTTAGCAAAAAACCCAAAGCAGAGTTTCTCCACTGAGGCTTTCCTGGTCACACTGATATCTGAGTTTTTTGAGATGCTAGTCATTCCCTTTAGCTATCCATTACATGGCCTTGTCACAGAGCTTGGAGGTGGTACATATCTTGGACACAAAACCATGAGCCTATTCTGGAGAGTGGCCAGAATCAGGAAGAAAACAGGAACTTAGGAAATTAGTAGGTGTTGCCCATCCATAAGGGAAGCCACAGTCCATTCATCAATTGGGCAGAATGAATGCTGGGTAGGTTTCTACTAAACAGGACACATCCATTGATGAATTCTCTTTTCAAATGTCTACAACCACAGACACAGTGGGATACACAGACATAGAAACACTCACTTTGTGAAACGACTTACTAGGAACAGTCCACTCCAAACCAAACAAACCGCCTTTTTTACCTATTCTCAGAAAATGAGACAAAACCACAAACTCACACCCACACCCACAAAGGCACCTCCTTCCCCCAAAGAGGTCTGTGACTATCCGGAGTGTCCTCTGACTTGTGAGCCTTATTATGTTCCCTGAAATGTTCTGTCCTGTCTCAGATATGGTCTTTTTGGCCAAATCTGTGAAGTGGTCAGGAGCCAGCTGTGAGCAACTTCCTGCTTTCTCAGGAAAGGCCCCTCTTCTGAGCTCTCCTGAAATTTGGCCATTCTCACATCAGTATGTACCAAGAAAGACTGACTCTGTTCTTGGTAAATCCAAATAAGTGAGCCCACTGGGAATGGTACTGGGACTGCCTCTGGTAGCCTGGCTTCCTGGATCCCAAGTTCAGAGAGTTCTATCACCAAAGAAGTGAGGAAGGTCACCTCCTTTGTGAACTGAATGAGGTCACTGCTTTGGAAACCACTTTGTCCTAAAATTTTCTTCCAAGGTTCCCATGAGATGGAGGCTGCCCCTATTTCCTGTGATACGTTCACAACTGAGGATTGTATATCAACCATAGGCAGCCAGGAACAGCTGTCTACACTGGACTGGTTTGTTCCATCTTCTCTACATTAAGAAGAGTGAGGCTTATTCTGACACATCCCTTCATCCTGACTGGGTTGTTTGCCATGGAAGATGACTTTTGCTCTCTCAGGTCCTTCATAGCTGCCTACATCTTCTCCAGGGATCATTTCTGCATGAAACTTTGAGGTTCTCAGCAGGTGGAAGATCCCCTACACTCCTGTATTGGAAGACTAATTCTGTCCCTCCTCTTCTGTAAAGTTAGATTGAGGAAACATTGTATGGTTAAGGTTAATAACAGCTTCCATTTGGGTTAGGAATCATTCTCTTGGATGAATAATGGTATTGGAATTTTGCTATATTTTCAAGAATATATAGGTGAAATATAAGTATGAAAAAAGAAATCTAGGTAATTTTTGAAGCACAGAAGGGAATTGGCCCCACTATTGGGATTCTTAGCTTTGAATTATGTTCTGCACAGGTGTCTCAGATTAATTGATATACAATGGCATAGGACCTTGTCTTTTGGATGATTGAATGTCGAAGAGAAAATCCAGTCCAAAAGGGATAGTTGGTGGATTAGGAAGATATTCGGTAGATTTAGAATGAAGAGTGTGTATAGCATTTGGACCAAAAGATCTTTAGCAATAGGGTTTTGGGTAGAGAGTGAAAGTAAATGTCAGCACATGTGAAGAGTCAGTCATAATGATGAAATGGGAAAAAAAAATACAGGAAATCAGATTTCAATAGAGACATTAGGAAATCAGGCAAAGTATAAAGTGAGTGATAGGATTAGACATTTTCAACAGGGTTGAGGTTGAATATGTAATTTCAGGAAGAAACAAATATGTAGTCACCAATAGGATTCACTTTTGAGAGCATTAGGCAACCTGGACATGGATTTTTTTTTAATCCATGCTCACTTTCCATTTAGGATTTGGTACAATCATAAGTGTGACCTTGCTTTTTGTTTCCACAATATTACTGTGATTAATGTATATATAGATAAGGTGACATGATTATTTCTTCCACCATTTCTGGGAGCAATATTTTGAAGACATATAATTTAGTATTGTGGGTACAAATAGGTATACTCTGTGTTATATGAATATAAATATAATGCATGAATAGACCATACTGTGAATAAATAATATAACTGGTTCCAAATTTAAATAATGGATTGAATTGATATCTGAATATATATTGGAAATCATATATTGATATTCATACAATCATTCCAACCAGTTATACATCTAATGGTAATATCACTGTTATGGTTTATCATGAAGTGTGTGTGAGCTTTGCTTCTAAAATGATTATGGAAATTGAAAATAATGTGCTTGGAAAGAAGTCTCATTAAAAGAGCAGTCAAGAAACCTGGGGGAATACATATGTTCTGAAGCAGGAAGTAATTGAAAGTGAAAAAAATGCCTATAAATTTGTGAATTTGTGAATGAAATATGTATTCTATTATGTGCAAAAACTGAAGAAATATTAATGTACCAGTTTTGAATAAAAATGAACGTCAAAATACATATCATGTCCCATAGGAATCTACTTGCATTGACGTTAAACTGAGTCATTTACTATAGCAATATTAGGATTTGTATGCACCATTCACTGAAGTTAGTTTTCAGTATTAGGAAACAAATATGTATTTCAGGTGGATTAATATTTCTGAGAACATTCTTATGAAAAGTTGAATATAAATCCACATTCATGAACATCAATGAATTTAGGGAGTATATAATAAGACACATACATTTCATATTTTGAAAAATCTGGAGAGTTTATACATATATATATGCACACACACACACACACACACACACACACACGTATACATTAAAAAGTAGCAATATATATGCCAATCGAAATACATCATGAATTATATATCATCCACAAATCCAAAAATCTTCATTTTTCTGAGCATCGATTTATGTATAATGTTGTTCAACTAGGGAGCTCACCCATAGTTTGAATTGTAAGTTCCAACAGCATTTAGGAGGAGTGATCCCTTCTCACAATTTGTATTTGCAAAGTCAGCAACCTCACAAGTATGTACATGTGATACCAGGTAGGATTCTATATGTGAATATAAAAATGCATGTGCTGAATAGGGTACAGAGAAATGGAGACAGGAATTCTCATATTTGTTAACTTTAGAAACACATGGAGAAGGGAGGGGCAGAGCCGCCAACCGCGCCTGTAAGGTAGGCGGACCTGCGAGCCACCCGTAGAACAGGCCTAGCGGCCCGCCATCGTGAAAGACACATCACCCTGGTTGGGGGTTGGGCAGAGCCACTGCACGCGTGCAAGGAACGTGGACATGCAACCCACAGGCAGAACAGGCCCAGACACCCGCGGAGGGGCAGAGACACCCCTTGTGACTTCAAAATAGGTGAACCTGCGACCCACCAGCTGAAGCGGCCCAGCTGCCTTCAGAGGGGCAGAGCCGGCCCCCGCGCCTGCGAAGTAGGTGGACCTGCGAACACCGACAGACCAGGTGCTAGGCCCCGCCAGGGTGCTAGACACATAACCAGGTTTGGGGAGGGGCCGAGCCGCTGCCCGTGCCTGCAAAGCAGGTAGACCTCTCACCCAGAGGCAGAACAGACCCAGCGACCTACCAGCGTGGTAGACACATCGCCCCGGTTTGGGGGGGGGGGGCAGAGATGCCACTCACGCCTGCAATGTAGACAGCCCTGCAACCCACAGACAGAAGAGGCCCAGCGGAGCGCGGAGGGGCAGAGCCGACGCCTGTGCCTGCAAGGTAGCTGGACCTGTTACCCACTGGCTGAACAGGACCAGCACCCGCAGAGGGGTAGATCAACTGCCCGCTCCTGCAAGGTAGGCGGACCAGCTACCAAGAGGCAGAACAGGCCCAGCGACGTGCTGGTGTGGTAGGCACATTGCCCCAATTGGAGGAGGCGCAGAGCCGCTGCTTACGCCTGTGAGGGAGACTTTTCAAGAATACAATAGCAATATAAACATTTAGGGGTAAAATTCAATAACACAAAAGTTTCACCAAGCCGAAAAAAACGTGAACAGTAGGGAAAGACAAGGAAAGAAAGGACCACAAGCAACGCAGGTCAACTCAACATTAGAAGAGGTAATATCTGCAGCATATGGAATGTCAGATAAAGAATCAGGATATACTTGCTTCAGATGATCTGAAGTCTCCAGGGAGACATTAGACAGCAAAATCAGACAATGAAAGATCACTTTGACAATGAATTACCAAAACAAATCCAAGAAGCAAAAGATCAACTATACAGGGAGATAGAGGTTATAAAAAACACACAAACAGAAATCATAGAAATGCAGGAAGCAATAAACCAACTTAAAAACTCAATTGAGAATACTACCAGCAGAATAGATCACTTAGAACAATGAAGACAAAGTATTTCAACTTGAAAAGAACATAGAAAGCTCAGCAAGAATGTTAAGAAACCATAAGCAGAACATCCAAGAAATATGGGATAACATGAAGAGACCAAACTAAAGAGTAATTGGGATACAGGAAGGTATACAGGTCCAAACCACAGGATTGAGCAATCTATTCAATGAAATAATATGAGAAAACTTTCCAGACATGAAGAATGAGACAGAATCCCAAATCCTAGAAGCCTACAGGACGCCAAATGTGCAAAATCATAAGAGATAAACACCGAGACATATTATAATGAAGATGCCAAACATACAGAATAAAGAGAGAATTTTAAAAGCTACAAGAGAAAGGAAGCAGATTACATTTAGTGGTAAACCAATCAGGATAACAGCTGATCTTTCAACACAGACTCTGAAAGCTAGAAGATCCTGGAATAACATTTTTCAATCACTGAAAGAAATTGGGTTCCAACCAAGAATTGTGTATCCAGCGATTTTAAGCTTCAGGATGGAAGATGAAATTAAAACCTTCCATGATAAACAAAAGTTAAAAGAATTTGCAGCTAGAAAACCATCTCCTCAAAAGATCCTTGGCAAAACATTATAGGAAGACGAAATGGAAAATAACAATAAAAACCAACAGTGGGAGGTAGTACAGTAAAGGGGCGAAAAATAATCAAAGAGAAAAACAAACCATGTTTAGTAACATAAATAAACAAATATGGCTGGAAGAACAACCCATATTTCAAAAATAACCCTAAATGTTAATGCCTTAAACTCACCAATTAAGAGACACAGGCTAGTAGAATGGATCACGAAAGAAGACCCAAAAATTTTCTGCCTACAGGAGACACATTTGATAGGAAAAGACATATATAGACTAAAGGTGAAAGGTTGGGAGAAATCATATCACTCATATTGACTTCGGAAACAAGCAGAAGTGTCCATACTCATATCAAATAAAATAGATTTCAAGACAAAGTTAATCAAAAGGGATAAAGAGGGACACTACATATTGCTCAAGGGAACCATACACCAACAAGACATAACAATCATAAATATATGTGCCCCAAACAATGGTTCAGCTATGTTAATCAAACAAACTCTTCTCAAGTTCAAGAGTCTGGTAGACCACCATACAATAATCATGGGAGATTTCAACACACCTCTCTCACTACTGGACAGATATTCCAAAAAAAAGTTGAATTAGGAAACTATAGAACTCAATAACACAAATAATAACCTAGACTTAATTAACATATATAGAATATACCACCCAACATCAAGCAGTTACACTGTTTTCTCAGCAGCACATGGATACCTCTCAAAAATAGATCATATATTATGTCACAGAACAACTCTTAGACAATATAAAGGAGTATAGATAATACCAGGCATCTTATCTGATCGTAATGGAATGAAACTGAAAATCAACAATAAAAGAAGGAAGGAAAATTCATGCATCACTTGGAGAATGAACAATACGTACTGAATGATCAATGGGTTATTGAAGACATCAAGGAGAAAAATAAAAAAAATTCTTAGACATAAATGAAAAAGACAGACAGAACATATCAGAATCTATGGGACACATTGAAAGCAGTTCTAAGTGGAAAATTCATTGCTTGGAGTTCTTTCCTTAAAAAAAGAAAAAAAAAACAACAACAAATAAATGATCTCATAGTTCATTTCAAAATCCTAGAAAAAGAAGAGCAAAACAACAGAAAAAGAAGTAGAAGGCAAGAAATAATTAAAATCAGAGCTGAAATTAATGAAATCGAAACAAAAGAAACAATTGAAAAAATTGAAAATACTAAAAGTTGAAAAATTAATAAAATCGACAGACTCTTAGCCATGTTAATGAAGAGAAGAAGAGAGGGAACTCAAATTACTATCATAAGGGATGAAAAAGGCAATATCACAACAGACACTTCTGAAATACAGAAGATAATCAGAAATTATATTAGAAGATAGTGAAGGCATCAATAAATTTCTTAAGTCATATGATCTGTCCAGATTGAGTCAGGAGGATATAGACAACCTAAGCAGACCAATATCAATTGAGAAAATAGAAGAAACCATCCAAAGACTACCAACTAAGAAAAGCCCAGGACCGAATGGGTATACAGCAGAGGAGGCCAATATCACCCTGATTCCTAAACCAGACAAAGACCCTTCAAAGAAACAAATATACAGACCAATCTCTCTAATGAACCTAGATGCAAAAATCCTCAATAAAATTCTGGCGAATCAGATACAAAAACATATTTAAAAAATTGTGCAACATGATCAAGTAGGATTCATTCCTGGGATACAAGGCTGGTTCAATATACGGAAATCAATAAATGTTATTCACCACATCAATAGACTTAAAAATAAGAACCATATGATCACCCCAATAGATGCAGAAAAAGCATTCAATAAAGTACAGCATCCCTTTATGATTAAAACTCTAGAAAAACTGGGATAACAGGAACATACCTCAATATTGTAAAAGCAATCTATGCTAAGCCTCAGGCTAGTATCATTCTGAATTGAGAAAAAATTGAAGGCATTCCCTCTAAAATCTGGAACAAGACAGGGATGCCCTCTCTCACGATTTCTGTTCAACATAGTTCTCGAACACTGGCCAGAGCAATTAGACAAATGAAAGAAATTAAAGGCATAAAAATAGGAAAAGAAGAACTTAAATTATCACTATTTGCAGATGACATGATTCTATACCTAGTAGACCCAAAAGGGTCTACAAGAAACTATTAGAGATAATAAATGAATTCAGCAAAGTGGCATGATATAAAATCAACAATCATAAATCAAAAGCATTCCTGAATATCAGCAACAAATCCTCTGAAACGGAAATGAGGACAACCACTCCATTGAGAGTATCCTCAAAAAAAATAAAATAAAATATTTGGTTATCAACGTAACAAAAGATGTGAAAGATTTACACAATGAAAACTACAGAACCCTAAAGAGAGAAATAGAAGAAGATCTTACAAGATGGAAAAATATACCCTGTTCATGGATAGGCAGAATTAACATCATCAAAATGGCGATATTACCAAAAGTTCTCTATAGGTTTAATGCAATGCCAATCAAAATCCCAACGGCATTTCCTGTAGAAATAGATAAAACAATTATGAAATTCATATGGAATAATACAAGACCCAGTATAGCAAAGACAACTCTAAGCAGGAAGTGTGAATCAGGCGGTATAGCGATACATGTCCTCAAACTATACTACGGAGCAATAGTAACAAAAAGAGCATGGTACTGGTACCAAAACTGGCGGGTGGACCAATGGTACAGAATAGAGGACACAGAAATCAATCCACAAAATTACAGCAATCTTATATTTGATAAAGGAGCTAAAAGCATAAACTGAAGGAAGGATAGCATCTTCAACAAATGGTGCTGGAAAAACTGGAATTACATATGTAAGAAAATGAAACTGAATCCCTTTCTCTCGCCATGCACAAAAGTTAACTCAAAATGGATCAAGGAGCTTGATATCAAATCAGCAACACGGCATCTGATAGAAGAAAACTTTGGCTATGATCTACATACTGTGGGGTCGGGCTCCAAATTCCTCAATAGGACACCCATAGCATAAGAGTTAATAATTAGAATCTACAAACAGGACTTACTCAAACTAAATAGATTTTTCTCAGAAAAAGAAACAATAAGAGAGGTAAAAAAGGAGCCTACATCCTGGGAACAAATCTTTACTCCTCACACTTCAGATAGAGCCCTAATATCCAGAGTTATACAAAGAACTCAAAAAATTAAACAATAAGCAAATGAATTACCCAATCAACAAATGGGCCAAGGACCTGAACAGACACTTCTCAGAGGAGGACATACAATCAATCAATAAGTACATCAAAAAATTCTCACCATCTCGAGCATTCAGAGAAATGCTAAACTAACCCACCCTAAGATACCATCTCACTGCAGTAAGCTTGGCAGCCATTATGAAGTCAAACGACAACAAGTGCTGGCGAGGATGTGGGAAAAAGGGTACACCTGTACATTGCTGGTGGGACTGCAAATTGGTGCAGCAAATTTGGAAAGCAGTATGGAGATTTCTTGGAAACTTGGGAATGGAACCGCCATTTGACCCAGCAATTCCCCTTCTCGGTCTAATCCCTATAGACCCAAAAAGTGCATGCTACAGGGACACTGATAAATCTATGTTCATAGCAGCACAATTCACAATAGGAAGACTGTGGAACCAACCTAGATGCCCTTCAATAGATGAATGGATTAAAAAAAATGTGGCATTTATACACAATGGAGTATTACTCTGCATTAAAAAATGACAAAATCATACAATTTGCAGAGAAATTGATGGCATTAGAACGTATTATGCTACGTGAAGATAGCCAATCACTAAAAAACTAATGCCAAATGTTTTCTTTGATATAAAGAGAGTAACTAAGAACAGAGTTGGGAGGAAGAGCATGAGAAGATGATTAATATTAAACAGGGGTGAGAGGTGGGAGGGAAAAGGAAAGAGAAGGAAAATTACATAGAAATGGAAGGAAACCCTCATGGTTATACAAAATTAAATACAAGATGAAGTGAGGTGAAAGGGGACAAAAACAAGTGGAAGAAATGAATTACAATAGATGGGGTAGAGAGAGAGGATTGGAGGGGAGGGGATGGGAGATAGTAGAGGACAGGAAAGGCAGCAGAATACAACAGACACTAGTATAGCAATATGTAAAATAGTGGATGTGTAACTGATGAGATACTGCAATCTGTATACGAAGAAAAATGGAAGTTCATAACCTACTTGAATCAAAGTGTGAAATATGACATGTCAAGAACTATGTAATGTTTTGTAGAACCAACAATAAATATTAAAGGAAAAAAAACACATGGAGAACTATTTCAATGAAAAATTGACTAGGTTTATAACACCTACACTTTATCATGCAAAAGGCAAGTCCAACTATACACCATGCCTCTTCAGAAGTGCTTGTATTTCTATTCTGTTTGGGTTATTTTTCTTCATCATATTAGGATTAGTAGTCAGAGTTTGGTAGGGTATGCGTTAGTGTCAGGGATTCAGTCTTTGGAATGGAAAATTGGAAAATGAATCCAATGTGTATGCAAATATGTGCTACACAAAAATCTTCCCACTCTCATCCAGAACAATGCCTTGACGTTACCTTCACGCCAAATAAGAAACAATTAGAGGAGAAGAGTTAGAAAATCTGTAAATACATATCTGGAATGGAAAATATTCAGGAGTTCACAAACTTGGAGGTGGTAGAGGAGTATCCCAAAGTAAGGGACAGGGTAAACACTCCACAAACATGGAGGTCTGCTGGCCTAAAGACTTCTAGAGGAACTGCCTCTGAGGATGGGCACTTGAAATATATTTTGTCAGTAGCTTTAGCTTCCTTTGTAGTGAGATCATCAAAGCTGGGTCTGCATTTATGTGACCTGGAGGACATTCTTTCTTGCTTTCCAATACACATGAGGCAGCAGTGCTGAATTCTCTCTTCGTATGTAAACTGTGGCCACTGGGGTCTAAGTGTCTCCCTGTGTGGACTCTGAAGCCTTTTGTTCATCCTCCATTTTCGTAGAGTTTCCTGCTGCAGCACTGAGAGTTTGGTATTTGCCTCACAAAATACAAGGAGTTCAACTGGAACACAGTCCTGGAGGGAGTTCTGTCATTTGTGGTTTTTCAGGGTCTACAAGAGAATGCACCAACCAGGCTTCATTCCCACATAACTTGCCCCCTTCTCCATAGCAACCTGATTCTGCACATTGCCCTGAAAACTATCCATTTAACAAGACACCTTTACATATAAGTGTCTGGTCACTGCACCGTGTCAGTGACAAACCATTTGGAATTCAATGGCAAAACCACATGGCGCAACCACAGAAGATTTATCACACACCTGCACACCACAGCTCAGGGCTCACTACTCAGGAGGGTCCAACTTAATGGCATCTCTGTTCTACACCATTTTCATAAATCCCAGTCAATCAAGGCACTGTCTGGTACACTCATGATCAGCAAGAGGTGCTGACAATTTAAGCCACAGCCTCACACAGGGCCCAGAGTCTGATTCAGACATAACCATTTCCAAAACAATTCATCAAAGAGGCACAGGTGATGCCCATTCATTTCCATTTGAAAATTGTTTTCTTCTGGCTTTATAAAGGGGTGGCCTGAGGCAAAGAGGTTCCTGACATTCAGGGCAACAGAACAATAGTTAAGCAAAAGGCCCTAAGCCAGGTTTCACCATAGAGACTTTCCTGGTCACACCAATATCTGAGTTTTCCGGTGTGCTCGCCATTCCTTTCAGCTAACTAGTACATGGCCATGTCACAGAGCTTGGAGGTGGTACATATCTTGGACAAAAAACCATGAGCCTTTCTGGAGAGTTGCCAGAATTCAGGAAGAATTCAAGAACTTAGGATGATACTAGGTGTTGCCCATGGATAAGTCAAGCCTCAGTCCATTCATTAATTGGGCAGGATGAATGCTGTGAAGCTTTCTACTAGACAGGACACACCCAGTGAGCCATTTTCTTTTCTAATATCTACAACTAAGGACACAGTGGGATACACAGACATAGAAACAGTCTCCTTGTCAGATGACTTACTAGAAACAGTCCACTCCAAACCAAACAAACCTCCTTTTTTACCTATTCTCAGAATATGAGACAAATCCACAAACTGACATCCACACACACAAAGTCACCTCCTTCCCCAAGTATGTCTGTGACTATCCGGAGTGTCCTCTGACGAGTAGGCCATAGAATGTTCCCCAGAAATGGCCGGTTCTGTCTCAGATCTGGTCTCCTTGGCCAATTCTGTGAAGTTTTCAGGAGGCAGTGGTGAGCCATTTCCTGCCCTCTCAGGAAAGGACCCTCTTCAAAGCTTTCTTGGCATTTGGCCACCCTCACATCAGTAGGTACCAAGAAAGACTGACTCTTTACTTGGTAAATCCAAACAAGTGAGCCCACTTGGACTGGGACTGGTACTGGCTCTTGGTGCCTGGCTTCCTGGATCACAAAATTCAGAGAGTTCCATCATGAAAAAAGTGAGGTGAGGTCACTTTCTTCAGAAAATGAATGAGGCCACTGTCTTGGCCACCACTTTGTCCTAACAGTTGCTTCCTAGTGTCTCAGGAAAAGGAGGCTGCCTCTATTTCCTGTGACACTTTCACAAGTTAGAATGGTATAGAAACATAGGCACCTGGGAACAGCTCTCCACACATGCCTGGTTTCATACATCTTCCCTACATTAAGAAGAGATAGGATGATTCAGACACATCCTTTCATCCTGATCGGGTTGTTTGCAAAGGAAGATGACTTTTGCTGTCTCAGGTCCTTCATAGCTGCCTACGTCTTCTCCAGGGATCATTTCTGCATGGATTTTGAGGTACTCAGCAGGTGGAAGATCTCCTAACTTCCTGTATTGTAATACTAACTTTGTCCCTGCTCTTCTGTAAAGTGAGATTGAGTGAACAATCTCAGTTTACAGAATGGTTAGGGTTAATAGCATGTTCGATTTGGGTTATGAATCATTTTGCTCAATGAATAATGATATTGGGAACCTGTGATATTTACAAGAACATGGAGGTGAAATATAAGTATGAAAACAGAAATCTAGGTAATATTTGAAGCCCAGAAGGACTTTGGGCCCTTGATTGGGATACTTAGCTTAAATTATGTTCTGTGTGACCTTTGCATTTTGTGTCCAGAATATTAGTGTGATAATATGTATATGTAGCTAAGGTGACATGAGTATTTCTTTCACCATTTCTGTGAGCAATATTTTGAAAACTTATAAATTAGTACTGGGGATACTATTAGGTTTACCCTGTTTTGATGAATATAGAGATGATGCATTAATAGACCATACTGTGAATAAATTATATAACTGGTTCCATATTTAAATAATGGATTGTATTGATATCTGAAAATATATAGAAAATCTTATATTGATATACATACATTCATTCCAACCAGTTATATATCTAATTGTAATGTTAGGGTTATCATTTATCATGAATAGTGTGTGAGTTTTGCCTCAAAAATGATTATGGAATCGAAAATAATATGTTTAGAAAGAAGTCTAGTAAAAAGACCAGTCAAGAAACATGGAGGAACATATGTCTTCCGAAGGAGGAAGTGATTGAAAGTGAACCAAATGTTTATAAATTTGTGAACTTGTGAATGAAAGGAAATATCTTATGATGTCCATGAACTGAAGAAATAATAACGTACCAGGTTTGAATAAAAATGAACTTTAACAAACACAATAGAGACATTAGGAATTCTGGCAAAGTATAGTTCGCAGTGAAAGGTTAATAAAATAAGTACTTGTCACTTCCTGTTTTTCTGTATGCTTAACAAAACACTTTTGAAATATTGAGAACTGTTTGCTAATCTTATTCCCAGAATGTGCTGTCCCCAATTGCCAAACTGCAGAATGTACTCCCTCAACCGGTTGCACGCAAACCGCTCACTCGCCCGGACCCATCAATAAACTTACCCCCCTGCCCTGTCCAAGGGAAATATATAAGCTCTGCTTAAGCTGTTCTCTGGGCTCTCTGCTCTATTCAAGTTTGCTCTGAGCCCCAGCATGCTGGACCCCCAATAAACCCTTTGCTTTTGCATGAGACAGTCTCTTGGTGGTCTCTTCCCCCGATTGTCACCGGACCTTTACATATGGAGGTTCCACTGAGATCCGGCAGCGGTGGACAAGAGACCCCAAAAAACTCCTCTCAGGGTAAGTAAGGTGCCTCTTTCTGGTCAGGTTTCAGGTCAGGGCTTGGCAAAATGGATGTCAATGAAGAGCGTGAGCTCTCTCCAACGATGGCTGACAGTCATGTCACAGAGCCACAGGCCAAGTCCCTGGGTGACGTCATAGAGGACTCAGAAAATTGAGGAACAATAGTCTCCATGACTCAGTGATATTTTGTTTCAGATTCGTTATTGCCAACCGATCGGGTTCTGCCAACTACTATGTCCTGGTCTCAGTGTTGGACTTCCATATCCTGTCTTTATTGTCTTGTCTTGTCTTTATTGTCTTGTCTTGTCTTGTCGGCTGGCCGGTCCAATAATAATCCTCATATTATTGCTAACGATTAAACCCTGCTTGCTCAACCATGTAATTTATTTTCTCCAAGCTCAAATTGGACAAGTTAAACTAATGGTAATACCCCACTAGCAGACATAGAATGTGACACCCCCCAATGATCATTTTTATGATTAAAAGTAGCCAGAAAAAGAAGTGTCGAATGAAAGGTTAATAAAATATGTAGTTGTCACTTCCTGTTTTTCTGTACGCTTAACAAAACACTGTTGAAATCTTGAGAAATGTTTGCCAATCTTGTTCCCAGAATGTGCTGTCCCCAACTGTCAAACTGCAGAATGTACTCCTTCACCAGGTTGCATGCAAATTGACCACTCGCCCTGACACATCAATAAACTTCCCTCCCTGCACTCGCAAGGGAAAGTATTTAACCTCTGCTTAAGCTGTTCTCAGGGCTCTCTACTCTTTTCAAGTGAACTCTGAGCCCCAGCATGCTGGACCCCCAATAAACCCTTTGCTGTTACATGAGATAGATTCTTGGTGGTCTCCTCTTCCGACACTCGACCGACCTTTACTTGGATGATTGAATGTATAAGCGAACATCCAGTCAAAAAGGGATAGTCAGTAGGATTAGGAATATAGTCCGTAGGTTTAGGAAGAAGAGTGAGTATAGGATTTGGACCAAAAGTTCTTTAGTAATAGGGTTTCGGTTAGAGAATGAATGTAAATGTCAGCACATGTGAAGAATGAGTCACAATGATGAACTGGGGAAAATATGTAGGAAAGCAGATATCAATAGAGACATTAGGAAATCAGGCAAAGTATAAAGTGAGTGATAGGATTAGACATTATCAACAGGGTTGAGTTTCAATATATAATCTTAGGAAGAAACAAATATGTAGTCACCAATAGGATTGACATTTGAGAGTATTAGGCAACCTGGACATGAATGTTTTTAATAATACAGGTTCACTTTCTATTTAGCCTTTGGTACAATCATAAGTGTGACTTTTGCATTTTGTGTTCCGAATATTACTGTGATAAAATGTATATGTAGATCAGGTGACATGAGTATTTCTTCCACAATTTCTGGGAGCAATATTTTGAAGACGTATAAATTGAGCACTCTAGGATATGCCAACAAACAATTCTTACACAAACTTTTACCAATGTGGTTCCAAAGGTAGAGGTGCATACGCAAGGAATGCAAAGTGAACTAATTCTAACCAAAAAAAAAAGAAAAAAAAATTGATACTTTATCTTCCACTTCTTGTGCCACTCCTGTTTCAAATTACTTAGTCTTGACTGCATGTCTCCTGCAGAAATAATCAAAATCTCTGGAATACGTCTTTTGTTTGTTTTGCTTTTGCGGTGCTGCAGATAGAACCCAGGGCCTCCACATGCTTCGGAAAGCACTTGACTGCTAAACTACATCCATGCTCCCCACCCCCACTACTTTTTTGTTGTTTTGAGAAAGGGTCTTAGTAGCTGGGATTTCAGGCATGCACTATTGCACCAGACTCCTGAATATATCTTGCCACTACATTTAGATGCAGAATTGGCTCAACAATAAGAAATTAAGAGGGTGTGAATAAAATAGTAATAGTGAAGAACCACTAAGAATACAGAGAAAGCACACTAAACAATACCTTTTGTTCAAATGCAATCTCTTTTAAAAGATTTTTTAAATGGATGACAATAAACTTCTGAAAAACAGACACAAATATCTTTCCTATCCTTTGCCTGAATTTTAATACTTTAAATTTTATTTTAATTACAGCTTTACTGAGATACAAATTTATATACCATGCAATCTATTGTATCACATGTGTATCTATTTTATATCCAGTATGGTTATTTCAATAAAATGACACACTAACTTTTCTGAATGAGTAGAATTACTAGTTACTACTAGGGTTCAATTCCTAGCTTTGCAAAAGCAAACAAACAAACAAACAAAGTTGGCTAACGGATCATATATTCTAATATTCCTAGCATTTTTTCAGTACAAAAAACCCACATTATCCCACAAAGGGATATGAAATAGAATTATATTTTTTCATCTGGGTATGCTAAAGACAAGTCTATTTAGAAAATCCTGTTGTTTCAAATGTTGTTGAAAATAATATAAAAATACTTTAAGAAAGAATGCAAAATAAAAAAAATAAATTAGTATTGGGGGTACAAAGAGGTGTACCCTGTGTCTATGAATATAGAAGTAATTCATGAATTGACAATACTGTGAATAAATAATATAACTGATTCCACTTCAAATAATGGATTGCTAGAATTGATATCTGAAAATATATAAGAAATCTTATATTGATATAGAATCATTCATTCCAATGAGTTATACATCTAATGGTAATATTAGGGTTATATTCTATCATGAAAGGTGTGTGAGATCTGCTTCAAAAGTGAGAATGGAAAAGGAAAATAATGTGTTTGGAAAGAAGTCTCATGAAAAGACCAGTCAAGAAACATAGAGGAATGCATGTGTTCTGAAGTAGAAAGTGATTGAAAGTGACACAAATGCAAATAATTTTGCTAACTTGTGGATGAAATACATATCCTATGATGTGAATAAACTGAAGAAAGAGTAAAGTACCAGTGTTGAATAAAAATGAACGTCAAAATGTACATCATGTCCCATAGTAATCTACTTGGATTGATGTTAAACTGGGTCAGTTACTGTAGAAATATTAGGATTTGTATGCACCATTCACTGATGTTACTTGTCAGTACTAGAAAACAAATATGTATTTCAGGTGGATGAATAATTCTGAGAATAATCTTGTGAAAAGTTTATTATAAATCCACATACATGAATATGAATGAATTTAGGGTGTGTAAAAGAAGACAGAAGTATTTCATATTTTTAAAAATTTGGAGAGTATATATATATATATATATATATATATATATATATATATATATACACACACACAAACAAACACATATACACACAGAGACATTGAAATGTAGCAATATATATGCCAATTGAAATTGATGTAGAAATACATATCGTCCAAAGATCCAAAAATATTTAATTTACTGAACATGGATTTGTGTATAATGTTGTTCAACTAGGAAGCTCCCCCTTAGGTTAAATTTTCAGTTCCAACAGCGTTTAGGAGGAGTGATCTCTTCTCATAATTTGTATCTGCCAAGTCAGCCACCTCACAAGAATGTACATTTGATACCAGGTAGGATTCTATATGTGCATATAAAAAATGCATGTGCTGAATAGGCTACAGACAAACGGAGACAGGAATTCAAATACTTGTTAAATTTAAAAACACATGGACAACTATGTCAACAAAATATTGATTAGATTTATAACTCCTACACTATATAATGCAAAAGGCAAGTTCAACTATACACCATGCCTCCTCTGAACTTCTTGGATTTCTATTCTGTTTGGGTTATTGTTCTCCATCATATTAGGATTAGTAGTCAGATTCTAGTAGGTTATGGGTTAGTGTCAGGAATTCAGTATTTCGAATGGAAAATTGGAAAATGAATCCAATGTGTATGCAAATATGTGCTACAAAAAAATCTTCCAACTCTCATCCACAACAATGCCTTGAAATTACCTTCACCCCAAATAAGACACAATTAGAAGAGAAGAGGTAGAAAATCTGTGAATATATATCTGTAGTGGAATATGCTCAAAAGTTCACAATTTTGGAGGTTGTAGAGCAGTTTCCAAAAGTAAGGGACAGGGTAAACACTCCACAAACATGGAGCTCTGTTGGCCAAAAGATTTCTTGAGAAACTGCCTCTGAGGGTGGGCACTTGAAATATATGTGTTTGTCAGAAGCTTTAGCTTCCTTTCTAGTGAGACCATCAAAGCTGGGTCTGTATCTATGTGACATGAAGATCTTGGTTTCTTATTTTCCAATGATCCTGAGGCAGCAGTGCTGATTTCTCTCTTTGTATGTAAACTGTGGCCACTGGGGGCTAAGTGTCACCCCATGTGGACTCTGAAGCCATTTGTTCATCCTCCAACTTTTGTGGTGTTTCTTGCTGCTGAACTGGGACATTGGTATTTGCTTCACGAAATACAATGAGTTCAACTGGAACACAGTGCTGGAGGAAGTTCTGTCACGTGTTGTGGGTCACGTTCTGCAGGAGAATGTACCAACCAGGCTTCAATACCAGATAGCTTGTCCCCTTAACCTCAGCAACCTGATTCTTAACATTACCCTGAAACCTCTCCATATACAAGATGCCTTTACATAGAAGGGTCTGCTGGCTGCACCATGTCAGTCACAAGCCATTTGGAAGTCAATAGCAGATCCACGTGGTCCCACCACAGATATTTTATCACACACTACTGCTCTAGGTCCACTACTCAGCAGGCTCCAACTTATTGGCATTGCTGTTCTAGATAATTTTTATGAAACTCAGTCAATAAAGACCCTGGCTAGTATACTCATGATCAGCAACAGACCATTTAAGAGTTCTCCAGTGCCACCTGTTAATGGCCTCCACAGGGCTTTGAAGAACTCATTTGACCCAAAGAATGCCTAATCTCACTTGATGGAGGTCAGGAACCTTACAGAGGAAGGCAAGAGACTTCATCCACAATTACTGATCTTTTTGCCATTTTGGTTTTGAATGCACACATGGGATCTTTCTTTAGATCCATCAGGTGCTGAGAATCTAAGCTATAGCCTCACATAGGACCAAGAGGCTGATTCAGACGCATCCCTTTCCAAAGCAATTAAGCACAGAGCCACAGTTGATGTCAATTTATTTCCATTTGAAAGCTGTTTTCTTCAGGATTCACAAAGGGATGGCCTGAGGCAAAGACTTTCCTGACATTCAGGGCAACAGAACAATAGCAAAAGGCCCAAAGCAGGGTTTATCCACTGAGACTTTCCTGGACACACTGATATTAGAGTTTTCTGAGATGCTCGCCATTCCCTTCATCTATCTTGTACATGGCCATGTCACTCAGATTGGAGGTGGTACATATCTTGGACACAAAACAATGAGCCTATTCTTGAGAGTGACCAGAATTGAGGAAGAAATCAGGAACTTAGGAAGATTGCAGGTGTTGCCCATCCATAAGGCAAGGGGCAGTCCACTCCTAAATTGGGCAGGATGAATGCTGGGAAGATTTCTACTAGACAGGACACATTGATGCATTCTTTTTTCTAAGGTCTACAACCACGAACACAGTGGGTTACAAAGACATGCAAAAAATCGCCTTGTCAAACGACTTACTAGAAGCAGTCCACTCCAAACCAAACAAACCGCCTTTCCTACCTATTCTCATAAGAAGAGACTAAACCACAAAATCACACACACACGCGCAAACGCACCTCCTTCATTCAAGTAGGTCTGTGACTATCTGGAGTGTCCTCTGACTGGTGGGCCATACTATGTTCCCCCAAAAGGCCTGTCCTGTCTCAGATCTGGTCGCAGTGAACCACTACCTGCTTTCTCAGGAAAGGCCCCTCTTCAGAGCTCTCCTGGCATTTGAAATCCTCATATCAGTAGGTACCAAGGAATACTTAGTCTATCCTTGGTTTTTCCAAACAATGGAGCCCACTGGCACTGGAACTGTGACAAGGTCTTGGTATTCTCTGTCTTCCTGGAGCCCAAGGTCAGGGAGTTTCTTCACCAAGGAAGTGAGGTAGGTCGCTTCATTCAGGAACTGAGTGACTTTACTGCCTTTGCAACCACTTTGTCCTAACAGGTGATTGCAAGGTTCCCATGAGGTGGAGGCTGCCCCTACTTCCCGAGACAGTTTCAACAGTTAGAATGGTATATCAACCATAGGAATCCGGGAACAGCTCTCCACACAGGCCTGGTTTGGTCCCTCTTCTCTACATTAAGAAAAGAGAGGCTGATTCAGACACAATGCTTCATCCTGAGTACGTTGTTTGCCATGGAAGATGACTTTTGCTCTCTCAGGTCCTTCATAGCTGCCTATGTCTTCTCCAGGGATTGTTTCTGCTTAAAACTTTGAGGATCTCAGCATCTGGAAGATCCCCTACATTCCTGTATTGTAAGACCAACTCTGTCGCTGCTCTTCTGTAAAGTTAGATTGAGGGAACAGTGTTTGGTTAGGCTTAATAACAGGTTCGATTTGGATTAAGAATCATTCTGAGCGATGAATAATGGTATTGGGAATGTGCGATATTTACAAGAATATTTAGGTGAAATATAAGTATGAAAACAGAAATCTAGGTAAAATTTGAAGCCCAGAAGGACTTTGGGCCCTTGATTGGGATACTTAGCTTAAATTATGTTCTGTGTGACCTTTGCATTTTGTTTCCAGAATATTACTGTGATAACATGTACATGTAGATCAGGTGACATGAGTATTTCTTCCACCATTTCTGGGAGCAATATTGTGAAGACGTATAAGTTAGTACTGGGGGTACAAATAGGTGTACCCTGTGTCTATGAATATAGAGATAATGCATGAATAGACCATACTGTGAATAAATAGTATTACTGGTTCCAACTTTGAATAATGGATTGAATTGATAAATGAAAACATAGAGGAAATCTTATATTGATATATATACATTCATTAAAACCAAATATACATCTAATGGTAATATTAGGGTTATGGTTCATCATGAAGAGTGTGTGAGTTTTGCTTCAAAAATGATTAAGGAAATCGAAAAAGAAACCTCATGAAAAGATCAGTCAAGAAATATGGAGTTATACATGTGTTCTGAAGCAGGAAGTGATTGAAAATGAAACAAATGCCTATTAATTTTCGAATTTCTAGATGAAATATATATTTTATGATGTGCATAAACGGAAGAAATTGCAATGTACCAGTGTTGAATAAAAATGAATTTCAAAATACACATCATGTCCCATAGAAATCTATTTGCATTGATGTTAAACTGGGTAAGTTACTGCAGAAATACAAGGATTTGTATGCACCATTCACTGAAGATAGTTCTCAGTACGAGGAAACAAATATGTTTTTCAGGTGTGTGAATATTCCTGGGAATAATCTAGTGAAAAGTTGATTAAAAATCCACATACATGAATATGAATTATTTTAGGGAGTGTATAATAAGACACATATTTCATATTTTGAAAAATCTGGAGAGTATGTATACACACACACACACAAACAGACTTTAAAAAGTAGGAATATATATGCCAATTGAAATTCACCATGAAATATATATCATCCACAGATCAGAAATATTTATTTTACTGAACATGGGTTTTTGTGTAAAATTGTTCAACCAGGAAGCTCACCCATTGGTTGAATTTTCAGTTCCAGCATCATTTAGGAAGAGTGAACTATTCTAACAATTTGTATCTGCCAAGTGAGCCATCTCACAAGAATGTACGTGTGATTCCAGGTAGGATTCTATATGTGCATATAAAATTACATGTGCTGAATAGGCTGCAGAGAAAGGGAGTCAGGTATTCACATATTTGTTAACTTTAGAAATACATGGAGAAATATTTCAACAGAAAATTGACTAGATTTATAACTCCTACCCTATATAATGCAAAAGGCAAGTCCCACTATACAACATGCATCCTCTGAACTGCTTATATTTCTATTCTGTTTGGGTTTTTATTCTCCATCATATTAGGATTAGTAGTCAGAGTCTAGTAATGTAGTGATTAGTGTCATGGATTCAGTATTTCTAATGGAAATTTGGAAAATGAATCCAATGTGTATGTAAATATATGCTACACAAAAATCTTCCCACTCTCATCCAGAAAAATGCCTTGACATTACCTTCGCACCAAGAAAGACACAATTAGAGGAGAAGAATTAGAAAATGTGTGAATACATATATTCAATGAAAAATCCTCAGAAATTCACAACCTTGGAGGTGGTAGAGGAGTTTCCAAAAGTAAGGGACAGGATAAACACTCCACAAACATGGAGCTCTGCTGGCCTAAAGACTTCTTGAGAAATGCCTCTGAGTTTGGGCACTTGAAATATATGTTGTTTTCAGGAGCTTTAGCTTCTTTCTAGTGAGACCATCAAAGCTGGGTCTGCATCTATGTGACCTGGAGGACATGGCATCTTATTTTTCAATGAACATGAGGCAGCAGTGCTGGTTTCTCTCTTTGCAGGTAAACTGTGGCCACTGGGGGCTAAGTGTCTCCCCGTTTGGACTGTGAAGCAATTTGGTCATGATCCACTTTTCGTTGTGTTTCTTGCTGCTGCACTGGGAGTTTGGTGTTTGCTTCATGAAATACAACGAGTTTATCTGGAACACAGTGCTGGAGGGAGTTCTGTCACGTGTGGTGGGTCAGTGTCTGCAGGAGAATGCACCAACCAGGCTTCTATCCAGATAGCTTTCCCCCTTGACCATAGCAACCTGATTCTGAACATTGCCCTGAAACCTCTGCATATAACAAGATGCCTTTACATAGAAGGGTCTGCTGCCTGCACCATGTCAGTCACAAGGCATTTGGAATCCAATGCTAGATCCTCATGGCCGTACCACTGATGTTTTATCACACAC
Organism: Callospermophilus lateralis; assembly: GCF_048772815.1. Taxonomy (NCBI): domain Eukaryota; kingdom Metazoa; phylum Chordata; class Mammalia; order Rodentia; family Sciuridae; genus Callospermophilus; species Callospermophilus lateralis. The sequence goes on from NW_027517239.1 coordinate 230,676, forward strand.
CTGCCCACCACTGCTCTAGGTCCACTTCTCAGCAGACTCCAACTTACTGGCATCTGTGTTCTACACCATGTTAAAGAAACCCAGTCAATCTAGGCACTCTCTGGTATACTCATGATCAGCAACAGGACATCCAAAGGTTCTCCAGTGCCACCTGGTCATGGTAATTTTAAAAATTTCATGATATTTATGTAACCATTTTCAAGGATGAAGTTGGAGGCATTGTGGGTTTCAATTATTCAGAAACCATTAAATGGTGAGGAATCTCATTTTAATGAAAGCTCTGGAGAACTCTCACAGGCAAGGCTTCCCAAATAGTGGCCAAAACGTCACTTGAAGCCAGTCCCATTGAGGTCTAAAATGTGAGGTCCATGTGTGTTTTGACTCTCAATTGTGGCTGCCATGTCTTTCAGAATAAAATTATGTGATTCTCTGGCTGAGAGTCCCAGTGAACTGTGGAAAGTCCCCCTGGGACTAGATCACAGCTTCCAATGGCGACTCTCATGCATTGCCTCCGAAAATCTTAACACAATTCATGGCAATTCTTCTCTGAGGTCAGTTCAAGAACTGAGTCTCTAAGGGGAATCACACCAGAATTCAACCCAGGTTGAACCAGTAATCTCTCACAATTAAAACCTAAACACTCCCACACGACCCTCATCTTCTTCCATATAGACACTCATCATAACCTCTGGCTGGAGGTTTCCATGAGGACACAGCCCAAGACAGTGTCCAAAATAAGCTTCTTTGTCCCTCATTTGCCTAAAGTCACGTTTGCCTGGACACCCTTCCTATGAACCAGGAGTGATCAAATAGGCCTGACATTTTACTGCTCCACTTCTCCAATTTGAGGCCTACTGACTGAGGGGTTTAAATTCTTTTTGGGAATTGGACGCATGAGAAACCACAAGAACTATGGGCAAGTCACTGCAGAGCTTTGAAGAACCCATTTGACACAAAGGATCCCTATTCTTCCTTGATGGAAGTAAGTGCCCTACCAGAGGAAGGCAAGAGACTTCATCCACAATGACTCTACTTTTAGCCATTTTGGTTTTGGATGCACATATGGAATCTTTCTTTAGATCCATAAGGTGCATAGAATCTAAGCCACAGCCTCACACAGGGCCAAGAGGCTGATTCAGACACATCCCTTTCCAAAGCAATTAAGCAAAGAGCCACAGGAGATGCACATTTATTTCCAATTGAAAAGTCTCTTGTTAAGGCTTCCAAAAGTTTTGGCCTGAGGAAAACACCTTCCTGACATTCAGGGCAACAGAAAAATATGTATGCATAAGGCCCAAAGCAGGGTTTCTCCACTGAGATATTCCTGGTCACACTGCTATCTGAGTTTTCTGAGATGCTCGGCCATTCCATTCAGCTATCCAGTACATGGCCATTTCACAGACCTTGGAGGTGTTACATATCTTGGACACACAACCATGAGTCTATTCTTGAGAGTGACCAGAATTGAGTAAGAAATCAGGAACTTAGGAAGATTGCAGGTGTTGCCCATCCATAAGGCAAGCCGCAGTCCATTCATAAATTGGGCAGGATGAATGCTGGGAAGCTTTCTACTAGACAGGACACATCCATTGATGCATTCTCTTTTCTAATGTCTACAACCACTAACACAGTGGGATACACAGACATAGAAAAACTCGCATTGTCAAAGGACTTAGAAGAATCAGATAATTCCAAACCAAACAAACCTCCTTTCCTACCTATTCTGAGAACATGAGACAAAACCACAAACCCCACCCGAACTCACAAATTCAACTTCTTCCCCCAAGTAGGTCTGTGACTATCCGGAATGTCCTCTGACTTGTGGGCCATACTGTGTTCTCCCGAAATGGCCTGTCCTGCCTCAGATCTGGTCACCTTGGCCAACTCTGTGAAGTTGTCAGGAGCCAGTGTTGAGCCACTACCTGCTTTCTCAGGAAAGGCCCCTCTTCAGAGCACTCCTGGCATTTGGCCATCCTCACATCAGTAGGTACCAAGAATGACTGACGCTGTCCTTGGTAAATCCAACAAGTGAGCCCACTGGAACTGTGACTGGGACTGGCTCTGGGTGCCTGGCTACTTGGGTCACAAGTTCAGAGAGTTCCATCACCAAGGAAGTTAGGAAGGTCATTTCTTCGGGAACTGAATGAGGTCACTGCCGTGGCAACCACTTTGTCCTAATACTTGCTTCCAAGGGTCCCATGAGATGGAGGCTGCCCCTAATTCCTGAGACACTTTCAAAAGTTAGAATGGTATACCAACCATAGGTACCCAGGAACAGCTCTCCACACAGGCCCGGTTTGCTCCATCTCCTCTACGTTAAGGATAGAGAGTTGATTCAGACTCAACCCTTCATCCTGACCAGGTTGTTTTCCATGGAAGATTACTTTTGCTCTCTCCGGTCCTTCATAGCTGCCTACATCTTCTCCAAGGATAATTTCTGCATTGACCTTTGAGGTTTTCAGCAGGTTGAAGATCCCCTACATTCCTGTATTGTAAGAACAAATCTGTCCCTGCTCTTCTGAATACTTAAATTGATGGAACAATGTATGGTTAGTGTTATTAACATGTTCAATTAAAACCAAAACACTACCACATGGCCCTTATATGCTTCCATATAGACACTCATCATTACGTCTGGCTGGAGGTTTCCACAAGGGGCGAAGCCCAAGACAGTGTCCAAAATAAGTTCCCTTGCCCCTCATTTGCCTAAAGTCTGGGTTTCCTGGACACCCTTCCTGTGAACCAGGATTGATCAAATAGGCCTGCCATTAATAATGCTCTTTTTCTCCTTTTTGAGGCCTACTGAACGTGAGGTATAGATTCTTTATGTGATTTGGAGTCATGTGAAACCCAAGCACCTTTTCTCGTCTTTGAAGAACTCATTAGACCCAAAGGATCCCTATTCGTACTTGATGGAGGTGAGGAGCCTAACAGAGGAAGCAAGAGACTTCATCCACAATGTCTGATCTTTTTGCCATTTTGGTTTTGGATGCACACATGGGATCTTTCTTTAGATCCATCAGGTGCTGAGATTGTAAGCCACAGCCTCACACAGAGCCGAGAGGATGATTTAGACACATCCTTTTCTAAAGCAATTAATCTAAGAGCCACGGGTGATGCTCATTCATTTCCATTTGAAAGCAGTTTCTTCAGGCTTCACAAACTGGTGGTCTGAGACAAAGACCTACCTGACATTCAGGTCAACAGAACAGTAGGTAAGCAAAAGGCACAAAGCAGGGTTTCTCTACTGAGACTTTACTGGTCACACTGATATCTGAGTTTTCTGAGATCCTCCCCATTCATTTCAGGTATCCAGTAAATGGCCATGTCACAGAGCTCGGAGGTGGTACATATCTTGGACAAAAAAAAATGAGCCTATTCTGGAGAATGGCCAGAATTCAGGAAGAAAACAGGAACTAAGGAAAATAGTAGGTGTTGCCCATCGATAAGGCAAGCAACAGTCCATTCATAAATTGGGCAGGATGTGTCCTGGAATGCTTTCTACTTGTCAGGACACATGCATTGATGCATTCACTTTTCTCATATCTTCAACCACCGACAAAGTGGGATACACAGACATAGAATCACTCACCATGTCAAATGACTTATTAAAAACAGTCCACTCCAAACCAAACAAACTGCCTTTCCTACCTATTCTCAGAACATGAGACAAAACCATAAACTCACATCTACACCCTCAAAGGCATATCGTTTACCCACATAGGTCTGTGAGTAACCAGAGTGTCCTCAGACTGATAGGCCATACTATGTTCCCCCGAAATGGCCTGTCCTGTCTCAGATCTGGTCTCCTTTACCAACTCTCTAAAGTTTTCAGGAGCCATCGGTGAGTCACTACCTGCTTTCTCAAGAAAGGCCCCTCTTCAGAGCTTTCCTGGCATTTAGTGATCCACAAGAAAGACTGACTCTGTCCTTGGTAAATCCAAACAAGTGAACCCACTGGGAAAGGGACTGGGACTGGCTCTTGGTGCCTGGCTTCCTGGATCCCAAGTTCAGAGGGTTCCATCACCAAGGAAGTGAGGTAGGTCACTTCCTTCAGGAACTGAATGAGGTCACTGCCATGGCAACCACTTTGTTCTAACATTTGCTTCCAATGGCTCCATGACATGGAGGCTGCCCCTACTTCCTGTGTCACATTCACAAGTTAGAATGGTATACCAACCATAGGCACCCGGGAACAGTCAGAGTCTACTAGGGTATGGCTTACTGTCAGGAATTCAGTATTTCAAATAGAAAATAGGAAAATGAATCTAATGTGTATACAAATATATGCTAGACAAAAATCTTCCCACTGTCCTCCACAACAATGCCTTGATATTTCCTTCACCACAAGTAAGACACAATTCGTGGAGAAGAGTTTGAAAATCTGTGAATATATATCTGGAAAAAAAATGAATGGAGTTCACAACCTTGGAAGTGGTAGAGGAATTTCCAAATGTAAAAGAAAGGATAAACACTCCACAAACATGGAGCTCTGGTGGCCTAATAAATTTTTGAGAAACTGCCTCTGAGTTTGGGCCCTTGAAATATTTGTTGTTGTCAGGAGCTTTAGCTTCCTTTGTAGTGAGACCATCAAATCTGGGTCAGCATCTATGTGACATGGATGACATGGTTCCTTATTTTCTATTGAACATGAGGCAGCAGTTCTGAATTCTCTCTTTGTAGGTAAACTGAGGCCACTGGGGTCTAAGTGTCTAACCGTGTGGTCTGTGAAGCCATTTGGTCATACTCGAATTTTTGTGGTGTTATTTACTGCAGTACTCTGAGTTTGGTATTGGCTTCATGAAGTACAAGGAGATAAACTGGGACACAGTCCTAGAGGGAGTACTCTCATGTGTGGTGAGTGAGGGTCTGCAGGAGAATGCACCAACCAGGCTTCTATCCCAAAAAGCTTGCACCCATGTCCATAGCAACCTGATTCTGAACATTGCCATGAAACCTCTCCATATAACAAGATCCCTTTATTTGTAAGGGTCTGCTGGCTGCACCATGTCAGTCACAATCCATTTGGAAGCCAAGGGAAGATCCATGTGGCCCCACGACAGATGTTTTATCATACACCTGCCAACCACTGCTCTAGGCCCACTACTCAGCAGGTTCCAACTTTCTGGCATCTCTGTTCTACAACATTTTCATGAAACCCAGTCAATCAGGGCACTGTCTGGTATACTCGTGATCAGCAACAAACATCCAAAGATTTTCTAGTGCCACCTGTTCATAGGAATATCAAAAATTTTATGGTGTTTATCTAGCCAATTTTCAAGGATGAAGTTGGAGGCACTGTGGGTTTCAATTCATTCAGGAACCATGAAATAGTGAGGAAGCTCATTTCAATGAAAGCTCGGGACAACTCTCACAGGCAAGGCTTCCCAAGGAGTGGCCAAAAGGTCACATGAAGCCAGGCCCATTGAGGTTTACAATTGAGGTCCATGTGTGTTTTGACTCTCAACTATGACTGCTAAGTCTTTCTGAATAAAGTCATGTGATATCCTGGCTGAGAATCCCAGTGCTCTTTGGAAAGCCAACCTGGGCCTAGATCTCAGTCTCCAAGGGCAACTCTCATGTGCGGCCTCCTAAATTCCAAACACAATTCATGCCAATACATCGCTGAGATCTGTTCCAGAACTCAGTCTCTAAAGGGAATCACACAAGAGTTAAAGCCCAGGTTGACCCTGGAATCTTTTCCAACCGTAACACAAATGACCACAATTAAACCAAAACACTCCAACATGGCCCTCATCTTCTTCCATATAGACAGTCATAATAAACTCTGGTTGGAGGTTTCCATGAGGGGCGCAGCCCAAGACAGTGTTCAAAATAAGCTCACTTGCCACTCATTTGCCTAAAGTCAGGGTGACATGGAAACCCTTCCTGTGAACGAGGGGTGATCAAATAGGCCTGCCATTAATAGTGCTCTACTTCTCCAATTTGAGGCCTACTCTCTGTGGGGTATAGATTCTTTATGAGAATTGGGGTCATGAGAAAACCCAAGCACCTATAGGCTACCCTCTGAAGGGATTTGAAGAACCCATTTTAGTGAACCAAGGAGTTGGATCAAAAGACTTTAGATATAGGGTTTTGGTTAGAGAGTGAATGTAAATTTCAGCATATGTGAAGAGTCAGCCACAGTGATGAACTGGGGAAAATGTGTAGGAAAGCAGATATCAATAGAGATATTAGGAAATCAGGCAAAGTACAAAGAGAGTGATAGGATAAGACATTTTTAACAGGGTTGAGTTTGAATATACAATCTTAGGAAGAAACAAATATGTAGTCACCAATAGGAATGATATTCGAGATCATTAGTGAATCAGGACATGGATGTTGTTAGTAATACATGCTCACTTTCAATATAGGCTTTGGTACAATCATAAGTGTGACACTTGCATTTTTTGTCAGGAATATTACTGTGATGAAATGCATATGTATATCAGGTGACTAGAATATTTCTTCCACCATTTTTGAAAGCAATATTTTAAAGGCTTATAAATTAGTATTGGGGATACAAATAGGTATACCCTGGGTCTATGAATATAGAGATGATTCTTTAATAGACCATACTGTGAATAAATAATATAACTGGTTCAAAATTTAAATAATGGATTGAATTGATATCTGAAAATATACAAGAAATCTTACATTGATATACATACATTCATTCCGAACAGTTATACATCTAATGATAATATTAGTGTTACGGTTTATTATGAAGAGTGTGTGAGTTTTGTTTCAAAAGTGATTATGGAAATCGAAAATAATGTGTTTGGAAAGAATCTCATGAAAGGAACAGTCAAGAAACATGGAGGAATACATGTCTTCTCAAGTAGGAAGTGATTGAAATTGAACCAAATGCCTATAAATTTGTAAAATTGTGGATGAAATGATATATCCTATATTGCCCATAAACTGCAGAAATAGTAATGTACCAGTGTTGAATAAAAATGAACTTCAAAATACACATCATGTCCCATAGGTGTCTACTTGCATTGATGTTAAACTGGGTGAGTCACTGTAGAAATATTAGGATTTCTTAGCACCATTCCCTGAAGTTAGTTTTCAGTACTAGGAAACAAATATGTATTTCAGTGGATGTATATTTCTAAGAATAATCTTGTGAAAAATTGATTATATATCCCCATACAGGAACATGAATGAATTTAGGCAGTGTATAGTAAGACACTTATATTTCATATTTTGAAAATCTGGAGACTATATATATATATATAGACACAAACACACACACATTATAATGTAGCAATATATATGCCAATTGAAATTCATCATGAAAAATAACTCATCTGCATATCAAAAAATATTCATTATACTGAACATGGATTATGTATAATGTTGTTCATCTAGGAAGGTCACCCATGGGTTGAATTTTTAGTTCCAACAGCCTTTAGGAGAAGTGATCTCTTCTCACAATTTGTATCTGCCAAGTCAGCCACCTCACAAGAATGTACGTGTGAAACCAGGTAGGATTCTATTTTTGCATATAAAAATACATGTGCTTAATAGGCTAAAGAGAAAGAGAGACAGAAATTCACATATTTCTTAACTTTAAAAACACATGGAGAATTATTTCAACAAATAATTGACTAGATTTATAACTCCTACCTTATATCATGCAAAAGGCAAGTACAACTACACACCATGCCTCTTCTGAACTGCTTGTATTTCTATTCTGTTTTGGTTATTTTCCTCATCATATTAGTATTAGTAGTCAGAGTCTATAAGGGTATGGGCTAGTGACAAGGATTCAGTATTTCGAATGAAAAATTGAAAAATGAATCCAATGTGTATGCAAATATGTGCTACAAAAAAATCTTCCTTCTCTCATATAGAAGAATGACTTGACATTACCATTGCCCCAAGTAAGTCACAATTAGAGGAGAAGAGTTAGAAAATCTGTAAATATATATCTGCAACGAAAATGCTCAGGAGTGCACAACCTTGGAGGTGGTAGAGGAGTTTCCAAAAGTAAGTGACATGGGAAATACTCCACAGACATGAAGATCTGCTGGCCTAAACACTTCTTGAGAAACTGCCTTTGAGGTTGGGCACTTGAAATATATGTTGTTTTCAGGAGCTTTCGCTTCCTTTATAGTGAGACCATCTAAGCTGGGTCTGCATCTATGTGACCTGGAGGACATGGCATCTTATTTTCCAATGAACATGAGGCAGCAATGCTGAATTCTCTCGTTGTAGGTAAACTATTGCCACTGGGGGCTAAGTGTCTCCCCGTGTGGACTGTGAAACCATTTGGTCATCTTCCACTTTTCGTGGTGTTTCTTGCTGCTGCACTGGTAGTTTGGTATTGGCATCACGAAATACAAGGAGTTCAACTGGGACACAGTGCTGGAGGGAGTTCTGTCACGTGTGGTACGTGTACCCTGGTCTACAGTAGAATGCACCAACCAGGCTTCTATCCCACATAGCTTGCCCCCTTGATCATAGCAACCTGATTCTAAACATTACTCTGAAACTTCTCCATATAACAAGATGCCTTTATATACAATGGTCTGATGGCTGCACCATGTCTGTCTCAAGACAATTGAAAGTCAATGGCAGATCCACATGGCCCCACCACAGATGTTTTATCACACACCTTCCCACCACTGCTCTAGGCCCACTACTCTGCAGTCTCCAACTTTCTGGCATCTCTGTTCTAAACATTTTCATGAAGCCCAGTCAATCAAGGCACTGTCTGGTATACTCATGATCAGCAAAAGTACATCAAAAGGTTCTCCAGTGCCATCTGGTCATGAAAATTTCTAAACATTCATGGTATTGATCTAGACAAATTTCAAGGATAAAGGTGGAGGCACTGTGGGTTTCAATTCATTCAGGGACCATTAAATGTTGAGGAAGCTCATTTCAATGAAAGATCTGGAGAACACTCACAGGCAAGGCTTCCCAAAGAGTGGCCAAAAGGTCACATGAAGCCAGGCCCATTGAGGTCTACAATGTGAGGTCCATGTGTGTTTTGACTCTCAACTATGGGTGCCAAGTCTTTCAGAATAAAATCATGTGATATCCTAGCTGAGATTCTCAGTACTCTTGGGAAAGCCACCCTGGGCCTAGATCTCAGTTTCAAAGGGCGACTCTCATGTGTGGCCTCCTGAAATCGCAACACAATTCATGGCAATACTTATCTGAGGTCAGTTCCAGAACTCATTCTCTAAGGGGAATCACACCAGTGTTCAAGCCCAGTTGGACCCAGTCATCTCTTCCATCTGCCACACAAATGACCACAATTAAAACCAAAACACTCCCACATTGTCCTCATCTTCTTCCACATAGACACTCCTCATAACCTCTGGCTGGAGTTTTTCATGAGGGGCACAGCCCAAGACAGTGGCCCAAATAAGCTTTCTTGCCCCTCATTTGCCTAAAGTCAGGGTGGCCTGGACACCCTTCCTGTGAACCAGGAGTGATTAAATAGGCCTGCCATTAATACTGCTCCACTTCTCCACTTTGAGGCCTTCTTACTGTGGGGTTTAGTTTCTTTTTTAAAAAAAAAATTGAAATTTAATTGGAAAGTTAAAAAAAATTGTATTGCAGAATATTAAATTTCTTATGCAAAAGCCTTTATCTTGTTTGTGAGGGAAACCTTGATGCCTTGCCAATCTGGTTATATGGAGACACTGAAAATTTTCTGTTACATACTACATGGATGAATGGCTACAGCACATCGTTTTTTTCAAACTGAAAGGCAGATAACAGCAAGTAAGATAACAAATAAAAGCCAATTTTATTAAAAAATAAAGTTGTAAAATGTCTCAAATATTGGAAATTAAATTCCTTTTTTTTTCTTTTTTTTGGTTGTTCAAAAGCTCATGCTATATCATCTTTCATACATTTGACTCATTTGGGTTATGAACTCCCATTTTTACCCCAATACAAATCGTAGAATCACATCAGTTACACACTCACGTTTTTACATAATGGCATATTAGTGATTGTTGTATTCTTCTACCTTTCCTATCCCCTACTATCCCCCTCCCCTCCCCAACCATCTACCCTCTATACCTCATCTGCTATTGTTCAATTCTCTCCCTTGTTTCCCCCCCTTTCCCCTCACAACCTCTTATATGGAATTTTGTGTAACATTAAGTGTCTCCTACCATTTCCATATGCTTTCCATTCTCTCTCCCTTTCTCTCCCCCCACTCATCTCCATTTAGTGTTAATATTTTCCTCATGCTCTTCTTCCCTGTTCTGTTCTTATTTGCTCTCTTTATATCAAAGAAAACATTTGGCATTTGTTTTTTAAGGATTGGCTAGCTTTGCTTAGCATTATATGTTCTAATGCCATCCATTTCCCTTCAAATTCAATGATTTTTGTCATTTTTTAATGCTGCATAATACTCCATTGAGTATAGATGCCCCTTTTTTATCCATTCGCCTATGGAAGGTCATCTAGTTTGGTTCCACAGTTTAGCTATTATGAATTGTGCCGCTATGATCAGTGATGTGGCAGTATCCCTATAGTGCGCTCTTTTAAGATCCTCAGGGAATAGTCCGAGAAGTGAGATAGCTGGGTCAAATGGTGGATCCTTTCCCTGCTTTCCCAGGTATCTCCATACTGCTTTCCAAATTGGCCTCAACATTTTCCAGTCCCACCAGCAGTGTACAAGTGTACCCTTTTCCCCACATCCTCGCCAACACTTATTGTTGTTTGATTTCATAATGGCTGCCAATCTTACTGGAGTGAGATGGTATCTTAGGGTGGTTTTGACTTGAATTTCCCTAACTGCTAGAGATGGTGGGCATTTTTTCATGTTCTTGTTGATGGATTGTATGTCCTCCTCTGTGAAGTTTCTGTTCAGGTCCTTGGCCCATTTGTGGATTGGTTTATTTGTTATCTTATTGTTTAATTTTTGAGTTCTTTGTATATTCTAGATATTAGGGCTCTATCTGAAGTGTGAGGGGTAAAAATTTGTTCCCAAGATGTAGGCTCTCTATTTACCTCTCTTATTGTTTCTCTTGTTTCGAAAAAAACTTTTTAGTTTAAATAAGTCCCATTTGTTGATTCTTGTTATTAACTCTTGTGCTATGGCTGTCCTATTAAGGAATTTGGAGCCCAACCCCACAGTATGTACATCGTAGCCAAATTTTTCTTCTATTAGATGCATTGTCTCTGATTTTATATCTTGCTCCTTGATCCATTTAGAGTTAACTTTTGTGCATGGCGAGAGAAAGGGATTCATTTTCATTTTGTTGCATATGGATTTCCAATTTTCCCTGGACCACTTGTTGAAGATGCTATCCTTCCTCCATTGCATGCTTTTAGGCCCTTTTTCAAATATAAGAAAGTTGTACTTTTGTGGATTGGTTTCTGTGTCCTCTATTCTGTACCATTGGTCCAGCTGACTTTTGTGATACCAGTACCACGCTGTTTTTGTTACTATTGCTTTGTAGTACAGTTTGAACTCTGTTATCGCTATACATCCTGATTCACACTTCCTGCTTAGAATTGCTATTGCTATTCTGTGTCTATTGTTTTTCCATATGAAATTCATGATTGCTTTAAATATTTCTACAAGAAATGCCATTGGGATTTTGATTGGCATTGCATTAAACCTGTAGAGAACTTTGGGTAATATCGCAATTTTGATGATGTTAGTTCTGCCTATACATGAACAGGGTACATTTTTCCATCTTCTAACATCTTCTTCTATCTCTTTCTTTAGAGTTATGTAACTTTCATTGTATAAATCTTTCACCTCTTTTTTTAGGTTGATTCCCAAGTATCTTATTTTCTATGAGGATATTGTGAATGGAGTGGTTTTCCTCATTTCAATTTCAGAAGTTTTGTTGCTGATATACAGGAATGCCTTTGATTTTTTCTTGTTGATTTTATATACTGGCACTTTGCTGAATTCATTTATTAACTCTAGCAGTTTCTTTGCATACCCTTTAGGGTTTGTTAAATATATTATCATGTCATCCTCAAATAGCGAATATTTAAGTACTTCTTTTTCTATTTTTATGCCTTTAATTTCTTTTGTCTGTCTAATTGCTCTGGCTAGTATTTCAAGAACTAAACTGAATAGAAGCGGTGATAGAGGGCATCTCTGTCTTGTTCCAGATTTTAGAGGGAATGCCTTCAGTGTTTCTCCATTTAGGATGATGCTAGCCTGAGGTTTAGCATATATAGCTTTTACCATGTTGAGGTAAGTTCTTGTTATCCCTAATTTTTATAGTGTTTTGAACATAAAGGAATGCTGTACTTTGTCAAACGCTTTATCTACATCTATCGAGATGATCATATGGTTTTTGTCTTTAAGTCTATTGATGTGGTGGATTACATTTATTGATTTCCATAAATTGATCCAGGCTTGCATCCCAGGGATGAATCCTACTTGATCATGAAGCACAATTATTTTGATATGCTTTTGTATTCAATTCACCATGATTTTATTGAGAATTTTTGCATCCAAGTTTATTAGAGGTATTGGTCTGTAGTTTTCTTTCTTTGAAGTGTCTTTGTCTGGTTTTGGAATCAGGGTGATGTTGGCCTCATAGAATGAATTTGGAGGAACTCCTTCTTTTTCTATTTTTTGAAATTGCTTGAAAAGTATTGGTATTAATTCTTCTTTGAGGGTTTTGTAGAACTCCACTGTATACCTATCCGGTCCAGGGCTCTTTTTGGTTGGTTGTTTTTTGATGGTTTCTTATTTTTCTTCCTTTGTTATTGGTCTATTTAAATTGTGGGTGTCTTCCTGACTCAATCTGGGCAGATCATATGACTTAAGAAATTTATCGATATCTTCTTTATCTTCTATTTTATTGGAATATAGGGTTTCAAAATACTTTCTAATTATCTTCTGTGTTTCTGTAGTGTGTGTTGTGATATTTCCATCTTTATTCCATATGTTAGTAATTTGAGTTCTCTCTCTTCTTCTCTTCGTTAGCATGGCTAAGGGCCTGTCGAACATATTTATTTTTTCAAAGAACCAACTCTTATTTATTTCAATTTTTTCAATGTAGATTTTTTGTTTCAATTTCATTGATTTCTCCTCTAATTTCAATTATTTCTTGTCTTCTACTACATTTGATGTTCTTTTGCTCTTCCTTTTCTAGGTTTTTGAGGTGTAGTGTGAGTTCATTTATTTGTTGTTGTTTTTTTCTTTTTTTGAGGAAAGAATTACAAGAAATGTATTTCCCTCTTAAAACGACTTTCATTGTGTCCCATACAAACCGGTATGTTGTGTCTCTATTGTCATTTGTCTCTAAGAATTTTTTTATCTCCTCCTTTATGTCTTCTGTAACCCACTGATCATTCAGTAACATATTGTGCATTTTCCATGTGATGTAGAATTTTTCCTTCCTTTTTTTTTTCATTGATTTAAAGTTTCAATCCATTATGATCAGATATGGTGCATGGTATTATCTCCATACCTTTATATTTACTAAGAGTTTCCCTATTGCATAATATATGGTCTATATTGGAGTAGGATCAATGTGCTGCTGAGAAGAACGTGTATCCACTTGATGATGGTTGATATATTTTATATATGTTGGTTACGTCTAGGTTATTGATTGTGCTATTGAGTTCTATAGTATCTTTATTCAGCTTTTGTCTGGAGGAAGGCAAGAGACTTCATCCACTATGACTGCCCTTTTTGCCATTTTAGTTTTGGATGCACACATGGGATCTTTCTTTAGATCCATCAGGTGCTGAGAATCTAAGCCACAGGCTCACACAGGGCCAAGATGCAGATTCAGAAACATCCCTTTCCAAAGCAATTAAGCAAAGAGCCACAGGTGATGCACATTTATTTCCATTTGAAAACTCTTTTCTTCAGTCTTCACAAAGGGGTTGCCGGAGGCAAAGACCTTCCTGACATTCAGGGCAACAGACAGGGAAGCAAAAGGCCCAAAGCAGGGTTTCTCCACTGAGACTTTCTTGGTCACACTGATATCTGAGTTTTCTGAGATACTCGCCATTCCCTTCAGCTATCCAGTACATTGCCATGTCACAGTGCTTGGGGTGGTACATATCTTGGACACAAAACCATGAGCGTATTCTAGAGAGTGGCCAGAATTCAGGAAGAAAACAGGAACATAGGAAGATGGCGAGTGTTGCCCATTTATAAGGCAAGCTGCAGTTCATTCATAAATTGCACAGGATGAATGCTGGGAAGCTTTCTAGTAGACTGGACAAATCCCTTGATGCATTTTCTTTTCTAATGTCTACAACCACGGACACAATGGGATATATAGACTCAGAAACACTCGCCTTGTCAAATGACTTACTAGAAACAGTCCACTCCAAAACTAACAAACCACCTTTCCTACCTATTCTGAGAACAGGAGACAAAACAACAAACCCACAACCACACCCACAAAGACACCTCCTTCCCCCAGTAGGTCTCTGACTATCCAGAGTGTCCTCTGACTGGTGGGCCATGATATATTCCCCCATATTGGGGTGTCCTGTCTCTGATATGGTCTCCGTGGCCAACTCTGTGATGCTGTCAGAAGCCAGCGATGAGCCACTACCTGCTTTCTCAGGAAAGGCCCCTCTTCAGATCTTCCTGGCATTTGGCCAACCTCACATCAGTATGTACCAAGAAAGACTGACTCTGTCCTTGGTAAATCCAAACAAGTTTGACCACTGGGACTTGCACTGGGACTGGCTTTGGGTGCCTGGCTTCCTGGATCCCATGTTCAGAGAGTTTCATCACCAAGGAAGTAAGTTGAGTTCATTTCCTTCAGGAACTGAATGAGGTCACTACCCTGGCAACCACATTTTCCTAACAGTTCCTTCCGAGGGTCCCATCAGATGGAGGCTGCACCTACTTGCTCTGACATTTTCACAAGTTAGAATGGTATATCAACCGTAGGCACCCGGGATCAACTCTCCACACAGGCCTGGTTTGGTCCATCTTCACTACATTAAGAAAAGAGAGGCTGATTCAGACACATCCTTTCATCATGACCAGGATGTTTTCCATGTAAGATGACTTTTGCTCTCTCAGGTCCCTCATAGCTGCCTACATCTTCTCCAGGGATTATTTCTGCATGGACTTTTGATGTTGTCAGCTGGTGGAAGATCCCCTACCTTCCTGTATTGTAAGACCAACTCTGTTTCTGCTCTTCTGTAAATGAGATTGAGGGAACAGTGTATGGTTAGGGTTAATAGCATGTTCGATTTGGGTTAGGAATAATTATGCTGGATGAATAATGGTATTGGGAACCTGTGATATTTATAAGAATATAGACGTGAAATATATGTATGAGAACAGAGATCTAGGAAAGATTTGAAGCCCAGATAGGAATTGAAACCACGATTGGTATACTTAGCTTGAATTATGTTCTGCACCGAGGTCTCAGATAAATTGATATACAATGGCATAGGACCGTGTACCTCGGATGTTTGAATGTAGAAGAGAACATGCAGTCAAAAAGGGATAGTCTGTAGGATTAGGAAGATAGTCAGTAGGTTTAGGAAGAATAGTGAGTATAGGAGTTGGACCAAAAGTTCTTTAGCAATAGGGTTTCAGATAGAGAGTGAATGTAAATGTCAGCACATTTGAAGTTACAGTCACAATGATGAACTGGGGACAATATGTAGAAAAGCAGATATCAATAGGGACATTAAGAAATCAGGCATAGTATAAAGTGAGTGATAGGATTAGATATTTTCAAAAGGCTTGAGGTTGAATATATAATCTTAGGAAAAAAACAAATATGTAGTAACAAAGAGGATTGACATTTGAGAGCATTACTCAACCTGGACAGATGTTTTTAATAATCCATGCTCACTTTCCATTTAGGCTTTGGTACAATCATAAGTGTGACCTTTGCATTTTGTGTCCAGAATACTACTGTGATAAATGTATATGTAGATCAGGTGACATGAGTCTTTCTTCCACCATTATGGGGAGCAATATCCTGAAAACTTATAAATTAGTACTGGGGATACGAAAAGGTGTACCCTGTGTTGATGATTATTCAGATGATGCATGAATAGACCATATTGTGAATAAAGTATATAACTGGTTCCAACTTTAAATAATGGATTGAATTTGCATCTGAAAAAAATTTATGAAATCTTATATTGATATACATAAATTCATTCCAACCTGTTATGTATCTAATGGTAATATTAGGGTTACAGTTTATCATGAAGAGTGAGTTTTGCTTGAACAATGATAATGGAATCATAAATAATGTGTTTAGAATGAAGTCAAGTGAAAAGAACAGTAGAGAAATATGGAGGAATACATGTGTTCTGAAATAGTAAGTAATTGAAAGTGAACCAAATGCCTATAAATTTGTGAAGTTGTGAATGAAAAAAATATATCCTATGTTGTACATAAACTGAAGAAATTTTAATGTACCAGTGTTTAATAAAAATGAACTTCAAAATACACATCATGTCCCATAGAAATCTATTTGCATTGATGTTAAACTGGGTCAGTTACAGTAGAAATATTAGGATTTGTAAGCACCATTCACTGAACTTAGTTTTCAGTAGTAGGAAACCAATATGTATTTCAGGTGGTTGAGTATTTCTTAGAATAATCTTGTGTAAAGTTGATTATACACCCAAATACATGAATACGAATGAATTTAGGGAGTGTATAATAAGATACATATATTTCATATTTTGGAAATTCTGGAGAATATATATATATATATATATATATATATATATATATATATATATATACACAAATACACACACAAACACACACACACACAAATTAATATGTAGAAATATATATGCCAATTGAAATTCATCATAAAATATAATTCATCCACATATCCAAAAATATTCATTTTACTTAACATGGATTTATGTATAATGTTTTTTACTAGGAAGCTCACCCATAGGTTGAATTTTCAGTTCAATCAGTATTTAGGGGGAGTCATCTCTTTTCACAATTTTTATATTCCAATGTCAGTGAGCTCACAAGAATGTACGTGGGATACCAGGTAGGATAGTATATGTGCATAAAAAATACATGTGCTGAATAGGATACAGAGAAAGGGAGACAGGAATTTACATATGTGATAACTTTAAAAACTCATGAAGAAATATTATAATAAAAAGTTGACTAGATTTAAAACACATACTCTTGATAAAGCAGAAGGCAAATACAAGTATACACCATGCTTCCTATGAAAGGACTGTATTTCTATTCAGTTAGGTTTCTTTTTCTCCATCATATTAGGATTAGTAGTCAGATTCTAGTAGGGTATGGGTTGGTGTCAGGGATTCAGTATTTCAAATGGAAAATAGAAAAATTAATCTAATGTGTATGCAAACATGTACTACAGGAACAATTTCCCACTCTCTTCCAGAACAATGGCTTGACATAACCATCACTCCAAGTAAGACACAATTAGAGGAGAGGAGTTAGAAAATCTGTGAATACATATGAGAAATGTAAAATGCTCAGAAGTTCACAACACTGGAAGTAGAAGAACAGTTTCCAAAAGTAAGGGAGAGGGTAAACACTTCACAAACATGGAGCTCTGCTGTCCTAAAGACTTCTTGAGAAACTTCCTCTGTGGTTGGGCACATGAAATATTTGTAATTGTCAGGAAATTTAGTTTCGTTTGTAGTGACACCATGAAATCTGGGTCTGCATCTATGTGACCTGGAGGACATGGTTCCTTATTTTCTAATGAAAATGAGGCAGCAGTTCTGAATTCTCTCTTTGTAGGTAAACTGTGGCCACTGGGAGCTAAGTGTCTTCCCGTGTGGTCTGTGAAGCCATTTGGTCATGCTCCAATTTTCAGGGTGTTTCTTACTCCTGAACTGGGAGTTTCGTATTAGATTCATGAAATACAAGGAGTTCAACTGTGACACAATGATAGAGGGAGTTCTGTCACGTGTGGTTTGTCATGGTCGACAAGAGAATGTACGAACCAGGCTTTAATCCCACATAGCTTTCCCACTTGACTATAGCAACCTGATTCTGAACATTGCCCTGAAACCTCTCCATATAAAAAGATGCCTTTACATATAAGGGTCGGCTGCCTGCACCATGTCAGTCGCAAGTCTTTTGGAAGCCAATGGAAGATCCAGGTGATCCTACCAAAAATATTTATTTACACACCTACAGTCCACTGCTCTATGCCCACTACTCAGCAGGCTCCAACTTACTGGCATCTCTGTTCTACAACATTTTCACGAAACCCAGTCAATCAAGGCACAGTTTGGAACCATCATGATCAGCAACAGGACATTCAAAGTTTATCCAGTGCCACCTGGTCATGGAAATTTCAAAAATTTCATGGTATTTATCTAGCCATTTTTCAAGGATGAAGTTGGAGGCACTGTGGGTTTCAATTAATTCAGGAACCATTAAATGGTGAGGAAGCTCATTTCAATGAAAGCTCTGGAGATCACTCACGGGGAAGGCTTCCCAAAGAGTGGCCAAAAGGTCACATGAATCCAGGCCCATTGAGGTATACAAAGTGAGATCCATGTGTGTTTGTATTCTCAACTAAGGGTCCCAAGTCTTTAAGAATTAAATCATGTGATATCCTGGCTCAGAATCCCCGAGCACTGTGGAAAGCCATCCTGGGCCTAGATCTCAGATTACAAGGGTGATTCTCATGCGTGACCTCCTAAAATCCCAACACTATTTTTTGCAATACTTCTCTGAGGTCAGTTCCAGAACTCAGTCTCTAAGGGTAATCACACCAGAGTTCAAGCTCCGGTGGACACAGTCATCTCTTCCAACTACCACACAATTGACCACAATTAAAACCAAAACACTCCCATATGGACCTCATCTCCTTCCATATAGACACTCATCATAACCTCTGGCTGGAGGTTTCCATGAGGGGCGCAGACCAAGACAGTATCCACAATAATCTACCTTGCCCCTCATTTGCCTAAAGTCAGGGTGGCCTGGACACGCTTCCTGTTAACCAGGAGTGATCAAATAGGCCTGGTGTTAATACTGTTCTGCTTGTCCAATTTGAGGCCTACTGACTGTCAGATATTGATTCTTTATGTGAATTGGAGTCATGAGAAAACCCAAGCACCTATGGGCTAGCCTCTGCAGGTTTTGAAGAACTCGTTTGACCCAAAGGATTCCTATTCTCACTTGATGGAGGTCAGGAACCTTACAGAGGAAGGCTAGAGACTTCATGCCAATGACTGCTCTTTTGGCCATTTTGGTTTTGAATGCACGCATGGGAAATTTCTTTAGATCCCTCAGGTGCTGAGAATCTAAGCCACTGCCTCATACAGAGCCAAGGGGCTGATTCAGACACATCCCTTTTCAAAGCAGTTAAGGAAAGAGCCACATGTATGCCCAATAATTTCCATTTGAAAACTGTTTTCTTCAGGCTTCACAAAAGGGTGGCCTGAGTCAAAGACCTTCCTGAAATTCAGGAAAACAGAACAATAGGTAAGCAAATGGTCCAAAGCAGGGTTGCTCCACTGAGAATTTCCTGGTCACACTGATACTTGAGTTTTCTGAGATGCTTGCCATTTCTTTCAGCTATCCAGTACATGGCCAGTCACAGAGCTTGAAGGTGGTACATATCGTGAACAAAAAACCATGGTCCTATTCTGTAGAGTGGCCAGAATTCAGAAAGAAAACAGGAACTTAGGAATATAGCAGGTATTGCGCATCAATAGGGCAAGCTACAGTCCATTCATAAATGGGGCAATTTGAATGCTGAGAAGCTATCTACTAGACAGGACACATCCATTGATGCATTCTCTTTTCTAATGCATACAACCACGGACACAGTGAAATACTGAGACATAGAAACACTCGCCATGTCAAAAGACTTACTAGAAACACTAAACTTCAATCCAAACAAACCGACTTTAATACCTATTCTAGGAAAATGAGACAAAACCACAAACCCACAACAACACCCACAAAGGCACCTCCTTCCCCCAAGTAGGTCTGTGACTATCCAGAGTGTCCTCTGACTTGTGGGCCAAAATATGTTCCCCCAAATTGGCCTGTCCTGTCTCAGATCTGGTCTCCTTGGCCAACTCTGTGAAGTTCTCAGTAGCCAGCGGTGAGCCACTACCTGCTTTCTCAGGAAAAGCCCTGCTTCAGAGATTTCCTCTCATTTGGCCTTCCTCACATCTGTAGGTACCAACAAAGACTGACTCTGTCCTTGCTGAATCCAAACAAGTGAGACCACTGGGACTGGAACAGGGACTGGCTCTGGGTGCCTGGCTTCCTGGATCCCAAATTCAGAGAGTTCCATCACCAAGGAAGTTAAGTGAGGTCCCTTCCTTCAGAAATTGAATGAGGTCACTGTCTTGGCAACCACTTTGTCCTAACTGTTGCTTTCAAGGGTCCCATGATACGGAGGCTGCCCCTACTTTCTGTGACACTTTCACAAGTTAGAATGGTATATCAACAATAGGCACCCAGGAATAGATCTCCACACAGGCCTAGTTTGGTCCAACTTCTCTACGTTAAGAAGAGAAGCTGATTCATACACAACCTTTTATCCTGACCAGGTTGTTTGCCATGGAAGATGACTTTTGGTCTCTCAGGTCCTTCATAGCTGCCTACGTCTTCTCCAGGGATCATTTCTGCATGTACCTTTGAGGTTCTCAGGAGGTGGAAGATTCCCTACATTTCAGTATTGTAAGATCAACTCTTTCCCTGCTCTTCTGTAAAGTTAGATTGAGGGAACAGTGTATGGTTATGGTTAATAACATGTTCGGTTTGGGTTAGAAATCATTCTGCTGGATGAATAATGGTATTGGGAACTTGCTATGTGTATAAGAATATATAGGTGAAATATATGTATGAAAACAGAAATCTAAGTATGATTTGAAGTCCAGAAGGGCATTGGGCTCTTGATTGGGATATGCAGCTTTGAATTACGTTCTGCAGAGGTGTCTCAATTAAATCGATATACAATGCCATAGGACCTTGTACCTTGGATGAATTAATGTAGAAGGAACATCTAGTCGAAAAGGGATAGTCCGTAGTGAAAGGTTAATAAAATAGGTACTTGTCACTTCCTGTTTTTCTGTATGCTTAACAAAACACTGTTGAAATCTTGAGAAATGTTTGCTAATCTTGTTTCCAGAATGTTCTGTTCCCAACTGCCAAACTGCAGAATGTACTCCCTCACTCAGTGTCATGCAAACCGCCCACATGCCCTCACCCATTAGTAAACTTCCCTCTCTTCCCTCTCCAAGGAAAGTATATAAGCTGTGCTTAAGGTGTTCTCAGGGCTCTCTGCTCTATTTAAGTGAGTTCTGAGCCACAGCATGCTGAACCCCAAATAAACCCATTGCTGTTGCATGAGACAGACTCTTGGTGGTCTCTTCCTTCGACACTCGCCCGACCTTTACATATTGAGGTTCCACAGAGTTCTGGCAGTGGCAGACGAGAGACCCCAATGGGCTCCTCTCGGAGCAAGTAAGGCACCTCTTTCTGGTTTCAGGTTTCATGTTAGGGCTTGGCAAAATCTCTGGCGATGAAGAGCCTGAGCTCCCTCCGAAGGTGGCTGAGAGACGTGTCACGGAGACACAGGGCACCTCCCTGGGGGACGCCGCAGAAAACTCGGGAAATTAAGGAACAATAGTCTCCTCAACTCAGTGATATTTTGTTTCAGATTCGGTATTGTCATCCCATCGGGTTTTGCCGGCTACTCATTCCTGGTTTCAGTGTTTGACGTCCATTGCCTGTGTTTATGGTCTTGTCTTATCTGTGTCATGTGTCCTTGCTTTTGCTGTTTGTGTACCTTTCATTATGGGACAGAGCAGTTCAATGCCTCTGTCCCTGACCCTTGATCACTGGAACAAAGTCCGCTTAAGAGCTCAGAATCTTTCTTGTTTTAGTAAAATGCTGGACCTGGCAGAATCTCTGTGCCTCAGAATGGCCCACCTTTGAATTCGGATGGCCCCTAGAAGGATCTTTCTACTTCGCACTAATTTAAAAATTCAGAGATATTATCTCAGCCGGGGACACATAGCCATCTGGATCAACAGCCATATATCTTAACTTGGCAGAACATCTGCAAATCTCCTCCTCCATGGGTGAAGCCTTTCCTTGCCCCTGCCTCTGCTCCTACTCCTTCCCCCATGATCTCTCAAACCCTCTCAACCTCCTCCTCCTCCACCCCCTGTTCTCCCCGAGTCACAGATTTGACTCTACTGGACTCTTCTTCCCTTACTAATCCCCTGCCCTTGTCCCCTAACCCACAACACCCTCAAATGGATTTCCCTGCTGCTGACTCAGCCTCTTTACCATTGGAGGAAGCTAAGCCGGTAATAGGGTCTGATAATGGACCGGTGTTCATGGCCCAGGTATGTCAGGGGTTAGCCAGGAACCAGGGAATTAATTGGAAGTTATATTGTGCTTATAGACACCCGAGTTCAGGACAGGCAGATAGAATAAATTGAACCATTAAAGAGACCTTAAGAAAATTAAACTTAGAGAACAGCATAAAAGATTGGACTATGCTCCTGCCTTATGCAATGTTTCATGCAAGAAATACTCCCTCTGTTTCTTTGAGTAACCTTAGCCCCTGTGAAATTCTCTATTGTTGCCCTCCTGCAGTAAGGGACCTAAGCCCGACTCAAAGACCTAACCATTCCATCCACACCCCCTTGCTTGACAGACTTAAAGCTCTAAAAAGAACTCAGTGATACCTGTGTAAACAGCTGGCCACTGCCTACCAAACTGGGGACAAAGGGACTCCACATCGATATCAAGTAAGAGACTTCATCTACGTAAGACGACATCAGGTATCATGCTTGAAACCCCGCTGGAAAGGACCATAGCCGGTGCTACTTATAACACCTCCAGTGGTAAAGGTAGATGGAATCAATTTCTGGATCCATGCCTCTCATCTCAAGCCTGCGCCCTGTCCAGACTCTGGCTGGAAACTGGAAAAGACTGGTAAAACCTTCAAATTGCGTATTCGCCATGTGGATAAGTCTGTGGACTCTCTCCTTGGCCACAAGTAGTCCTAAGCCACATCAGCCCATTCAGCAGTGATGGCTGATCACAAATCCTACTGGAAAAGAAGTATAATCTATCTCGCATACAGCCCCCTGAGGGACCTGGTGGCCATCATTCCTCCCAGACATTTGTCAGCTGGCTATAGGTCTTACCTATTGGGATATCCCTGATGAAGAGGATACCACTAAAATTCCATTAAATTACTTCTGTAGCATAGATAATGGAAACAAACATTATGGATGAATTGACATGCAAGCCAGATGCAGGTTGGCTAGCCTAGATTACTATGTTTGCCGGGCAGACTCTCAAAGCCACAGTCACGGCTGTGTGGGGGGAAAGCCGACTTCTTCTGTAAGTCATGGGGATTTGAGCAAACAGGGGCTGCCTGATGGAACCCAAACTCCTCATCAAATTCAGTACACATCATTGGCCATATTACCAATTAGATAAGAAGAACCGATGGCCCCCAGAGGGGTCTCTAGATCCTCAAATTCTGCGTGACCTTTTCCCTCCTTCACTCACATCCTGAACTATGCTTCTCCAATAGATCCTCACCCTCAGCCTTCTGCTCCAGACATTCTGCTGTCACTCCCACCTCAGCAACCTGATTTCTCTCCTCCAATTACTAGATCAAAAACCCAAACCTCTGCCGGTTCTCAGACCATTGCCTCCTTGCTGAGGCAGCAGTTACTGAAGTACCCCTCCACCCACTCACTCCTCTCTTGTCCTGTCAGTGCCCGCACCGGGTCCCGCCAGGTCTTCTTACCAGCTAAACCAAAGCTCAAACCAGCTGAGGAGAGCCCTCAGTCCCCTATCTAAGATAAGATGTAATAAAAATGGCCTTTAAAGTTGGTTTGTCATCACTGAAAACAGTTTACTAATAATTAAACGTCCCTCATATGCGTTTTGAGATACTCACTCCCATCATCCTCTCTGCTCTACCTGTTCTACTGCTCAAGTTTTTGTTGCTAGGAAAATCTCAAACCCGTTTCCCATTATTCTTTTACATCTCTCCTTCCTCATTCTCAGATCCACGGAGCTGATCACAGCCCACCTTCCCCGTCTTCACCCTCTGCACTAGGCCCACAGAAAAGTCTTAACTGACCTTCTCCAGAAGTCTTCACCATGGCTGACTTTAGGACTTTCAGCAAAAGAGTCCCTATAAAAGAGTTCAATGTAGATAAACTTCCTCTTTTCGTGTTGCCCTGTTCTACTTGGCCAGTGGCTAAAAAAATCAGCACTTCTCAGGTAGACACCCTTTTTCTAGTTTTTCACAAAATATGTGAACAAGGCCTCTGTCCTTGAGCTGGGGATTCACAGAGATGGCTACATTTCTAAGATAAAGAAGTTACCAACTGGTCTCCATGGTAACAGCTGGCAGGGGTAAAATAAGAAAGGGAAGAAAAAGCTCTCCCCCTCCCAGGTGTCCTTTAAAAGTTAACTTGCCCATAACAGGGGAAAAACAGGAACAAATACTGCGTTTTTGAACTTCTGCAGACTGTGAGCTTCTGAGCACCTTCCCTTACATGTTGGGTACAAAATTCTGAAACTACCTAAACTTGAGTTTCAGGGGATTAATTGATTACAACAGAAGCAATGCCCTCTGAATCCGGTTGCAACCAAATAGGACTGTTTCCCTGTCTTTAGTGCTATCTTAGGTGCCTTGCCTTGTCCTCCTTACAACAGAATAATTCTATATACTTAAACCTTGTTTATGTTTTCATGAAATGGTCAACAGATGTGATTAATCGTGTAATGGTGCAGATGTTTCCCAGAGTGCTCTATTATGAAGCAGGTTCATTTGAAGATCAAATAGGGGGACATACAACCAGGTTCCACTGGGAGCATATATCCCTCACTTTAGCCATCATATTAGGAATAGGATTTGCTGCACGGGTGGGCCCAGGAACCACTGCCCTTGTCCATGTGACACAATAAATTACCCAATTAGAAGCAGCAATAGACCAAAACTAAGATATTAGAAACCACCATCAGAGCTTTGCATGAAACTTTAACCTCTCTCTCTGAAGTTGTTTTACAGAACAGTTGAGGTTTGGACCTCCTCTTCATTAAAGAAGGGGGCCTTTGTGCTGCATTGAGGGAAGAATGTTGTTTTTATGCCGAACATACTGGAGTTGTAATAAAATCTATGAGTAAATTAAAAAGACACATTAAAGAGCATCAACAAGAGAGAGAGAGACCCAAAAAGGGTTGTTTGAGTCTTGGTTCACACAGTGCCCCTGGTTAACTACGTTTTTATCAACCCTGGCCGGTCCAATAATAATCCTCATATTATTGCTAACTATAAAACCCTGTTTTCTCAACCGTGTAATTTCTTTTCTCCAGGCTCAAATTGGACGAGTTAAACTTATGGTAATACCCCACTAGGAGACATAGAATGTGAAACCCCCCAATGATAATTTTTATGATTAAAAGTAGCCAGAAAAAGAAGTGAGGAATGAAAGGTTAATAAAATAAGTACTTGTCACTTCCTGTATTTCCCTATGCTTAACAAAAAACTGTTGAAATCTTGAGAAATGCTTGCAAAACTTGTTCCCAAAATGTGCTGTCCCCAACTGCCAAACTACAGAATGTACTCCCTCACCCAGTTGCATGCAAACTGCCCACTCGTCGTGACCCATCAATAAACTTCCCTCCCTGCCTTCTCCAGGGAAAGTATACAAACTCTACTTAAGCTATTCTCAGGGCTATCTGCTCTATTAAAGTGAGCTCTGAGCCCCAGCATGCTGGAAACCCAATAAACCTTTTGCTGTATCATGAGTACTCTGTTGGTCGTCTCCTTCTCCGAAGCTTCCCCGACATTTACTTGGATGATTGAATGTAGAAGAGAACATCCAGTGAAAAAGGTATAGTTGGTAGGATTAGGAAGATAGTCAGTAGGTTTAGGAAGAAGAGTGAGTATAGAATTTAGAACAAAAGTTCTTTAGCAATACGGTTTCAGTTAGACAGTGAATGTAAATGTGAGCACAGTTGAAGAGTCAGTCACAATGATGAACTGGGGAAAATATGTAGGAAAGCAGATATCAATAGAGACATTATGAAATCAGGGAAATTACAAAGTGAGTGACAGGACTAGATATTTTGAAAAGGATTGAGTTTGAATATATAATCTTAGGAAAAAACAAATATGTAGACACCAATAGGATTGATATTTGAGAGCATTAGGCAAATTTCAGGTGCATGAATATTTCTGAGAATAATCTTGTGAATAGTTGATTATAAATCCAGATACATGAACATGAATGAATTTAGGGAGTGTATATGAGACACATATATTTCATTTTTTGAAATATCTGGAGAGTGTGTATATATATATATATATATATATATATATATATATATATATATATATATACACACACAAACACAAAACACACACAGACAAAAAAGTAGCAATATATATGTCAATCAAAATTCATCATTTAATATATATTATCCACAGATCTAAAAATATTCATTTTACTGAACATGGATTTATGTATAATGTTGTTCAACTAGAAAGCTCACCCATATGTTGAATATTCAGTTTCAATGGGGTTTAGTAGGAGTGATCTTTTCTCTCAATTTGTATCTGCCAAGTCAGCCACCTCACAAGAATGTACGTGTGGTACCAGGTAGCCAACCTGATTCTGAACATTGCCCATAAACCTATCCATATAACAAGATGCCTTTACATATAAGGGTCTGCTTGCTGTACCCTGTCAGTCACAAGGCATTTGGAAGCCAGTGGCAGATAAACATGGCCCCACCACACATGTTTTATCACACACCTTCACACCACTGCTCTAGGCCCACTAATGAGCAGGCTCCAACTTACTGGCATCACTGTTCTACACAATTTTCATGAAACAAAGTCAGTCAAGGCACTGTCTGGTACACTGATGGTCAGCAACAGGATATCCAAAAGTTCTCCAGTGCCACCTGGTCATGGGAATTTCAAAAATTTTATGGTATTTATCAAGCCATTTGTCGAGGATGATGTTGGAGGCTCTTTGGGTTTCAATTTATTCAGGAACCATTAAATGTTGAGGAAGCTCATTTCAATGAAAGCTCTAGAGAACACTCACAGGCAAGACTTCCCAAAGTGTGGCTAAAAAGGTCACATGAAGCCAGGCCCATTGAGGTCTACAATGTGAGGTCCATGTGTGTTTTGACTCTCAACTGTGGCTGCAAAGTCTTTCAGAATAAAATCATGTGATATCCTGGCTGAGATTCCCAGTGCTCTGGGGAAAGCCACCCTGCACCTAGATCTCAGGTTCCAAGGGCGACTCTCATGCATGGCCTAGTAAAAACCAAACACAATTCATGAAAATACTTCTCTGAGGTCAGTTCCAGAATTCATTCTCTAAGAGGAATCACAACAGAGTTCAAGCCCAGGTGGACCCAGTCTTTTCTTCTAAGTGCCACACAAATTACCACAATTCCAAACAAAATGCTCCCACATAACCCTTTTCTTCTTCCATATAGACACTCATCATAACCTCTGGATGGAGGTTTCCATGAGGGGCGCAGGACAGGACAGTGTCCAAAATAACCTCCCTTGCCCCTCATTTGCCTAAAGTCAGTGTGGCCTGGAAATCCTGACTGTGAAACAGGAGTGATCAAATCGGCCTGCGGTTAATACAGCTTGGCTTCTCCAATTTGAGGCCTACTGACTGTAGGGTTTAGATTCTTCATGTAAATTGGGGTCATGAGAAAACCCAAGCACCTATGGGATAGCCTCTGCAGGGCTTTGAAGAACTCTTTTGAAACAAAGGATCCCTATTCTCACTTGATGGATGTCAGGAACCTTAGAGAGGAAGGCGAGAGTCTTCATAAACAATGACTGCTCTTTTGGCCATTTTGGTTTTTAATGCACCCATGGGATCTTTCTTTAGATCCATCAGGTGCTGAGAATCTAAGCTACAGCCTAACACAGGGCCAAGAGGCTGATTCAGACACATCCCTTTCCAAAGCAATTAAGCAAAGAGCCACAGGTGTTGCCCATTCATTTCCATTTGAAAACTGTTTTCTTCAGGCTTCACAAAGGGGTGGCCTGAGGCAAAGAACTTCCTGACATTCAGGGCAACAGAACAATAGGTAAGCAAAAGGCCCAAAGCAGGGTTTCTCCACTGAGATTTAATGGTCACACTAATATCTGATTTTTCAGAGATGCTCGCCATTCCTTTGAGCTATCCAGTACATGGTCATGGCACACAGCTTGGAAGTGGTACATACCTTAGACATAAAACCATGAGCCTATTCTGGAGAGGGGCAGAAGTCCAGAAGAAAACTGAAACTTAGGAAGATTGCAGGTGTTACCCATCGAAAAGGCAATCTGAAATCCATTCATAAATTGGACAGGATGAATGCTGGGAAGCATTCTACTAGACAGGACACATCCATTGATGCATTTTTTTTCTAATATCTGCAACCACGGACACAGTGTGATAGACAGACATAGAAACACTCGCCTTGTCAAATGACTTACTAGAAACAGTTCATTCCACACCAAAAAAAGCGCCTTGCCTACCTATTCTCTGAACATGAGACAAAACCAGAAACCCACCCCCACACCCACAAAGGCACCTCCTTCCCCCAAGAAGTTCTGTGACTATCCGGACTGTCCTCTGACTGGTGAGCCATACTATATTCCCACGGAATGGCCTGATCTGTCTCAGATCTGGTCTCCTTGGCCAACTCTGTGCAGGTGTCAGGACCCAGAGGTGAGAAACTACCTGCTTTCTCAGGAATGACCCCTCTTTAGAGCTTTCCTGGCATTTGGCCATCCTCACATTAGTAGGTACCAAGAAAGACTGACACTGTCCTTGGTAAATCCAAACAAGTGAGACCACTGGGACTGGGACTGGGACTGGCTCTGGGTGCCTGGCTTCATGAATCCCAAGTTCAGAGATTTCCATCACCAAGGAAGTGAGGTGAGGTCACTTCCTTTAGGAACTGAATGAGGTCACTGCCTTGGCAACCACTTTGTCCTACCAGTGGCTTCCAAGTGTCACATGAGAAGGAGGCTGCCCCTACTTCCTGTGACACTTTCACAATTTAGAATGGTATACAACCATAGGCACCCAGAAACAGCTACCCACACAGGCCTGGTTTGGTCCATCTTCTCTAAATTAAGATGTGAGAGGCTGATTCAGACAGAACCCTTCATCCTGAACAGGTTGTTTGCCATTGAACATGACTTTTGTTCTCTCAGGTTCTTCATAGCTGCCTACATCTTCTTCAGTCAACATTTCTGCATGGAACTTTGAGGTTCTCAGCAGGTGGAAGATCCCCTACTTTCCTGTATTGTAAGACCAACTCTGTCCCTCCTCTCTGTAAATTTAGAATGAGGGAACAGTGTATGGTTAGGGTCAATAACATATTTGACTTGTGTTAGGAATCATTCTGCTGGATGAATAATGGTATTGGGAACCTGCAAAATTTATAAGAATATATATTTGAAATATAAGTATGAAAACATAAATCTAGTTACGATTTGAAGCCAGAAAGGGCATTGGGCCCTTCTTTGGGATATTTAGCTTTGAATTACATTCTGCATTTTAGTCTCAGATAAATCTATACACAATGGAATAAAACCTTGCACCTCAGATGCCTGAATGTCGAAGAGAACATCCAGTCAAAAATGGATAGTCGGTAGGATTTGGAAGATAGTAGGTTTAGGAAGAAGAGTGAGTCTTCGAGTTGGACCAATAGTTTTTTAGCAATAGGGTTTCGTTTAGAGAGTGAATGTAAATGTCAGCACATGTGAAGAGTCAGTCACAATGATGAACTGGGGAAAATATGTAGGAAAGCAGGTCTCAATAGAGACATTAGGAAATCAGACAAATTATAAAATGCGTGATAGGATTAGACATTTTCAACAGGGTTGAGGTTGAATATATAATCATAGGAAGAAACAAATATATAGTCCCCAACAATATTGACACTTGGGAGAATTAGGCATCCTGGACAAGGATGTTTTTAGTAATATATACTCACTTTCAATTTAGGGTTTGGTACAATCATAAGTGTGACCTTTGCATTTTTGTCCAGAATATTACTGTGATAAAATGTATATGTAGATCAGGTGACATGAGTATTTCTTCCACCATTATGGGAAGCAATATTTTTAAAACCCATAAATTAGTATTGGGTATACAAATAGGTCTACCCTGTGTCAATGAATATAGAGATGATGCATGAATAGATCGTACTGTGAATAAATAATATAACTGGATCCAACTTTAGAAATTGGAGTTAGAATAAATTGATATCTGAAAATATACAGGAAATCTTATATTGATATTGGTATACATACATTCATTACAACCAATTATAAGTCTAATGGTAATATTAGGGTTACGGTTTATCATGAAGAGGGTGTGTGAGTTTTCCTTCAAAAGTGATTATGGAAATCGAAAATAATGTGTTTGTTAAGAAGTCTCATGAAACGACCAGTCGAAAAACCTGGAGGACTACATGTGTTCGGAAGCAGGAAGTGATTGAAAGTGAAACAAATGTCTTTAATTTTGAAATTTTGGGTGAAAAATTTATCCATGGATGTGCATAAACTGAAGAAATAGTACTGTACCAGTTTTAAATAAAAATGAACGTCAAAATACACATCATGTCCCATAGGAATCTACTTGCATTGATGTTAAACTTGGTAAGTTACGGTAGAAATATTAGGATTTGTATGCACCTTTCACTGAAGTTTGTTTTCAGTACTAGGAAACAAATAAGTATTTCAGGTGGATGAATATTTCTGAGAATAATCTTGTGCAAAGTTGATTACAAATCCACATACATGAATATGAATGTATTTAGGGAGTGAATAATAAGACACATATTTCATATTGTGAAAAATCTGGAGAGTATATATATACAAAACACACACAGACATTATAAAGTGGCAATATATATGCCAATCGAAATTCATGGTGAAATATATATCATTCATAGATCCCGAAATATTAATTTTAATGAACATGGATTTATGAATAATGTTGTTCAACTAGGAAGGTCACCCATAGGTTGAATTTTAAGATCCAACAGCATTTAGCAGGAGTGATCTCTTCTCATAATTTGTATCTTCCAAGTCAGCCACCTCACAAGAATGTATATGTGATACCAGGTAGGATTCTATATGTGCATATAAAAATACATGTGCTGAATAGGCTACAGAGAAAGGGATACAGGAATTCACATATTCATTAACTTTAAAAACACATGGAGAACTATTTCAATTAAAAATTAACTAGATTTATAACACCTAACCTACATAATGCAAACGGCAAGTCCAACTATACACCATGCCTCTTCTGAACTGCTTGTATTTCTATTCTGTTTGAGTTATTTTTCTCCATCATATTAGGAATAGTAGTCAGAGTCTAGTAGGGTATAGTTTCGTGTCAGGGATTCAGTATTTTGAATGGAAAATTGGAAAATGAATCCAATGTGTATGCAAATATGTGCTACACAAAAATCTTCCCACTTTCATCCACAACAATGCCTTGACATTACCTTTGCCACAAGTAAGACACAATTAGAGGAGAAGAGTTAGAAAATACGTGAATACATATCTGGAATGGAATACGCTCAGGATTTCCCAACCTTGGAGGTGATAGAGCAGTTTCCATAAGTAAGGGACATGGTAAACACTCCACAAACATGGAGCTCTGCTGGCCTAAATACTTCTTGAGAAACTGCCTCTGAGGTTGGGCACTTGAAATATATGTTGTTGTCAGGAGCTTTAGCTTCCTTTATAGTGAGCCCATCAAAGCTGGGTCTGCATCTATGTGACCTGGAGGACATGGTTTCTTATTATCCAATGAACCTGAGGCAGCAGTGCTGAATTCTCTCTTTGTAGGTAAACTGTGGCCACTGGGGGCTAAGTGTCACCCCGTGTGGACTGTGAAGCCATTTGGTCCTCTTCCACTTTCTGTTGTGGTTCTTGCTGCTACACTGGGACTTTGGTATTTGCTTCACGAAATACAACAATTTCAACTGGGACACAGTGCTGGAGAGAGTTCTGTCACTGTGGTGGGTCACGGTCTGCAGGAGAATGCACCAACCAGGCTTCTTTCCCACATAGCTTGCACCATTGACCATGTCATCCTGATTCTGAAAATTGCCCTGAAACCTCTCCATATATCAAAATGCCTTTACAAATAAGGGTCTGCTGGCTGCACCATGTCCTTCACAAGGCATTTGGTAGCCAATGGCCAAACCACATGGACCTACCACAGATGTTTTATCACACACCTGCACACCTGCCCACCGCTGCTCTAGGCCCACTACTCAGTAGGCTCCAACTTACTGGCATCTTTTTTCTACATTATTTTTATGAAACCCAGTCAATCAAGGCACCCTCTAGTATACTCATGATCAGCAACAGGACACCCAAAGATTCTCCAGTTCCACCTGGTCATGGGATTTTCAAAAATTTCATGGTATTTATCTAGCCATTTTTCAAGGATGAAGTTGGAGGCACTGTGGGTTTCAAGAACCACTAAATATTGAGGAAGCTCATTTCAATGAAACTCTGGAGAACTCTCATAGGCAAGGCTTCCCAAAGAGTGGCCAAAAGGTCAAATATAGCCAGGCCCATTGAGGTATACGTTGTGAGTTCCATGTGTGTTTTGACTCTCAACTATGGCTACCAAGTCTTTAAGAATAAAATCATGGGATATCTTGGCTGATATTCCCAGTGCTCTGTGGAAAGCCACCCTGGGCCTTGATCTCAGTTTATAAGAGCGACTCTCATGCGTGGCCTCCTAAAATTTCAACACAATTCATGCAATACTTCTCTGAGGTCAGTTCCAGAACTCAGTCTCTAAGGGGATTCACACCAGACTTCAAGCCCAGGTGGACCCTGTCATCTCTTCCAACCGTCACACAAATGACCACAATTAATACCTAAACAATCCCACATTGCCCTCCTCTTCTTCCATAAAGGCACTCATCATAACATCTGGCTGGAGGTTTCCATGAGGGGCACAGCCCAAGACAGTGTCCAAAATAAGCTCCCTTGGCCCTCATTTGCCTAAAGTCAGGGTGGCTTGGACACCCTTCTTGTGCACCAGGAGTGATCTGTAAGCGTAAAAGAAATTGAAATTAAAGTGTAAAAGTTAAAGTGTAAAAGACCGGGTGTTGTAAAGTTTTTAAGCAGCAAGGCTTGAGTTAAAATGTAAAGGACCAGGTATTGTTAAGTTCCTATGCTACACGCAAAACCTGAAATTCCTGTAGCTTGTAGGACAATTCCCGGACTACCCAGTAAATATTCCCCCTGACCGCCTGGTTTTTTAATAACCTAGGACCCTGTGAGGCCTGGCACATAGGCATTGCAGGGCCTAATCCAATCATTTTGAATGTGTACCCCGCTTTAGAACTGACCTATCACTCCCGCCTTACATGTTCCCACCAATAAATGAACTAATCATGTTTAGGAATTGTTGTTTGATTTTCCCGTGGTGTATGATGATTTCTTAAAGGAGACTGTAATATATGTAAAGTCCCGCCCTGCCCAAAAAGTGTACTTAAGCACTGCTCAACCCCTGCTCGGGGCTCTGGGATGCTCTCCCATCTTGAGTGAGCACGTAGCCCCAGCATGCTGGATTGGATCCTCAATAAACGGCTTTTACTGTTGCATGAGCCGCAGTTTCTTGATGGTCTCTTCCTCCAACATTCGCCGGAACCTTACATTTGGTGCATTGGCCGGGAATCACGCAGCGCAGGACAAGGAGACCTCAACGAACCTTTCTGGGGGTAAGTAAGGCGCCTCTTTCCTTCAAAAATGATTATGGAAATCGAAAATAATGTGTTTGGAAAGAATCTCATGAAAAGAACAGTCAAGAAACATGGAGGAATACATATGTTCTGAAGCAAGAAGTAATTGAAAGTGAACCAAATGCCTGCAAATTTGTGAACTTGTGGATGAAAAGTTATATCCTATGATATCCATCAACTGAAGAAATAGTAATGTACCACTGTTGAATAAAAATGAACTTCAAAATACACATCATGTCCCATAGGATTATACTTGCATTAATGTTAAACTGGGTCAGTTACCATGCAAATATTAGGATTTGTAAGCACAATTCACCGAAGTTTGTTTTCAGTACTGGAAAATAAATATGTATTTTATGTGGATGAATTTTTCTGAGAATAATCTTGTGCAAATTTGATTACAAATCCACATACATGAATATGAATGTATTTAGGGAGTGAATAATAAGACACATATATTTAATATTGTGAAAAATCTGGAGAGTATATATATATATATATATATATATATATATATATATATATATATATATTTATAAAGATAAAAACACAGACATTAAAATGTAGCAATATATATGCCAATCAAAATTCATCATGAAATATATATCATCCTCATATCCAAAAATATTCTTTTTACTGAGCATGGATTTATGTATAATGTTGTTCATCTAGGAAATTCACCAATTTGTTGAATTTTCAGTTTCATCAGTATTTAGGGGGAGTGATCTCTTTTCACAATTTGTATCATCCAAAAACAGTGAGCTCACAAGAATGTATGTGTGATACCAGGTAGGATTCTAAATATGCATAATAAAATACATGAGATGAATAGGCTACAGAGAAAAGGAGACAGAAATTTACATATGTGTTAACTTTAAAAACTCATGGAGAAGTACTACAATGAAAAGTTGACTAGATTTATAACACATACACTTGATAAAGCAGAAGGCAAGTCCTAGTATACACCATGCCACCTATGAATGGCCTGTATTTCTATTCTGTTAGGTTTCTTTTTCTCCATCATATTAGGATTAGTAGTCAGAGTCTAGTAGGTTATGGGTTAGTGTCAGGGATTCAGTATTTCAAATGGAAAATAGGGAAATGAATCTAATGTGTATGCGAATATTTGTTAGACAAAAATCTTCCTACTGTCATCCAAAAAAATGCCTTGATAGTTCCTTCACCACAAGTAATACACAATTAGTGGAGAAGAGTTTGAAAATCTGTGAATATATATCTGGAAAAGAAAATGCTCAGGAGTTCACAACCTTGGAGGTGGTAGAGGAATTTCCAAAAGTAAGGTAAAGGGTAAACACTTCACAAACATGGAGCTCTGGTGGCCTAATTAATTTCTGAGAAACTGCCTCTGAGTTTGGGCCCTTGAAATGTTTGTTGTTGTCAGGAGCTTTCGCTTCCTTTGTAGTGAGACCATCAAAGCTGCGTCAGCATCTATGTGACCTGGATGACATGGTTCCTTATTTGCAATAGAACATGAGGCAGCAGTTCTGAATTCTCTCTTTGTAGGTAAACTGAGGCCACTGGGGTCTAAGTGTCTAACCATGTGGTCTGTGAAGCCATTTGGTCATACTTCACTTTTCGTGGTGTTTCTTATGCTGCACTGGGAGTTTGGTATTGGCTTCACAAAATACAAAAAGAAAAACTGGGACACAGTGCTATAGAGAGTACTCTCACGTGTAGTGGGTGAGGGTCTGCAGGAGAATGCACCAACCAGGCTTCTATCCCCAAAAGCTTGCACCCATGTCCATATCAACCTGATTCTGAATATTGCCCTGAAACCTCTCCATATAATAAGGTCCGTTAACTTGTATGGTTCTGCTGGCTGCACCATGTCAGTCACAAGGCATTTGGAAGCCAATGGCAGATCCACATGGCCCCACGACAGATGTTTTATCATACACCTGCCCACCACTGCTCTAGGCCAACTAGTCAGCAGGCCTCAACATTCTGGCATCTCTGTTCTCACCGTTTTCATGAAACCCAGTCAATCAATGCAATGTCTGGTACACTCGTGATCAGCAATAGACATCCAAAGGTTCTCCAGTGCCACCTGTTCATAAGAATTTAAAAAAATTTCATGGTATTTATCTTGCCAATTTTCAAAGATAAATTTGGAGGCACTGTGGCATTCAATTCATTCGGGAACCATGAAATGGTGAGGAAGCTCATTTAAATTAAAGCTCGGGAGAACTCTCAGAGGCAAGGCTTCCCAAAGAGTGGCCAAAAGGTCACATTAAGCCAGGCCCATTGAGGTCTACAATTGAGGGCCATGTTTTTTTTGACTCTCAACTATGGCTTCCAAGTCTTTCTGAATAAAGTCATGTGATATCCTGGCTGAGATTCCCAGTGCTCTTTGAAAGCTATCCTGGGCCTAGATCTCAGTCTCCAAGGGCAACTCTCATGCGTGGCCTCCTAAAATCCCAACACAATTCATGCCAATACTTCTCTGAGATCTGTTCCAGAACTCAGTCTCTAAGGGGAATCACTCCAGAGTTCAAGCACAGGTGGACCCAGTCATCACTTCCAACCACCACACAAATGACCACAATTAAACCAAAACACTCCCACATGGCCCTCATCTTCTTCAATTTAGAGACTCATCATAACCTCTGGCTGGAGGTTTCCATGAAGGGCGCAGCTTAAGACAGTGTCCAATATAAGCTCACATGCCTCTCATTTGCCTAAAGTCAGGGTGGCATGGAAACTCTTCCTGTGAAGCAGGAGTGATCAAATAGGCCTGCCAATAATACTGCTCTACTTCTCCAATTTGAGGCCTATTCTCTGTGGGGTATAGATTCTTTATGTGAATTGGGGTCATGAGAAAACTCAAGCAACTATGGGCTACCCTCTGCAGGGCTTTGAAGAATCCATTTGAGTGAGTCGAGGAGTTGGACCAAATGTTCTTTAGATATAGAGTTTTGATTAGAGAGTGAGTGTAAATGTTAGCATATGTGAACAGTCAGTCACAGTGATAAACTGGGGAAAATGTGTAGGAAAGCAGATATCAATAGAGACATTAGGAAATAAGGCAAAGTACAAAGTGGGTGATAGGATAAGACATTTTTAACAGGGTTCAGTTTCAATATATAATCTTAGGAAGAAACAAATATGTAGTCACCAATAGGAATGATATTTGAGATCATTAGTTAATCAGGGCATGGATGTTGTTAGTAATACATGCTCACTTTCAATATAGGCTTTGATACAATCATAAGTGTGACCCTTGCATTTTGTTTCAGGAATATTACCGTGATGAAATGTATATGTATATCAGGTGACTACAGTATTTCTTCCACCATTTCTGAAAGCAATATTTTAAAGACTTAAAAATTAGTATTGGGGATACAAACAGGTATACCATCGGTCTACGAATATAGAGATGATGCCTTAATAGACCATACTGTGAATAAATAATATAACTGGTTCAAACGTTAAATAATGGATTGAATTGATATCTGAAAATATATAGGAAATCTTATATTGATATACATACATTCATTCCAACCAGTTATACATCTAATGGTAATATTAGCGTTATGGTTTATCATGAAGAGTGTGTGAGTTTGGCTTCAAAAGTGATTATGGAAATCAATAATACTGTGTTTGGAAAGAATCTCATGAAAAGAACAGTCAAGAAACATGGAGGAATACATGTGTTCTGAAGTAGGAAGTGATTGAAAGTGAACCAAATGCCTATAAATTTGTGAAATTGTGGATGAAAGGATATATCCTATAATGTCCATAAACTGCAGAAATAGTAATGTACCAGTGTCTGAATAAAAATGAACTTCAAAATACACATCATGGTCCCATAGGTGTCTACTTACATTGATGTGAAACTGGTTCAGTCACTGTAGAAATATTACGAATTGTATACACCATTCACTTAATTTACTTTTCAGTACTAGGAAAAAATATGTATTTAAGGTGGATGAATATTTCTAAGAATAATTTTGTGAAAAGTTGATTATAAATCTACATACACACACATGAGTTTACTTAGGGAGTGTATAATAAGACACATATATTTCATATTTTGAAAATCTTAAGAGTAGATATCTATATCTATATAGATAGATAGATAAATAGATAGATACACACATACACAGACATTAAAATGTAGCAATATATATGCCATTCGAAATTCATCATGAAATATATATCATCCACGTATCCAAAAATATTCATTTTACTGAACATTTATTTATACATAATATTGTTCATCTAGGAAATTCACCCATAGGTGGAAATTCCAGTTCCATCTGTATTTAGAGGGAGCGATCTCTTCTCACAATTTGTATCTTCCAAAATAAGCGATCTCACAAGAATGTACATGTGATACCAGGTAGAATTCTAAAAATGCATAAAAAAATATATTTGATGAATAGGCTACAGAGAAAGGGAGACAGAAATTTACATATGTGTTAACTTTAAAAACTCATGGAGAAGTATTACAATGAAAAGTTGACTAGATTTATAACACATACCATTGATAAAGCAGAAGGCAAGTCCAAGTATACACCATGCCTCCTATGAAAGGCCTGTATTTCTATTCTGTTAGGTTTCTTTTTCTCCATCATATTAGGTTTAGTAGTCAGAGTCTAGTAGGGTATGGGTTAGAGTCAGGGATTCAGTATTTCAAATGGAAAATAGGAAAATGAATCTAATATGTATGCAAATATGTGCTACACAAAAATCTTCCCACTCTCAGCCAGAACAATGCTTTGACATTACCTTCGCCCCAAATAAGACACAATTAGTGGAGAAGAGTTAGAAAATCTGTGAATACATATGTGGAAAGGAAAATGCTCAGAACTTCACAAACTTGTAGGAGGTAGAACAGTTTACAAAAAGGGAGAGGGTAAACACTTCACAAACATGGATCTCTGCTGGCCTAATGACTTTTTGAGAAACTGCCTCTGAGGTTGGGCAGTTGAAATATGTTTTTGTCAGGAGCTTTTGCTTCCTTTGTAGTGAGACCATCAATGCTGGGTCTCCATCTATGTGACCTGGATGACATGGTTCCTTATTTTCTAGTGGACATGAGGCAGCAGTGCTGAATTCTCTATTTGTAGGGAAACTTTGGCCACTGGGGTCTAAGTATCTAACCGTGTTGTCTGTAAAGCCATTTGTTCATGCTCCACTTTCGTGGTGTTTCTTACTGCTGCACTGTGAGTTTTGTATTGGCTTCACGAAATACAAGGAGCTCCACTGGGACACAGTGCTGGAGGATGTACTCTCATATGTGGTGGGTGAGGGTCTGCAGTAAAATGCACCAATGAGGCTTAAATCCCACATAGCTTTTCAACTCGACAATATCCCCCTTATTCTGATCATTGGCAGGAATCCTCTCCATATAACAAGATGCCTTTACATAGAAGGGTCTGCTGGATGTACCATGTCAGTGACAAGTCATTTCTAAGCCAATGCCAGATCCACGTGGACCCACAACTGATGTTTTTTCACACACCTACACTCCACTGCTTTATGCCCACTAGTCTGCAGGCTCCAACTTACTGGCATCTATGTTCTACAGCATTTTCATGAAACACAGTCAATTAAGGCACTGTCTGGTACAATCATGATTAGCAACAGGACATCCAAATGTTCTCCAGTGCCATCTGGTCATGGTAATTTCAAAAAATTCATGGTATATATCTAGATATTTTTCAATAATGAAGTTGGAGGCACTGTGGGATTCAATTTATACAGGAACCAATAAATGGTTAGGAATCTCATTTCAATGAAAGCTCTGGTGAACTCTCACAGGCAAGGCTTCCCAAAGAGTGGGCAAAAGGTCTCATGAAGCCAGGCCCATTGAGGTCTACAATGTGAGTTGCATGTGTGTTTTGACTCTCAACTATGGCTGGAATCTTTCAGAATAAAATCTTGTGATATCCTGGCTTAGATTCCCAGTGCTCTGTGTAAAGTCACCCTGGGCCAAGATCTCAGATTCCAATGGTGAATCTCATGTGTGGCCTCCTGAAATCCCAACACAATTCATGGCAATACATCTCTGAGGTCAGTTACACAACTCAGTCTCTAAGGGGAATCACAACAGAGTTCAAGCCCAGGTGGACCCAGGCATCTCTTCCAATTGCTACACAAATGATGACAATTAAAACCAAAACACTCTCACACGGCCCTCTTCATCTTTTATATAGACACTAATCATTACCTCTAGCTGGAGGTTTCCATGAGGGGCACAGCCCAAGACAGTGTCAAAAATAAACTCCCTTGCCCCTCATTTGCCTAAAGTCAGGGTGGCCTGGACAACGTTAGTGTGAAACAGAAGTGATCAAATAGGCCTGCCGTTAATACTACTCCACTTCTCAAATTTGAGGCATACTGACTGTGGGGTATAGATTTTTAGTGTGAATTGGAGTTATAAGAAAACCCAAGCACCTATTGTCTCCCCTCTGCAGCCCTTTGAAGAACTTATTTGACACAAATGATCCCTATTCTCACTTGATGGAGGTCAGGAATCTTACAGAGGAAGGCGAGAGGCATCATCCACAATCACTGATCTTTTTTCCATTTAGGTTTTGGATGCCCACATGGGATCTTTCTTTAGATTCATCAGGTGCTGAAAATCTAAACCACAGGCTCACACAGGGCCAAGAGGCTGATTCAGACACATCCATTTCCAAAGCTATGAAGCAAAGAGCCACAGGTGATGCCCATTCATTTCCATTTTAAAACTGTTTTCTTCAGGCTTCACAAAGGGGTGGCCTGAGGCAAAGACCTTTCTGACATTCAGAGCAACAGAACAATAGGTAATCAAAAGGCCCCAAGCAGGGTTTCTCCACGGAGACTTTCCTGGTTACTCTGATATATGAGTTTTCTGAGATGCTCGCCATTCCCTTCAGCTATCCAGTACATGGCCATGTCACAGAGCTTGGAGGTGGTACATATCTTGTACAAAAATACATGATACTAATCTTGAGAGTGGCCAGAATTCATGAAAAAATGGAAAATTAGGTAGATAGCCGGTGTTGCCCATGGATAAGGCAAGCCTCAGTCCATTCATTAATTGGAAAGGATGCATGCTGGGAAGCTTTCTACTAGACAGGACACAACCAATGAGCTATTTTTTTTCTAATATCTACAAAGAAAAATACAGTGGGATACACAGACATAGAAACAGTCTCCTTGTCAAATGACTTACTGGAAACAGTCCACTCCAAACCAAACAAACCTCCTTTTTTACCTATTCTCAGAACATGAGAAAAAAACCACAAACACAAACCAACACCCACAAATGCAACTTTTTCCCACAAGTAGGTCTGTCACTATCTGGAGTGTCCTCTGACTGGTAGGCCATATGGTGTTCCCCAGAAATGGCCTTTCTGTCTCACATCTGGTCTCCTTGGTCAACTCTGTGAAGTTGTCAGGAGGCAGTGGTGAGCCAATTCCTGTCCTCTCAGGAAAGACCCCTCTTCAGAGCTTTCTTGGTATTTGGCAACCCTTACATCAGTAGGTACCAAGAAAGACTGACTCTGTCCTTAGTGAATCCAAACAAGTGAGCCCACTGCAACTGGGACTGGGACTGGCTCTGGGTGCCTGGCTTCCTGGATCACAAAATTCAGAGAGTTCCATCACCAAGGAAATGAGGTGAGGTCACTACCTTCAGGAAATAAATGAGGTCCCTGTCTTGGCCACCACTTTGTCCTAAGAGTTGCGTCCTAGTGTCTCCTGACATGGAGGCTGCCCTACTTCCTGTGATACATTCACATGTTAGAATGGTATAGAAACCATAGTCACCTGGGAACAGCTCTCCACACAGGCCTGCTTTGGTCCATCTTCCCTGCATTAAAAATAGAGAGGATGACTCAGACACATCCTTTCATCCTGACCATGTTGTTTGCCATGGAATATGACTTTTGTTCTCTCAGGTCTTTCATAGCTGCCAACATCTTCTCCAGGGATTATTTCTGCATGGATTTTGAGGTACTCAGCAGGTGGAAGATCTCCTAACTTCCTGTATTGTAATATCAACTTTATCCCTCCTCTTCTGTAAAGTGAGATTGAGGGAACATTGTATGGTTAGGGTCAATAGCATGTTCCATTTGGCTTAGGAATCATTCTGCTGGATGAATAATGGTATTGGGAACCAGCGATATTTAAAAGAATATAGAGATAAAATATAAGTATGAAAACAGAAATCTAGGTAATATTTTAAGCCCAGAAGGATTTGGGCCCTTGATTGGGATCCTTAGCTTGAGTAATGTTTTGCACCGAGGTCTCAGTTAAATCGATATACAATGGCATAAGACCCTGTACCTCAGATGATTGAATGTAGAAGAGAACATCCAGTGAAAAAGGGATAGTGTGTAGGATTAGAAAGATAGTCCGTAGGTTTAGAAGGAAGAGTGAGTCTAGGATTTGGAC
The DNA here is from genome assembly GCF_048772815.1 of Callospermophilus lateralis. NCBI lineage: Eukaryota > Metazoa > Chordata > Mammalia > Rodentia > Sciuridae > Callospermophilus > Callospermophilus lateralis. The sequence goes on from NW_027517239.1 coordinate 272,827, forward strand.
CAAAAGTTCTTTAGCAATAGGTTTCGGTTAGAGAGTGAATATTAATGGCACCATATGTGAAAAGTCGGGCACAATGATGAACTGGGAAAAAATATGTAAGAAAGCAGACATCAATAGAGACATTAGGAAATCAGGCAAAGTATAACGTGAGTGATAGGATTAGACATTTTCAACAGGGTTGAGGTTGAATACATAATCTTAAAAAGAAACAAAAATGTAGTCACCAATTGGATTGACATTTGAGAGCATTAGGCAAACTGGGCATGGATGTTTTTAGTAATCCATGTTCACATTCCATTGAGGCTTTATTGCAATCATAACGGTGACCTTTGCATTTTGTGTCCAGAATATTACTGTGATAATATGTATATGTAGATCAGGTGACATGAGTATTTCTTCCACCTTTTCTGGGAGCAATATTTTGAAAACATATGAATTAGTACTGGGGATACTAATAGGTTTACCCTGTGTTGATGAATATAGAGATGATGCATTAATAGACCATACTGTGAAAAAATTATATGACTGGTTCCAAATTTAAATAATGGATTGTTTTAATATCTGAAAATATAGAGGAAATCATATATTGATATACGTACATTAATTCCAACCAGTTATATATCTAATGGTATTATTAGGGTTACCGTTTATCATGAATAGTGTGTGAGTTTTGCTTCAAAAATGATTATTCAATCGAAAATAACGTGTTTAGAAAGAAGTCCAGTGAAAAGACCCGTCAAGAAACATGAAGGAATATATGTGTTCCGAAGGAGGAAGTGATTGAAAGTGAAATAAATATTTATAAATTTGTGAACTTGTGAATGAAAGGATATATTTTATGATGTCCATAAACTGAATAAATAATAACGTACCAAGTTTGAATAAAAATGAACTTTAACAAACACATCATATCAAATAGGAATGTATTTGCATTGATGTTAAACTTGGTCAGTTACTCTAGAAATATTAGGATTTGTAAGAACCCTTCCCTGAAGTTAGTTTTCAGTACTAGGAAACAAATATGTATGTCAGTGGATGTATATTTCTGAGAATAAACTTGTTAAAAGTTAATTATAAATCCACATATATGAATATGAATGAATTCAGGCGGTGTATAAGAAGACATATATTTCATATTTTGGAAAATCTGGAGAATATATATATATATATATATATATATATATATATATATATAGACACACAAACACACACACATTATAATGTCACAATATATATGTCAATCGAAATTCATCATGAAAAATAACTCATCCGCATATCCCAAAATATTCATTTTACTGAACATGGATGTATGTAGAATGTTGTTCATCTAGGAAGCTCACCCATGGGTTGAATTTTCTGTACCAACAGCATTTAGGAGGAGTGATCTCTTCTCACAAATAGTATCTGCCAAGTCAGCCACCTCACAAGAATGTACGTGTGAAACCAGGTAGGATTCTATTTGTGCATATAAAAATACATGTGCTTAATAGGCTACAGAGAAAGGGAGACAGGAATTCATATATTTCTTAACTTTAAAATCACATGGAATAGTGTGTAGTGTCCCTCTTTATCCCTTTTGATTAACTTTGGCTTAAAAAAAGAATTTTATTGAGAATTTTTGTATATATGTTTGTCAGGAATATTGCTCTGAAGTTTTCTTTCCTTGATGTGTCTTTGTCTGATTTTGGTATGTGAGTGATACTATCCTCATGAAATGAGTTTGGAGGAGTTCCATGCTTTTCTATTTTATGGAATAATTTGAGGAGTATTGTGATGAATGCTTCTTTGAAGGTCTTGTAGAACTTGACTGAGAATCTGTCTGTTCCTGGGCGTTGCTTGATTGGTAGGCTGTTGACAGCAACTTCTATTTCATTGCTTGAAATTGATTAGTTTAAATTGTTCATGTCCTACTAATTCAGTTTGGGTATATCTCTAAAATTTTATTGATGTCATCATGGTATTTTAATTTATTAGAGTATAAATTTTCAAATTAGTTTTTAATTATTCTCTGTATTTTAGTTGTGTACTCTGTAAAAGTTCTTTTACGATCCTTAATTTTAGTAATTTGAGGTTTTTTTTCTTCATTAGCTTGGTTAAGGATGTGTCAATTTTATTTAGTTTTCGAAGATTAAATTTTGTTTTGTGTCAAAAAAAAAATAACATATGGAAAAGTATTTCAGCAAATTGAATAGATTTATAACTCCTACCTTATATCATGCAAAAGGCAAGTCCAACTATACACCATGTCCCTTCTGAAATGCTTGTATTTCTATTCTGTTTGGGATATTTTTCTCCATTATATTAGTATTAGTAGTCAGAGTCTAGTAGGGTATATGAATGTTTCTGAGAATAATCTTGAGAAAAGATGATTATAAAAACACATTCATGAATATGAAAAATTTAGGAAGTGCAAAATAAGACAAAAATATTCCATATTTTCAAAAATTTGGAGAGTATATCTATATCTATCTATATCTATATCTATATCTATACACACACACACACACACACAACACTCACAGACATTAAAAAGTACCAATATAAATGCCAATAGAAATTCATCAGTAAATATATATCATCCACAGATGCAAAAATATTTATTTTACTGAACATGAGTTTATGTATAATGTTGTTCTACTAGGACGCTCTGTATAGGTTGAATTTTCATTTAAAACAGTTTTAGGAGGAGTGAACTCTTCTCACAATTTGTATCTGCCAAGACAGCCACCTCACAAAAATGTACGTGTGATACCTGGTAGGATTCTATATGTGCATATAAATATACATATGTGAATAGGCTACAGAAAAGGGAAACAAGAATTCACATATTTGTTAAATTTAAAAACACATGGAGAATATTTCCATTAAAATTTGACTAGATTTATAACACCTACCTTATATAATGTAAATGTCAAGTCCAACTATACAACATGTCTCCTCTGAAGTGCTTGTATTTCTATTGTGTTGGGTTAATTTTTCCCATTATAATAGGATGAATAGTTTGAGTCTACTAGGTATGGGTTAGTTTCAGGGATTCAGTATTTGAATGGAAAATTGGAAAATGAATCCAATGTGTATGTAAATATATGCTGCACAAATATCCTCCCGCTCTCATCCAGAACAATGCCTTGATATTACCTTCACCCCAAGTAAGACGCAATTAGAGGAGAAGAGTTACAAAATCAGTGAATACATATCTGGAATGGAAAATGCTCAGGAGTTCACAACCTTTGAGGTGGTAGAGGAGTTTCCAAAATTAAGGGACAGTGTAAACACTCCACAAACATGGAGCTCTGCTGGCCTAAAAACTTTTTGAGAAACTGCGTCTGAGCTTCCGCAATTGAAATATATGTTGTTTTCAGATGATTTGGCTTCCTTTGTAGTGAGACCATCAAAGCTGGGTCTGCATCTATGTGACCTGGAGGACATGGTTTCTTATTTTCCAATGAACAAGATGAAGCAGTGCTGAATCCTCTCTTTGTAGGTAATCTGAGGCCACTGGGGACTAAGTGTCTCCCCGTGTGGACTGTGAAGCCATTAGGTCCTCCACCACTTTTTGTGGTGTTTTTCCTGCTGCATTGTGAGTTTGGTATTTGTTTCACGAAATACTAGGAGCTAAACTGAGACACAGTGCTGGAGGGAGTTGTGTCACGAGTGGTGGGTCAGGGTCTGCAAGAGAATTCACAAACTAGGCTTCTATCTCTCACAGCTTGCCCCATTGCCCCCTTGTCCATATCAACCTGATTCTTCATTTTCCTCTGAAAACTCTCCATATAACAAGATGCCTTTACATATAAGGGTCTGCTGGCTGCACCATGTCAGTTACAAGCCATTTGGAATCCAATGGTAGATCCACATGGCCCTACCACGGATGTTGTATCAAACACCTCCCCACCACTGCTCTAGACCCACTACTCAACAGGCTCCAACTTACTGGCATCTCTGTTCTACATCATTTTCATGAAACTCAGTAAATCAAGGCACAGTCTGGTATACTCATGAACAGTAACAGGACATCCAATATTTCTCCAGTGCCACCTGGTCATAGGAATTTTAAAAATTTTATGGTATTTATCTATCCATTTCTCGAGCATGAAGTTGGAGGCACTGTGGATTTCAATTCATGCAGCAAACATTAAATGGTGAGGAAGCTCATTTCAATGAATTCTCTGGAGAACTCTCACAGGCAAGGCTTCCCAAAGAGTGGACAAAAGGTCACATTAGGCCAGGCCCATTGAGGTCTACAATGTGAGGTCCATGTGTGTTTTGACTCTCAACTATGGCTGCCATTTCTTTAACAATAAAATCATGTGATATCCTTGCTGAGATTCCCAGGCCTCTTTGGAAATCCACCCGGGGCCTAGGTCTCAGTTTCCAAGAGCGACTTTCATGCTTGGCCTATTAAAATCCCAACAAAATTCATGACAATGTTTCTCTGAGTTAAGTTCCAAAACCCAGTCTCTAAGGGGTATCACACCAGAGTTCAAGCCTACGTGTACCCAGTCATTTTTTCCAATGCCACACAAATGACCAAAATTAAAACCAAAACACTCCCACATGGCCCTCATCTTATTCCATATAGGGAATCATCTTAACCTCTGGCTGGAGGTTTCCATGAGGGGCGCAGCCCAAGACAGTGTCCAAAATCAGCTCGTTTGCCCCTCATTTGCCTAACGTCAGGGTAGCCTGGACACAGTTTCTGTGAACCAGGAGTGAACAAATAAGCCTGCCGTTAATACTTCTGTGTTCCTCCAATTTGACGCCTACTGATTTTAGATATCGATTCTTTAGGTGATTTAGAGTCATGCAAAAACACAAGCACCTCTGCAGGGCTTTGAAAAACTCATTTGACCCAAAGAATCCATATTCTCATTTGATGGAATGCAGGAACCTAACAGAGGAAGGCAAGAGACTTTATCCACAATGAATGATATTTTTTGCCATTTTGGTTTTGGAAGCTCACATGGGATCATTCTTAAGATCCATAAGGTGCTGAGAATCTAAGTCACTGCCACACACAGGTCCAAGAGGCTGATAAAGACACATCCCTTTCGAAAGCAATTAAGCAAGAGCCACAGGTGAGGCCCATTCATTTCCATTTGAAAACTGTTTTCTTCAGGCTTCACAAAGGGGTGGCCTGAGCAAAGACCTTCCTGACATTCAGTGCAACACAACAATATGTAAGCAAAAGGCCCAAAGCAGGGTTTCTGCACTGAGACTATCCTGGTCACACTGATATCTGAGTTTTCTGAGATGCTCGCCATTCTCCTCAGCTATCCAGTACATGGTCATGTCACAGAGCTTGGAGGTGGTACATATTTAGGACACAAATCCATGAGCCTATTCTGGAGAGTGGCCAGAATTCAGGAAGAAAACAACAACTTAGAAAGATAGCAGGTGTTGCACATCGATAAGACAAGCTGCAGTCCATTCATATATTGGGCAGGATGAATTATGGGAAGATTTATACTAGACAGGACACATCCATTAATGCATTCTCTTTTCTAATGTGTACAACAACGGACACAGTGGGATACACATAAACAGAAACACTCGCCGTGTCAAATGACTTACTAGAAACTGTCCAGTCCAATCCAAACAAACCGCCTTTCCTATCTATTCTCAGAACATGAGACAAAACAACAAACCCACACCCACTCCCACAAAGGCACCTCCTTCCCCCAAGTAGGTCTGTGACTATCCGGAGTGTCCTCTGACCAGTGGGCCATACAATGTTCCCCCGAAATGGCCTGTCTTCTCTCAGATTGTGTTTCCTTGACCAACTCTGTGAAGATGTCAGGAAAAAGTGGTTATCCACTACCTGTTTTCTCAGAAATGGTCCACCTTCAGAGCTCTCCTGACATTTGGCCATTCTCACATCATTAGGTACCAAGAAAACTGACTCTGTCCTTGGGAAATCCAAACAAGTGAGCCCACTGGGACTGGGACTGGGACTGCACCTGGGTGCCTGGCTTCTTGGATTCCAAGTTCAGAGAGTTCCATCACCAAGGAAATGAGGTATGTCACATTCTTTGGAACTGAATGAGGTCACTGCCTTGGCAACCACTTTGTCCTAACAGTTGCTTCCAAGGGTAACATAAGATGGATGTTGCCCCTACTTCCTGTGACACTTTCATAAGGTAGAATGTATATCAACCATTGGCACCCGGGAACATCTCTCCACTAAGGCCTGGTTTGGTCCCTCTTCTCTACAATGAGAAGAGAGATGCAGATTCAGAAACATCCCTTCATTCTGACCAGGTTGTTTGCCATGGAAGATGACTTTTGCTCTCTCAGTTGCTTCATACCTGTGTACAACTTCTCCAGGTATCATTTTTGCATGGACATTTGAGGTTCTCATTAGGTGGAAGGTCCCCAACTTTCCTGTATTGTAAGAACCACTCTGTCCCTGCTCTTCTGTAAAATGATTGAGGGAACAGTGTATACTTGGGGTTAAAAACAGGTTTGATTTGGGTTACGAACGATTCTGTGCGATGAATAATGGTATTGGTAACCTGCAATATTTACAAGAATATAGAGGTGATATATAAGTATGAAAAGAGAAATCTAGGTATGATTTGAAGCCCAGAAGGGTTTTGCCCTTGATTGAGATACTTAGCTTTGAATTATGTTCTGCAAAGGTGTCTCAGATAATTCGATATACAATGGCATAGGACTTTGTACATTGGATGATTTAATTTAGAAGAGAACATCCAGTCAAAAAGGGATATTCAGTACAATTAGGAAGATAGTCGGTAGGTTTAGGAAGAAGAGTGAGTATAGGATTTGAACCAAAAGTTCTTTAGCAATACACTTTTGGTTATAGAGTGAATGTAAATGTCAGCTCATATGAAGAGTCAGTCACTATGTTGAACTGGGGAAAATATGTAGAAAAGCAGATATCAATAGCAACATTACGAAATCAGGCAAATCATAAAGTGAGTGATAGAATTGGACATTTTCAACAGGGTTGGGTTTGAATATATAAATTAGGAAAAAACAAAAATGTAGTCACCAATAGGATTGACAATTGACAGCATTAGGCAACCTGGACACGGATGTTTTTAGAAATCCATGTTCACCTTCCATTTAGGATTTGGTACAATCATAAGTGTGACCCTTCCATTTTTTGTCCAGAATATTACTGTGATAATGAGGTGACATGAGTATTTCTTTAACCATTTCTGGGAGCAATATATTGAAGATGTAAAATAAGAATCGGGGTACAAAGAGGTGTACCCTGTTTCTATGAACATAGAGAAAAAGCATGAATAGACCATACTGTGAATAAATAATATAACTTTTTTGAACTTGAAATAATGAATTGAACTGATATCTGAAAAGTAAAGGAAATCGTATATTGATATACAATCATTCATTCCAACCAGTGATATATCTAATGGAAATATTAGTGTTTTGGTTTATCATGAAGAGTCTGTGAGGTTTGCTTAAAAATGATTATGGAAATTCAAAATAATGTGTATGGAAAGAAGTCTCATGAAAAGACCAGTCAAGAAACCCTGAGAATACATGTGTTCAGAAGCAAGAAGTGATTAAAGTTGAAACAAATGCCTATTAATTTGTGAACTTGTGGATGAAATGTATATCCTATGATGTGCAAAAACTGAAGAAACAATAATGTACCAGTGTCGAATACAAATGAATGACAAATTACATATCATGTCCCATAGGAGTCTACTTGCATTGATGTTAGACTGGGTCAGTTACTGTAGAATAATTAGGATTTGTATGCACCATTCACTGAAGTTAGTTTTCAGTACTAGGAAACAAATATGTATTTCAGGTGGATGAATATTTCTGATTATAATCTTGTGAAAAGTGGATTATAAATCCACATACATGAACATGAATGAATTTAGAGAGTGTATATTAGACATATATATTTCATATTTTGAAAAATTTGGAGAGTATATCTATATCTATATCTACACACACACACACACACACACACAAACACACACAACACTCACAGACATTAAAAAGTGCCAATATACATGCGAATCGAAATTCATCAGTAAATATATATCATCCACAGATGCAAACATATTTATTTTACTGAACATGAGTTTATGTATAATGTTGTTCTACTCGGACGCTCTCCTATAGGTTGAATTTTCATTTCCAAGAGCATTTAGGAGGAGTGAACTCTTCTCACAATTTGTATCTGCCAAGACAGCCACCTCACAAAAATGTACGTGTGATACCTGGTAGGATTCTATATATGCATATAAATATACTTGTGTGAATAGGCTACAGAAAAGGGAAACAAGCATTCACATATTTGTTAAGTTTAAAAACACATGGAGAATATTTCCATTAAAATTTGACTAGATTTATATCTCCTACCTAATATAATGCAAATGTCACGTCCAACTATACAACATGTCTCCTCTGAAGTACTTGTATATCTATTGTGTTGGGTTAATTTTCCCAATTATATTAGGATGAATAGTCTGAGTCTACTTGGTATGGGTTAGTGTCAGGGATTTAGTACTTCGAATGGAAAATTGGAAAATGAATCCAATGTGTATGTAAATATATGCTGCACAAATATCCTCCCGCTCTCATCCAGAAGAATGCCTTGACATTACCTTCACCCCAAGTAAGACACAATTAGAGGAGAAGAGTTACAAAATCAGTGAATACATATCTGGAATGTAAAATGCTCAGGAGCTCACAACCTTGGAGGAGGTAGAGGAGTTTCCAAAACTAAGGGACAGGGTAAACACTCCACAAACATGGAGCTCTGCTGGCCTAAAAACTTTTTGATAAACTGCCTCTGAGCTTCCGCACTTGAATTATATATTGTTTTCAAGAGATTTGGCTTCCTATGTAGTGAGACCATCAAAGCTGGGTCTACATCTATGTGACCTGGAGGACATGGTTTCTTATTTTCCAATGAACAAGATGAAGCAGTGCTGAATCCTCTCTTTGTAGGTAAACTGAGGCCACTGAAGACAAATTGTGTCCCCGTGTGGACACCGAAGCCATTTGGTCCTCCTCCACATTTTGTGGTTATTTTTCTGCTGCACTGTGAGTTTGGTATTTGTTTCCCGAAATACTAGGAGCTAAACTGGGACACAGTGCTGGAGGGAGTTCTGTCACGTGTGGTGGGTCAGGGTCTACAAGAGAATGCACCAACTAGGCTTCTATCTCTCACTGCTTGCCCCATTGCCCCCATGTCCATATCAACCTGATTCTTCATTTTCCTCTGAAATCTCTCCATATAACAAGATGCCTTTACATATAAGGGTCTGCTGGCTGCACCATGTCAGTTACAAGCCCTTTGGAATCCAATGGTAGATCCACATGGCCCTACCACGAATGTTTTATCAAACACCTCCCCACCACTGCTCTAGACCCACTACTCAGCAGGCTCCAACTTACTGGCATCTCTGTTCTACACCATTTTCATGAAACTCAGTAAGTCAAGGCACTGTCTGGTATACTCATAATCAGCAACAGGACATCCAATGTTTCTCCAGTGCCACCTGGTCATAGGAATTTCAAAAATTTCATGGTATTTATCTAGCCATTTTTCAAGCATGAAGTTGGAGGCAATGGGGGTTTCCATTCATTCAGAAAACATTAAATGGTGAGGAAGCTCATTTCAATGAATTCTCTGGAGAACTCTCACAGGCAAGGCTTCCCAAAGAGTGGAAAAAGGTCACATTAGGCCAGGCCCATTGAGGTCTACAATGTGAGGTCCATGTGTGTTTTGACTCTCAACTATGGCTGCCATTTCTTTAAGAATAAAATCATGTGATATCCTTGCTGAAATTCCCAGGCCTCTGTGGAAATCCACCCGGGGCCTAGGTCTCAGTTTCCAAGAGTGCCTTTCATGCGTGGCCTCTTAAAATCCCAACAAAATTCATGGCAATGCTTCTCTGAGTTCAGTTCCAAAACCCAGTCTCTAATAGGAATGACACCAGATTTCAAGCCCACGTACACCCAGTCATTTTTTCCAATGCCACACAAATGAACAAAATTAAAACCAAAACAAAAACCAAAACACTCCCACATGGCCCTCATCTTATTCCATATAGTCAATCATCTTAACCTCTGGCTGGAGGTCTCCATGAGGGGCGCAGCCCAAGACAGTGTCCAAAATCAGCTCGTTTGCCCCTCATTTGCCTAAAGTCAGGGTAGCCTGGAAACCGTTTCTGTGAATGAGGAGTGAACAAATAAGCCTGCCTTTAATACTTCTGTGTTTCTCCAATTTGAGGCCAACTGAATTTAGGTATCGATTCTTTAGGTGATTTCGAGTCATGCGAAAACACAAGCACCTCTTCAGGGCTTTGAAGAACTCATTTGACCCAAAGAATCCCTATTCTCATTTGATGGAGTGCAGGAACCTAACAGAAGAAAGCAAGAGACTTCATTCACAATGAATGATATTTTTTGCCATTTTGGGTTTGGAAGCTCACATGGGATCATTCTTAAGATCCATCAGGTGCTGAGAATCTAAGTCACAGCCACACACAGGTCCAAGAGTCTGATAAAGACACATCCCTTTCCAAAGCAATTAAGCAAAGAGCCACAGGGGAGGCCCATTCATTTCCATTTGAAAACTGTTTTCTTCAGGCTTCACAAAGGGGTGGCCTGAGGCAAAGACCTTCCAGACATTCAGTGCAACACAACAATAAGTAAGCAAAAGGCCCAAAGCAGGGTTTCTGCACTGAGACTTTCCTGGTCACACTGATATCTGAGTTTTCTGAGATGCTCGCCATTCTCTTCAGCTATCCAGTACATGGCCATGTCACAGAGCTTGGAGGTGGTACCATTTTGGACACAAATCCATGAGCCTATTCTGGAGAGTGGCCAGAATTCGGGAAGAAAACAACAACTTAGAAAGATAGCAGATGTTGCACATCGATAAGACAAGCTGCAGTCCATTTATATATTGGCAGGATGAATTATGGGATGATTTATACTAGACAGGACACATCCATTAATGCATTCTCTTTTCTAATGTCTACAACAATGGACACAGTGGAATACACAGAAACAGAAACACTCGCCGTGTCAAATGACTTACTAGAAACTGTCCACTCCAAACCAAACAAACCTACTTTCCTATCTATTCTCAGAACATGAGACAAAACAACAAACCCACACGCACTCCCACAAAGGCACCTCCTTCCCCCAAGTAGGTCTGTGACTATCTGGGGTGTCCTCTGACTGGTGGGCCATACTATGTTTTCCCGAAATGTCCTGTCTTCTCTCCGATCTTGTTTCCTTGAACAACTCTGTGAAGAAGTCAGGAAAAAGTGGTTAGCCACTACCTGTTTTCTCAGGAAAGGTCCATCTTCAGAGCTCTCCTGGCATTTGGCCTTCCTCACATCATTAGGTACCAAGAAAACTGACTCTGTCCTTGGTAAATCCAAACAAGTGAGCCCACTGGGACTGGGACTGGGACTGCCTCTGGCTGCCTGGCTTCTTGGATACCAAGTTAAGAGAGTTCCATCACCAAGGAACTGAGGTATGTCACATTCTTTGGAACTGAATGAGGTCACTGCCTTGGCAACCACTTTGTCCTAACAGTTGCTTCCAAGGGTAACATAAGATGGAGTTTGCCCCTACTTCCTCTGACACTTTCATAAGGTAGAATGTATATCAACCATTGGCACCCTGGAACAGCTCTCCACCCAGGCCTGGTTTGGTCCATGTTCTCTACAATAAGAAGAGAGAGGCCGATTCAGACACATCCCTTCATCCTGACCAGGTTGTTTGCCATGGAAGATGACTTTTGCTCTCTCAGGTGCTTCATACCTGCTTACAACTTCTCCAGGTATGATTTGTGCATGGACATTTGAGGTTCTCTTAATGTGGAAGGTCCCCAACTCTCCTGTATTGTAAGAACCACTCTGTCCCTGCTCTTCTGTAAAATGATTGAGGGAACAGTGTATACTGGGGGTTAAAAACAGGTTTGATTTTGGTTATGTATGACTCTGTGCGATGAATAATGGTATTGGGAACCTGAAATATTTACAAGAATATTGAGGTGAAATATAAGTATGAAAACAGAAATCTAGGTATGATTTGAAGCCCAGAAGGGTTCTGCCCTTGATTGGGATAGTGAACTTTGAATTATGTTCTGCAAATTTGTCTCAGATAATTTGATATACAATGGCATAGGACCTTGTACATTGGATGATTGAATTTAGAAGAGAACATCTAGTCAAAAAGGGATATTCAGTAGGATTAGGAAGATAGTCAGTAGGTTTCGGAAGAAGTGTGAGTATAGGATTTGGACCAAAAGTTCTTTAGCAATAGACTTTCAGTTATAGAGTGAAAGTATATTTCAGCACATATGAAGAGTCAGTCACTATGTTGAACTGGGGAAAATATGTAGAAAAGCAGATATCAATAGAAACATTACGAAATCAGGCAAAGTATAAAGTGAGTGATAGAATTAGACATTTTCAACAGGGTTGAGTTTGAATATATAAACTAGGAAAAAACAAAAATGTAGTCACCAATAGGATTGACAATTGACAGCATTAGGCAACCTGGAAATGGATGTTTTTAGAAATCCATGTTCACTTTCCATTTAGGCTTTGGTACAATCATAAGTATGACCTTTCCATTTTTTGTCCAGAATATTACTGTGATAATGAGGTGACATGAGTAATTCTTTCACCATTTCTGGGAGCAATATATTGAAGATGTAAAATAGAATCGGGGGTAGAAAGAGGTGTACCCTGTTTCTATGAACATAGAGAAAAAGCATGAATAGACCATACTGTGAATAAATAATATAACTTTTTTGAACTTTAAATAATGAATTGAACTGATATCTGAAAAATTAAAGGAAGTCGTATATTGATATACAATCATTCATTCCAACCAGTTATATATCTAATGGAAATATTAATGTTTTGGTTTATCATAAAGAGTGTGTGAGTTTTGCTTCAAAATGATTATGGAAATTCAAAATAATGTGTTTGGAAAGAAGTCTCATGAAAAGACCATTCAAGAAACCCTGACAATACATGTGTTCTGAAGCAAGAAGTGATTAAAGTTGAAACAAATGCCTATTAATTTGTGAACTTGTGGATGAAATGTATATCCTATGATGTGCAAAAACTGAGGAAACAATAATGTAGCAGTGTCGAATACAAATGAATGACAAATTACATATCATGTCCCATAGGAGTCTACTTGCATTGATGTTAGACTGGGTCAGTTACTGTAGAATAATTAGGATTTGTATGCACAATTCACTGAAGTTAGTTTTCAGTACTAGGAAACGAATATGTATTTCAAGTGGATGAATATTTATGATTATAATCTTGTGAAAAGTTGATTACAAATCCACATACATGAACATGAATGAATTTAGAGAGTGTATATTAGACACATATATTCCATATTTTGAAAAATTTGGAGAGTATATCTATATCTATATCTACATCTATATATATATCTATATATATCTATCTATTTATATATATATATATATATATATATATACACACACACACACACACGCACACACACACACACACACACACACACACAACACTCACAGACATTAAAAAGTACCAATATAAATGCCAATCGAAATTCATCAGTAAATATATATCATCCACAGATGCAAACATATTTATTTTACTGAACATGAGTTTATGTATAATGTTGTTGTACTAGGACGCTCTCCTATAGGTTGAATTTTCATTTCCAACAGCATTTAGGAGGAGTGAACTCTTCTCACAATTTCTATCTGCCAAGACAGCCACCTCACAAAAATGTACATGTGATACCTGGTAGGATTCTATATATGCATATAAATATACATGTGTGAATAGGCTACAGAAAAGGGAAACAAGAATTCACATATTTGTTAAGTTTAAAAACACATGGAGAATATTTCAATTAAAATTTGACTAGATTTATAACTCCTACCTTATATAATACAAATGTCAAGTCCACCTATACAACATGTCTCCTCTGAAGTGCTTGTATTTCTATTGTGTTGGGTTAATTTTCCCCATTATATTAGGATGAACTGTCTAAGTCTACCAGGTATGGGTTAATGTCAGGGATTCAGTACTTCGAATGGAAAATTTGAAAATGAATCCAATGCGTATGTAAATATATGCTGCACAATTTCCTCCCGCTCTCATCCAGAAGAATGCCTTGACATCACCTTCACCCCAAGTAAGACACAATTAGAGGAGAGGAGTTACAAAAACAGTGAATACATATCTGGAATGGAAAATGCTCAGCAGTTCACAACCTTGGAGGTGGTAGAAAAGTTTCCAAAACTAAGGGACAGGGTAAACACTCCACAAACATGGAGCTCTGCTGGCCTAAAAACTTTTTGAGAAACTCCTCTGAGATTCCGCACTTGAAATATATGTTGTTTTCAGGAGATTTGGCTTCCTTTGTAGTGAGACTATGAGAGCTGGGTCTGCATCTATGTGACCTGGAGGACATGGTTTCTTATTTTCCAAAGAACTAGATGAAGCAGTGCTGAATCCTCTCTTTGTAGGTTAACTGATGCCACTGGAGACTAAGTGTCTCCCCGTGTGGACTGTGAAGCCATTTGGTCCTCCTCCACTTTTTGTGGTGTTTTTCCTGCTGCACTGTGAGTTTGGTATTTGTTTCACAAAATACTAGGAGCTAAACTGGGATACAGTGCTGGAGGGAGTTGTGTCACGTGTGGTTGGTCAGGGTCTGCAAGGGAATGCACCAAATAGGCTTCTGTCTCTCACAGCTTGGCCCATTGCCCCCTTGTCCATATCAACCTGATTCTTCATTTTCCTCTGAAGACTCTCCAAATAACAAGATGCCTTTACATATAAGGGTCTGCTGGCTGCACCATGTCAGTTACAAGCCCTTTGGAATCCAATGGTAGATCCACATGGGCCTACCACGGATGTTTTATCAAACACCTCCCCACCACTGCTCTAGACCCACTACTCAGCAGGCTCCAACTTACTGGCATCTCTGTTCTACACCATTTTCATGAAACTCAGTAAATCAAGGCACTGTCTGGTATACTCATAATCAGCAACAGGACATCCAATATTTCTCCAGTGCCACCTGGTCATAGGAATTTCAAAAATTTCATGGTATTTATCTAGCCATTTTTCAAGCATGAAGTTGGAGGCACTGTGGGTTTCAATTCATGCAGCAAACATTAAATGGTGAGGAAGCTCATTTCAATGAAATCTCTGGAGATCTCTAAAAGGCAAGGCTCCCCAAAGAGTGGACAAAAGGTCACATTAGGCCAGGCCCATTGAGGTCTACAATGTGAGGTCCATGTGTGTTTTGACTCTCAACTATGGCTGCCATTTCTTTAAGAATAAAATCATTTGAGTTTCCCAGGCCTCTGTGGAAATCCACCTGTGGCCTAGGTCTCAGTTTCCAAGAGCGACTTTCATGCGTGGCCTCTTAACATCCCAACAAAATTCATGGCAATGCTTCTCTGAGTTCAGTTCCAAAACCCAGTCTCTAAGGGGAATCACACCAGAGTTCAAGCCCACGTGGACACAGTCATTTCTTCCAACTGTCACACAAATGACCAAAATTAAAACCGAAACACTCCCACATGGCCCTCATCTTATTCCATATAGTAACTCATCTTAACCTCTGGCTGGAGGTTTCCATGAGGGGCGCAGCCCAAGACAGTGTCCAAAATCAGCTCGTTTGCCCCTCATTTGCCTAAAGTCAGGGTGGCCTGGACACCGTTTCTGTGAACCAGGAATGATCAAAGAAGCCTGCCGTTAATTCTTCTGTGTTTCTCCAATTTGAGGCCTACTGATTTCAGGAATACATTCTTTATGTGATTTAAAGTTATTCGAAAACCCAAGCACCACTGAGAGATTTGAAGAACTCATTTGACCCAAAGAATCCCTATTCTCACTTATGAGTTCACGATTTTAACAGAGGAAGGCAAGAGAATTCATCCACAATGAAAGATTTTTTGCCCTTATGGTTTTGGATGCACGCAGGGGATCATTTTTAGATTCATCAGGTGCTGAGAATCTAAGTCACAGCCACACACATGGCCAAGAGGCTGATTCAGACACATCCTTTCCCAAAGCAATGAAGCCAGAAGCCACAGGAGATGCCCATTCATTTCCATTTGAAAACTGTTTTCTTCAGGCTTCACAAAGGGGTGGCCTGAGGCAAAGACCTTCCTGACATTCAGTGCAACACAACAATAAGTCAGCAAAGGCCCAAAGCAGGGTTTCTGCACTGAGACATTCCTGGTCACACTGATATCTGAGTATTCTGAGATGCTCTCCATTCCCTTCAGCTATCCAGTACATGGCCATGTCACAGAGCTTTTAGGTGGTACATATCTTGGAGAGAAAACCATGAGCCTATTCTGGATATTGGCCAGAATTCAGGAAGAAAACAGGAACTTAGAAAGATAGCAGGTGTTGCCCATCGATAAGGAAAGCCTCAGACCATTAATAAATTTGGCAGGATACATGCTGGGATGCGTTCTACTAGACAACACAAATCCATTGATCCATTCTCTTTTCAACTGTCTACAACCACGGACACAGTGGGATTCAGAGACATAGAAACACTCGCCTTGTCAAATGACTTACTAGAAACAGTTCACTCGAAACCAAACAAACCGCCGCTACTACCTATTCTCAGAACATTAGACAAAACCACAAACACACACACACATACATAGGCACCTCCTTCCCCCAAGTAGGACTGTGACTATCCAGAGTGTTCTATGACTGGTGGGTCATACTATGTTCCACTGAAATGGCCTGTCCTTTCTCAGATCTGGTCTCCTTGTCCAACTCTGTGAAGTTGTCAGGAGCCAGTGGTGAGCCACTACCTGCTTTCTCAGAAAAGGCCCCTCTTCAGAGCTTTCCTGGCATTTGGCCATCCACACATCAGTAGTTACCAAGAAACTCTGACTCTCTCCTTGGTAAATCAAAAAAATTGAGACCCCTGGGACTGGGACTGTGACTGGCTCTGAGTGCCTGGCTTCCTGGATACCAAGTTCAGACAGTTCCATCACCAAAGAAGTGTGATGAGGTCACTTCCTTCAGGAACTGAATGAGGTCACTATCTTGGCAACCTCTTTGCCTTCACAGTTGCTTCCAAAGGTCCCATGATATGGAGGCTGCCCCTACTTCCTGTGATACTTTCACAGGTTATAATGGTATATCAACCATAGGCACCTAGGGACAGCTCTCCACATAGGCCTGTTTTGGTCCATCTTATCTATATGAAAAAAAGAGAGGCTCATTCAGACACAACCCTTTATCCTGACCAGGTTATTCACCATGGAAGATGTCTTTTGCTCTCTCAGGTCCTTCATAGCTGCCTACATCTTCTCCATGGATCATTTCTGCATGGGCCTTTTAGGTTGTCAGCAGGTGGAGAATCCCCTACATGCCTGTATTTTGAGACCAACTCTGTCCCTGCTCTTCTGAAAAGTTAGATTGAGGGATCAGTGTATGGTTAAGGTTAATAACATGTTTGATTTGGGTTAGGAATCATTCCGCTCAATTAATAATGGTATTGGGAACCTGTGACATTTTTAAGAATATATAGGTGAAATATAAGTATGAAAACAGAAATCTAGGTAAGATTTGAAGCCCAGAAGGGCATTGGGCCTTTGATTGGGATACTTAGCATTGAATTATGTTATGCACAGATGTCTCAGATAAATCGATATACAATGAAATAGGACCTTGTACCTTGGATGATTGAATGTAGAAGAGAACATCCAATCAAACAGGGATAGTCTGTAGGATCAGGAAGATAGTCGGTAGGTGTTGAAATGAGGGCGAGTATAGACTTTGGACCAAAAGTTCTTTAACAATAGGGTTTCGGTTAGAGAGTGAATGTCAATATCAGCACATGTTTAGGGTCACTCACAATGATGAACTGGGGAAAATATGTAGCAAAGCAGATATCAATAGAGATATTAGGAAATCAGGTATAGTACAAAGTGAGTGATAATATTAGACATTTTCAACAGGGTTGAACTTGACTGTATAATCTTAGGGAAAAATAAATATGGAGTCACAAATAGATTGACATTTGAGAGCATTAGGCAATTTAGACATAGATGTTTTAGTAATCCATGGTCAATTTCCATTTAGGCTTTGGTACAATCATAAAGGTGAACTTTGCATTTTGTGTCCAGATTATTACAGTGATAAAATGTATATGTAGATCAGGTGGAGTATTTCTTCCACTGTTTCTGGGAGCAATATTTTGAAGATGCATAAATTAGTATTGGGGGTACAAAAGGGTGTACCATGTGTTTATGAATATTGAGATAATGCATGAAGAGACCATACTGAGAATTAAAAATATAACTGGTTCCAACTTTAAATAATGGAATGAATTGATATCTGAAAATATACATGAAATCTTATATTGATACACATACATTCATTACAACCATTTATACATCTAATGGAAGTATTAGGGTTATGGATAATCATAAAAATTGTGTATATTTTGCTTCAAAAATCATTATGAAAATCAAAAATAATGTGTTTGGAAAGAAGTTTCATGATAAGACCAGTCAAGTAACCTGCAGGAATACGTGTGTTCTGAAGCAGGAAGTGATTGAAAGTGAAACAAATACCTGTAAATTTGATAACTTTTGGATTAAATATATATCCTATGATGTGCAAAAAAAGAAGAAATAGTAATTTACCAGTGTTGAATAGGAATAAACGTCAAAATACATAACATGTCCCATAGGAATCAACTTGCTTTGATATTAAACTGGGTCAGTTACTATAAAAATATTAGGATTTGTGTGCACCGTTCACTGAAGTTAGCTTTCAGTACTAGGTAACAAATATGAATTTCAGGTGGATGAATATTTCTGGAATAATCTTCTGAAAAGTTGATTATAAATCCAAGTACATGAACATGAATAAGTTTATGGAGTGTATAAAAGACACATATATTTCATGTTTTGAAGAACCTGGAGAATATATATATATATACAAAAAACACACACAGAGACATTAAAAACTGGCAATATATATGCCAATAGAAATTCATCATGAAATATATATCATCCATTGAAGCAAAAATATTTATTTTACTAAACATGGATTTAAGTAAAATGTTGTTAAACTAGGAAGCTCACCCATAGGTTGAATTTTCAGTTCCAACAGTGTTTAGGAGGAGTGATCTCTTCTCACAATTTGTATCTGCCATGTCATCCACCTCACAAAAATATAAGTGTGATACCAGGTAGGATTCAATATGTGCATTAAAAATACATGTTCTGAATTGGCTTCAGAGAATGGGAAACAAGAATTCACATATTTGTTAACTTTAAATCACATGGAGAACTTTTTCATTTAAAAATTGACTAGATTTGTAACACCTACCCTTTATCATGCAAAAGGCAAGTCCAACTATACAACAGGCCTCCTCTGAACTGGTTGTATTTCTATTTTGTTTGGGTTATTTTTCTCCATCATATTAGGATTAGTAGTGAGAGTCTAGTAGGGTATGGGTAAGTGTCAGGGATTCAGAATTTCGAATGGAAAATAGGAAAATTAATCTCATGTGTACTCAAATATGTGCTACACAAAAATCTCCCCACTCTGATCCAGAACAATGCCTTGACATTTCCTTCACCACAAGTAAGACACAATTAGAGGAGAAGAGTTAGAAAATTTGTGAATACATATCCGGAATGGAAAATGCTCAGGAGTTCACAACCTTGGAGTTGGGAGAGGAGTATCCAAAAGTAAGGGATAGGGTAAACACTCCACAAACATGAAGTTCTTTTGGCCTAAAGACTTCTTGACAAACTGCCTCTGAGTTTGGGCACTTAAAGTATATGTTGTTGTCAGGAGATTTAGCTTCCTTTGTAGTGAGACCATCAAATCTGGAATGGCATCTATGTGACCTGGAGGACATGGTTTCTTGTTTTCCAATGAACATTAGGCAGCAGTGATGAATTCTATCTTTGTCGGCAATTTTTGGCCACCTGGGTCTAAGTGTCTGCCCGCGTGGACTGTGAAGTCATTTGGTCATCCTCCACTTTTCGTGGTGTTTCTGGCTGCTGCACTCGTAGTTTGGTGTTGCTTCAAAAAATACAAGGAGTTCATCAGGGACACAGTGCTGGAGGGAGTTCTGTCAGGTGTGGTGGGTCAGGGTTTACAGGAGAATGCACCAACCAGGCTTCTATCCCACATAGCTTGCCCCCTTGACAAGAGCAACCTGATTCTGAACATTGCCCTGAAACCCCTCTATATAATAAGATGCCTTTACATATAAGGGTCTGCTGGCAGAAGCATGTCAGTCACAAGCCATTTGGAAGTCAAAGACATATTCACATGGCCCCACCACAGATGTTTATCACACACCTTCACACCACAGCTCTAGGCCCACTACTCAGCAGGCTCCAACTTACAGACATCTCTGTTCTACTCCATTTTCATAAAACCCAGTCAATCAAGGCATTGTCTGGTACACTCATGATCAGGAACCAGATATCCAAAGGTTCTCCAGTGCCACCTGGTCATGGGAATTTCAAACCTTGCATGGTATTTATCTAGCCATTTTTCAAAAATGAATTTGAGACACTCTGGGTTTCAATTAATTCAGGAACCATTAAATGGTGAGGAAGCTCATTTCAATGAAAGCTCTAGAGAACTCTCATAGGCAAGGCTACAGAAACAGAGGCCAAATGGTAACATAAGCAAGGCCCATTGAGGTCTACAATGTTAGGTCCATGTGTGTTTTGACTCTCATCGATGGCTGCCAAGTCTTTCAGAATAAAACCATGTGATATCCTTGCAAAGATTCCCAGTTTTCTGTGCAAAGCCACCCTGGGCCTAGATCACAGATACCAAGAGCGAATCTCATGCGTGGCCTCCTAAAATCTCAAAACAATTCATGGCAATACTTCACTGAGGTCAGTTCCAGAAAGCAGTCTCTAAGTGGAATCACACAACAGTTCAAGCCCAGGTGAACACAGTTATCTCTTCCAACTGACACACAAATGACCACAATTAAAACCAAAACACTTCGACATGGTCCTCATTTTCTTCCATATAGACACTCATCATAACCTCTGGCTGGAGGTTTTCATGAGGAGCGCAGTCCAAGACAGTGTCCAAAATAAGCTCCCTTGCCACTCATTTGCTAAAGTCAGGGTGGCCTGGACATACTTTCTGTGAACCAGGCGTGATGAAATAGGCATGCTGTGAAGACTACACCGCTTCTCTACTTTGAGGCCAACTGACTCAGAGGTTAAGATTCTTTATGTGAATTGGAGTCATGAGAAAACCCAAGCACCTCTGCAGGGCTTTGGAGAACTCCTCTGACCCAAAGGATCCCTATTGATGGAAGTCAGGAACCTCACAGAGGAAGGCGAGACGTCATCCACAAGGACTGCTCTTTTGGCCATTTTGGTTTTGGATGCACACATGGGATCTTTCTTTAGATCCATCAGGTGCTGAGAATCTAAGCCACAGCCTCACACAGGGCCAAGAGGCTAAATCACACACATCCCTTTCCAAAGCAATAAAGCAAAGGGCCACAGGTGATGCCCATTCATTTCCATTTGAAAACTGTTTTCCTCAGGCTTCACAAAGGGGTGGCCTGAGGCAAAGAACTTCTTGAAATTAAGGGCAACAGAACATTATGTAAGCAAAAGGCCCAAAGCAGGGTTTCTCCACTGATACTTTACTGGTCACACTGATATCTGAGTTTTCTGAGATGCTCGCCATTCCCTGCAGATATCCAGTACATGGCCATGTCACAGAGCTTGGAGGTGGTACATATCTTGGACAAAAAAACATGAGCCAATTCTGGAGATTGGAAAGAATTCAGGAAGAAAATTGGTAATTAGGAAGATAGTAGGTGTTGCCCATCCTTAAGGAAAGCCGCAACCCATTCATAAATTGGGCAGGTTGAATGCTGGGAAGCTTTCTACTAGACAGGACAAATACATTGATGCATTCTCGTTTCTAATGTATACAACCACGGACACAGTGGAATACACAGACATAGAAACACTCGCCTTGTCAAACGACTTACTAGAAACAGTACACTTCAAAAAAAAAAAAAAAAACTAACCGCCTTTCCTACCTATTCTCAGAAGATGAGACAAAATCATAAACCCACAACCACACCCACAAAGTCACCTCCTTCCCCCAAGTAGGTCTGTGACTCTACGGAGTGTCCTCTGACTGGTGGGCCATACAATGTTTCCCCGAAATGTCCTGTCCTGTCTCAGATCTGGTCTACTTGGCCAACTCTTTTAAGTTGTCAGAAGGGAATTTTGAGCCACTACCTGCTTTCTCAGGAAAGGCCCCTCTTCAGAGCTCTCCTTGCTTTTGGCATCATAATATCAGTAGGAACAAAGAAAGACTGACTCTGTCTTTGGTAAATCCAAGCAAGTGAGCCCACTGGGACTGGGACTGGGACTGTCTCTGTGTGCCTGGCTTCCAGGATCCCAAGTTCAGAGAGATCCATCACGAAGGAAGTGAGGTGAGGTCACTTCCTTCAGGAACTGAATGAATTCACTGTCTTGTAAACCATTTTGTCCTAATAGTTGCTTCCAAGGGTCCCATTAGATGGAGGGTTCCCCTACTTCCTCTGAAATGTTCACAAGTTAGAATGGTATGTCAACCTTAGGAACCCGGGAATAGCTATCCACACAGGCCTGGTTTGGTCCTTCTCCTCTACATTAAGAAGAGAGAGGCTGATTCAGACACATCCCTTCATCCTGACCAGGGTGTTTGACATGGAAGATGACTTTTGCTCTCTCAGGTCCTTCATAGATGACTATATCTTCTCCAGGGTTCATTTCTACATGGATCTTTGAAGTTCTCAGCAGGTGGAAGATCCCCTACATTCCTGTCTTGTAAGACCAACTCTGTCCCTGCTTTTCATTAAATTTAGATTGAGGGAACAGTGTATTCTTAGGGTTAATAAAATGTTTGAATTGGGTTAGGAATCATTCTGCGGGATGAATAATGGTATTGGGAACCTGCGATATTTATAAAAATATAGAGGTTAAATATATGAATAAAAACAGAAATCTAGGTAATTTTGAAGCCTAGAGGGCATTGGGCCCTTGATTGGGATACTTAACTTTGATTTACATTGTGCACAGATGTCTCAGAAAAATAGATATATAATGGCATAGAACCTTGTACCTTGGATGATTGAATGTCGAAGAGAACATCCAGTCAAAAACGGATAGTCGGTAGGATTAGGTAGATAGTAGGTTTAGGAAGAAGTGTCAATATAGTTTTTGGAATATATGTTCTATCGCAATAGTGTTTTGGTTAGAGAGTGAAAGTAAACATAACTTCATGTGAAGGGTCAGTCACAATGATGAACTGGGGAAAATATGTAGGAAACCACATATCAATAGAGACATAATGAAATCAGGCAAAGTATAAAGTGAGTGATATGATTAGGCATTTTCAACAGGGTAGAGTTTGAATATATAATCTCTGGAAGAAACAAATATGTAGTCACCAACAGGATTGATAATTGAGAGGATTAGGCAACATGGACAGGAATGTTTTTAGTAATCCATGTTCACTTTCCATTCAGACTCCGGTACAATCATAAGTGTGACATTTACTTTTTGTGTCCCGAATATTACTGTGATAAAATGTGTATGTAGATCTGGTGACATGAGTATTTCTTACACCATTTCTGGCAGTAATATTTAGAAGACATATACATAAGTATTGGTTGTACAAAGAGGTGTGCCCTGTGTCTATGAATATAGAGATAATGCATGAATTGACCACACTGTGAATAAATAATATAGCTGATTCCACTTTAAATAATGGATGGAATTGATATCTGAAAATATTTAAGATATCTTATATTGATATAAAATCATTCATTCCAACCAGTTATACATCTATTGTTAATATTAGTGTTATTGTTTATCATGAACGGTGTCTGAGTTTCGCTTCAAAAATGATTATGAAAATTGAAAATAATGTGTTTTGTAAAGAAGTCTCATGAAAAGACCAGTCAAGAAACATGGATGAATACATGTGTTCTGAAGAAGGAATTGATTGAAAGTGAAACAAATGCCTATAAATTTGCGAAACTGTGGATGAAAAATATATCCTATGATGTGCATAAACTGAAGAAATCATAATGTACCAGTGTTGAATAAAAATGAACGTCAAAACACACAGCATGTCCCATTGGAATCTACTCGCATTGATGTTAAACTGGGTCAGTTACTGTAGAAATATTAAGATTTGTATGCAACATTCACTGAAGTTAGTTTTCACTAGTAGGAAAAAATATGTATTTCAGGTGGATGAATATTTCTGAGAATAATCATGTGAAAATTTGATTATAAATCCACATACATGAATATGAATGAATTTAGGAAGTGTGTAATAAGACACATATATTTCATATTTTGAAAAATCTGGAGACTGTATATATATATATATATATATATATATATATATATATATATATATATACACACAGACATTAAAAAGTAGCAATATATATGCCAATCGAAATTCACCATGAAATATAAATCATCCACAGATGCAAAAATATTCATTTTACTGAACATGGATTTATGTATAATGTTGTTCATCTAGGAAGCTCACCCATAGGTTTAATTTTCTGTTCCAACAGTGTTTAGGAGCTGTGATGTCTTCTCGCAATTTGTATCTGCCAAGTAAGCCACCTCACAAGATTGTACGAGTGGTACCAGGTAGGATTCTGTATGTGCATATAAAAATACATGTGCTGAATATGCTACGGAGAAAGGGAGACACGAATTCATACATTTGTTTACTTTAAAAACACATGGAGAACTCTTTCAATAAAAAAAATTAACTAGTTTATACCTTCTACCCAATATAATGCAAAAGACAATTCCAACTACACACCATGCCTTCTCTGAACTGCTTGTATTTCTATTCCGTTTGGGTTATTTTACTCCACCATATTAGGATTAGTAGTCAGAGTCTAATAGGGTATATGTTAGTGTCAGGGATTTAGTATTCTGAATGGAAAATTGGAAAATGAATCCAATGTGTATGCAAATATGTGCTACACAAAATTTTTCCCACTCTCATCCAGAACAATGCCTTGACAATACTTTCACCCCAAGTAAGACACAATTAGGGAAAAAGAGTTAGGAATTCTGAGAATACAAATCTGGAATGGAATATGATCAGTAGTTCACAAACTTGGAGGTGGTAGAGGAGTTTCCAAAAGTAAGGGACAGGGTCAAAACTCTCCATATAACAAGATGCCTTTACAAATAAGGGTCTGCTGGCTGCATCCTGTCAGTCACAAGGCATTTGGAAGCCAATGGCAGATCGAAATGGCCCCAGCGCATATTTTGTGTCACACACCTGCCCAACATTGCTCTAGGCCCACTGCTCACCAGGCTCCAACTTACTGGCATATCTGATCTACACCATTTTCATGAAACCCAGTCAATCAAGGCACCGTCTGGTATACTCATGATCAGCAACAGGACATCCAAAGTTTCTCCAGTGCCACCTGGTCATGGGAATTTCAAAAATTTCATGGTATTTATCTAGCCATTTTTCAAGGATGAAGTTGGAGGCACTATGGGTTTCAATTAATTCAGGAACCATTAAATGGTGAGGAAGCTCATTTCAATGAATGCTCTGAAGAACTCTCACAGGCAAGTCTTCCCAAAGAGTGGCCAAAAGGTCACATGAAGCCAGACCCATTGAGGTCTACAATGTGAGTTCCATGTGTGTTTTGACTCTCAACTATGGCTGCCAAGTCTTTAAAAATAAAATCATGTTATATCCTGGCTGAGATTCCCAGTGCTCTGTGGAAATCCACACTGGCCTTAGATCTCAGTTTCCAAGGGTCACTCTCATGCGTGGCCTAATAAAATCCCGACAAAATTTATGGCAATACTGCTCTGAGGTCAGTTCCAGAACTCAGTCTCTAATGGGAGTCAGACCAGAGTTCAAGCCCAGGTGGACCCAGTCATCTCTTCCAACCACGATACAAATGTCCACAATTAAAACCAAAACACTCCCACATGGCCCTCATCTTCTTCCATATAGACACTAATCATTACCTCTGGTAGCAGGTTTCCATGAGGGGCGCAGCCCACAACAGTGTCCAAAATAAGCTCCCTTTTTCCCTCATTTTCCTAAAGTCTGTGTGGCCTAGACACCCTTCCTGTTAACCAAGAGTGATCAAATAGGCATGCCGTTAATGCTGCTTTGCTTCTCCAATTTGAGGAAAATTACTGTGCGGTTTAGATTCTTTATGTGAACTGGAATCATGAGAAAACCCATGCACCTATAGGCTAGCCTCTACAGGGCTTTAAATATCTCATTTGACCCAAAGTATCACTATTCTCACTTAATGGAGGTCAGGAACTTTACATAGGAAGGCGAGAGACTTCATCTACAATATCTGCTCTTTTAGCCATTTTTGTATTGGATGCACACATGAGATATTTCCTTGGATCCATCTAGTGCTGAGAATCTAAGCCACAGCCTCACACAGTGCCAAGAGGCTGATTCAGACACATCCCTTTCCAAAGCAATTAAGCACAGAGCCACAGGTGATGCCCATTCATTTCAATTTGAGAACTCTTTTCTTCAGGCTTCACAAAGGGGAGGCCTGAGGCAGAGACCTTCCTGACATTCAGGGCAATAAAACAATAGGTAAGCAAAAGGCACAAATCAGGCTTTCTCCACTGAGACTTTACTGGTCATACTGATATCTGAGTTTTCTAAGAAGCTCGTCATTCCCTTCAGGTATCCAGTACATGTCCATGTCACAGAGCTTGGAGGTGGTACATATCTTGGGCACAAAAGCATGAGCGTATTCTTTAGAGAGGCCAGAATTCAGGAAGAAAACAGGAACTTTGGAGGATAGCAGATGTTGCCCATCCATAAGTCAAGTAGCAGTCCATTCATAAATTGGGCAGTATGAAGGCTGGCAAGCTTTCTACTAGACAGGACACATCCATTGATGCATTCTCTCTTCTTATGTCTACAACCACGAACACCGTTTTATATACAGACATAAAAACACTCGCCTTGTCAAAGTACTTACCAGAAAGAGTTCACTCAATCCAAACAAACCACCTTTGATACCTATTCTCAGAACAAGTGAAAACCACAAACCTACACCTACACCCATAAAGGCACCTCCTTTCCCTAAGTAATTCTGAGACTATTTGGAGTGTCCTCTGACTAGTGGGCCACAGTATGTTCCCTTTAAATGGCATGTTCTCTCTCAGATCTGTCCTCCTTAGCCAACTCTGTAAAGTTGTCAGGAGCCAGCATTGAGCAACTACCTTTTTCTCAGGAAAGGCCCCTCTTCAGAGCTCTCTTGGCATTTTGCCATCCTCACATCAGTAGGTACCAAGAAAGACTGACTCTGTCTTTGGTAAATCCAAACAAGTGAGACCACTGGGACTGGGACTGGGACTGGCTCTGTGTGCCTGGCTTCCTGGATCCCAAGTTCAGATAGTTCCATCAACAAGGAAGTGAGGTGAGGTCAATTCCTTCAGGAACTGAATGAGGTCACTGCCTTGGCAACCACTTTGTCCTAACATTTGCTTCCAAGGGTCCCATGAGATGCAGGCTGCCCCTACTACCTGTGACAGTTTCACAAGTTAGAATGGTATATCAACCATAGGCACCCGGGAACAACTCTCTAAACAGGCCTGGTTTGGTCCATCTTCTCTACATTAAAATTTGAGAGCCTGATTCATACACAACCCTTCATACTGACCAGGTTGTTTTCCATGGAAGATGACTTTTGCTCTCTCAGGTCCTTCATAGCTGCCTACATCTTCTCCAGTGATCATATCTGCATGGATCTTTGAGGTTCTCAGCAGATGAACAATCCCCTACATTCCTGTATTGTAATACCAACTCTGTGCCTGCTCTTCTGTAAAGTTAGATTGAGGGAAGAGTATATGGTTATGTTTAATAACATGTTTGATATGGGTTAGGAATTATTCTGCTGGATGAATAATGGTATTGGGAACCTGAGATATTTATAAGAATATAGAGTTGGAATATTGTAATGGTCAGGCAGGCATAGGAGGAAGAGACCACCAAGAGACTGTCTCATGCAACAACAAAGGGTTTATTGAGGGTCCAGCATGCTGGGGCTCAGAGCTCACTTGAATAGAGCAGAGAGTCCTGAGAACAGCTTAAACAGAGCTTATATACTTTCCTTGGAGAGGGCAGGGAGGGAAATTTATTGATGCGTCAGGGAGAGTGGGCAGTTTGCTTTCAACGGGATGATCGAGTACATTCTGCAGTTTGGCAGTTGGGGACAGCACATTCTGGGAACAAGATTAGCAAACAGTTCTCAAGATTTCAACAGTGTTTTATTAAGCATACAGAAAAATAGGAAGTGACAAGTACCTATTTTATTAACTTTTTATTCCCCAATTCTTCTTCTGGTTACTTTTAATCATGAAAGTGATCATTGAAGGGTGTCACATTTTATGTCTCCTAGTGGGGTATATTGTTGTCTGATTACCATAAGTTTAAATTGTCCAATTTGAGCTTCGAGAAAGGAAACTACATGGTTGAGCCAACAGGGTCCTACAGTTAGCAATAATATGAGGATTATTAATGGACAGGCCTGGGCTTATGAAAGCATAGTTAACCAGAGGGACTGTGTGAACCAAGACTCAAACCACCCTTTTTGGGCCTCTCTCTCTCGTTGACACTCTTAAAGGCATTTTCTTAATATACTCATAGGTTCTTATACAACTCCAGTATGGTCGGCATAAAAACAACCTTCTTCCCTCAATGCAGCACAAAGTCCTCCTTCTCTCATGAAGAGAAGGTTTAACCCTCGCCTGTTCTGTAAAACAACTTCAGAGAGAGAGGTTAAACATTCCTGTAAAGCTGTGATGGAGGTTTTATTATCTTTAATTTTTGGTCTATTGCTGCTTCTAATTGGGTCATTTGTTGTGTCCCATGGACTAGGGTTCCTGTGCTCACTCCTACAGCAACTCCTATTCCTAATAGGATGGCTAAAGTGAGAGATACAGGTTCCCGGTGGAAACAGGTTGTATGCCCTCCGATTTGATCTTTAAATGAACATGCATCATCCTAGAACACTCTGGGAAACATCTGCACCATTACATAATTAATCACATCTGTTGACCATTTCATGAAAACATAAACAATGTTTAAGTATATAGAATTATACTGTTGTAGGTACGGAAAAGGAAAGGAATCTAAGATAGCACCGAAGACAGGGAAACAGCCCTATTTGGTTGCAAACGGATTTAGAGGGTATTGCTTCTGTTGTAATCAATTAATCTTCTGAACCCCAAGTTTAGGTAGTTTCAGAATTTGTACCCAACATGTAAGGGAAGGGGCTCAGAAGTTCACAGTCTGCAGAAGTTCACAAAAAGCAGTTTTTGTTTCTGTTATTTTTTCCTCTGTTCTCGGCAAGTTAACTTTTCAAGGACACTTGGGACAGGGAGAGCTTTTTTTTTTCTCTTTTTTTTCTCCCTGCCAGCTGTTACCATGGAGCCTAGTTGGTAACTTCTTTACTTAGAATTGTAGCCATCTCTGAGAATCCCCAGCTCAAGGCCAGAGGCCTTGTTCACTTATTTTGTGAAAAACTCGTAAGGGGGTGTCTAGCTTAGGAGTGCTGATTTTTCCAGCCACTGGCCAAGTAGAACAGGGCGACATAAAAACACGGAGTTTATCTACATTGAATTCTTTTATAGGGACTCTTTTGCTGAAAGTCCTAAAGTCAGCAATGGTGAAGACTTCTGGAGAAGGTCATATAAGACTTTTCTGTGGGCCTGGTGAAGAGGGGCAAGACGTGGAAAGCAAGGCTGAGAGCAGCTCCGTTTATCTGAGAATTAGGAAGGAGAGATGTAAAAGAATATTGGGAAAGGGGTTTGTGATTTTCCTGGCAACAAAAACTTGAGCAGTAGAACAGGTAGAGCAGA
The DNA here is from genome assembly GCF_048772815.1 of Callospermophilus lateralis. Lineage (NCBI taxonomy): Eukaryota > Metazoa > Chordata > Mammalia > Rodentia > Sciuridae > Callospermophilus > Callospermophilus lateralis. Next base: position 302,777 of record NW_027517239.1, read on the forward strand.
GGGGACGACAGGAGTGAGTATCCCAAAAAGCCTGTGAGGGACTTTAAATTCTTAGTCACCTGTTTTCAGTGATGACAAGGCAACTTTAAAGGTCACTTTCATTACATCTTGGATAGTGGTCTGAGGGATCTCCTCAGCTGGTTTGAGCTTTGGGTTAGCTGGTAAGAGGACCTGATGGGACCTGCTCTGGGCACTTACTGGAGAAAAGAGGACTGAGTGGGTGGAGGGGTACCTCAGTACCTGATACCTCAGCAAGGGCGCAATTGTCTGAGAACCGGCCGAGGTTTGGTTTTTTGATCTAGTAAATGGAGGGGAGAAATCAGGTTGCTCAGGTGGGAGTGAAAGCAGAGAGTCTGGAGCAGAAGGCTGAGGGTTAGGATCTATTGGAGAAGCATAGTTCAGGACGTGAGTGAAGGAGGGAAAAGGTCTTCACATAGGGGAATCTCCTTCCACCCTTTTGATCACTTGTAGAAGTTAAAAATGTCATGCATAATTTGAGGATCTAGAGAGCCTTCTGGGGTCCATCAGTTTTGGTTGTCTAATTGGTAATATGGCCAATGCTGTGTACTGAATTTGATGGGGAGTTTGGGTTCCACCAGGCAGTCCCTGTATGCTAACATCCCCATGACTTACAGAAGAAGTTGGCTTTTTCCCCTCACAGCCGTGGCTCTTTGTGGCTTTGATAGTCTGCCATGCAAACATAGTAATCTGGGCTAGCCAACCTGCATCTTGCTCGCGTGTCCCTACATCCATAATGTTTGTTTCCATTATCGATGATACAGAAGGTATTTAATAGAATTTTAGTGGGATCCACTTTATCAGATATATCCCAATAGGAAAAACCTATAGCCAGCTGACAAATGTCTGGGTGGAGAGATGGCCACCAGGTCCCTATGGGGGCTGTAAGCGAGATAGACCATACTTCTTCTCTAGTAGGATTTGTGATCAGCCATCGCTAATGAACCACCTGATGAGGTTTAGGACTACTGGTGGCCAAGGGGAGAGTCTATAGCCTTATTCATATGGTGAATACACAATTTGAAAGGGTTACTAGTCATTTCCAGTTTCCAGCAAGAGTCTGGACAGAGCGCAGGCTTGAGATGAGAGGCATGGATCCAGGAATTGATTCCGTATACATTTACTGATGTAGGTGTTATAAGTAGTACCTGGTATGTTCCTTTCCATCGGGGTTCCAGGAATGAAACCTGATGTCTTCTTATGTAGATGAAGTCTCTTACATTATATTGAAGTGGAGTCCCCTTGTCCCCAGTTTGGTAGGCCGTGGCCAGCTGTTTGAACAGATATCAATGAGTTCTTTCAAGAGCTTTAAGTCTGTCAAGCTAGGGGGTGTGGAAGGGATCCTTAGGTCTTAGAGTTGGGGTTAGGTCCCTTACTGGAGGAAGGGCACCATAGAGAATTTCACAGGTGGTGAGGTTACACAAAGAAACAGAGGGAGTATTTCTTGCATGAAACAGTGGATAAGGCAGGAGCATAGTCCAATCTTTTATGCAGGTCTCTAAGAGTAATTTCGTAAAGGTCTATTTAATGGTTCTATTTATTTTTTCTACCTGTCCTGAGTTCTGGGGTCTATAAGCATAATGTAACTACCAATTAATAACCAGGGTACTGGTTAACCTATTCTCAGAAGATGAGACAAAAAAAGAATCCCACACCAACACCCACAAAGGCACCTGCTTCCCCCAAGTACATCTGTGACTATCTGGAGTATTCTCTGACTGGTGGGTCATACTATGTTCCCCAAAAATAGCCTGTCTTGTCTCAGATCTGGTCTTCGTGGCCAACTCTGCGAAAATTTCAGGAGCCAGCATGAGCCACTACCTGCTTTCTCAGGAAAGGCCCCTCTTCAGAGCTCTTCTGGCATTTGGCCATCCCCACATCAGTAGGTACCATGAAAGACTGACTCTGTCCCTGGTAAATCCAAAGAAGTGAGCCCACTAGGAGTAGGACTGGGACTGGCAATGGGTGCCTGGCTTCCTGGATCCCAAGTTCAGAGAGTTCCAACACCAAGGAAGTGACGTGAGGTCACTTCCTTCAGAAACTGAAAGAGGTCACTCCCTTGGCAACCACTTTGTCCTAACAGTTGCTTCCTATGGTCTCTTGAGATGGAGGATGCCCCTACTTCCTGTGACACTTTCACAAGTTAGAATGGTATATAAACCATAGGCACTCAGGAATAGCTCTCCACACAGGCCGGGTTTGATCCATCTTCTCTACATTAATAAGAGAGAGGCTGATTCAGATACACTCCTTTATCCTGACCAGGTTGTTTGCCATGGAAGATGACTTTTGCTCTCTCAAGTCCTTCATAGCTGCCTACATCTTCTCCAGGAATGATTTCTGCATGGACCTTTGAGTTTCTAAGCAGGTGGAAGATCCCCTACATTCCTGTATTGTAAGACCAACACTGTCCCCTCTCTTCTGTAAAGTTAGATTGAGGGAACAGTGTATGTTAGGTTTAATAACATGTTCAATTTGGGTTAGGAATCATTCTTTGGGATGAATAATAGTATTGGGAAACTCTCTCAGATCTGGTCTCCTTGGCCAACTCAGTGAAGTTTTCAGGAACCAGTGGTGAGACACTGCCTGCTTTCTCATGAACTGGCCCTCTTCAGAGCTCTCCTGGCATTTGGCCATCCTCACATCAGTAGGTAGCAAGAAAGTCTGACTCTGTCCTTGGTAAATACAAACATGTGAGCCCACTGGGATTGGGACTGGGACTGACTCTGGGTGCCTGGCTTCTTGGATCCCCAGTTCAGAGAGTTCCATCACCAAAGAAGTGTGGTAGGTCACTTCATTCAGAAACTGAATGAGGTCACTGCCTTGGCAAACACTTTGTCCTAAAAGTTGTTTCCTAGGTTCCCATGAGATGGAGCCTGCCCCTACTTACTGTGACACTTCAAGCTAAGAATTGTATATCAAAAATCGGCACCCGGGAACAGCTCTCCACACATGCCTGATTTGGTCCAACTACTCTACATTAAGAAGAGAGAGGCTGATTCAGACACATCCCTTCATTTTGACCTGGTTGTTTTCCATGGAAAATGAATTTTTCTCTCTCAGGTCCTCCATAGCTGTCAACATCTTCTCCAGGGATCATTTCTGTAAGGACCTTTGAGGTTCTCAGCAGGTGGAAGATCCCCTACATTCCTGTATTGTAAGACAAACTGTGTCCTTACTCTTTTGTAAAGTTAGATTGATGGAAGAGTGTATGGTTAGGATTAATAACATATTCGATTTGAGTTAGGAATCATTCTGCAGGATGAATAATGGTATTGGGAATCTGCGATATTTACAAGAATAAATAGGTGAAATGTAAGTATGAAAACAGAAATCTAGGTAAGATTTGAAGCCCAGAAGGGAATTGGGCCTTTGATTGTGACACTTAGCTTTGAATTATGTTCTGCACAGATGTCTCAGATAAATCAATATAAAATGGCATAGGACCTTGTACCTTGGATGATTGAATGTCGAAGAGAATATCCAGTCAAAAGGGGACAGTAGGTGGATTAGGAAGATAGTAAGTAAGTTTAGAAAAAAGAATGAGTATAGGAATTGGACCAAAAGTTCTTTAGCAACAGGGTTTCGGTTAGTGAGTGAATGTCAATGTCAGCACATGTGAAGAATGAGTCACAATGATGAACTGGGGAAAATATGTAGGAAAGCAGATATCTATAGAGACATTATGAAATCAGACAAAGTATAAAGTGAGTGATAGTATTAGATATTTTCAACAGGGTTGAATTTGAATATATAATCTTAGGAAGAAACAAATATGTAATCATTAATAGGATTGACATTTGAGAGCATTAGCCAAATTGGACATGGATTTTTTTAGTAATCCATGTTTACATTCTATTTAGTCTTTGGTACAATCATAAGTGTGAACTTTGCATTTTGTGTCCAGAATATTACTGTGATAAAATGTTTATGTACATCAGTTGACAGAGTATTTCTTCCACCATTTCTGGGAGCAATATTTTGAAGACATATAAATTAATATTGGGGTTACAAAGAGGTGTACCCTGTGTCTATGTATGTAGAGATAATGCATGAAGAGACCATACTGTGAATAAATAATATAACTGATTACACTTTAAATAATCGATTGAATTTATATCTGAAAATATGCAGAAAATCTTATATTGATATACAATCATTAATTCCAACCAATTATACATATAATGGTAATATTACTTTAATGGTTTATCAAGACGGGTGTGTGAGATTTGCTTCAAAGCGATAATGGAAATTGAAAATAATGTGTTTGGAAAGAAGTCTCATGAAACGAGCAGTCAAGAAACATTAAGGAATACATGTGTTCTGAATCAGGAAGTGATTGAAAGTGAAACAAATGCCTATCAATTTGATAAATTGTGGATGAAATATTTATCCTATGATGTGCATTAACTGAAGAAATAGTAATGTACCAGAGTTGAATAAAAATGAACGTCAAAATACACTTCATGTCCCATAGGAATCTATACGCATTGATGTTAAACTGGGTGAGTTACTGTAGAAATATTAGGATTTGTGTGCACCATTCACTGAAGTTTGTTTTCAGTACTAGGAAACAAATATGTATTTCAGGTGGATGAATATTTCTGATAATAATCTTGTAAAAAGTTGATCTTAAATCCACATATATGAATATGAATGAATTTAGGGAGTGTATAATAAGACACATATATTTCATATTTTGAAAAATCTGGAGAGTATATATATATATATATATATATATATATATATATATATATATATATAAAACACACACACACACAGACATTAAAATGTAGCAATATATATGGCAATCTAAATTAATCATGAAATATATATCATCCACAGATCCAAAAATATTCATTTTACTGAACATGGGTTTATGTATAATGTTGTTCAACTAGGAAGCTCACCCATAGGTTGAATTTTCAGTTCCAACAGCGTTTAGAATGAGTGATCTATTCTCACAAATTGTATCTGCCAATTCATCCACCTCACAAGAATGTACGTGTGGTACCAGGTAGGATTTGATATGTGCATATAAAAATACATGTGCTGAATAGGCTACAGAGAAAGGGAGACAGGAATTCAAATATTTGTTAACTTTCAAACACATGGAGAACTATTTAAATTGAAAATTTGCTAGATTTATAACTCCTACACTACATAATGCAAAAGGCAAGTCCAACTATGCACCATGCCTCCTCTGAACTGCTTGTATTTCTATTTTGTTGGGGTAATTTATCTCCATCATATTTGCATTAGTAGTCAGAGTCCACTAGGGTAGGTTTTAGTGTCAGGGATTAAGTATTTCGAATGAAAAATTAGATAATGAATCCAATGTGTATGCAAAAAATCTTCCCATTCTCATCCAGAACAATGCCTTGACATTACATTCGCCCCAAGTAATACACAATTAGAGGAGAAGAGTTAGAAAATCTGTGAATACATATCTGGAATGGAAAATGCTCAGGAGTTCACAAGCTTGGATGTGGAAGGGGAGTTTCCAAAAGTAAGGGACAGGGTTGATAGACCCAACCTGATCATTTATTAAAATTGGGAGCCCACTTGCCAGAAAGCCATGAAAAGATAATTTTGGATTTATTATAAATTACTGCAAATTCTGAACCTACTTGGAATGTTTGCCCATGCCTTAAACTCACCCATGCCTGGCTCTCTGACCAGATTGCAGCCCTCTCTGAAACTTTAGTGACACCTCATAAATATTTTCTTTCCCTGGCCAGACAACGAGTCTCTGAGGCTCTAATGGTCCTCATAATTTCTGAATTTGGGGTGAGCTTAAAAAAAATGTAAACTACCGTTAGTGTGATGCTTGTTAAAGTTCTGTTATCTGTAACCCCCTTTTTGTGCATCTTTCTGGGCTATATAGCTGGGCTATAGGAAAGGTGGGTTTGCTGTCTTGCTCCCGCCATTTTGGGAGGGAGAGGTAGCCTTTCCCTTTGAAATAATTAGCTTGCCTTAATTTGATTTTACTAGGAGTCAGTGGTCTTTACATGCGTTCCTGGTCTAATATTTTGGAGTTCCCCAGTGAGATGACCCTGCCGGACAAGATCACAAGACCAGACTGCTGTAAATTCTGAAGTTGGCCTTCCTTCCAGGGCTCCAAGCTTGAGAGCAACTCTAGGGTTTGTGCAACTTGAGATGGTCCAAGGCCTTGGAGTTAGCCTTCAGTTCAGGGAGCACTGCAGTGAACCACCGCATTAAAATTATTAGCAAGCACCTGGTGGAGGAGGCATCCATAGGTAATTGGTGCCTTTATAACATCTGATATCCGGTTAAGGGAGATCTCTTCTGATGACAGAGAGGTGGACTGAGGAGGCTCACATATACTGCTGTCTGGGACAGTAACAAGAATCATTCTGTCATCTGTTCTGTTCTCTAGGGAATTCATCTGAAGGGTAGAGAGGTGCCAACGGGCACGCATGCGCTCCTACGGGGAGCTTTAGGAAGACATTGCATTGCTCCTCTGTTTTCCTGTTTCGGCGCCGGATTTCTGTTTTTTTTTTTTTTTTGTTGTTGTTGTTGTTTTGTTCTGTGTTCTATATGTTTTTTGTTTGTTTGTTTTTATGCATTTTGTTGTGTGATTTCTGTGGTGAAAACTTAAGGATATCAGACATGAAAATAAAGCAAGTAAGCCTGACACCCTTTGGACTGAGTTTAAAGGAACTGCATTGAACTTTACACCCCTTTGTTAAGCAGTATGATAGAAGCCCCTAGCTGGCTGCCTGGAGCACACTCACTGCAGAGGGCAGTGCCTGCGGGGGACCTAAGAACTGAGTATCTCCCAGGTTAATAAGTGAAACTCCTTTAAAATCCCTTGTCCCTCCAGATAAAGAGAGTCACAACCTTTTGGCAGAGTCCCTGTGTTTATCTTTGTTAGCAAAGCAATAAACCTTCGTTTTTCTTTTTCTCAAAACCCTGTCCTCATTTTTGAATTGGCATTAATTGGCTTCAAGTTCAGGAACCCAACTTTAAGTTACAAATTTTGATAACCCACCCGCACCCTGGAACTTTTTGAGAGCTGACTACAGAAATGTTAGGAGATGGAGCATGCTTGTGGTGGAACTGAAACAGAGGAGCAAATCCTGTAAGTAAAAGGAGGGACTGAGGGACTCCCAGCAGCTGCTGAAGCCTTATTTTTTCAGAGAATTCCCTAGGTCTTTCCCTGCAATTTAACGATAATGCCACCTCTGTCATCTTAAAAAAGAGGGAAAAAAAGGGGACACTAAATGCAGGAAAGTCACTATGGAGACCCTTGATTTTACATTTCAGGATGCTCCTCTGTGAAAACATCTGGTCCCCTTGTGGGGACATCTGTGGTGCAACTGGTGTAGGAGATTTTTCTCTTATCTGCTCTGTTTTAAAGGCTTCTGTCTGTCAGTCATAGTCTGGAGCTCCTTTCTGTCTGTCGTGTGTCTTTGTTTCTGGCACTTTAAGACATGTGCAATAATGTGTTGATATTATATATTGTTTCTTGGGAATGATTTTACCTGAATGTGTGTCTAAATGATGATGTTTTATTGTAACAATCTGGTAGCTTATTGGGTTTTTGAAGCATTGCAGAATCTTGCCGTTAAAAGTCAGATTGAGATAATTGTTTAGTTTATGATTTCAGATAATTCATGCCAGAGAACTTAAATACTTAGGATGGAAAACTAAAGAACTCTACTTCCAAGTTGGCAAGAAATTTTCCAATCATTCAGTCTTTTTTTTTTCACCAATTTTTAATTGGGTAGCCTGGGAAAATGTCACTGTGTGTACCAGTGCATTAATTTGGACAAGGATAGTAAATCATAGTATGGTATCTGTTGACAACACAAGATGTAAAGATATAAAATTTTGTAAATTTTGTCTTAAGCTTGTATCAAAATTTTCAACATCCTATCTGGAAAATTATGGTTAAAATGCGTTAGGCCTGAGGTGTCTGCTCAGAATAGCAGTTTTTTCCTGCTCCTTCCAGACCTCAGCCAGGACTTAGATTGAAATGCAAATGAAAGAAGCCTGCAAGATCAGTAGGAGACTGATATGAGGCTTAAGGAAAAAAAAAAGTAAATAGTATGGTATTTACTAATTACTGGTCAGTTATTTTTTCTAGGACTCTTATTTTTTTCCTTAGATCCTTTAATTTTTCTAACTCATAATTTTGATCCTACAGACCTAGGTTAATGTTTTTCTGATCAGTTCTATCTTTGACCAACTGTGGAGTTTTTAAAACATGGCAATGGAGATTTCACCTGCTAAAAGCTACAAGGCCTTTACTATTATTATGTGTGCACACTTTTGTTATTTGTTGTATGTCTATATATATATATATATTCTTAATCATATATATGATACAGAAATTAAAATATATAAGGAGCGCTCATAATAAAAAAAGCACTCATAAAAACAAATTTTAAGGGATGCCCTCTCTCACCACTTCGGTTCAACATAGTTCTCGAATCACTGGCCAGAGCAATTAGACAGACGAAAAAAATTAAAGGCATAAAAATAGGAAAAGAACTCAAATTATCACTATTTGCAGATGACATGATTCTATACCTAGGAGACCCAAAAGGGTCTACAAAGAAACTACTAGAGCTAATAAATGAATTCAGCAAAGTGGCAGGATATAATATCAACACACATAAATCAAAGACATTCCTGTATATGAGCCACAAATCCTCTGAAATGGAAATGAGGACAACCACCCCATTCACAATATCCTCAAATAAAATAAAATACTTGGGAATCAACCTAACAAAAGAGGTGAAAGACTTATACAATGAAAACTACAGAAACCTAAAGAGAGAAATATAAGAAGATCTTAGAAGATGGAAAAATATACCCTGTTCATGGATAGGTAGAACTAACATCATCAAAATGGCGATATTACCAAAAGTTCTCTATAGGTTTAATGCAATGCCAATCAAAATCCCAACGGCATTTCTTGTAGAAATAGAGAAAGCAATCATGAAATTCATATGGAAAAATAAAAGACCCAGAATAGCAAAAACAATGCTAAGCAGGAAGTGTGAATCAGGCGGGATAGCTATACCAGACTTCAAACTATACTATAGAGCAATAGTAACAAAAACAGCAGGGTACTGGTACCAAAACAGGTGGGTGGACCAATGGTACAGAATAGAGGACACAGAAACCAATCCACAAAACTACAACTATCTTATATTCGATAAAGGGGCTAAAAGCATGCAATTGAAGAAGGATAGCATCTTCAACAAATGGTGTTGGGAAAACTGGAAATCCATATGCAACAAAATGAAACTGAATCCCTTTCTCTTGCCATGCACAAAAGTTAACTCAAAGTGGATCAAGGAACTTGATATCAAATCAGAGACATGGCGTCTGATAGAAGAAAAAGTTGGCTATGATCTACATACTGTGGGGTTGGGCTCCAAATTCCTCAATAGGACACCCATAGCACAAGTGTTAATAACTAGAATCAACAAATGGGACTTACTCAAACTAAAAAGTTTTTTCTCAGCAAAAGAAAGAATAAGAGAGGTAAATAGGGATCCTACGTCCTGGGAACAAATCATTACTCCTCACACTTCACACAGAGCCCTAATATCCAGAATATACAAAGAACTCAAAAAATTAGACAATAAGATAACAAATAACCCAATCAACAAATGGGCCAAGGGCCTGAATAGAAATTTCTCAGAGGAGGACATACAATCAATCAACAAGTATATGAAAAAATGCTCACCATCTCTAGCAGTCAGAGAAATGCAAATCAAAACCACCCTAAGATACCATCTCACTCCAGTAAGATTAGCAGCCATTAGGAAGTCAAACAACAACCAGTGCTGGCGAGGATGTTGGGAAAAGGGTACTCTTGTACATTGCTGGTGGGACTGCAAATTGGTGCGGCCAATTTGGAAAGCAGTATGGAGATTTCTTGGAAAGCTGGGAATAAAACCACCATTTGATCCAGCTATTCCCCTACTCGGTCTATTCCCTAAAGACCTAAAAAGAGCACACTATAGGGACACTGCTACATCCATGTTCATAGCAGCACAATTCACAATAGCAAGACTGTGGAAGCAAAACCTAGATGCCATTCAATAGACGAATGGATAAAAAATATGTGGCATTTTTACACAATGGAGTATTACTCTGCATTAAGAAATGACAAAATCATAGAATTTGGAGAGAAATGGATGGCATTAGAGCAGATTATGCTAAGTGAAGCTAGCCAATCCCTCAAAAACAAATGGCAAATGTCTTCTTTGATATAAGGAGAGTAACTAAGAACAGAGTAGGGACGAAGAGCATGAGAAGAAGATTAACATTAAACAGGGATGAGAGGTGGGTGGGAAAGGGAGAGAGAAGGGAAATTTCCTGTAAATGGAAGGAGACCCTCAGGGGTATACAAAATTACATACAAGAGGAAGTGAGGGGAAAGGAGGAAAAATATGAGGGGGGAGAAATGAATTACAGTAGAGGGGGTAGAGAGAGAAGAGGGGAGGGGATGGGGGAGTGGGGATAGTAGAGGATAGGAAAGGCAGCAGAATACAACAGACACCAGAATGGCAATATGTAAATCAATGGTTGTGCAACTGATGTGATTCTGCAATCTGTATATGGGGTAAAAACGGGAGTTCATATCCCACTTGAATCAAGTGTGAAATATAATATATCAAGAACTATGTAATGTTTTGAACAACCTACAATAAAAATTAATTTAAAAAAAGTGGATCCAAAGATCTTTAATTCACGTGATTAAAATTGTTCAATTTAAATTGGATAAACAGATAAAAATAAATGTTTTTAAATTTAAGCTTACAAGTTTTTATAGGTGTTCAAAAATCTAATAAAATATTAATATCTACAAAATGTCTAAAATGCCTTGATTCTAGGACTTTTCCTTCAACAAAAAAATGGTTTACACTCTTCAATACATTTGTCTAATATTTTAATAAATAAGTAAAGTAAATTTGATGTGGAATTTCTCATTCTTGAGTACATTTGTTAGATACCCGATTGATTTACTAAGGTCTGTATCAGATTGTAAAAATCAGTCATGTGTTAAAGAGACAAAAATTTCTGAAAACATAAGTTTACCCATAACATTGTGTTTATTAAGTTTTATTTTTTTGGGGGCAAGCAACCATAAAAATTAAACAACTGATTAAATAAGAACTGTTATTTTAGAGCACTCTACTGCCATTTCTTTAAAAGCTAAACTTGGTTAATCTAGAAATATCAATGTAATTTTGATGCTATTAATGTGCTCATATCTTCCAGGTATACAAGTCTGTAAGTTAGAAACATTTAAAGAGCATTATATCAAGCTGGTATTCTGAAGTTGTATGGTAAAAAATATGTACTGGGGATTTATTTACCTGTTATCAATAAGATATGTAAAGTTTTATGTTACTTTTTTCATTGGGGAACAATTTAAATGTATTTTTAAGTTAATCAGAGCCTAATATATGTAAAGGTTAAAATCTTTCAGCCTTTCTTTAATCCATGTTTTAAATGTGATGTCATATGATGTTAGATAATGTTCATGTGACCTCAAACAATTTATGTAAACTTTGTAAAATGATATTTAAAAAACAATGATCAGCTTTAGAACTAAAACACTTAATATTTATAAAGAGGCCTGCCTTACCTGAGATAAGGCTCTGTGTCCCATCTTACTACATGTGAGAATGACTACAAAAGGAGTAGGTCAGATTTTATTTCATTTAAAGTTATGTTCAAAAGTTCTTTTGTTTTTCTGTGAAGATTACTAGGATCTCAAACAGGGCATATAATGTATAACTCAGCCAAAAAGTTCAGGGTAGCTATTACAGAAACTAAGTATTTTTACTCTTGTTAAAAAATTTTATTTTTAATTTGCTTATAAGTGATCTAAAGATTCCCTGTTAGTCTTTTACAGAAGTGTTGCTTTAATAACACAACATGGGTTAATTTAAGATAATAAGTCATCACCTACAAGACAGACAGAATAATACATATCCCAATTAATGAAAAGATAAATAATAATTAAGTTATAGATATTAAAGCCCAGTACTCTCAATATAAGGCTGTTAAAATTTATTTGCTGGATGTTTAAGATTAGGATTTAAAATTAAAGTTAAATGAATCGGCCAAGAAAACAAATATTAATATTTTAAGGTATACACTTTATGTTAGCCTCCCAAAATAAGTAAGACTGGAGGTTACAAAGAAGGATTCTCAGACAGGAATGCCTGATAACTATAAAAAGAGACTATTAAGAGGAGCTGCCAGAGGCAGAAAATTTAGTTTAGGGCCTACAGATATTCCTAACCTACAGAGGTAGGCTTGGTGTTTGCTAGTACGATTATCCAGCCCTGAGTAACAGAATTAAAGGTTTCTCTATTAGACACAGAGGTCATACTAGAAAAAGGATTTTGCAAGATCAGATGACATTAAATTAATAAACTGTATCTTATGGGGAGGGACAACTGTAAAACAAAAAATTAAATATTAAGTTGACAGTCCTGATAACTGAGGATATTAAAGAATGGTGAGGGAACTTCTATACGGTGACATGTTCCAGCTGCTGCAACATTTATTCATTACTCATGGTTTTTGTTACTCTCATAGAAGAACCCATTCCCAGATGACTTTACAACCTGTTCTTCCCCAACCAGACTTCAAACCAAGCTGAAATCTAAAAGGCAACTCATGTCCCTCAACTAAATTCTAAAAGGCAACTCATGTCCCTCATGCCATGACCCTTACGTCACCCTCTCTCAGCGCAGAAGAATCCAAAATGCGTGAGGCCTCCCTTCTTACAACAATGGAGCCAAAAATAAATAGACTATCAATATACGTAATTAATTAAGTCAGGTAAAATCAGGGAGACCCATTTTGGGTGAGTTCTAGAAATTTGGAGACTGTTACCTGAGGGATTTAAATTTCCTCAGTGCACTTCCCTTAATCTATCAAAGATTTGAAAGGAACACATAAGAAAAGGGGGGAATGATAGGCCCAACCTGATCTTTTATTAAAATTGGGAGCCATATTGCTACAAAGCCATGATAAGATAATTTTGGCTTTACTATAAATTACTGCAAATTCTGAACCTGCTTGGAATGCCTGCCCATGCCTTGAACTCACCCATGTCTGGCTCTCTGACCAGATAGCAGCACTCTGTGAAACATTAGTGACACATCATAAATATTGGCCTTCCCTGGACAGACAATGACCATCTCTGAGGGTCTAATGGTCCTCACAAATTCTGATGTTGGGGCCAGCAAAAAAAAAAAAAAAAAATATAAATATATATATATATATATATATATATATATATATAAACTACCATTAGTGTGATGCTTGTCCGAGTTCTGTTATCTCTAACCCCCCTTTTGTGTAACTTTCTGGGCTTTAAAGCTGGGCTGTAGGTAAGTTGGGGTTGCTGTCTTGTTCCGGCCATTTTGGGAGGGAGAGTTAGCCTGGCTGGTGAAAATAATAAGCTTAGTTTAATTTGATTTTAATTGGAGTCAGTGGTCTTTTCTTGCATCCTTGTCTAACAGGTAAACACTCCACAAACATGGAGCTCTGCTGGCCTAACGACTTTTTGAGAAACTGCCTCTGAGGTTGGGCACTTGAAATATATGTTGTTTTCAGGAGCTTTAGCTTCCTTTGTTGTGAGACCATCAAAGCTGGCTCTGCATCTATGTGACCTGAAGAAATTGGTTTCTTATTTTCCAATGAAAATGAGGCAAAGTGCTGAATTCTCTCTTTGTAGGTAAACTGTGGCCACTGAAGGCTAAGTGTCTCCCTGTGTGGACTGTGTACCCAGTTAGTCATCCTCCACTATTCATGGTGTTTCTTGCTGTTGCACTGGGAGTTTGGTATTTGCTCTACGAAATACAAGAAGTTCAACTGGGACACAGTGCTGAAGGTAGTTCTGTCACGTGTGGTCGGTCAGAGTCTGCAAGAGAATGCACCAACCAGGATTCTATCCCACATAGCTTGCCCACTTGAAGATAGCAACCTGATTCGTAACATTGCCCTGAAACCTCTCCATATAACAAGATGCCTTTACATATAAGGGTCTACTGGCTGCACCATGTCAGTCACAAGCCATTTGGAAGTCAATGGTAGATCCAAATGGCCCCAACACAAATGTTTTATCCCACACCTGCACACCACAGTTCTGGGCCCAATACTCAGCAGGCTCCAACATACTGGCATTTCAGTTCTACACCATTTTCATGAAACCCAGTCAATCAAACCACTGTCTGGAACACTCCTGATCAGCAACAGGACATCCAAATGTTCTCCTCTGACACCTGGTTATGGGAATTTCAAAAATTTCTTGGTATTTATCTAGCATTTTTCACGGATGAAGTTGGAGGCACTGTAGGTTTCAATTCTTTTAAGAACCATTAAATGGTATGGAAGCTCATTTCAATGAAAGCTCTGGAGAATTCTCACAGTCAAGGCTTCCCAAAGAGTGGCCAAAAGATCACATGAACCCAGGCCCATTGAGGTCTAGAGTGTGAGGTCCATGTTTGTTTTGAATCTCATCTATGGCTGCCAAGTCTTTCATAATAAAATCATGTGATATCCTGGCTGAGATTCCCGATGCTCTGTGGAAAGCCACCCTGGGACTTGATCTCAGTTTCCAAGGGCGACTCTAATGCGTGGCCTCCTAAAATCCCAAGAGAACTCATGGCAATATTTCTCTGAGGTCAGTTTCAGAACTCAGTCTGTAAGGGGAATCACACCAGACTTCAAGCCCAGGTGGACCCAGTCATCTATTTCAACCACCACACAAATGACCACAATTAAAACCAAAACACTCCCACATGGCCCTCATCTTCTTCCATATAGACACTCATCATAACCTCTGGCTGGGGTTTTCCATGAGGGGCAAAGCTCACGACAGTGTCCAAAATAAGCTCCCTTACCCCTCATTTGCCTAAAATCAGGGTGGCCTGGACACCCTTCCTGTGAACCAGTAGTGATCAAATATGCCTGCCATTTGTACTGCCCAGCTTCTCCAATATGAGGCCTACTGACTGTTTGGTATAGATTTTTTATGTGAATTGGAGTCATGAGAAAACCCAAGCAATTACGGGCTAGCCTCTGCAGGGTTTTGAAGAACTCATTTGACCCAATGGATCCCTCTTCTCACTTGATGTAGGTCAGAAACCTTACAGAGGAAGGCGAGGGACTTCAACCACAATGACTGCCCTTTTGGCCATTTTGGTTTTGGAAGCACAAAAGGAATGTTTCTTTAGATCCATCAGGTGCTGAGAATCTAAGCCACAGCCTCACACAGGGCCAAGAGGCTGATTCAGACACATCCCTTTTGGAAGAAATTAAGCAAAGAGCCACAGGTGATGCCCATTCATTTCCATTTGAAAACTGTTTTCTTCAGGCTTCACAAAGGGTTGGCCTGAGGCAAAGACCTTCCTGACATTCAGGGCAACAGAACATTATGTAAGAAAAGGCCCAAAGCAGGGTTTCTCCACTGAGATTTTACTGGTCACACTGTTATCTGAGTTTTCTGAGATGCTCGCCATTCCCTTCAGCTATCCAGTACATGGCCATGTCACAGAGCTTGGAGGTGGTACATATCTTGGACTCAAAACCATGAGCCTGTTGTGGAGAGTGGCCAGAATTCAGGAAGAGTACAGGAACTTAGGAATATTGTAGGTGTTGCCCATCCATAAGGCAAGCCACAGTCCTTTCATAAATTGGGCAGGATGAATGCTGTTAAACTTTCTCCTGGAGAGGACAAATCCATTGATGCATTATCTTTTCTAATGTCTACAACCAGAGATACAGTGGGATACACAGATATAGAAACACTTGCCTTGTCAAACAACTTACTAGAAACAGTCCACTCAATACCAAACAAATAGCCTTTCCTACCTATCACGCCTTTCCTACTGTATCAACATACACTAGTTATTCATCACCCCCTGCCCCGGTTATTTTGCTGCAGTGGGACTGCTGCAGATGGTGGCCCATACAGGGAGCCCTGGGACACTTGGGGGTAAGTGACGAATAAAAGCTGCCCATCCATAGATAGGATGGGAGCAAATCTGCTCATCCCTAGGCAGATAGGGGGAGAGGAAAAACGGTCATTTCAAAAAATGGAGAAGATTGATACAGTATGATTGTGTCTTGTTTTATCTCAGTGTATTGTATTGTCTTTGTGATGAAAATAAGGAAGGGGTGAGAAGTAAATTGATAATGGAAAGAGGCACCCCAGTGGAAACAAGTGCAATTAGGGCATGTGTTGATGGAAGCCCAGGAAGTCTAATCAGAAAGAAAAAGAAAGTTAAGAAGAAGAAGGATTATCAGGAAAAAAGTTTCAGCAAAAGGCTGTTACTGAATACTTTTCGTTTCCGGAGTGTGTGTGAATAGGCGCCTCGGCTGCCACATGCTCAAGCCAGTCACTGTGCAGCAAGGGCTTTTCAAGCAGTGGCAGCCGGCAATTCCCCGCCCCCAGCCTGGGGAGCGGGGCCCCGTGGCAGTTTGAGTCCTGGACACTCCCCAGGGCCATCTGTGGCTGCCCAGGATGCTACAGCCAGCCATAGATGCTACTGGCTCCCTGATGTTTGGTCATTTTCAATGCCAATAACTAAGCTACAATGGTTCTCCCACACCCGGAAGATAATTAATAATAAGCACTATTAAGGCTTTTTTCAAATGTAAAAAACCTTGAGATAATGTACTAAATTTTTCAGAAGGTTGTTTTCTTAGCACCTGGTGGAATACTATAGGATTTTCTTTAGCCAGTGGTAGGAGTTCCTGCCTTCATCCCAGTGCCGGTGAGGACAAGGGTGGAAGAATTTCCAGTGTTGCTGAAAACCGGAGGAGACTTCGGCTGAGAAACGGAGGAGACTTTGGATCAAGCTAGCTGCCTTCAGAACTTTCCTGGGCTGTGATTTAAGCTAGCTGCCTGCAGAATTTACATGGACTGTGATTTAAGCTAGCTGCCTGCAGAACTTACCAGGACTGTGATTTAAGCTAGCTGCCTGCAGAACATACCTGGACTGTGGTTTACCTGAACTGTGAGTTAATCTATTGAGACACTGCTTTACCTGGACTGAGACAACAAACTGTAATCTATAACAAATTTTAACTCGGTGTCTTTGCTAACAGTGTCTTTGCTGGTATTATTTCTCCAAGTGCTTCATCAATTGGCTTGTATTGTGACATTTTGTATCCTCCCTTTCTGTTTGTAGCAGGTTATTTATGGTGTTTCTGTAAAAACCACTGTGGTCTTTATTTAAATTAAATAAAAGGGGGAAATGTTAGAGTCTGTAAACATGTCAAAATAACACCTGGCATTTTGCCAGGGGAATGTTAGAGTGTGTAAACAAGTCTGGATGATGCCTGGCAAAATGCCAGAGGGAGTGGTTTGAGATGTAACAAAAGCGAGGCATTAAGTGTGGAGATTCCTGATTGGTTGACTGCAGTATCTAGTTTATGTTAATTAGATAACCTGGGTGGAATGTATAAATACCTCTATTGTCCTACAATAAATGGCTTCCACTCCTGCTATATCAACATACACATGTTATTCATAACCCCCACCCCCCGGTTATTTTGCTCCAACCGGACCGCGGCAGTATCTGCCAAGTCAGAAACCTCTCAAGTATGAACATGTGATACCAGGTAGGATTCTATATGTGCATATAAAAATACATGTGCTGAATAGGCTACACAAAAAGGGAGAGAGGAATTCACATATTTGTTAACTTTAAAAACACATGGAGAACTATTTTAATTAAAAATTGACTAGATTTATAACTCCTACCCTATATAATGCAAAAGGCAAGTCCAACTATACAACATGACTCCTCTGAACTGCTTGTATTTCTATTTTGTTTGGGTTATTAATCTCCATCATATTAGGATTAGTAGTCAGAGTCTAGTAGGGTATGGGTTAGTGTCCAAAATAAGCTCCCTTGCCCCTCATTTGCCTAAAGTCATGGTGGCCTGGACACCCTGCATGTGAACCAGGAGTGATAAAATAGGACTGCAGTTAATACAGCTCTGCTTCTCCAATTTGAGGCCTACTGAGTGTCAGGTAACAATTCTTTATGTGATTTGGAGTCATGAGAAAACACAACAACTTCTTCAGGGCATTGAAGAATTCATTTGAACCAAAGGATTCCTATTCTCACTTGATGTAGGTCAGAAACCTAACAAAGGAACGCAAGAGACTTCATTCACCATAACAGATCTTTTTGCCATTTTGGTTATGGATGCACACATGGGATCTTTCTTTAGATCCATGAGGTTCTGAGAATCTAAGCCACAACTGCACACAGGGCCAAGAGGCTGATTCAGACACATCCCTTTACAAAGAAATTAAGCAAAGAGCCACAGGTGATGCCCTTTCATTTCCATTTGAAAACTGTTTTCTTCAGGCTTAACAAAGGGGTGGGCTGAGGGAAAGAACTTCCTGACATTCAGGGCAACAGAAATATAGGTAAGAGAATGGCCAAAGCAGGATTTCTCCACTGAGACTTTCCTGGTCACACTGATATCTGAGTTTTCTGTGATTCTCCCATTCCATTCAGCTGTCCAGTACATGGCCATGGCACAGAGCTTGGAGGTGGTATATATCTTGGACACAAAACCATGAGCCTATTCTGGAGAGTGGCCAGAATTCAGGAAGAAAACAGGAACTTAGGAAGATAGTAGGTGTTCCCCATCCATAAGACACACCGCAGTCCATCCATCAGTTGAGCAGGATGAATGCTGGGAAGCTTTCTACTAGACAGGATGCATCCATTGGTGCATTCTGTTTTTTAATGTCCAAAACCACGTACACAGTGGGATACACCGAACTAGAATCACTCACCTTGTCAAACGATTTACTAGAAACAGTCCATTCCAAACCAAACAAACCACCTTTCCTACCTATTTTCAGAACATGAGACAAAACCACAAACTCACACCCACACCCACAAAGGCATCTCCTTCCCACAAGTAAGTCTCTGACTCTCCAGTGTGTCCTCTGTCTGTTGAGCCAAACTATGTTCCCCGAAATGGCCAGTCCTGTCTCAGTTCTGGTTGCCTTGGCCAACTCTGTGAAGTTGTCAGGATCCAGTGGTGAGCCACTACCTGCTTTCTCAGGAAAGATCCTCTTCATATCTGTCCTGGCATTTGGCCATTCTCTCAGCAGTAGGTACCAAGAAAGACTGACTCTGTCCTTGGTAAATCCAAACAACTGAGCCCAGTGGGAGTGGGACTGGGACTGGCTCTGGGTGTCTGGCATCTTGGATCCCAATTTCAGAGAGTTCCAATACCAAGGAAGTGAGGTAGGACACTTCCTTCAAGAACTGAATGAGTTCACTCCCTTGGCAACCACTTTGTCCTAACAGTTGGTTCCAAGGGTCCCATGAGATAGAGGCTGCCCCTACTTCCTGTGACACTTTCGCAAGTTAGAATGGTATATCAACCATAGGCACCCGGGAACATCTCTCAACAAAGGCCTGGTTTGGTCCACCTTCTCTACATTTAGAATAGAGAGACTGATTCAGACACGACCCTTCATCCTGACCAGGTGGTTTGCCATGCAAGGTGACTTTTGCTCTCTCAACTCCTTCATAGCTGCCTACATCTTCTCCAGGTATCATTTCTGCATGGACCTTTGAGGTTCTCAGCAGGTTTAAGATGACCTACATTCCTGTATTGTAAAAACAACTCTGTCCCTGCTCTTCTGTAAACTTAGATTGAGGGAAGAGTGTATGGTTAGGGTTAATAAAAGGTTCGATTTGGGTTAAGAATCATTCTGCAGGATGAATAATTGTATTGGGAACCTGTAATATGTACAAGAATGTAAAAGTGAAATATTAGAATGAAAACAGAAATCTAGGTATGATTTGAAGCCCAGAAGGGTATTGGGCCCTTGATTGGGATACTTAGCTTTGAATTATGTTCTGCAGAGATGTCTCAGATAAATCGATGTACAATGGCATAGGACCTTGTACCTTGGATGATGGAATGTCGAAGAGAACTTCTAGTCAAAAAGGGATACTCGGTATTATTTGAAAGATAGTCAGTAGGTTTAGAAAGCAGAGAGAGTGTAGGATTTAAACCAAAAGTTCTTTAGCAATAGGGTTTCGGGTAGAGAGTGAATGAAAATGTGAGCACATGTGAAGAGTCAGTCACAATGATAAACTGTGGAAAATATGTAGGAAAGCAGATATTAATAGAGACATTAGTAAATCAGGCAAATGATAAAGTGATTGATAGGATTAGACATTTTCAACAGGCTTGAGGTAAAATATATAATCTTAGGAAGAAACAAATATGTAGTGACCAATAGGATTCACATTTGAGAGCGTTAGGCAACCTGGACATGGATGTTTTTAGTAATGCATACTCACTTTCCATTAAGGCTTTGGTAAAATCATAAGTGTGAACTTTGCTTTTTGTGTCCAGAAAATTACTGTGATAAAATGTATATGTAGATCAGATGACATAAGTATTTATTCCACCGTTTCTGGGAGCAATATTTTGAAGATATATAAATTAGTACTGGCGTTACAAATGGGTGTACCCTGTGTCTAGGAATATAGAGATAATGCATGAATAGACAAAACTTTGATTAAACAATGTAACAAGTTCTAAATTTAAATAATGGATTGAATTGATATCTGAAAATATACAGGAAATCTTATATTGATATGCAATCATTCAATCCAACCAGGTATCCATCTTATTTTAATATTAGGCTTATGGATTATCATAAAGAGTGTGTGAATTTTATTTCAAAGGTGATTATGGATTTCAGAAATAATGAGTTTGGAAAGAAGTCTCATGAAGAGACCAGACAAGAAACCTGGAGGAATACAAGAGTTTTGAATAAGGAAGTTATTGAAAGCGAAACAAATGCCTATAAATTTGTGAACTTGTTAATGAAATATATATCCTATGATGTGCATAAACTGAAGAAATAATAATGTACCAGTTTTGTTAAAAAATGAACGTCAAAATACACATCATGTCCCATAGGAATCTACAAGCATTGATGTTAAACTGGGACAGTTACTGTAGAAATATTTGGATTTGTATGCACCATTCACTGAAGTTTGTTTTTAGTACTAGGAAACAAATATGTATTTCAGGTGGATGAATATTTTTGAAAATAATCTTGTGAAAAGTTGATTATAAATCCACATACATGAACATGAATGAATTTAGGGAGTATATAATAAGACACATATGTTTCATATTTTCAAAAATCTGGAGAGTGTATATCTATCTATCTATCTATCTATCTATACACACACACACACACACACTCAAACAGACATTAAAATGTAGCAATATATATATATATATATATATATATATATATATATATATATATATATCATGAAATATATATAATCCACAGAGCCAAAAATATTAATTTTACTAAACGTGGATTTATGTATAATGTTGTTCAACTAGGAAGTCACCCATAGTTTGAATTTTCACTTCCAACAGCATTCAGAGGAGTGATCTCTTCTGACAATTTGTATCTGCTAAGTCAGCAACCTCTCAAGAATGTACATGTGATACCAGGTAGGATTCTAAATGTGCATATAAAAATACATCTTCTGAATAGGCTACAGAGAAAGGGAGAGAGGAATTCACATGGTTGTGAACTTTAAAAACACATGGAGAACTGTTTCAATTAAAAATTGACTAAATTTATAACTCCTACCCTATATAATGCAAAAGGCAAGTACAACTATACAACATGAATCCTCAAAACTTCTTGTATTTCTATTCTGTTCGGGTTATTATTCTCCATCATGTTAGGATTACTAGTCAGAGTCTAGTAGGGTATGGGTTAGTGTCCAAAATAAGCTCCCTTGCCGCTCATTTGCCTAAAGTCATGGTGGCCTGGACACCCTGCATGTGAACCAGGAGTGATAAAATAAGACCGCAGTTAATACTGATCTGCTTCTCCAATTTGAGGCCTACTGACTGTCAGGTATAGATTCTTTATGTGAATTGGAGTCATAAGAAAACCCAAGCACTTCTTCAGGGCTTTCAAAAATTTATTTGAACCAAAGGATCCCTATTCTCACTTGATGTAGTTCAGGAACCTAACAAAGAAAGGCAAGAGACTTCATCCATCATAACTGATCTTTTTGAAATTTTGGTTTTGGATGCACACATCGGATCTTTCTTTAGATCCATCAGGGGCTGAGAATCTAAGCCACAACCGCACACAGGGCCAAAGGGTGATTCAGACACATCCCTTTGCAAAGAAATTAAGCAAAGAGCCACAGGTGATGCCCATTCATTTTCATTTGAAAACTCTTTTTTTCAGGCTTCACATGAGGGTGGCCTGAGGCAAAGAACTTCCTGACATTCAGGGAAACAGATACATAGTAAGAGAATGGCCCATAGCAGGGTTTCTCCACTGAGACTTTCCTGGTCACACTGATATCTGAGTTTTCTGAGATTCTCCCATTCCCTTCAGCTGTCCAGTACATGGCCATTTAACAGAGCTTGAGGTGGTACATATCTTAAACACAAAACTATGTGCCTATTCGGGAGAGTGGTCAGAATTCAGGAAGAAAACAGGAACTTAGGCAGATAGTAGGTGTTGCCCATCCATGAGGCAAGCCGCAGTCCATTCATCAATTGGGCAGGATGAATGCTGCGAAGCTTTCTACTAGACAGAACACATCAACTGATGCATTCTCTTTTTTAATGTCGACAACCACGGACACAGTGGGATACACAGACATAGAAAGACTCGCCTTGTCAAACGACTTACTAGAAACAGTTCACTACAATCCAATCAAACCACCTTTCTTTCGTATTCTCAGAACATGAGACAAAACCACAAACCCACACCCACACCCGCAAAGGCACCTCCTTCCCCCAAGTAGGTCTGTCATATCCGGAGTGTCCTCTGACTGGTGGGCGATACTATGTTCTCCCAAAATGGCCAACTCTGTGAAGTAGTCAGGAGCCAGCGGTGATCCACTACCTGCTTTATCAGGATAGGACCCTCTTCAGAGGTTTCCTGGCATTTGGCCATCCTCAAATCAGTAGGTACCAAGAAATATTGACTCTGTCCTTCGTAAATCCAAACAAGTTAGACCACTGGGACTTGTACGGGTTATGGCTCTGGGTGCCTGGCTTCCTGGATCCCAAGTTCAGAGACTTCCATCACCAAGGAAGTGAGGTGAAGTCACTTCCTTGAGGAACTGAATGAGGTCACTGCCTTGGAAACCACGTTGTCCTAACATTTGCCTCCAAGGTTCCCATGAGATGGAGGATGCCCCTACATCCTGTGACACTTTCACAAGTTCGAATCGTATATCAAACATAGGGACCAGGGAACAGCTCTCCACACAGGCATGGTTTGGTCTATCTTCTCTGTATTAAGAAGAATGAGGCTGATTCAGACACATTCCTTAATTCTACCAGGTTGTTTGCCATTGAGATGACTTTTGCTCTCTCAGGTCCTTCATCGCTGCCTACATCTTCTCCAGGGATCATTTCTGCATGTACCTTTGAGGTTCTCAGCAGGTGGAAGATCCCATGCATTCCTGTATTTTAAGACCAACACTATCACTGCTCTTCTGTAAAGTTAGATTGAGGGAACAGTGTATGGTTACGGTTAATAACATTTTCATTTTCGGTTAGGAACCATTCTGCTGGATGAATAATGTTATTGGAACCTGTGATATTTATTAGAATACAGACGTGAAATATATGTACATAAACAGAAATCTAAGTAAGATTTGAAGCCCAGAAATCATTGGGCCCTTGATTGGGATACCTATCGTTGAATTACATTCTGCAAAAATGTCTCAGAGAAATCGATATACAATGGCATAAGACCTTGTAACTGGATGATTGAATGTAGAAGAGAACCTCCAGTCAAAAAGTGATAGTCGGTAGGATTAGGAAGATAGTAGGTAGGTTTTAAGAAGAAGAGTGAATATAGGATTTGGACCAAAAGTTCTTTAGCAATAGGATTTCGATTAGAGTGTGAATGTAAGTTTCAGAACATGTGAAGATTTAGTCACAATGATGAACTGTGGAAAAGCAGATACCAATAGAGACATTACAAAAACAGGCAAAGTATAAAGTGAGTGAGAGGATTAGACATTTTCAACAGGGTTGAGTTTGAATATATAATCTTTGGAAGAAACTAATTTGTAGTTACCAATAGGATTTTCATTTGAGAGCATTAGGCAACCTGGACATGGATGTTTTTAGTAATCCATGTTCACTTTTCATTTAGCTTTGATACAATCATAAGTGTGACCTTTGCTTTTTGTGTCCAGAATATTTCAGTGATAAAATGCATATGTAGATCAGGTGACATGGGTATTTCTTCCAACATTTCTGGGAGCAATATTTTGAAGACGTATAAATTAGTGTTGGGGGTACAAAGAGGTGTACCCTGTGTCTATGAATATAGAGATAATGCATGAAAATACCACATTGTGAATAAATAATATAACTGGTTCCACTTTAAATAATGGATTGAATTGATATCTGAAACTAAGTAAGAAATCTTATATTGATATACAATCATTCATTCCAACCAGTTGTACATCTAATGGTAATATTAGGGTTATGGTTTATTATGAGGGGTGTGTGAGTTTTGCTTCAAATGTGATAATGGAAATCGAAAATAATGTGTTTGGAAAGAAGTTTCAAGAAAAGACCAGTCAGAAACGAAGGAATACATGTTTTCTGAAGGAGGAAGTGATTGAAAGTGAAATAAATGCCTATAAATTTGTGAACGTGTGGATGAAATATATATCCTATAATGTGCATAAACTCAAGAAATAGAAATGTACCAGTGTTGAATAAAAATAAACTTCAAAGTACATATCATGTCCCATAGGAATCTACTTGCATTGATGTTAAACTGGGTCAGTTACTGTAGAAATATTAGGATTTTTTTTTTTTTTTGGTGTTATACTACAATTTATTTTAGCACTAGAATGCCACAGAATGTAGAGGAAAGAGCAATGGATTTTTAGTTATAGCACTAATAATCCAACATTTAATGACTTTTTTGGGGAGTCTAGAAATTACATAAGGCTATGTAACATATATTTTATTATTTAACATTCATAAATGCTTGGGATTTTAGTAATATTTCTAGTTTTTTATTTTTTATTTTTTAAGTTGTTGATGGATCTTCATTTTCTTTATTTGTATGTGGTGCTGAGAATAGAACCCAGTTCCTCACACATACTAGGCAAACATGTTAACACTGAATCACAAACCCAGCCGCTCCACTTTTGTCTTAACATCGAACACGCCTCTCCCTCTTCTTTACTCACTTTCTTCCTCATTTTTCCCCTTCTCTCTCTTCCTTTTTCGTTTTTCCTCCATATCTATTTTTCTCTCATGGCATTACAAACAGTTGTATGCTATGAAATTTAAATTTGAGACTGTTTTTTATAGTCACTATTTTTTTTTAAAAAAATTAATAATTATAATCACCTGATAGATATATTACAATACATTTATTATACATATGTGTCTATATTCATGCATATGCATTACATATATTATGTATATATATATATATATATATATATATATATATACATATATATTTAAAAGTACTTTGATTAGCCTGTTAGAAATAATATACACCAAGACTTTCTTAATTCTGAAGTCTTCCAGAATTAACATCTTACAATGAAAATCAAATAAACATATTTAATAAAAAAGGTATCATTCTTTATTATCAATATTGATAATTTAATGTTTTTTATCACGTTACGCTGTAATATGGCATATTATATCTTATGAATTAGAGAAATTTTTTTGAACAACCTATTATTTAAGGACCATATGCACTGACATTTTAAATGGCTTTCTTATGATTTCAATTTCTATCAATTATGTATTAATTGCCAAATACTTATTTTAGTACTTTTCATATTCATAATTGATATAAAGTGAATTGTTTAATTTTTCTGGTAATTAGTTACTTATTACAGTAGGGACATTATTAATAGTTCTAAATTTTTATAAGTAAATGGTACAAAGATATTTTCATGCAAAATTAAGAATAATTGCATGCTCTAAATGTTTGATTGTTGATACATATAATACAGAGCTTTTGATGAGTCTCTTCCCAGTAAAACATAAAATGCAAAGATATCGTTGGGTATGTATGTCCAAATAAAGATAATGAAAAATACACATTATCAGCTAGAAACTATTAAATAAAAGATGAAAAGAACAATCCAACACATTGTACCAACTTATCAGATGAGGCAGTATTCTGAAAGAATAGCCTAAGACTAGACCTGGTCCATGACAAAATATTTACCAAAAATTGAAATATGAAAAATATAGGAAATGCTATGAATTTTTCATGAAGGTAGGTGGATTATCCTTTAATCTCAATTAAGTGTATTTTCAAAAGCCAGTTTTCTGGTAAAATAAATTTGTGATAGATACAACTACACAAAACAAAGTTTCTGCTTAGCAAAATGAATGCATCTCAACACTTTTTTAGCTGATTTCTTGCCACTCAATTTTAAACCTTTATTTATTTATTTATTTTTATTGATTGTTCAAAACATTACAAAACTCATGATATAATATCTTTCATACATTTGACTCAATTGGGTTATGAACTCCCATTTTTCCCCAAATACGAATTGTAGAAGCACATTGGTTACACATTCACATTTGTACATAATGGCATAATAGTGATGTTGTATTCTGCTACCTTTTCTATCCCCTACTATCCCCCCTCCCCTCCCCTCCCATCTTTCCTCTCTACCTCATCTGCTGTTGTTCAATTCTCTCCATTGTTTTCCCCCCATTTCCCCTCACAAGCTCTTATATGTAATTTTGTGTAACATTGAGGGTCTCCTACCATTTCCATATGCTTTCCCTTCTCTCCCCCTTTCTATCCCCCCACTCGTCTTTGTTTAATGTTAATCTTTTTCTCATGCTCTTCCTCCCTGTTCTGTTCTTAGGTGCTCTTTTTATATCAAAGAAGACATTTGGCATTTTTTTAAGGATTGGTTAGCTTAGCTTAGCATAATCTGCTCTAATGCCATCCATTTCCTTGCAAAGTCTATGATTTTGCCATTTTTTAGTGCTGAGTAATACTCCATTGTGTATAGATGCCACAGTTTTTTAACCATTCATCTATTGAAGGACATCTAGGTTGGTTCCACAGTCTAGCTATTGTGAATTGTGGCGCTATGATCATTGATGTGGCAGTATCCCTATAGTACGCTCTGTTAAGACCCTCTAGTCCGAGAAGGGTGATAGCTGGGTCAAATGGTGCATTCATTCCCAGCTTTCCAAGAAATCTCCATACTGCTTTACAAATTGGCCTTATCAATTTTCAGTACCACCAGTAGTGTACAAGTGTACCCTTTTCTCCACATCCTCGCCAACACTTATTGTTGTTTGACTTCATAATGGCTGCTAATCTTACTGGAGTAAGATGGTATCTTAGGGTGGTTTTGATTTGCATTTCTCTGACTGATACAGATGGTGAGCATTTTTTTATGTACTTGTTGATTGATTGTATGTCCTCCTCTCTGAAGTGTCTGTTCAGGTCCTTGGCCCATTTGTTGATTGGGTTATTTGTTATCTTATTGTTTAATTTTTTGAGTTCTTTGTATATTCTGGATATTAGAGCTCTATCTGAAGTGTGAGGGGTAAAAAATTGTTCCCAGGATGTAGACTCTCTATTTACCTCTCTTATTGTTTCTCTTGCAGAGAAAAAACTTTTTAGTTTAAGTAAGTCCCATTTGTTTATTGTTGTTATTAACTCTTGGGCTATGGGTGTCCTATTAATGAATTTGGAGCCCGACCCCACAGTATGTAGATCATAGCCATCTTTTTCTTCTATCACATGCAGTGTCTCTGATTTCATCACTAGCTCCTTGATCCATTTTGAGTTAACTTTTGTGCATGGCGAGAGAAAGGGATTCAGTTTCATTTTGGTGCATATGGATTTCCAATTTTCCCAGCACCATTTGTTGAAGATGCTATCCATCTCCCAATATGCTTTTAGCCTCTTTATCATATATAAGAATGTTGTAATTTTGTGGATTGATTTCTGTGTCCTCTATTCTCTACCACTGATCCACCTGCCTGTTTTGGTACCAGTACCACGCTGCTTTTATAACTATTGCTTTGTAGTACAGTTTGAACTCTGGTATCGCTATACCTCCAGATTCAAATTCCTGCTTAGAATTGCTTTTGCTATTCTGGGTCTTTTGTTTTTTCATATGAATTTCATGATTGCTTTATCATTTCTACAAGAAATGCCGTTGGGATTTTGATTGGCATCCATTTTAACCTGTAGAGAACTTTGGGTAATATCACCATTTTGATGATGTTAGTTCTGCCTATCCATGAACAGGGTACATTTTTCCATCTTCTAAGATCTTCTTCTATCTCTCTCTTTAGGATTCTGTAGTTTTCATTATATAAATCTTTCACCTCTTTTGTTAGGTTGATTTCCAAGTATCTTATTTTCTTTGAGGATATTGTGAATGGAGTGGTTTTCCTCCTTTCCATATCAGAAGTTTTGCTCCTGATATACATAAATGCCTTTGATTTATGCGTGTTGATTTTATATCCTGCCACTTTGCTTAATTCATTTATTATCTCTAGCAGTTTCTTTGTAGACCCTTTTGGGTCTGTTATATATATTATCATGTCATCCACAAATAGTGATAATTTAAGTTCTTGTTTTCCTATTTTTATGCCTTTAATTTCTATTGTCTAATTGCTCTGGCTAGAAATTCAAGAACTAAATTGAATACAAGTGGTGATAGAGGGCATCCCTGTCTTGTTCCAGATTTTAGAGGCAATCCCTTCAGTTTTTCTCCATTTAGGATGATGCTAGCCTGAGGTTTAGCATATATAGCTTTTACAGTGTTGAGGTAAGTTCCTGTTATCCCTAGTTTTTCTAGTGTTTTGAACATAAAGGGATGCTGTACTTTGTCAAATGTTTTTTTCTGCATCTATCGAGATGATCATATGGTTCTTGTCTTTAAGTCTATTGATGTGGTGAATAGTATTTATTGATTTCCGTATATTGAACCAGCCTTGCATCCCAGGGGTGAATCCTACTTGATCATGGTGCACAATTTTTTTTGATATGCTTTTGTATTCGATTCATCAGGATTTTATTGAGAATTTTTGTATCCAAGTTCATTAGAGATATTGGTCTGTAGTTTTGTTTCTTTGAAGTGTCTTAGTCTGATTTCAAGATCAGGGTGATTTTGGCCTCATAGAATGAATTTGAAAGAGCTCCTTCTTTTTCTATTTCTTGAAAGAGCTTGAAAAGAATCAGTATTAATTCTTCTTTGAAGGTTTTGTAGAACTCCGCTGTTTACCCATCCGGTCCAGGGCTTTTTTTCGTTGGTTATCTTTTGATGGCTTCTTCTATTTCTTCCTTTGTCATTGATCTGTTTAAATTGTGTGTGTCTTCCTGACTCAATCTGGGCAGATCGTATGACTTAAGAAATTTATTGATATCTTCACTATCTTCTATTTTATTGGAATATAGGGTTTCAAAATACTTTCTAATTATCTTCTATATTTCTGTAGTGTCTGTTGTGGTATTGCATTTTTCACCCCCTATGTTAATAATTTGAGTTCTCTCTCTTCTTCTCTTCGTTATCATGGCTAAGGGCCTGTCAATCTTATTTATTTTTTCAAAGAAACAACTTTTAGTTTATCAATTTTTTCAATGATTTTTTGTTTCAATTTCGTTGATTTCTGCTCTTATTTTAATGTCGTCTACTACATTTGCTGTTGTTTTGCTCTTCCTTTTCTAGGTTTTTGAGGTGTAGTGTGAGTTCATTTATTTGTTGTTGTTTTTTTCTTTTTTTGAGGAAAGAACTCCAAGAAATGAATTTTCCTCTTAAAACTGCTTTCATTGTGTCCCATAGATTACAGTAGGTTGTGTCTGTATGGTCATTTGTCTCTAAGAATTTTTTTGTCTCCTCCTTAATGTCTTCTGTTACCCATTGATCATTCAGTAGAATATTGTTCATTTTCCATGTGATGTAGGATTTTTCCTTCCTTCTTTTATCATTGATTTCCAGTTTCATTTCATTATGATCTGATATGGTGCATGGTATTATCTCCACGCCTTTATATTTACTAAGAGTTGCCCTATGACCTAATATATGGTCTATCTTTGAGTAGGATCCATCTGCTGCTGATAAGAAGGTGTATCCACTTGATGATGGTTGATATATTCTATATATGTCGGTTAAGTCTAGGTTATTGATTGTGCTGTTGAGTTCTATAGTTTCTTTATTCAGTTTTTGTCTAGAGGATGTGTCTAATGGTGAGAGCGGTCTGTTGACGTCACCTATAATTATTATGTTGTAGTCTATTTGACTCTTGAACTTGAGAAGAGTTTGTTTTATGAGTGTGGCAGCTCATTTGTTTGCTGCATACAAATTGGTAATTGTTATGTTATGTTGGTGGATGGTTCCTTTTAACGTTATATAGTGTCCTTCTTTATCCCTTTTGATTAACGTAGGTTTGAAGTTGATTGTATTTGATATGAGTTTGGCCACTCCTGCTTGCTTCCGTGTGCCCTGTGAGTGGTATGATTTTTCCCAACCTTTTACTTTCAGCCTGTGTATGTCTTTACCTATCATATGAGTCTCCTGAAAGCAGCATATTGTTGGATTTGTTTTTTTGATCCAGGTTACTACCCTATGTCTCTTGAATGGTGAGTTTAGGCCATTAACATTTAAGGTTACAATTGAAATATGATTTGTACATCCATTCATGTTAATTTATTTATTTATTTTAGTTTGGCTAGTTTTTACTTTTTGGTTATTTTCCTCCCCCTTTACTGAGATACCTCCCACTGTTAGTTTGGGGCACTATTTTTCAATTCTTCTTCTTGTAGTATTTTGCCCAAATCCTTTGCAGTGCTGGTGTTATGGGTGTGAATTCTTTTAGTTTTTATTCATTGTGAAAGACTTTAATTTTATTGTCAAATCTGAAGCTTAATTTTGCTGGATACAGAATTCTTTGTTGGAATTCATTTTTTTCAGTGTTTGAAATACATTGTTCCAGGATCTTCTCACTTTCAAAGTTTGTGATGAAAAATCAGTCGTTAATCTAATTGGTTTACCCCTGAATGTAATCCGCCTCCTTTCTCTCGTAGCTTTTAATATTCTCTCCTTGTTCTGTATTTTGGCTATCTTCATAATTATATGTCTTGGAGTTGGTCTATTATGGTTTTGAATGTTTGGGGTCCTGTAGTCTTCAAGGATTTGGCAATCCATTCCATCTTTCATCTCTGGGAAGTTTTCTAGAATTATTTCATTTAATATGTTGTCCATTCTTTCGGTTTGAATCTCTATGGCTTCTTCTATTCCGATGACTGTGAAATTTGTTTTTTTTATGACATCCCATATCTTTTGAATAGACTGCTCTTGGGACTTAAGCATCTTTTCTGTGTTGACTATATTCTTTTCAAGTTGATAAACGTTGTCGTCATTATCTGATGTTCTTACTTCTATTTGATCTAGTCTATTTGTAATATTCTCGTTTGAGTTTTAATTAATAGTTTCCTGCATTTCTAGGATTACTGTTTGATTTTTTTAAGATCTCTATCTCCTGGTAAAGCTTGTTCTTTGCCATTTGAATTTGTTTAATTCATTTTCAAAATATACTTTTATTGCTAGGACTTGCTGATTCATGTATTCTCTAATATCCCTTTCCATCTGAGTTAGGTAAGCCTTGAGTTTTTTTCCCTATCCCTGTTTCTGATGATTCTAGGTCCTCCTGTAGAATTAAGTTGTCCTGCATTGTTTGTACACATTTTTTTCCTTTGTTTTTTCATGATGTTCACGTTGTTTTCCATCTCTATTTGATTGCTGTTTTTCTGCTCTATTCTATAGATTTGTTTTGGTTTAATATATCTGTTGTCTCTCCTTTGTGTTGGTAGACTATGCCTGCTAAAGTGAATTCTGCTTGGAAGGAATTGCAATGGCCGAGCTCCAGTGATGTCACCTGTCTGCTATGGCGGGCCCCAGGCTCCTTGCCAGGGTGTTCAAATGGGAGTGGGCTGGGACTGATTTGTCTCTGTTTGTTTTCAACTCCCGGTCGCCGGCGGGCGGGCGGTCTCCAGCTGTCCAGTCACACAGTCAGCGGGTGGGCTGTCACTGGTGGGCGGGAGATCTCTAGCCACCCAGTTGCACGTGCAGCCAGCGGGCGATTGGTCGCTGGTAGGCAGGCGGGCACCAGCCACCCAGTCGCACCAGCAGCGGGCTGTTTGTGACCAGTGGGCGGGCGTTCTCCAGCCGCCCAGTCACGCGGGCCTGGCCTCTAGTCCCCTGTTATCTCCTGCTAGTCCTGGTTTCTCGTGCTAGACCAGATTTCCCCTGAGTGATGCCTCTCGGCAGCTCATACTGTCCTCTGGGCCTGCCGTTTCTTGGGTGTGGATGGTGTCTATGGGGAACCCCGGCACTCTATTGTTTTGATTTTTTCCTCTTGCCCCTCTCCCAGCTCTGGCTAGACAGGTTTCGTTTTCGCCGCTGATGGGAGGGGAAGTTGAAGGTCAGGTGCCTGTAGTTTTCCCGACGTCTTTATGCAGGCTCTCTCTGATAATCTCTCCAATGGAAAGCCTAAGAGAGATTTTATGTGAATTCCCTGCTGTATGGGAGATGAGATTAGTAACACAAACCTGTTTTATTGTTGCAATCTGTTGGAGAGTGGCAGTGGTTACTTCTGCTCTCCAAGATGGTGACCGTTGGTTTCCTTGGTGGAGTTTTTATTGTGGGGGGATAGAACTGTAGCACTTCCTTCCCCGTTTGAAATCCCAAACTCAGCCCGGGGCTCAGTTGGAGGTCAGCCAGCAGGATTCCACAGAATCTGCAGCAACGTTTCTCCCTGCCGGCTGGTCGCTTCTAGGTGGTGCCCTGCTGTCTCTAGCCACGGGGCAGGCCACACAGATTTGTCAGCCCGGATCTCCGGTCGCACATTTGGCTCGTGTTTGAGACTCAATTACCGGACCTCATTGGTGGAAATCATTCTTCTAGGTTTCGGTGCACACCCATTTTTCTGTAAGGTCCTAACAAGATAATTTTTTGTCGTTCTAACTCGTTATTCACCTGTGAAGTGGCGCAGTTCACAGGGTGTGAGTGGCAGATTCAGAGACATCCCTTCATCCTGACCAGGTTGTTTGCCATGGAAGATGACTTTTGCTCTCTCAGGTCCTTCATAGCTGCCTACATCTTCTCCATGGCTTATTTCTCCATGGACCTTTGAGGTTCTCAGCAGGTGAAAGATCCCCTACATTCCTGTATTATAAGACCAACTCTGTCCGTGCTCTTCTTTAAAGTTAGATTGAGGGAACACTGTAGGGTTAGGGTTAATAACATGTTTGATTTGGGTTAGGAATCATTCTGTTTATGAATAATTCTATTGAGAAGCTGCGATGTGTATAAGAATATATAGTTGAAATATATGTAGGAAAACAGAAATCTAAGTAAGATTTGAATCCCAGAATGGCATTGGGCCCTTAATTGGGATACTTAGCGTTGAATTACGTTCTGCACAGATGTCTCAGGTAAATTGATATACAATGTCATAGGACCCTGTACCTTGGAAGATTGAATGTAGATGAGAACATCCATTTAAAAAGGTATAGTTGTTATTGAATGGTTAATTAAATAGGTACTTGTCACTTCCTGTTTTTCTCTATGCTTAACAAAACACTGTTGAAATCTTGAGAACTATTTGCTAATCTTGTTCCCAGAATGTGCTGTCCCAAGTTTTCAAACTGCAGAATTTACTCTCTCACCTGGTTGCATGCAAACTGCCCACTCCCACTGACCCATCAATAAACTTCCCTCCTTGCCCTCGGCAAGGAAAGTATATAAGCTCTGCTCAAGCTCTTCTCAGGGCTCTCTGCTGTATTCAAGTGAGCTCTGAGCCCCAGCATGCTGGAACTCCAATAAACCCTTTGCTGTTTCATGAGTCAGTTTCTTGGTGGTCTCTTCCTCCAATGCACGCCCGACCTTTACACATGAAGTTTCCACTGATATCTGGCAGCGGCAGATGAGAGACCCCAACGGGCTACTCTTGGGGTAAGTAAGTCTCATATTCCTGGTTTCAGGTTTCAGGTTAGGACTTGGAAAAATGGCTATTGATGAAGAGTGTGAGCTCTCTCCGACAGTGGCTGACAGACGTGTCACAGAGCCACAGGCCACGTTCCTGGAGGACGCCCCAGAGGACTTGGGAAATTTAGTTATAATAGATTCCTCGACTCAGTGATATTTTGTTTTGGATTCGGTATTGCCAGCCCATTGGTTATTGCCGGCAACTCAGTCCTGATCTCAGTGTTGGACGTCCATTGCCTGTCTTTATTGTCTTGTCTTGTCTGTTTCATGTGTCATTGCTTTCACTGTTTGTGGATCTTTCATTATGGGACAGAGCACTTCAATGCTAGATCTCAGTTTAAAGGGCGACTCTTATGCGTGGTCTCATAAAATCCCAACACAATTAATGGCAATACTTCTCTGAGCTCAGTTCCAGAACTCAGTCTCTAAGGGGAATCACACCAGAGTTCAAGCCCAGGTGGACCCAGTCATCTCTTCCAAATGCCACACAAATGACCACAATTAAAACCAAAACACTCCCCAATGGCCCTCATCTTCTTCCATATAGACACTCATCATAACCTCTGGCTGGACGTTTCCATGAGGGGCATAGCCCAAGACAGTGTCCAAAACATGCTCCCTTGCCGCTAATTTGCCTAAAGTCAGGGTGGCCTGGAAACCCTTCCAGTGAACCAGGATTGATCAAATACACCTGCCATTAATACTGATCTTCTTCTGCAATTTGAGGCCTACTGACTGTCAGGTGTAGATTCTTTATGTGAATTTCAGTCATAAGAAAACCCAACCACATCTGCAGTGCTTTGAAAAACTCATTTGACCCAAAGGATCCCAATTCTCACTTGATGGACGTCAAGAACCTAACAGAGGATGGAGAGAAACTTCACCCACAATGACTGCTCTTTTGGCCATTTTGGTTTTGGATGCACACATGGGATCTTTCTTTAGATCTATCAGTTGCAGAGAATCTAAGACACAGCCTCACACAGGGCATAGAGTTGGATTCAGACACATCCATTTCCAAAGCAAGTAAGCAAAGAGCCACAGGTTATGCCCATTCATTTAGATCTGAAAACTGTTTTCTTCAGGCTTCACAAAGGGGTGGTCCGAAACAAAGAACTTCTTGACATTCAAGGCAACAGAACTTTATGTAAGCAAAAGGCTCAAAGAAGGGTTTCTCCACTGAGAGTTTACTGGTCACACTGATATCTGCGTTTTCTGAGATGCTCGCCATTCCCTTCATCTATCCAGTACATGGCCATGTCACAGAGCTTGGAGGTGGTACATATCTTGGACACAAAACCATGAGCCTATTCTGGAGATTGGCGAGAATTCAGAAAGAAAATTGAAAATTACTAAGATCGTTGGTGTTGCCCATCCTTAAGGAAAGCTGCAATCCATTCATTAATTGGGCAGGATGAATGCTGGGAAGCTTTCTACAAGACAGGACAAATCCATTGATGCATTCTCTTTTCTAATGTCTACAACCACGGACATAGTGGGATACACAGACATAGAAACACTCGCCTTGTCAAACGTCTTACTAGAAACAGTTCAACCCCAAAAAACAAACCACCTTTCCTACCTATTCTCAGAACATGAGACAAAATCATAAACCCAAAACCACACCCATATTGGCACCTCCTTCCCCCAAGTAGGTCTGTGACTCTAGGGAGTGTCCTCTGACTGGTGGGCCATACAATTTTCCCCTGAAAAGTCCTGTCCTGTCTCAGGTCTGTTCTCCTTGACCAACTCTGTTAAGTTGTCAGAAGCTAGTGTTAGCCACTACCTGCTTTCTCAGGAAAGGCCCTTCTTCAGAGCTCTCCTTGCTTTTGCCATCCTAACATCAGTAGGTACAAAGAAAGACTGACTCTGTCCTTGGTAAATCCAAACAAGTGAGCCCATTGGGACTGGGACTGGGACTGGCTCTATGTGCCTGGTTTCCAGTATCCCAAGTTCAGAGAGATCCATCACCAAGAAAGTGAGGTGAGGTCACTCCCTTCAGGAACTGAATAAATTCACTGCCTTGTAAACCATTTTGTCCTAATAGTTGCTTCCAAGTGTCCCATTAGATGGAGGCTTCCCCTACTTCCTTTGAAACTTTCACAAGTTAGAATGGTATGTCAACCTTAGGAACCCGGGAATAGCTATCCACACAGGCCTGGTTTGGTCAATCTCCTCTACATTAAGAAGAGAGAGGCTGATTCAGACACATCCCTTCATCCTGACCAGGGTGATTGCCATGGAAGATGACTTTTGCTCTCGCAGATCCTTCATAGCTGACTATATCTTCTCCAGGATTCATTTCTGCATGGACTTTGGAGGTTCTCAGCAGGTGGAAGATCCCCTACATTCCTGTATTGTAAGACCAACTCTGTCCCTGCTTTTCTTTAAATTTAGGTTGATAGAACAGTGTATTCTTAGGGCTAATAAAATGTTTGATTTGAGTTAGGAATAATCCTGCGGGATGAATAATGGTATTGGGAACCTGAGATATTTATAAAAATATAGAGGTTAAATATATGAATTAAAACCGAAATCTAGGTAATTTTGAAGCTCAGAAGGGCATTGGGCCCTTGATTGGGATACTTAACTTTGATTTACATTGTGTACAGATGTCTCAGATAAATAGATATACAATGGCATCGGACCTTGTAGCTTGGATGATTGAATGTTGAAGAGAACATCCAGTCAAAAACGGATAGTAGGTAGAATTAGGTACAGAGTTGGTTTAGGAAGAAGAGTGAGTATAGGATTTGGAACAAAAGTTCTGGAGCATTAGGGTTGTGGTTAGAGAGTGAAAGTGAACATAAGTTCATGTGAAGGGTCAGTCACAATGGTGAACTGGTGAAAATATGCAGGAAACCACATATCTTTAGAGACATTATGAAATCAGGCAAAGTATAAAGTGAGTGATATGATTATGCATTTTCAACAGGGTTGAGTTTGAATATATAATCTTAGGAAGAAACAAATTTTCCCTTCCTCTCCTGTTTTCTCTTTTCTTTCCACTATACAAAGTCTTCTGGGACAGAAAAGATCCGTCCTTTATAGGGCATATCAGGACATATACAGGATTGCCTGGAGCCCTTAGTTTGGGTAATGATTTAGCAGATAAAACTACGCATGACATACATATTTTCTCTACAGTAGAAGAAGCTACAAATTTTCATAAAAAATTCCATGTCAATGCTAATACTATACATAAGCGCTTTAAAATAACTAAGGAACAAGCTAGACAAATAATAAAACAATGTCAAAATTGTGTGACCATTTTACCACAAGTTAATCTTGGAGTCAATCCTAGAGGATTGATACCTAACCATATTTGGCAGATGGACGTCACAAACTTGCCAGAATTTGGAAAATTAAAATATTTGCATGTTAGAGTTGATACTTCTTCTGAATTTTTGATGGACTCCCTTCATGCCGGAGAAAAAAAACTAAAGATGTTATAGCTCATTGCTTACAAAATTTTGCCACTGTGGGCATTCCAAAACAGTAAAAAACAGATGTTGCCCCTGGTTATACTTTTACCTCTTTTAAAGAATTTTGCTCATCATTTTGCATTACTCATATAACAGGAATCCCATACAATCCGCAGGGACAAGGCATAGTTAAATGAGCTCATCAAACTATTAAAACGTACTAATTAAACAAAAAAAAGAGGAATTGGGAAGGGGTATATATTCCCCAAAGATAAACTTAAAATAACCCTTTTTACTCTAAACTTTGGAAATTTGGATTCATCAGGGCTTATTCCTGTGGAAAGGCATATGTGTCCAAAAAATGTACATAAGCCCAAGGTACTTTGGAAGGATATTCTAACAGGACAATGGAAATGTCCTGACCCAGTAATTGTCTGGAGTTGGAGGTCTGTTTGTGTGTTTCCACAGGGAGAACAGCAGCCGATTTGGATTCCAGAGAGACTAACTAAAGCGATTTCTACAGATTAAAAAAATATGATTTGGCTCAAATCCATAACAGCTGATATCCAGAACTCCAGTTTG
The DNA here is from genome assembly GCF_048772815.1 of Callospermophilus lateralis. Classification (NCBI taxonomy): domain Eukaryota; kingdom Metazoa; phylum Chordata; class Mammalia; order Rodentia; family Sciuridae; genus Callospermophilus; species Callospermophilus lateralis. The sequence continues at coordinate 340,911 of NW_027517239.1, forward strand.
GCTATTCTTACATCTGTGACAAATCCAGGATGCTTTTTTCAATATCTATTTTATTATTACCCTTTCCCATGTCATGAAGTTCTATTTTGTTTTTTGAGCTCATACAAACCTAGGTTAATGTTTTGCTGATCAGTTCTATTTTTGGACTATAGAGTTTTTAGACATTGCAATGGAGATTTCACCTGTAAAATGTTATAAGGCCTTTACTCTTATGTTATGTGTTGTATGTATTATATTACGTGTGCACACTTGTGTTTTTTGTTATATGTTTGAATGTACGTATGTCCATATATCATATATGATGAGCGCTCATGAAAAAATGGATCCAAATATATTTTTATACACTTGATGTAAATGTTTTAATTTAAATTGGGTAAACACCTGTTGAGGATTGTTTTAAAATGTGTACAAAAAAGGAGGTTAACAGATCTGTTTGTTTACTTTCACCTTTTCTTTTCATTATATTTAATAATTCTCTTCAAGACAATGTAAATTGTTAAGAAAATTGTTTTCTTTTAGTACCTTCTGGAATGTTACATAATTTTTCTTTGGCCATTATTGCCAAAATTCCTATCTTCATCCCAGTGCCTGTAAAGACAAAGATAAAACCAATCTACAGCTTCTGCAATAGCCATCACTGAACTGCTTGCAGAACTTGCCTCGACTATGTATCACCTGTATGCATTGTGAACTCACCTGCATGCATTGTGAACAATATGTTGGTGAATTGACTTGTGGTAGTGTTGGGGTATTTTTGCTGATGATGTCATCGGTGGTACAATTTTTCCAAAAGGAGCCGTCAATTGGCTTGGTGTATCTTCCTCCCTTCTGCTGTCATGGTCGTTCAGCTAAAATTTGGGGGCCAACAGAGGTGAGACAAAGAACCTCACCCCCCGCTGGTACAAAGACCTCTCCACAGGTGTGACTGTATACTGGACCTGTAGCTAGTGACGGGTAAGATCCAATTGCAATGGTACCAATCTAAGACTGGAGGCTGATACCTTGAGGTCAGCTCATTCGATAATGGGTAAGCACCATATGTACTATTGGACAACCTAAGGCAGGCATGGTCCCTAAGCCACATGCTTGTTGTTTAAACAGAGAGGGGGAGGTGTTGAGAGGCACAGCCCAAGGGGCCAAACAAACTTTCAGACTGCCGGCTGATGATTGGCTAACAGCGGCCCCAGCAACATCAAGCTAATTGGCTCCTCTGCGGTGATGCTCATTGGAGATGCTCATTGAGAAGTTTCCCCACCCTTTCAGACTGCAAGCTGATGATTGGCTCACAGCAGCCCCAGCAATATCTAGCTGATTGGCTCCTCTGTGGTAATGCCATTGGGCTGTTTCCCCACCCTTTCAGACAACGGAGCTGCTCATTGTGGGACTTTTTGGGCTCTGCCCACACGACCCAGCCAATCGACCTCAAGAGAAGGAGTGTGGAGGTTGAGAGCTTGTGGGAAGCCAGTAGTGGCAGTTGGGCTCTGAGGGTTTTTCCCGAGGAGCTAATTTTTAGTCGTGTGTGGTTCTAAAAGTAATTTTAGTTTCTTTTGACAAGTGGCTCCTGAATTGTGCCCAGCCATATTGCAGCAATCCTAAAGTGATGGAGAAAAAGAACCCAAACAGAATAGAAATACAAGCAGTTTAGAGAGGCATGGTGTATAGTTGGATTTACCTTTTGCATGATAAAGGGTAGGTGTTATAAATCTAGTCAATTTTAAATTGAAATAGTTCTCCATGTGTTTTATAGTTAACAAATATGTGAATTCCTATCTCCCTTTATCTGTAGGCTATTCAGCACATGTATTTTTGAATGTACATATAGAATCCTACCTGGTATCACATGTACATTTTTGTTAGATGGCTGACTTGGCAGATACAAATTTTTAGAAGAGGTCACTCCTCCTAAACGTTGTTGGAATTGAAAATTAAAACTATGGGTGAGCTTCCTAGTTGAACAATATAATACATAAATCCATGTTCAGTAAAATGAATAGTTTTGGATCTGTGGATGTTATATATTTCATGATGAATTTCGATTTGCATATATATTGCTACCTTTTAATGCCTCTCTCTCTCTCTCTCTATATATATATATATATATATATATATACACACACACACACTCTCCAGATTTTTCAGAATGTAAAATATATGTGTCTTATTATACAATCCCTAAATGCATTCATGTTCATGAATGTGGATTTATAACCAAATGTTCACAAAGTTATTTTCAGAAATATTCATCCACCTTAAATACATATTGTATCCTAGTACTGAAATCAAAATTCAGTGAATGGTGCATAGAAGTCCTAATTTTTTTACAGTAACTGACCCACTTTAACATCAATGCAAGTAGATTCCTATGGGACATGATGTGTATTTTGACCTTCATTTTTATTCAACACTGTTACATGACTATTTCTTCAGTTTATGCACATCATAGGATATATATTTCATTCACAATTTTGCAAATTGATAGGCTTTTGTTTCACTTTTAATCACTTCTTGCTTCAGTACACAAGTATTCCTCTATGTTTTTTGACTGGTCTTTTCATGATACTTCATTTTATTTTAGATTTCAATAATCACTTTTAAAGCAAAACTCACACACTCTTCATGATAAACCATAAACCTAATATTACCATTAGATGTATAAATGGTTGTAATGAATATATGTATCTCAATATAAGATTTCCTGTAAATTTGTAAATATCAATTCAATCCAATATTTAAAGTTGGAACCAGTAATATTATTTATTCACAGTATGGTCTATTCATTCATTTTATCTATATTCCTAGACACAGGGAACACCTATTTGTACACCCTATACTAATTTATACACCTTCAAAATATTGCCCACAGAAATGGTGGAAGAAATACTGATGTCACCTGATCTACATATGCACTTTATCACAGTAATATTCTGGAAACAAAATGCAAAGTTCACACTTATGACTGTGCCAAAGCCTAAATGGAAAGTGTGCATGGATTACTAACAATATAAATGTCCAGATTGCCTAATTCTCTCAAATGTCAATCCTATTGGTGACTAAATATTTGATTCTTTCTAAGATTTTATACTCAACCTCTACCCTGTTGAAAATGTCTAATCCTATCACTCAATTTATACTTTGCCTGATTTCTTAATATCTCCATTGATATCTGCTTCCCCATATATTTTCCCCAGTTCATCATTGTGTCTGACTCTTCACATGTGGTGACATTTACATTCACTCTCTACCGCAAACCCTATTGCTAAAGAACTTTTTGTCCAAATCCTATACTCACTTATCTTCCTAAACCTACTGACTGTCTTCCTAATCCTACCAACTATGCCTATATGAGTGGATGTTTTCTTCTACATTCAATCATCCAATTTTCAAGGTCCTATGCCATTGTATATCGATTTATCTGAGACATCTGTTTAGAAGATATTTAAAAGCTAAGTATCCCAATCAAGGGCCCAATGCTCTTCTGGGCTTCAAATCTTACCTAGATTTCTGTTTTTATACTTATATTTCACCTATATATTCTTGTAAATATCACAGGTTCCCAATACCATTATTCATCCAGCAGAATGATTCCTATCCCAAATAAAACCTGTTATTACCCTAACCATACACTGTTCCCTCAATGTAACTTTACAGAATAGCAGGGAAAAAGTTGGTCTTACACTACAGGAATGTAGGGGATCTTCAACCTGCTGAGATCCTCAAAGGACCATGCAGAAATGATACCCTGGAGAAGTTGTAGGCAGCTATGAAGGACCTGAGGGAGGAAAACTCAACTTCCATGGTAAACAACCTGGTCAGAATGAAGGGATGTGTCTTTATCAGCCTCTTTCATCTTAATGTAGAGAAGATTGACCAAACCAGGCCTGTGTGGAGAGCTGTTCTCGGGTGCCTATGGTTGATATACCATTCCAACGTGTGAAAATGTCACAGGAAGTAGGGGCACCCTCCATCTCATGGGACCCTTGGAAGCAACTCTTAGGACAAAGTGGTTGCCAAGGCAGTGACTTCATTCACTTCCTGATTGAGGTTACCTCACATAACGTCCTGGGTGATGGAACTCTCTAAACGTGGGATTCAGAAAGCCAGTCAAGCACAACCAGTCCCAGTCCCAGTCCCAGTGGTCTCACTTTTTTTGGATTTACCAAGGACAGAGTCTGTCTTTCTTGGTACCTACTGATGTGAGGATGGCCAAAAGACAGGAAAGCTAAGAAGAGGGGCCTTTCCTGATAAAGCAGGTAGTAGCTCACCACTGGCTTCTGACAACTTCACACAACATTCCTCCCTCAATGCAGCACAAAGGTCCCTTTCACTCATGAAGAGGAGGTCCAACCCTCAACTGTTCTGTAAAAGAACTTCAGAGAGAGAGGTTAAAGATTCCTGCAAAGCTGTTATGGAGGTTTCTAATATATTTAAGTTTTGGTCTATTTCTGCTTCTAACTGGGTCATTTGTTGTGTCCCATGGACCAGGGCAGTGGTTCCTGTGCCCACCCTTGTGGCAACTCCTATTCTTTATAGGATGGCTAAAGTGAGGGACATATGTTCCCAGTGAAACCGGGTTGTATGTCCCACCTATTCGATCTTCAAATGAACCTGCGTCATGATAGAGCATTCTGGGTAACATATGCACCATTACACAATTAATCACATCCGTTTTTCATTTCATGAAAACATCAACAATGTTTTAGTATATAGAATTATACTGTTGTAGGGACGGACAAGGCAAGGCACCTAAGATAGCACCAAAGACAGTGAAACAGTCCTATTTGGTTGCACCCAGATTCAGAGGGCATTGCTTCGGTTGTAATCAATTAATCTTCTGAATTCCAAGTTTAGGTAGTTTCAGAATTTTGTACCCAACATGTAAGAGAAGTGGCTCAGAAGATCACACTCTGCAGAAGTTCACAAAAAGCTGTTTTTGTTTCTGTTTTTTTTTTCTCTGTTCTGGGCAAGTTAACTTTTCAAGGACAACTGGGTGGGGGAGAGCTTTTACTTCCCTTTCTTTTTTTCCCCCTGCCAGCTGTTACCATGGAGCCCAGATGGTAACTTCTTTATCTTAGAAATGTTGCCATCTCTGTGAAGCCCCAGTTCAAGGCCAGAGTAATTGTTCACATGTTTTGTGAAAAACTAGTAAGGGGGTGTCTAGCTTAGGAGTGCTGATTATTTTTAGCCAGTGGCCAAGTGGAACAGGGCAACATTAAATGAGGAAGGTTATCTACACTGAAATCGTTTATAGGGACTTTTTTGCTGAAAGTCCTAAAGTCAGCCATGGTGAAGACTCCTGGAGAAGGTCAGTGAAAACTTTTCTGTGGGCCTGGTACAGAGGGGGGAGACAGAGAAGTCGGGGCTTGGAGCAGCTTCATGGATCTGAGAATGAGAAAGGAGAGATGTAAAAGAATAATGGGAAAGGGGTTTGGGATATTCCTAGCAACAAAACTTGAGCAGTAGAACAGGTAGAGCAGAGGGGAAGAAGGGAGTGAGTATCCACAAAGCCTGTGAGGGACTTTAAATTTTTAGTAACCTGTTTTCAGTGATGAAAGAGCAACTTTAAAGGCCATTTTCATTACATTTGGATAAAGGTCTGAGGGCTCTCCTCAGCTGGTTTGAGCTATGGGTTAGCTGGAAAGAGGACCTGGTGGGACCCAGTGCGGGCAGTGACAAGAGAAGAGAGGAGTGAGTCGGTGGAGGGGTACCTCAGTACCTGCTTCTCAGCCAGGGGGCAATGGTCTGAGAACCGGTGTTGGTTTGGGTTTTTGATCTAGTAATTGAAGGGAAGAAATCAGGTTGCTGAGTTTGGAGTGACAGCAGATAGTCTGGAGATGAAGGCTGAGGGTGAGGATCTATTGGAGAAGCATAGTTCAGGATGTGAGCGAAGGAGGGAAAAGGCCTCCACATAGGGGAATCTCCTTTTACCCTTTTGAGCACTTGCAGAAGTTAAAAAGGTCACACAGTATTTGAGGATCTAGAGACCCCTCTGGGGGCCATGGGTTTTGGTTATCTAATTGGTCATATGGCCAATGCTGTGTACAGAATTTGATGAGGAGTTCGGGTTCCATCAGGAAGCCCCTGTATGCTCACATCCCCATGACTTACAGAAGAAATTGGCTTTTCCTCCACACAGCTGTTGCTGTTTGTGGCTTTGATTGTCTGCCGGGCAAACATAGTAATCTAGGCTAGCCAACCTGCACCTGGCTTACCTGTCCCGACATCCATAATGTTTGTTTCCATTATTTATGGTACAAAAGGTATTTAATGGAATTTTAGTGGTATCCTCTTCATCAGGGATATCCTAATAGGAAAGACCTATAGCCAGCTAACAAATGTCTGGGTGGAGAAATGGCCACCAGGTCCCAAAGTGGGCTATATGTGAGATAGATTATACTTCTTCTCCAGTAGGATTTGTGATCAGCCATTGCTGCTGAAAGGGCTGATGAGGGTTAGAACTACTGGTGGTCAAGGAGAGACTCTATAGCTTCATCCACCTGGCAAATACACAATTTGAAAGGGTTACCAGTCTCTTCCAGTTTCCAGGCAGAGTCTGGACAGGGTGCAGGCTTGAGATGAGAGGCCAGGATCCAGGAAGTGATTCTGTCTACCTTTACCACTGTAGGTGTTATAAGTAGAACCTGGTATGGTCCTTTCCAGTGGGGTTCCAGGGATGACACCTGATGTTGTCTTACATAGACAAAGTCTCCTAGTTGATATTGATATGGAGTCCCCTCATCTCCAGGTTGGTAGGCAGTGGCCAGCTGTTTTCACAGGTATCGCTGAGTTCTTTCAACAGCTGTAAGTCTGTCAAGCATGGTGGTGTGGAAGGGATCGTTAGGTCTTAGAGTTGGGGTTAGGTCCCTTACTGGAATAGGGGCCCCATAGGGAATTTCATAGTGGGTGAGGTTACACAAAGAAACAGAGAGAGAATTTCTTGCATGAAACATTGCATAAGGCAGAAGCATTGTCCAATCTTTTATGTCGGTCTCTAAGCTTAATTTCATTAAGGTCTCTTTAATGGTTCTATTCATTCATTCTACCTGTCCTGCACTCTGTGGTCTATAAGCACAATGTAATCCCCAGGGTACTGGCTAACCCCTAACGTACCTGGGTCATGAATGCAGGTCCATTATCAGACTCTGTTACCTTAGGCAGGTCGTATCTTGGAAAAAAAATCTTCCAGGATCTTCTTGACCACCATTTGTGCTGTTTCTTTCTTTCTTTCTTTTTCTTTCTTTCTTTCTTTCTTTCTTTCTTTCTTTCTTTCTTTCTTTCTTTCTTTCTTTCTTTTTTTTTGGTGGGGAAGGCTTTAATCCATCCTGAAAATGTATCTACAAAGACTAGGAGATATTTAAGTCCATACCTTGCATGCTTAATTTCAGTAAAGTTCACTTCCCAGAATTGTCCTGGTCTTTTTCCTCCTAGGTGCTTTCCTCCAGGAAGCTTGGAAGGGTAAGCATAAACCAATTGATGGACCCGACAGGCTTTTGTTACCCATTCAGTCCTTTTGCTGTGATTTGGTCAGTGGAAAACTCTGTTCTTGGTCCTTCAGGAATGCCTGCAGTTTCTTTGAACAAAGTTGAGTGAGTTGATGTACATTTTCTACTGACATAGTTAGAGCCATGACTATAGGAGTTTTTACTGAAGGATTTAGAAATCCCACTTGGTTGCCTTCAGGGTTAAAAGTTATTTTGGCCCAGAGCTTGGTGAGCAGATCTCTGCCCATCAATGGGGCCAGGCATTCTGTGATTACTAGGAAGGATTGATGGATTTTCCTTTTCCCAGGTCTATGGTCCTCTTAGTTGTCCAAGCCCGATACTTACTGCCATTTGCCCCTTGAACTAGAGACCTTTTATTTGATAGATGGCCCAATGGGGCCTTGAGGGCTGAGTATATTGCCCCTGTATCCACTTCAAAGTTTACTGGGGTCCCCTACACTTCAAAAGTTACCCTGAGCTCCGGGAGGGGATGTTAGCCCCGACTTTTGGAGTCATCCTCAAGAGTCAGAATGGCTGGCAGGAGTGGCTGTCTCTTTCTAGGGAACTCTTTGGCCCAGTGTCCTTTTTTTTACTGTAGGCACAGTGATCTGAGGCAAGGAGTGGCCTCTGGCGTGGGCCCAGGTATCCCTTCCTGTCTCCCTGTTTCTTAATTTCTGGCCTATTTGTTGTTGTGACCAGGACCTTAGTCAGCGCCTTAGTCTGTCTTTTGTTTCTTTTATCCTCCCTTTGTTCCCTTCTCTTCCTCAGTTTCTCTCTTAAAGTATACCTTCTCAGCTTCTCTGACTAAATCTCTCAAAGTCATATCTTGTAATCCATCTAAGCATTTTAACTTTCTTTTAATATCCGGGGCAGCTTGCCCAATAAAGGCCATTGTGACAGATGACTTTTGATCCTCTGCCTGAGGATTGAAAGGAGTGTATCTTCTATATGCCTCCATAATTCTCTCTAGAAACATAGAGAGAGGTTCTTCAGGCCCTTGAATAATCTCTCTTACCTTGGCCTAATTAGTTGGTCGCCTAGCGGCCGCATGGAAACCCACTATTAGAGCCCGGTGATAAGTGAACAGATGCTCCCTACCTTCAAAGATTTGGGGGCCACAGTTGGGTTGGTTCAAAGGAAAGCTGGCTTTGATTATCTTGGGAAGTTGTGTCAGTCACGCATCTTGTCAGAGGATATTTTTTTCCATCTTCCAGGAGTATTCTATTTTGATCCTCTGTCATGAAGACAGTCCCTATGAGTTGTTGGCAGTCATCTCAAGTAGGCTAGTGTGAAAATATCAATGACTCAACCAGACCTGTGTGCCAGGTGGGGTGCTCAGAAAAAGGGGGATTGTTATATTTCCAATTATGTACGTCTGAAGAGGAGAATGGCCAAAACTGGTAGGCTTGCATTTTTTCCCCCATGGCCGTCGTCAATCTTTGGCCCATAGGGATGGAGGGGGAGCATCATGGGAGTTCCAGTGTTTTCAACTATTCACTGCTGGCGAGTTCCTATAGCCGGGCCAGCTTCCTCAAGGGAAGGAAGGGCTGTGTGTGCCACTGGGGAGCTATCTGGAGGGTGCTGTGCTCCTCCAATTGCAGAGAGGCTTAGTCAGCAGCAGGGGAATCACTTAGAGGGTGTTGGGGATTGGGGGAAGAGGGCAGGGGATAAGGAGGGGGAGGAGAATCCAGTAGAGTCAAATCTTGTGACTCAGGGAGAACAGAGGGTGGAGAAGGAAGAAGAGCAGAGGGTTTGAGAGATCATGGGGGAAGGAGTAGGAGCAGGGGCAGCGGTAAGGAAAGGCTTCACCCATGGAGGAGGAGATTTGCAGAGGTCCTGCAAAGTTAAGATATATGGCGGAATGATCCAGATGTTTATGTGGCCCTGGCTAAAAGACAATATCTCTAACTTTTTAAATTAGTGGGAAGTAGAAAGATCCTTCTAGAGGCCATCCGACTCGAAAGGTGGGTCATTCTGAGGCACAGAGCGTCTTTCAGGTCCAGTGTTTTACTAAATAAAAAAGATTCTGAGCCCTTATGTGGACTTTGGGCCAGTGATCAATGGTCAGGGACAGAGGCATTGAAGTGCTCTGTCCCATAATGAAAGATACACAAATAGTGAAAGCCACGACACATGGGGTCTCACATTCGCCGCTGCTGGATTTCAGTGGAACCTCCATATGAAAAGGTCGGGCAAGCCTTGGAGGAAGAGACCACAAAGAGATTGTCACATGCAACAGCAAAGGGTTTATTGGGGGTCCAGCATGCTGGGGCTCAGAGCTCAATTGAAAAGAGATGAGAGCCCTGAGAACACCTTAAGCAGAGTTTATATAATTTTCTTGGAGAGGGCAGGGAGGAAAGTTTATTGATGGGTCCGGGTGAGTGGGCAGTGTGCGTGCACACGGGTGAGGGAGTACATTCTGCAGTTTGGCAGTTGGGGAGAGCACATTCTGGGAACAAGATTAGCAAAGAGTTCTCAAGATTTCAAAAGTGTTTTGTTAAGCATACAGAGAAACAGGAAGTGACAAGTACCTATTTTATTAACCTTTAACTACCGACTATCCCTTTTTGACTGGATGTTCTCTTCTACATTCAATCATCCAAGGTACATGGTCCTAGGCCATTGAATATTGATTAATCTGACACATCTGTGCAGAACCTAATTCAAAGCTAAGTATCCCAATCAAGGGCCCAATTCTCTTCTGGGCTTCAAAACTTACCTAGATTTCTGTTTTCATACATGTATTTCACCTATATATTCTCATACATATCACAGGTTCCCAATACCATTATTCATCCAGCAGAATGATTCCTAACCAAATCGAAAATGTTATTAACACTAACCGTACACTTTCCCCTCAATCTAACATTACAGAGAGGAGGGACAGAGTTAGTCTTACAATACAGGAATGTAGTGGATCTTCCACCTGCTGAGAACCTCAAAGGTCCATGCAGAAATGTCCTCTGGAGAAGATGTAGGCAGCTATGAAGGACCTGGGAGAGTAAAAGTCATCTTACATGACAAACAACCTGGCCAGGATGAAGGGTTGTGTCCAAATCAGCCTCTCTCGTCCTAATGTAGAGAAGATGGAACAAACCAGGCCTCTGTGGAGAGCTGTTCCCAGGTTCCTATGGTTGATATACCAATCTAACTTGTGAAAGTGTCACAGGAAGTTGGGGCAGCCACCATCTCATGTGACCCTTGGAAGCAACTGTTAGGACAAAGTGGTTGCCAAGCCAGTGAACTCATTCAGTTCCTGAAGGAAGTGACCTCACCTCACTTCCGTGGTGATGGAACTCTCTGAACATGGGATCCAGGAAGCCAGGCATCCAAGCCAGTCTCAGTCACAGTCCCTGTGGGCTCACTTGTTTGGATTTACCAAGGACAGAGTCAATCTTTCTTGGTACCTACTGATGTGAGAATGGCCAAATACCAGAAAAGCTCTGAAGAGGGGCCATTCCTGAGAAAGCAGGTAGTGGCTCACCACTAGCTCCTGACAACTTCACAGAGTTGACCAAGGAGACCAGATCTGATAAAGGACAGGCCATTTTGGGAGAACATAGTATGGTCCAGAAGTCAGAGGACACTCTGGATAGTCACAGACCTACTTGAGGGAAGCAGGTGCCTTTTTGGGTGTTGGTGTGGGTTTGTGGTTTTGTCTCATGTTCTGAGAATAGGTAGGAAAGACGGTTTTGAGGTTTGGAGTGAAATGTTTCTACTAAGTCGTTTCACAGGGCGTGTGTTTCTATGTCTGTGTATCTCACTGTGTCCGTGGTTGTAGACATTAGAAAAAAAGAATGCATCAATGGATGTGTCCTGTCTATTAGAAAGCTTCCGAGCATTCATCCTGCCCAATTAATGAATGGACCAGGGCTTGCATAATCAATGGGTAACACCTGCTATCTTCCTAAGTTCCAGTTTTCTTCCTGAATTCTGGCCACTCTCCAGAATAGGCTCATGGTTTTGTGTCCAAGATATGTACCACCACCAAGCTCTGTCACATGGCCATATACTGGATAGCTGAAGGGAATGGCGAGCATCTCAGAAAACTCAGATATCAGTGTGACTACTAACATCTCAGTGGAGAAACCGTGGTTGGGCCTTTTGCTTAACAATTGTTCTTTTCCCCTGAGTCAGGAAGGACTTTGCCTCAGGCCAACCCGTTTGTGAAGCCTGAAGAAAACCGTTTTCAAATGGAAATGAATGGGCATCACCTGTGTCTCTTTGCTTAATTGCTTTGGAAAGGGATGTGTCTGAATCAGGCTCTTGGCCCAGTGTGAGGCTGTGGCTTAGATTGTCAGCACCTGATGGATGTAAAGAAAGATCCCATGTATGCATCCAACACCAAAATGGCCAAAAGAGCAGTCATTGTGGGTGAATTCTCTTGTCTTTCTCTGTAAGTTTCCTGACCTCCATCAAGTGAGAATAAGGATCCTTTGGGTCTAATGAGTTCTTTAAAGCCCTGCAGAGGCTAGCCCATTGGTGCTTGGGTTTTATCATGACTCCAATACACATAAATAATCTAAATCCCACAGTCAGTAGGCCTCAAATTGGAGAAGTGGAGCAGTATTAAATGCAGGCCTATTGGATCACTCCTGTTTCACAGGAAGGGTGTCCAGGCCACTCAAACTTTAGGCAAACGAGGGGCAAGGGAGCTTATTTTGGATACTGTCTCGTACTGTGCTCCTCATGGAAACCTCTAGCAAGAGGTTATGTTCAGTGTCTATATGAAATAAAATGAGGGCCATGTGGGATTTTTTTTGGTTTCAATTGTTTTCATTTGTGTGGCGGTTGGAAGAGGTGACTGGGTCCACCTGGGCTTGAACAGTGGCGTGATTCCCCTTAGAGAGTGAGTTCTGAAACTGACCTCAGAGAAGTATTGCCATGACTTGTGTTGGGATTTTAGGAGGACACGCATGAGAGTCGCCCATGGAAACTGAGATATAGGCCCAGGGTACCTTTCCACAGAGCACTGGGAATCTCAGCCAGGATATCACATGATTTTATTCTTAAAGGCATGTCAGCCATAGTTGAGAATCAAAACAAACATGGACCTCACATTGTAGACCTCAATGAGCCTGGCTTCATGTGACCTTTTGGCCACTCTTTGGAAAGTCTTGCCTGTGAGAGTTCTCGATAGCGTTCATTGAAATGAGCATCCTCACCATTTAATGGTTCCCAAATGAATTAAAACCCACAGTGCCTCCAACTTCATCCTTGAAAAATGCCTAGATAAATACCATGAAATTTTTGAATTTCCCATGACCTGGTCGCACTGGGAACATTTGGATGTCCTACATCATTCATGAATCTATCAGGCAGTGCCTTGATTGACTGGGATTCATAAAAATGGTGTAGAACAGAGATACCAGTAAGTTGGAGCCTACTGAGTGGTGGGCCTAGAGCAGAGGTGGGAAGGTGTATGATAAAACATCTTTGTGAGGCCATGTCAATCTGCCATTAGCTTCCAAATTGCTTGTGACTGACATGGTGCAACCAGCAGAATGTTCAATGAAATGGCATATTGTTATATGGAGAGGTTTCAGGGCAATGTTCAGAACCAGGTTTCTATGGACAAGGGGGCAAGCTATGAGGGATAGAAGCCTGCTTGGTGCATTCTCCTGAGAACCCTGACCCACCGCACAAGACAGAACTTCCTCCACCACTGTGTCCCATTTGAACTCCTTGTATATCGTGAAGCAAATACCAAAGTCCCAGTGCAGCAGCAAGAAACACCATGAAAATTGGAGGATGACCAAATGGCTTCACAGTCCCCCAGGGAGACACTTAGCCCACAATGGCCACAGTTTACCTACAAAGAGAGAATTCCGCACTGCTACCTCATGTACATTGGAAAATAAGAATCCATGTCCTCCAGGTCACATAGATGCAGACCCAGCTTTGATGGTCTCACTAGAAAGAAATCAAAAGCTCCTGAAAACAATATATATTTCAAGTGCCCAACCACATAGGCAGTTTCCCAAGAAGTCTTTAGGGCACCAGAGCTCCACATTTGAGAAATGTTTACTGTGTCCCTTACTTTGGGAAACTCCTCTAACACCTCCAAGGTTGTGAACTCCTGAGCATATTCCATTCCAGATATGTATTCACAGATTTTCTAACTCTTCTTCTCTAATTCTGTATTACTTGGGGCGGAGTTAATTACAATAAATTTTTCTGGAAGAGAATAAGAAGATTTTTGTGTAGCACATATTTGCATACACATTGTGTTCGGTTTTCCAATTTTCCATTCGAAATACTGATTCCCTGACACTAACCCATAGCTTGCTAGACTCTGACTACTAATCCTAATGTGATGGAGAAAAATAACTCAAACAGAATAGAAATACAAGCAGTTCAGAGGAGGGGTGGTGTATAGTTGGGCTTGCCTTTTGCAATACATAAGTTTGGAGTTATAAATCTAGTCAATTTTTAATTGAAGTAGTTCTCCGTGTGTTTTTAAAGTTAACAAATATGTGAATTCCTGTCTCCCTTTCTCTGTAGCCTATTAAGCACATGTATTTGTATATGCACATATTGAATCCTACCTGGTATCACACGTACATACTTGTGAGGTGGCCAACTTGACAGATACAAATTGTGGAACAGAAAATTCAACCTATGGGGGAGCTTCCTAGGTGAACAACATTATATATAAATCCATGTTCAGTAAAATAAATATTTTTGGATATGTGGATCATATAAATTTCACGATGAATTTTGATTGGCATATATATTGCTACTTTTTAATTGCTCTGTGTGGGTTTTGTGTGTGTGTATATATATATATATATATATATATATATATATATATATATATATATATATATATTCTCCAGATTTTTCAAAATGTAAAATATATGTGTCTTATTATACACTCCTAAATTCATTAATGTTCATATATTTGGATTTCTAATCAACTTTTCACAAGATTATTCTCAGAAATATTCATCCACCTGAACTACATATCTGTTTCCTAGTACTGAAAACTAAATTCAGTGAATGGTATATACAAATGCTAATATTTCTACAGTAACTTACCCAGTTTAACATCAGTGCAAGTAGATTCCTATGTTCCATGATGTCTATTTTGACGTTCATTTTTATTCAACACTGGTATATTAGTTTTCTTCATTTTATGCACATCATACGATATATATTTCTTCCACAATTTAGCAAATTTATAGGCATTTGTTTCACTTTCAATCACTTCCTGCTTCAGAACACATGTATTCCTCCAGCTTTCTTGACTGTTTTTTTCATGAGACTTCTTTCTGAACACATTGTTTTCGATTTCCATAATCACTTTTGGGGCAAACTCACACACCCATCATGATAAACCATAACTCTGTTATTACCATTAGATGTATAACTGTTTGGAATGAATGATTGTATATCAACATAAAATTTCTTATGTATTTTCAGATATCAATTCAATCCAATATTAAAAGTGGAACCTGTTATATTATTTATTCACAGTATGGTCTATTAAGGCATCATCTCTATATTCATAGACCCAGGGTCTATGTATTTGTATCCCCAATACTAATTTATAAGTCTTTAAAATATTGCTTTCAGAAATGGTGGAAAAAATACTCTAGTCACCTGATATACATATACATTTCATCACAGTAATATTCCTGACACAAAATGCAAGGGTCACACTTATGACTGTACCAAAGCCTAAATTGAATGTGAGCATGTATTACTAACAACATCCATGTCCTGGTTCCCTAATGCTGTCAAATATTAATCCTATTGGTGACTACATATCTGTTTCTTCCTAAGATTATATATTCAAACTCAACCCTGTTAATAATGTCTTATCCTACCACTCACTTTGTACTTTGCCTGATTTCCTAATGTCTCCATTGATATCTGCTTTCAAATACCTTTTCTCCAGTTCATCATTGGGAATGACCCTTCAAATGTGCTGACATTTACATTTACTCTCTCACCAAAACCTTATTGCTAAAGAACTTTTGGTCCAACTCCTAGACTCACTCAAATGGGTTCTTCAAAGCCCTGCAGAGGGAAGCCCAGAGATTCTTGGGTTTTCTCATCACTCCAATTCACATAAAGTATCTAAACCCCACAGTCAGTAGGCCTCAAATTCGAGAAGCAGAGCAGCATTAATGGCAGTCCTATTTGATCACTCCTGGTTCACAGGAAGGGTGCCCAGGCCACCCTGACTTTAGGCAAATGAGGGGGAAGGGAGCTTATTTTGGACACTGTCTTGGACTGTGTCCCTCATGGAAACCTCTAGCAAGGGATTATGATGAGTGTCTACATGAAAGAAAATGAGGGCCATGTGGGAGTGTTTTGTTTTTAATTGTGGTCACTTGTGTGGCGGTTGGAAGAGATGAATGGGTCCACCTGGGCTTGAACTCTGGTGTGATTCCCCTTAGAAACGGAGTTTTGGAAATGACCTTAGAGATGTATTGCTATGAATTGTGTTGAGATTTTCGGAGGCCAGGCATGAGAGTCGCCCATGCATGACAATACGCGTCAAATTGGAGAAGCAGAACTTAATGTCCAAATCCTTTACTCACCCTTCTTTTTAATCCTACCGTCTATCTTCCTAATCTCAGATAAATACCATGATATATTTGAAATTCCTATGACCAGGTGGCACTGGAGAATCTTTGGATGTCCTGTTTCTGATCATGAGTGTACCAGACAGTGGCTTAATTGACTTGGTTTTATGAAAATGGTGTAGAACAGAGATGCCAGTAAGTTGGAGCCTGCTGAGTAGTGGGCCTAGAGCAGTGGTGTGCAGATGTGTGATAAAATATCTGTGGTGGGGTCATGTGGATCTTCCATTGGCTTCCAAATGGCTTGTGACTGAAATAGTGTAGCCAGCAGACCCTTATATGTAAAGGCATCTCGTTATATGGAGAGGTTTAACGTCAATTTTAAGAAACAGTTTGCTATGGTCAAGGGGACAAGCTATGTTGGATAGAAGACTTGTTGGTGCATTCTCCTGGAGAACCTGACCCACCACACATGACAGAACTCACTCTAGCATTTTGTCCCAGTTGAACTCATTGTATTTCGTTAAGTAAATACCATACTCCCAGTGCAGCAGCAAGAAACACCACAAAAAGTGGAGGATGACCAAATGGCTTCACAGTCCACATGGGGAGACACTTAGACCCGAGTGGCCACAGTTTTCCTACAAAGAGAGAATTCAGCACTGCTCCCTTATGTTCATTAAAAAAAAAGAAACCATGTTCTCCAGGTCACATAGATGCAGACCCATCTTTGATGGTCTCACTACAAATGAAGCTAAAGCTCCTGACAACAACATATATTTCAAGTGCCCGAACTCAGAGACAGTTTCTCAAGAAGTTTTTAGGCCAGCAGAGCTCCATGTTTGTGGAGTGTTTACCCTGACCCTAACTTTTGGAAACTCCTCTACCACCTCCAAGGTTGTGAACTCCTGATTATGTTCCATTCCATATATGTATTCACAGATTTTCTAACTCTTCTCCTCTAATTGTGTCTTATTTGGGGTGAAGGTAATGGCAATTCATTGTTCTGGATGAGAGTGGGAATATTTTTGTGTGGCACATATTTGCATACACATTGGATTCATTTTCTTATTTTCCAATCAAAATACTGAAACCATGACACTAACCCATACCCTACTAGACTCTGACTACTAATCCTAATATGATGGAGGAAAAATAACCAAAACAAAATAGAAATACATGCAGTTCAGTGGAGGCATGGTGTATATTTGGACTTGCCTTTTACATGATAAAGGGTAGGTGTTATAAATCTAGTCAATTTTTGGTTAAAATAATTCTCCATGTGTTTTTAAAATTAACTAATATGTGAATTCCTGTCTCCCTTTCTCTATAGACTATTCAGCACATGTATATTTATATGCACATATAGAATCCTACCTGGTATCACAGGTTAATTTTTTTGTTTTGTCTGACTTGGAAGATACAAATTGTGAGAAGAGATCCCTCCTCCTAAACGCTGTTGAAACTGAAAATTCAACCTATGGGTGAGCTTCCTAATAGAAAAACATTATACAAAAATCCATGTTCAGTAAAATAATTATTTTTGCATATGTGAATTATATATATTTAATGATGAATTTCGATTAGCATATGTATTGCTACTTTTTATAGTCTGTGTGTATGTTTTGTGTATATATATATATATATATATATATATATATATATATATATACTCTCCAGATTTTTCAAAATATGAAATATATGTGTCTTATATATACTCCCTAAATTTATTCATGTTGATGTATTTAGATTTATAATCGATTTTTCACAAGATTATTCTCAGAATTATTCATCAACTTGAAATATATATTTGTTTCCTAGTACTGAAAACTGACTTCAGTGAAAGCTGCACACAAATCCTAATATTTCTAGAGTAACTGACCCAGTTTAATATCAACGCAAGTAGACTCCTATGGGACATGACATATAATTTGACGTTCATTTTTATTCAACAATGGTACATTACTATTTCTGCAGTTTATGCACATCGTAGGATATATATTTTATCCACAAGTTCACAAATTTTTAGACATTTGTTTCAATGTCAATCACTTCCTGCTTCAGAACACAAGTATTCCTCCATGTTTCTTGACTGGTCTTTTCATGAGACTTCTTTCCAAAAATATTATATTTGATTTCCATAATCAGTTTGAAGCAAAACTCACACACACTTCAGGATAAACCACAACCCTAATATTACCATTAGATGTATTACTGGTTGAAATGAATGTATGTATATCAATATAAGATTTCCTGAATATTTTTAGATATCAATTTAATCCATTATTTAAAGTTGGAACAAGTAATATTATTTATTCACACTATGCTCTATTCATGCATTATCTCTATATTCATAGACACAGGGTACATCTATTTTTACCCACAATACTAATTTATACATCTTCAAAATATGGCTCCAAGAAATGGTGGAAGAAATACTCATGTTACCTGATCCACATATACATTTTATCACAGTAATATTCTGGTCAGAAAATGCAAACATCACACTTATGATTGTACCAAAGTCTAAATGGAAAATGAACATGGATTACTAAAAACATCCATGTCCAGGCTGCCTAATGCTCCCACTTGTCAATCTTTTTGGGGACTACATATTTGTTTTTTCCTAAGATTATATATTGAAACTCAATCATATTGAAAATGTCTAATCCAATCACTCACTTTACACTTTGCATGATTTCCTAATGTCTCTATGGATATCTGCTTTCCTACATATTTTCCCCAGTTCATCATTGTGACTGATTCTTCACACGTTCTGACATTCATATTCACTCTCTACCCGAAACCCTATTGCTAAAGAATTTTTGGTCCAAAACTTATACTCACTCTTCTTTTTAAACGTACAAACTGTCTTCCTAATACTACCAACTATCCCTTTTATCCTGGATGTTCTCTTCGACATTCAATCATCCAAGGTACAAGGTCCTATAACATTGTATATCGATTTATCTGAGACATCTGTGCAGAACATAATTCAAAGCTAAGTATCCCAATGAAGGTCCCAATGTCTTTCTGGGCTTCAAATCATACCTAGATTTCTGTTTCCATACTTATATTTTACCTATATATTCTTGTAAATATCGCAGGTTCCCAATACCATTATTCATCCAACAGAATGACTCCTCACCAAAATCGAACCTGTTATTAACCCTAACCATACACTGTTCCCTCAATCTACCTTTACAGAAGAGCAGGGACAGAGTTTGTCTTACAATACAGGAATGTAGGGGATCTTCCACCTGCTTAGAAACTCAATGGTCCAAGCAGAAATGATCCCTGGAGAACTATTAGGCAGCTATGTAGGACCTGAGAGAGCAAAAGTCATCTTCCATGGCAAACAACCTTGTCAGGATGAAGAGTTGTGTCTGAATCAGCCTCTCTATTCTTAATGGAGAGAATATGGACCAAACCAGGACAATGTGGAGAGCTGTTTCTGGTTCCATATGGTTGATATACCATTCTAACTAGTGAAAGTGTCAGAGGAAGTAGGGTATCCTCCATCTCATGGGACCCTTGGAAGCAACTGTTATAACAAAGTGGTTGCCAAGGCAGTGAACTCATTAAATTCTTGAAATAAGTGACCTACCTCACTTCCTTGGTGATGGAACTCTCTGAATTTGGGATCCAGGAAGCCAGGCACACAGAGCCAGTCCCAGTCTCAGTCCCAGTGGGCTCACATGTTTGGATTTACCAAGGACAGAGTCTGTCTTTTTTGGTACCTACTGATGTGAGGATGGCCAAATGCGAGGAGAGTTCTGAAGACGGGCCTTCCCTGAGAAAGCATGTAGTGGTCAGAACAGGCTCCTGACAACTTCACAGTGTTTGACAAGGAGACCAGATCTAAGACAAGACAGGCCTTTTTGGGGGAACATAAAATGGCCCACCAGTCAAAGGACACTCTGGATAGTCACAGACTTACTTGGGGGAAGGAGGTGCCTTTTTGAGTGTGTGTGTGAGTTTGTGGTTTTGTCTCATGTTCTGAGAATAGGTAGGAAAGGCGGTGTGTTTGGTTTGGAGTGGACTATTTCTAGAAAGAACTTTGACAAGGCAAGTGTTTCTGTGTCTGTGTCTCCCACTGTGTCCATGGTTGTAGACATTAGAAAAGAGAATGCATCAATGGATGTGTCCTGTCTAGTAGAAAGCTTCCCAGCATTCATCCTGTCCATTTTAGTAATGGACTGCAGGTTGCCTTATCGATGGGCAACACCTACTATCTTACTAAGTTTCTGTTTTCTTCCTGAATTTTGGCCACTCTCCAGAATAGGTTCATGGTTTTGTGTCCAAAATATGTACCACCTCCAAACTCTGCGACATGGCTATGTTCTGGATAGCTGGAGGGAATTGGAGCATCTCAGAAAACTCAGATATCAGTGTGACCAGAAAAGCCTCAGTGGAGAAACCCTGTTTTGGGCCTTTTGCTAACCTATTGATCTTTTGCCCTGAATGTCAGGAAGGTCTTTGCCTCAGGCCACCCCTTGGTGAAGCCTGAAGGAAACAGTTTTCAAATGGAAATGAATGGGCATCACCTGTGGCTCTTTGCTTAATTGCTTTGGAAAGCCATGTGTCTGAATCAGCCTCTTGGCCCTGTGAGAGGCTATGGCTTAGATTTTCAGCGCCTGATGGATCTAAAGAAACATCCAATGTGTGCATCCAAAACCAAAATGGCAAAAACATAAGTCATTGTGGATGATGTCTCTTGCCTTCCTCTGTTAGGTTCCTGACCTTCTTCAAGGGAGTATAGGGATTTTTTGGGTCAAATGAGTTCTTCCAAGCTCTTCAGAGGTGCTTGGGTTTAATCATGAATCCAAATCACATAAGGAATTTATACCTGACAGTCAGTAGGCCTCTAATTGGAGAAGTAGAGCAGTATTAGCGGCAGACGTATGTGATCAATCCTAGTTCACAGGAAGGGTGTCCAGGCCACCCTGAGTTTAGGCAAATGAGGGGCAAGGAAGCTTATTTTGGACACTCTCTTGAGCTGCGCCATTCAAGGAATCCTCCAGCCAGAGGTTATGATGAGTGACTCTATGGAAGAAGATGAGGGCCATGTGGAATTGTTTTGGTTTTAATTGTGGTCATTTATGTGGTGGTTGGAAAAGATGACTGGGTGCACCTAGCCTTGAACACTGGTGTGATTCTCCTCAGAGACTGAGTTCTGTAACTGACCTCAGAGTAGTAATTGCTTTGAAATTGGTTGTGTCTTAATTAGCCTCTTGGCCCTGTGTGAGGCTGTGACTTAGATTATCAGCACCAGATGGATCGAAAGAAAGATCCCATGTGTGCATCCAAAACCAAAATGGCCAAAAGAGCAGTCATTGTGGATTAAGCCTCTTGCCTTTCTCTGTAAGGTTCTGAAAGAATAAAAGAAATTGAAATTGAAATTGAAATGTAAAGAACCAGGTTTGTAAACTTTCCAAGCTGCACTTTCCTGTGGCAGTTTAGACAATTCCCGGATCTGCCCATTAGATGTGTGTTGAAATCTTCCCTGACTACCTAGTTACTTAACAACCCTTTCCCAGAATCCCTGCAGCTCAGCAAGTATACATCTCAGGTATTCAACCAATCAGTTTAAATGTATACCCCTTCTTAGGGCTGACCAATCACCCCCTGCCCAAATTGTTCCCGCAAATGAAAGTGCTAATCATGCTTTAGAGTTGTTATTTGATTTTCCCATGGTATATGATGAATTGCTAAAGGAGGCTATCATGTATGTAAAGTCCCTGCCCTCTCTAAGGAATGTATATAAACTCTGCTCAAGTTGTTCTCAGGGCTCTTTGTTCTTTGCTCCTCTAAAGTGAGCTCTGAGCCCCAGCATGCTGGACCCCCAATAAAACCTTTGCTGTTGCATGAGAAAGCCTCTTGGTGGTCTTTTTCTCTGACGTTCGCCCCACCTATTCATCTGGAGGCCCCAGGTGAGATATCCGGCAGCGGCGGACAAAAGACCCCAATGGACTCCTCTCGGGGTAAGTAAGGCACCTCTTTCTGGTTTTGGGTTTCAGGTTATGGATTGGCAAAGTGGCTGTTAGTGAAGAGCATTAGCTCTCTCTGATGGTGGCTGACAGATGTGTCACAGAGCTACAGGCCACGTTCCTGGGGGACACTCCAGAGGACTAGAGAAATCAAGGAATACTAATTTCTTCAACTCGTTTATATTTTGCTTCAGGATTCGGTTCGCCAGCCCATCAGGTTTTGCCGGCTACTCAGTTTTGGTCATTGTTCTGAACTCATGTTGAGTTTTCCGGCTGTCTTTATTGTCTAACCCATCAGGTTTTGGCAGTTACTCAGTTCTAATCTTTGTCTTGGACTCATGTTAAACGTTTACTGTTTGTCTTTGTCTGTGTTGCGTTTGTGTCTTCACTGTCCCTGTTTGAGTAACTCTCATTATGGGACAAAGCACTTCCACTTCTCTGTCCCTGACACTTGATCATTGGACTGATGTCCGCTCAAGGGCCCAGAATCTTTCTTTTTCAGTAAAATGCCGTACCTGGCAGATTCTCTGTGCTTCAGAATGGCCTATTCTCAGAGTCAGGTGGCCCCCCAGAAGGATCCTTCTACTTCCCTCTAATCCGAAAAGTCAGAGATATTGTCTTTCAGCTGGGGCCACGTGGCCACCCAGATCAACAGCCATATACCCCTTCCCCCAGCATCCTATCATTCAAACCTTCCACTTCTCCCCCTCTTCCTTCCATTCTCCCTGAGTCACAAGACTGGACACTCCTCCCACTCCTTATCCTCTACCCTCGCTCTCCAACCCCCAACACGTTCCAGATGATATTCTCGCCGCTGACTCAGCCTCTCCGCCGCTAGAGGCAATTGGGCCAGACCCAAGCACTCCAGGGGACTTCTCTGCAGCAGCAGCAACCCCTCCTCCCCTGGAGGAAGCTGGGCCACCTAAAGGAACCCGCCGGTGACGGATAATAGAAAACTCGGAAGCCCCTATGATGCTTCCTCTCCGTCCCTACGGGCCAATGAACCGATCCAACTGGCACCCAAACACCTTTAAATGTAGGTAGCATCTGTCCACTTATCGCCAGACTCTAATAGCGGGTCTCCGAGTGGCCGCCAGAGGGCCGACTAATTTGGCCAAGGTAAGAGAGATTATCCAAGGGCCTAATGAGTCTCCCTCTATGTTTCTGGAGAGAATTATGGAAGCATATAGGAAATATACTCCTTTTGATCCTCAGGCAGAGGATGAACAAGCATCTGTTGCAATGGCCTTTATCGAGCAGGCTGCCCTAGATATTAAGAGAAAGTTACAACGTCTAGATGTATTACAAGATAAGACCTTGAGAGATTTAGTAAGAGATGCTGAGAAAGTATATTATAAGAGAGAAACTGAGGAGGAAAGGGAACAGAGGAGAGAGACGGAAAGGGAACAAAAGAAGGATGAAAGGAGCAAAAGGCAGACTAAAGCATTGACTAAGGTTCTGGTCAGAGCACCAAATATGCCAGAAGTTAAAAAGCAGGGAGTCAGAAAGGGATACCTGGGCCCCCGCCAATGGCTGCCCCTGGCCTCAGATCAGTGTGCCTACTGTAAAGAAAACAGGACACTAGGCCAAAGAGTGCCCCCGAAAGAAGCAGAGATGCCAGTCCGCCGTGCTGACTCTAGAAGAGGACTAGGAAAGTCGGGGCTCGGATCCCCTCTCCAAGCTCAGGGTAACATTTAAAGTGGAGGGGACCCCAGTGAACTTTGAAGTGGATACAGGAGCAGTATAATCAACCTTTAAGACCACACTGGGCCCCCTATCAAATAAATGGTCCCCTGTTAAAGGTACTAATGGCAGTAGATATTGGGCTGGGACAACTAAGAGGACTATGGACCTAGGAAATGGAAAAGTCCACCACGCTTTCCAAGTAATCCAAGAATGCCCAGCCCCATTGATGGGCTGGGATCTGCTTACCAAACTCTGGGCTAGAATAACCTTTAACCCTGATGGTTCCCAAGTGGAGTTTCTAAAGCCTTCAGTAAAAACTCCCATAGTCATGGCTTTGACAACATCCGTAGAAGATGAACATCAACACTTCGCGCCTCCTAGGACTGATCAAACAGGCAAACTACCCCAGAAATGGATAAAAGATTATCCTAATGCCTGGGCAGAAACTGCTGGGTTAGGTCTAGCCATATAACAACCTCCAATAGTAGTAGAATTAAAAGCCTCTATCTCTCCAATCAGTGTTAAACAATATCCTCTAATCAAAGAAGCTAAGGATGGGATAAGGGCCCATATTCAGAAATACCTGGCTCTTGGGGTCTTAAGGCCCTGTCATTTGTCCTAGAATATCCCCCTGCTACCAGTAAGAAAGCCAGGAACTGGGGACTACCGGACGCTTCAATACCTAAGAGAGATCAACAACAGAGTGCAGGACATTCACCCCACTGTACCGAATCCATATAATTTGCTTAGCGCTCTGAATCTGAAGCAGGAATGGTACACTGTGCTAGACTTAAAAGATGCTCACTTTTGCTTGCCCGTACATAAGGACACTCAGTTGCTGTTTGCTTTTGAGTGGATAGACCCCGAAAAAGGAACATCTGTCCAACTAACCTGGACTAGACTCCCACAGGGGTTCAAAAACTCTCCCACTCTCTTTGATGAACCCCTCCACAAGGACTTCAATGACTTCAAAACTGCACACTCCGATGTCACCATACTCCAATATGTGGATGGTCTGCTACTGGCAGCCGACACCAAAGAGAACTATGAGTCTGGGACCCAAGCATTATTTTCCAAGCTTGCTCGGCTTGGATATAGGGCTTCTGCCAAAAAGGCCCAAATTTGTCAGCAAGAAGTAATCTTCCTGGGTTATTCTCTTAGGGGTGGCAAAGGATGGCTCACTGAGCCCACAAAACGAACCTTTGTGCAGATACTGCCCCCATCTAATAAGAGACAACTCAGGGAGTTTCTTGGGACTGCCGGCTTTTGCAGGTTATGGATTCCTGGGTTCGCGTCTCTGGCTGCCCCTTTATACCCGCTGATAAAGGGGGATGCCCACTTCCAATGGACCCCTGAGCACCAACAAGCTTTTGATAATGTCAGAAAAAAGGTGCTGCTATCTGCTCCGGCCTTAGCACTCCCAGATATAGAAAAACCCTTCAGTCTCTACATCGAGGAAAAGAAAGGAATATCACGGGTTGTGCTCACTGAGACTTTGGGACCTTGGAAAAGGCCGGTAGAATTCTTATCAAATAAACTGGACCCAGTGGCTAGTGGGTCGCCCCATTGCTTAAGAGCTATAGCAGCGGCAGCCCTTCTAATAAAAGATGCTGATAAATTAACGTTGGGACAGAAGCTAACGATTATAGTCCCCCATGCCCTGGAGTGCATCATCTGTCAGCCTCCAGAGATGTGGCTATCAAACTCTAGAATAACCCACTACCAGAACCTCTTGCTTGACAAAGACAGAATCACGCTGGGACCCGCTGCTCCACTCAACCCGGCTACACTGCTGCCAGAAGAATCATCAAGACCCGTTGCTCATGAGTGTCAACACATACTGGCAGAGGAAACCAGTATACGAGGAGACTTGAAGGATCAGCCACTGCCTTGCCCTGAAGTTGTATGGTTTATGGATGGCAGCAGCTTCCTCCAAGATGGTAAGCGGTGGGCTGGAGAAGCAGTAGTTAGCAAAATTAATGTCATCTGTTCCTCTGGTCTCCCAGAACTGACATCATCCCAAAAAGCAGAACTGATTGCCCTTACGAAAGTATTGGAACTAGCAACAGGCAAAAGGGCCACCATATACACTGATAGCCGCTATGCATTTGCCACTGCAAATGTGCACGGGGCTATTTACCATCAAAGGGGGTTATTAACCTCCACCTGGAAAGAAATAAAGAACAAAGATGAGATCCTCCAACTTCTCTCAGCAGTGCAGGGCCCTAAGGAACTAGCTATAGTGCACTGCCCAGGGCACCAGAAGGGAAACGAACCCTTGGCGGTTGGAAAAAGAAGGGCAGATGAGGAAGCTTAATTGGCAGCCCTAAATGGAGTGACTGTGTTAACTTTTTCCACACCAGGGGGAACAACAATCAGGAGACTTGGCCGCACTGGAACATTCAGGCAACTTATCATCTGAGGAGACAGATACACAACTCTGGGATCCTACAGAGCCAAGTTTACAATTTCAAAAAGCCCACCTTTATGTCAAAGACGTACACCAGCTCACCCACTTAGACTCAGAGAAGATATAGGCACTCTTAAAGGACCGGAGAAAGGACTTATTATTGACTGACTCACAGAGGAAAGAAATAGCTGAGCAGGTGACTAGAGCTTGTCAAGTCTGCCAAGTAGTTAATGGTTACCCATCCAAGCTTCCTGCAGGGAAGCGCTTACAAGGAACCAGACAAGGACAATTCTGGGAATTGAACTTTACTGAAATTAAGCCAGCAAGGTATGAACTTAAATATCTCCTAGTCTTTGTAGATACTTTTTCAGGATGGGTCGAAGCCTTCCCCATGAAGAAAGAAACAGCTCAGATGGTAGTCAAAAAGATCGTAGAAGACATTTTTCCAAGGTTCGGCCTGCCTAAGGTAATAGGGTCCGCTAACGGACCGGCATTCATGCCCCAGGAAAGTAAGGGATTTGCCAGGACCCTGGGGATTAATTGGAAGTTACATTGTGCTTATAGACCCTATAGCTCAGGACAGGTAGAAAGGATGAATAGAACCATCAAAGAGTACTTAACAAAATTAAGCTTGGATACTGGCATAAAAAATTGGACTATGCTCCAACCTTATGCACTGTTTTGTGAAAGAAATACCCCCTCCGCCTCTTTGTGTAACCTCACCTCTTATGAAATTCTCAATGGTGCCCTTCCTCCAGTAGGGGACCTAATCCCAACTATGAGACTTAATGATTCCTTTCACACCCCCTTGCTTGACAGATTTAAAGCCCTTTAACAAACCCAGCACCCAGCGATACCTGTGGAAACATTTGGCCTCTGCTTATCAGACTGGAGACGAGGGAACCCCACATTGATATCAAGTGGGAGGCTTCGTCTACGTGAGATGGCGTCAGGTGTCATCCCTGGAACTCCACTGGAAAGGACCATACCAGGTGCTGCTTATAACACCCACAGTGGTGAAAGTGGATGGGATCACTTCCTGGATCAATGCCTCCCATCTCATGCCTGAGCCCTGTACAGACTCTGGCTGGAAACTTCTACAGACTGGTATCCATCTCAAGTTGCGTGTCCGTCATGTGGGTAGGGCTATGGATTCTTCCCATGACCACCAGCAGCCCTAATCCCCATCAGCGTGCTCAGCAACAAGGGCAAGTAATGAATCCTAATGGGCAAGTAGTGTGATCTATTTCACAAACAGCCACCTTATGGACTTGGTGGCCATCTCTCCACCCGGAAATTTGTCAGCTTGCCATAGGCTTCCCTGACTGGGATCTCCCTGACATAGAGGACCCCACACAGATCCCACTCAAACCCTAACTAGGGCAACATAGACCACCTTAACCCATGAATTGTGGATGTCATCTCCCCCAGCTCAGGTGTAAACTAGCCAGTCTTGACTATTATGTGTGCCCACCTGATTTCCAAAGTCATAAAACAGGCCCAAACCTGTGGAGGACCCAGTGACTTTTATTGTAGATCTTGGGGTTGTGAACAAACGAAAGCTGCATGGTGGAACCCAAACTCCCCAGAAAGGTATGATTCCGGTAGGATGAAATGACACCTGGATTGATCCCAAGAAATGTGCTGCTTGCCCAGTGGTGTCAAAAACTCGCTGTGGAAAGAATACTCTATGTTACCCCCTCAATATAACTTTCACTTCCAAAGGAAGGGGCTACCTCAGAAAAACCTGGCCTATGGGAAATACGTGGGGAATGCGATTCTATATTTATGGCCCAGGTGATGAATTTGGTCTCTGGTTCACCGTCTGGCTTAAAAAGAAAGAAAATCCCACAGCAATAGGACCCAATCCCCTCAAGCCAGGGATTAAGCCTCCTAAACCTTCCATGCCTAGATCTACCAGAACCCCTCTACCATCTAATACTTCCTGGATTCCGTCTTTGCCTACTTCCCCAGTCCAGAGTACATCTGACTCCTCCCCCTGGGAACTAATTAAAGGAACCTTTATGGTACTGAACTCCACACAGTCAGAACTCCTTGTATTTCAGCCCAGGTCTTTGACAGCCCTGTAAATTATTGTGTAATGGTGCAGATACTCTCCAGGGTACTCTATCATAATGCCTAATCATTTGAAGGTCTACTAGGGGGACAAACAACCCGATATCAAGGGGAACCATTGTCCCTTACTCTAGCCATCCTATTGGGGATAGGAGCTGCTGCAGGAGTGGGTATGGGAACAGCTTCTATGATGCGTGGTTAACAACAAATGGCCCAATTAGAAACAGCAATGAATCAAGACTTGAAGACGTTAGAGACCTCCATCACAGCTTTGCAGGAATCCTTAACCTCTCTCTCTGAAGTTGTTTTACAGAACAGGTGAGGATTAGACCTCCTCTTGATGAGGGAGAGGGCCTCTGTGTTGCACTGAGAGAAGAATGTTGTTTTTATGCTGACCATATTGGAGTTGCAAAATAATTCATGAGTAAATTAAGAAAATACCTTGAAGAGCGCCAGAGAGAATAGGAGATTCAACAAGGGTGCTTTGAGTCATGGTTAACCGAGTACCCCTGGTAACTACACTAATATCAGACTTAGCTGGACCCCTGATCATCCTTATGGTGTTGCTAACTGTGGGACCTTGTTTGCCTAACCACATAGTTTCCTTTCTCCAGGCTCAGATTAGGCAGGTGAAACTCATGATAATCAGACAGAAATATGCTGCACTGGTAGGGATAGAATGTGAAACCCCACAATAATTTTGATTCATTACTTTTAAGATTAAAAGTAGTCAGAAAAAGGGGTGGGAAATGAAAGAATAAAAGAAATTGAAATTGAAACGTAAAGAACCAGGTTTTGTACATTTTCCAAGCTGCACTCAGAACCTGAAATTCCTGTGGCACTTAAGACAATTCCCGGATCTTCCCATTAGATGTGTGTTGAAATCTTCCCTGACCACCTCGTTACTTAACCACCCCTTCCCAGAAACCATGCAGATTTGCACGTATACATCTCAGTGCTTCAACCAATCAGTTTAAATGTATACTCCTTCTCACGGCTGACCAATCACCCGCTGCCCAACCTGTTCCCACCAATGAATGTGCTAATCATGTTTTAGAGTTATTATTTGATTTTCCCGCGGTATATGATGATTTTCTAAAGGAGGCTATGATGTATGTAAAGTCCCTGCCCTCTCTAAAGAATGTATATAAACTCTGCTCAAGTTGTTCTCGGGGCTCTTTGTTCTTTGCTCCTCTGAAGTGAGCTCTGAGCCTCAGCATGCTGGACCCCCAATAAACCCTTTGCTGTGGCATGAGACAGTCTCTTGGTGGTCTTTTCCTCCGAAGTTCGCCCGACCTTTTCAGTTCCTGACTTCCGTCAAGTGAGAATAGGGATCATTTGGGTCAAATGAGTTCTTCAAAGCCCTACAGTGGATAGCCCATAGGTGCTTGGGTTTTCTCATGACTCCAAATCACATAGAAAATCTACACCTGACAGTCATTAGGCCTCAAATTGGAGAAGCAGAGCAGTATTAAAGGCAGGCTTATTTGATCACTCCTGGTTCAAAGGAAGGGTGTTTAGGCCACCCTGACTTTTGGCAAATGAGGGGCAATGGAGCTTATTTTGGACACTGTCTTGGGCTGCACCCCTCATGGAAACTTCCAGCCAGAGGTTATGATGCGTGTCTGTGTAGAAGAAGATGAGGCCCATGTGGGAGTGTTTTGATTTAAATTGTGGTCATATGTGTAGTAGCTGGAAGAGATTACTGGGTCCTCCTGGGCCTGAACTCTGGTGTGACTCCTTTTAGACACTGTGTCCTGGAACTGAGCTTAGTGAAGTATTGCCATGAGTTGTGTTGGGATTTGAGGAGGCCATGCATGAGAGTCGCCCTTGGAACCTGAGATGTAGGCCCAGGGTAGCTTTCCACAGAGCACTGGGAATCTCAGTCAGGATACCACAAGATTTTATTCTGAAAGACTTGGCAGCCATAGTTGAGATCAAAACACTCATGGATCTCAATTGTAGACCTCAATGAGCCTGGCTTCAGGTGACCTTTTGGACACTCTTTGGGAAGCCTTGCCTGTGAGAGTTCTCCAGAGTTTTCATTGAAATGATCATACTCACCATTTAATGGTTCCTGCATGAATTGAAATCCACTGTGCCTCCAACTTCATCCTTGATAAATGGCTAGATAAATAGTTTAAATTTTTGAAATTCCCATGAACAGGTGGCATACAGAACCTTTGGATGTCCTATTTCTGATCATGAGTGTACCAGACAGTGCCTTGATTGATTGGGTTAATGAAAATGGTGTAGAACCGAGATGCCAGTAATTTGGAGCCTGATGAGTAGAGGGCCTAGAGCAGCGGTAGGCAGGTGTGTGATAAAACATCTGTGATGGGGCCATGTGGATCTGCCTTTGGATTCCAAATGTCATGAGACGGACATGGTGCAGCCAGGAGACCATTATAAGTAAACACATCTTGTTATATGGAGAGGTTTTAGGGTAATTTACAGAATCAGGTTGCTATGGTCAAGGGAGCAAGCTATGTGGTATAGAGGCCGGTTTCATGAATGCTCATGTGTGAGCCACCACATGTGATAGAACTCCCTCCAGCACTGTGTCCCAGTTGAACTCCTTGTATTTCATGAAGCAAATACAAAACTCGCAGTGCAGCAGCAAGAAACACCAGGAAAAGTGGAGGATTACTAAATGGCTTCACAGTCCACACGGGCAGACACTTAGACCACTGTGTCCCAGTTGAACTCCGTGTATTTCGTGAAGCAAATACCAAAGTCGCAGTGCAGCAGCAAGAAACACAATGAAGAGTGGAAGAGGAACAAATGAATATACAATCCACGCGGGGACACACTTAGCCCCAAGTGGCCATAGTATACCTACAAAGAGAGAATTCAGCACTGCTCCCTCATGTTCATTGGAATATTACAATTTATGTCCTCCAGGTCACATAGATGCTGACCCAGCTTTGATCGTCTCACTAGAAGGAAGCAAAAGCTCCTGAAAACAACATATATTTCAAGTGCCCAAACTCAGAGGCAGTTTCTCAAGAAGTCTTTAGGCCAGCAGAGCTCTGTGATTGTGGAGTGCTTACCCTGTCCCTTACTTTTGAAAACTCCTCTACCACCTCCATGGTTGTGAACTCCTGATCAAATTCCATTTCAGATATGTATTCACATATTTTCTATCTCTTTTCCTCTAATTGTGTCTTACTTGGGGCGAAGGTAATGTCAAGGGATTGTTCTGGATGAGAGTGGGAAGATTTTTCTGAAGCACATATTTGCATACACATTGGATTCATTTTCCTATTTTCCATTCAAAATACTGAATCACTGACATTAACACATACCCTACTAGACTCTGACTACTAATCCTAATATGTTGGAGAAAAATACCCCCAAAAGAATAGAACTACAAGCAGTTCAGAGGAGGCATGGTGGATAGTTGGGCTTGCCTTTTGAATTATATAGTGTAGGAGTTTTAAATCTTGTCAATTTTTTTTGAAATAGTTCTCCATGTATTTTAAAAGTTAAGAAATATGTGAATTCCTGTCTCCCTTTCTCTGAAGCCTATTCAGCACCTGTATTTTTATATGCACATTTAGAATCCTAACTGTTACCACACGTACGTTCTTGTGTGGAGGCTGAATTGGCAGATACAAATTGTGAAAAGGGATCACTCCTCCTAAACGCTGTTGGAACTGAAAATTCAACCTGTGGGTGAGCTTCCTAGTTGAACAACATTATACATAAATCGATGTTCAGTAAAATGAATTTATTTGGATCTGTGGATGATATATATTTCATGGTGATTTTAAATTGGCATATAGTGCTACTTTTTAATGTCTGTGAATGTTTGTGTGTGTGTGTGTGTATATATATATATATATATATATATATATATATATACACACACTCTCCAGATTTTTCAAAATATGAAATATATGTGTATTATTTTACACATCCTAAATTTTTCATATTCATGAATGTGGATTTATAATCATCTTTTCACAAGATTATTCTCAGAAATATTCACATACCCTACTAGACTCTCACTACTAATCCTAATATGATGGAGAAAAGTAACGCAAACAGAATAGAAATACAAGCATTTCAGAGGAGGCATGTTGTATATTTGGACTTGCCTTTTGCATGATAAATGGTAGGTGTTATAAATCTGGTCAATTTTCAATTGAAATAGTTCTCCATGTGTTTTTAAAATTAACAAATATATGAATTCCTGTCCCTTTCTCTGTAGCCTATTCATCACATGTATTTTTATATGCATTTATAGTATCCTACCTGGTATCACATGTACATTTTTGTGAGTTGGCTGACTTGGTAGATACAAATTGTGAGAAGAGATCACTCCTCCAAATCGTTGTTGGAACTGAAAATTCCACCTATAGAGGAGCTTCCTAGTAGAAAAACATTATACATAAACTCATGTTCAGTAAAATAAATATTTTTGCATCTTTGGATGATATATATTTATAGATGAATTTTGAGTGGCATATATATTGCTACTTTTTAATGTCTGTGTGTGTGTTTTGTGTAAATATATATATATATATATATATATATATATATATATATATATATACACTCTCCAGATTTTTGAAAATATGAAATATATGTGTCTTATTTACACTTGCTAAATTTATTCATGTTCATGGACTTGGATTTATAATCAACTTTTCACAAGATTATTCTCAGAAATATTCATCCACCTGAAAAACAGATTTAACTAATATTTCTACAGTAACTGACCAAGTTTAACATCAATGCACCTTGATTCCGATATGACAAGCTGTGCATTTTGACGTTCATTTTTATTAAACCCTGGTACATTAATATTTATTCGTATTATGGACATCATAGGATATATATTTCATCCACAAATTCACAAATTTATGGGCATTTGTTTCACTTTCAATCAATTCCTGCTTCAGAACACATGTATTCCTCCAGGTGTCTTGACTGGTCTTTTCATGTGACTTCTACCCAAACACATTATTTTCGATTTTCATAATCAATTTTGAAGCAAAACTCACACCCTTTATGATAAACCATAACCCTAATATTACAAATAGATGTATAATTGGTTTGAATGAATGTATGTTTATCAATATAAAATTTTCTTTATATTTTCAGATACCACTTCAATCCATTTTTTAAAGTTGAAACCAATTATATTCTTTATTCACACTATTGTCTATTCATACATTTTCTCTATATTCAGAGACACAGGGTGCACGTATTTGTACCCCCAATACTAATTTATATGTCTTCAACATA
Organism: Callospermophilus lateralis; assembly: GCF_048772815.1. Classification (NCBI taxonomy): domain Eukaryota; kingdom Metazoa; phylum Chordata; class Mammalia; order Rodentia; family Sciuridae; genus Callospermophilus; species Callospermophilus lateralis. Next base: position 374,341 of record NW_027517239.1, read on the forward strand.
TTGCTTCCAGAAATGGTGGAAGAAATACTCATGTCACCTGATATAAATATACATTTTTTCAGTGTAATATTCTGGACACAAAACGCAAATGTCACACTTATGATTGTACCAAATCCTAAATAGGAAGTGAGCATGGATTACTAAAACCATCCATGTCCAGGTTGCCTAATGCTCTCAAATGTCTATCCTGTCGGTGACTACATATTTGTTTCTTCCTAAGATTATATATTAAATCTCAACCTGTTGAAAATGTCTAATCCTATCACTCACTTTATACTTTGCCTGATTTCCTAATGTTTCTATTGATAAATGCTTTCCTACATATTTTTTCCAGTTCATCACTGTGACCAACTCTTCACATGTGCTGACATTTACATTCACTCTCTAACCAAAACTCTATTGCTAAAGTACTTTTGGTCCAAATCCTATTCTCACTCTTCTATCTAAACCTACACTATCTTCCTAATCCTACCGACTATCCCTTTTTGACTGGATGTTTTCTTACACATTCAATCAACCAAGGTACATGGTCCTTTGCCATTATATATCGATTTATCTGAGATATCTGTGCAGAACATTGTTCAAAGCTAAGTTTCCCACTCCAGTGCCCAGTGCACTTCTGGGCTTCAAATCTTATCTAGAATTCCATTGTCATACTTATATTTCACCTCTATATTCTTATAAATACCACAGGATCCCAATATTCTTATTCATCCAGCAGAATGATTCCTAACACAAATCGAACCTGTTATTAACCCTAACCATATACTGTTCCCTCAATCTATCTTTACAAAAGAGCAGGACTGAGTTGGTCTTACAATACAAAAATGTAGGGAGACTTTCACCTGCTGAGAAGCTCAAAGGTCTATGCAGATATAATCCCTGGAGAAGATATAGGGAACTATGAAGTACCTGAGAGAGAAAAAGTCATCTTCAATTGCAAACAACCTGGTCATGACGAAGGGATGTGTCTGAATCAGCCTCTATCTTCTTAATGTAGAGAAGATGGACCAAACCAGGCCTATGTAGAGAGCTGTTCCCAGGTGCCTATGGTTGATATAACTTTCTATCTTGTGAAATTGTAACAGGAAATAGGGGCAGCCTCCATCTCATGAGACCCTTGGAAACAACTGTTAGGACAAAGTGGTTGCAAAGGCAGCAAATTCAATCAGTTCCAGAAAGAAGTGACCTCATCTAATTTTCTTGTTGAAGGAACACTCTAAACTTGGAATCCAGGCACCCAGAGGCAGTCCCAGTTCCAGTCCCAGTGGGCTCACTTGTTTAGATTTACAGAGGACAGAGTTCGTCTTTCTTGGTAAATACTGATGTGAGTATGGCCAAATGCCAGGTGAGCTCTGAAGAGGGGCCTTTCCTGAGAAAGCAGGTAGTGTCTCACTGCTGGTCCCGGACAATTTCACAGAGTTAGCCAAAGAGACCTGATCTGAGACAGGACAGGCCGTTTCAGGGGAACATAAAATGGTCCACCAGTCAGAGGGCTCTCCAGATAGTCACATACCTACTTGGAGGAAGGAGGTGCCTTTGTGGTTGTGGGTGTGAGTTTGTGGTTTTGTCTCATGTTCTGAGAATAGGTAGGAAAGGCAGTTTGTTTGGTTTGGAATGGACTGTGTCTACTGAGTGCTTTGACAAGGCAAGTGTTTCTATGTCTGTGTATCCCACCGTGTCTGTGGTTGTAGACATTAGAAAAGAGAATGCATCAATGGATTTGTCATGTCTAGTAGAAAGCTTCTCAGCATTCATCCTGCCTAATTTATGAATGGACTGTGGATTGCCTTATGGATGTGCAACACCTACTATCTTCCAAAGTTCCTGTTTTCTTCGTAGAATTATGGCCACTCTTCAGAATAGGCTTATGATTTTATGTCCACCATATGAACCACCTCCAAGATCTGTGACATGGCTATGTACTGGATAGCTGAAGGGAATGAGAGCATGTCAGAAAACACAGATATCATTGGGACCAGGAGAGTCTCAATGGAGAAACCCTGCTTTGGGTCTTTTGCTTACCTATTTGTCTGTTGCCCTGAATGTCAGGAAGTTCTTTGACTCAGGCCACCCCTTTTTGAAGCCTGAAGAAAACAGTTTTCAAATGAAAATGAATGGGCATCACCTTGGGCTCTTTGCTTAATTGCTTTAGAATGGGATGTGTCTGAATCAGCCTCTTGGCCCTGTGTGAGGCTGTGGCTTTGATTCTCAGCACCTGATGGGTCTAAAGAAGGATCCCATGTGTGCATCCAAAACCAAAATGGCCAAAAGAGCGGTCATTGTGGATGGAGTCTCTCGTCTTCCTCTGTAATGTTCCTGCCTCCATCAAGTGAGAATAGGGATCCTTTGGGTCAAATGAGTTCTTCAAAGCCCTGCAGAGTCTAGCCCATAGGTGCTTGGGTTTTCTCATGACTCCCATTTACAAAAAGAATCTAAACCCCACAGTCAATAGGCCACAAATTGCAGAAGTGGAGCAGTATTAACGGCAGGCCTATTTGATCACTCCTGGTTCACAGGAAGGGAGTCCGGGCCTTTAGGCATATGAGGGGTAAGGAAGCTTCTTTTGGACATTGTCTTGGGCTGTGCCCCTCATAGAATCCTCCAGCCAGAGGTAATGATGAGTGTCTATATGGAAGAAGATGAGGTCCATGTGGGAGTGTTTTGGTTTTAATTGTGGTCACTTGTGTGGCGGTTGGAAGAGATGAATTGGTCCACGTGGGCTGGAACTCTGGCGTAATTACCCTTAGAGACTGCATTCTGGAACTGATCTTAGAGAAGTATTGCAATGAGTTGTGTTGGGATTTTAGGAGACCACGCATGGAGTCCTTGGAAAATGAGTCTTGACCCAGGGTTGCTTTCCACAGAGCACTGGGAATCTCAGCCAGGATATCACATGATTTTATTCTGAAAGACTTGGTAGCAATAGTTGAGAGTCAAAACAAACATGGACCTCATATTGTAGACCTCAATGGGCCTGGCTTCATGTGAACTTTTGGCCACTCTTTTGGAAGCCTTGCCTGTGAGAGTTCTCGAGAGCTTTCATTAAAATGAGTTTCCTCAACATTTAATGGTTCCTGAATGAATTGAAACCCACAGTGCCTCCAACTTCATCCTTTAAAAATGGTTAGATAAATACCATGAAATGTTTAAAATTCCCATGAGCAGGTGGCACTGGAAAACATTTGGATGTCCTGTTTCTGATTATGAATATACCAGAAGGTGCCTTGATTGACTGGTTTTCATGAAAATGGTATAGAAAAGAGATGCAAGTAAGTTCGAGCCTGCTGAGTAGTGGACCTAGAGAAGTTGTGGGCAGGTGTGTGATAAAAAATCTGTGGTTTGGCCATGTGGATCTGCCTTTGGCTTCCAAATGGATTATGACTAATATGGTGCAGCCAGCAGACCCTTCTCTCAAAAGGCATCTTGTTATATGTAGGAGTTTCAGGGCAATGTTCAGAATCAGGTTGCTATGCTCAAGGAGGCAAGCTGGTGGGATAGAAGCATGGTTGGTGCATTTTCCTGCAGACCCTGACCCACCACACGTGACAGAACTCGCTCCAGCACTGTGTCCCAGTTGAACTCCTTGTTTCATGAAGCAAATGCCAAATTGCGAGTGCAGCAGCAAGAAACAGCACGAAAAGTGGAGGATGACCAAATGGGTTCACAGTGCACACGGGGAGACACTTAGCCCCCATTGGTCACAGTTTACCTACAAAGAGAGAATTTAGCAAGGCTGCCTCATGTTCATTGGAAAACAAGAAACCATGTGCTCACAAAGGTCACAAAAATGCAGACCAGCTTGGATGGTCTCACTACAATGGAAGCTAAAGCTCCTGACAACAACATATATTTCATGTGCCCAACCTCAGAGGCAGTTTCTTAAGAACTCTTTAGGCCAGCAGAGCTCCATGTTTGTGGAGAGTTTACATTGTCCCTTAATTTTGGAAACTCCTCTACCTTCTCCAAATTTGTGAAAATTGAGCAGTTTCCATTGCAGATATGTATTCACAGATTTTCTAACTCTTCTGCTCTAATTGTGTCATACATGGGGCGAAGGTAATGTCAAGGCATTGCTCTGGATGAGAGTGGGAAGATATTTGTGTAGCACATATTTGCATACACATTGCATTCATTTTCAATTTTCTATTCGAAATACTGAATCCCTGACACTATCCCATACCCTACTATCCTCTGACTACTAATCCTAATATGATGGAGAAAAATACCCAAACAGAATAGAAATACAAGCAGTTCAGAGGAGGCATGCTGCATACTTGGACTTACCTTTTGCATGATAAATGGTAGGTGTTATAAATCTAGTCAATTTTTAATTGAAATAGTTCACCATGTGTTTTTAAATTAAAAAATATATGAATTCCTGTCTCCCTTTCTCTGTAGCCTATTCATCACATGTATTTTCATATGCACTTATAGAATCCTACCTGGTATCACATGTACATTTTTGTGAGGTGGCTGACTTGGCAGATACAAATTGTGAGAAGAGATCACTCCTCCAAATTGCTGTTGGAACTGAAAATTCCACCTATAGGGGAACTTCCTAGTAGAACATCATTATACATAAACTCATGTTCAGTAAAATAAATATTTTTGCATCTGTGGATGATATATATTTAAAGATGAATTTTGATTGGCATATATATTGCTACTTTTAAATGTCTGTGTGTGGTTTTTTTTGTGTGTGTGTGGGTATGTGTGTGTGTGTGTGTGTGTGTGTATATATATATATATATATATATATATATATATATACACTCTCCAGATTTTTCAAAATATGAAATATATGTGTCTTATATACACTCTCTAAATTCATTCATGTTCATGCATGTGGATTTATAATAAACTTTCCAAAATATTATTCTCAGAAATATTCATCCACCTTAAATACATATTTGTTTCCTAGTACTGAAAACTAACTTCAGTGAATGGTGCATACAAATGTTAATAATTCTACAGGAACTGATCCAGTCTATCACCAATGCAAGTAGATCCCAATGGGACATGATATATAATATGATGTTCATTTATATTCAACACTGGTACATTATTATTTCTTCAGTTTTTGCTCATCATAAGATATGTATTTCATCCACAAGTTCACAAATTTGTAGGCATTTCTTTAAACTTTAATCACTTCCTACTTCACAACACATGTATTGTCAGGGTTTCTTGACTGGTCTTTTCATGAGACTTCTTTCCAAACACATTATTTTCGATTTCCATAATCACTTTTGAAGTAAAACTCACACACTCTTCATGATAAACCAAAACACTAATATTGACATTAGATGAATAACTGGTTGGAATGAATGATTGTATATGCATATAAGATTTCCAGTAATTTTTCAGATATCAGTTCATCCCATTATATTAAGTCGGAACAAGTTATATTACTTATTCACAGTATGGTCTATTCATGCTTTATCTCTATATTCATAGACATAGGGTACACCTCTTTGTACGCCCAATACTAATTTTATGTCTTCAGTATATTGCTACCAAAAATGGTGGAAGAAATACTTATGTCACCTGATCTACATATACATATTATCACAATAATATTCTGGACAAAAATGTAAATGTTACACTTATGAATGAACCAAGCAAAGCCTAAATGAAATGTGAACATAGATTACTAAAAACATCCATGTCCAGGGTGCCTAATGCTCTCAAATGTCAATATTATTGGTGACTTCATATTTGTTTCTTTCTAAGATTCAACCTCAAGCCTGTTGAAAATGTCTAATCCTCTCACTCACTTTATACTTTCCCTGATTTCGTAATATCTTTATTGATATCTTCTTTTCTACATGTTTTCCCCACTTCATCATCGTGACTGGCTCTTCATATGTGCTGACATATACATTCACTCTCTAACTGAAATCCTATTGCTAAAGAACTTTTGTTCCAAATCATATACTCACTCTTCTTCCTAAAACGACCGACTATCTTCCTAATCCTACCGACTATCCCTTTTTGAAGGGATGTTCTCTTCTACATTCAATCTTCCAAGGTACAAGGTCCTATGCCATTGTATATCAAATTATCTGAGACATCTGTGCAGAACATAATTCAAAGCTAAGTATCCCAATCAAGGGCCCAATGCCCTTATGGGTTTAAAATCATACCTGGATTTCTGTTTTCATACTTATGTTTCACCTCTACATTCTTGTAAATATACCAGGTTCCCAATACCATTATTCATCCAGAAGAATGATTCCTAACACAAATCGAAATCAAACCTGTTATTAACCCAAAACATACACTGTTCCCTCAATCTCAATTTACAGAAGAGCAGGGACAAAGTTGTTCTTACAATACAGAAAAGTAGGGGACCTTCCACCTGCTGAGATCCTCAAAGGTCCATGCAGAAATGATACCTGGAGAAGTTGTAGACAGGTATGAAGGACCTGAAAGAGCAAAAGTCATCTTCGATGACAAACCGCCTGGTCAGGATGATGGGATGTGTCTGAATCAGCCTCTCTCTTCTTATTGTGGAGAAGATGGACCAAACCAGGCCTGTGTGTGTGCCTATGGTTGATATACCATTCTAAATTGTGAAAGTGTCAGAGGAAGAAGGGGCAGCCTCCATCTCATGGGGCCCTTGGAAGCAACTGTTAGGACCAAGTGGTTGCAAAGGCAGTGACCTCATTCAGTTCCAAAGAAAGTGTCATACCTCATTTCCTTGGTGATGGAACTCTCTGAACTTGGTATCCAAGAAGCCAGGCACCCAGATGCAGTTCCAGTCCCAGTCCCAGTGGGCTCACTTGTTTGGATTTACCAAGGACAGAGTCAGTCTTTCTTGGTACCTACTGATGTGAGGATGGCCAAATGCCAGGAGAGCTCTGAAGAGGGACCTTTCCTGAGAAAGCAGGTAGTGGCTCACCACTTTTTCCTGACAACTTCACATAGTTGGCCAAGGAAACCAGATCTGAGAGAATACAGGCCATTTCGGGGGAACATAGTATGGCCCACCAGTCAGAGAACACTCCGGATAGTCACAGACCTACTTAGGGGAAGGAGGTGCCATTGTGAGTGTGGGTGTGTGGTTTTGTCTCTTGTTCTGAGAATAGGTAGGAAAGGCGGTTTGTTTGGTTTTCAGTGAACTATTTCTAGTAAGTCATTTGACAAGGTGAGTGTTTCTATGTCTGTGTATCCCACTGTGTCCGTGGTTGTAGACATGAGAAAAGACAATGCAACAATGGATGTGTCCTGTGTAGTAAAAAGATTCCCAGCATTCATCCTGCCCAATTTATGAATGGACTGCAGCTTGCCTTATGGATTGGCAAAACCTACTACCTTCCTAAGTCCCTGTTTTCTTCCTGAATTCTGGCAACTCTCCAGAATAGTCTCATTGTTTTGTGTCCAAGATATGTACCAACTCCAAGGTCTTTGACATGTCCATGTACTGGATACCTGAAGGGAATGGCCAGTATCTCAGAAAACTCAGATATGAGTGTGACCAGAAAAATCTCAGTGCAGATACCATGCTTTGGGCCTTTTGCTTACCTATTGTTCTGTTGCCCTGAATGTCAGGAAGATGTTGGGCTCAGGCTACCCCTTTGTGAAGCCTGAAGAAAACAGTTTTCAAATGGAAATGAATGGGCATCACCTGTGGCTCTTGCTAAATTGCTTCGGAAAGGGATGTGTCTGAATCAGGCTCTCTACCCTGTGTGAGGCTGTGGCTTAGATTCTCAGCACCTGATGGATCGAAAGAAAGATCCCATGTGTGAAACCAAAACCAAATTCGCAAAAAATTTCAGTCATTGTGAATGAATTCTATTGCCTTTCTCTGTAGGTTCCTGAAATCAATCAAGTGAGAATAGCGATCCTTTTGGTCAAATGAGTTCTTCAAATCTCTGCAGAGGTGCTTGTCTTTTCTCATGACTCCAGTTCACATAAAGAATCTAAACCCCACAGTCAGAAGGCCTCAAATTGGAAAAGCGGAGCAGTATTAATGACAGGCCTATTTGATCACTCCTGGTTCACAGGAAGGGTGTCCTTCCCACCCTGACTTGAGCCAAATGAGGGGCAAGGGAGCTTATTTTGGACACTCTTTTGGAATGTGCCCCTCATGGAAAGCTCCAACCAGTGGTTATGATGAGTGTCTATAAGGAAGAAGATGGGGCCATGTGATAGTGTTTTGTTTTTAATTGTGTTCATTTGATTGGCGGTGTGAAGAGATGACTGGGTCAACCTGGGCTTGAACTCTGGTTTGATTCCCCTTAGAGACTGCGTTCTGGAATTGACCTCAGAGAAGTATTGCCATGAAAAGTGTTGGGATATTAGGAGGCCACGCATGAAAGTCACCCTTGGAAACTGAGATCTAGGCCCAGGGTGGTTTTCCAAAGAGTACTGGGAATCTCAGCCAGTATATCACATGATTTTATTCTGAAAGACTTGGCAGGGATAGTTTTGAGTCAAAACACACATGGACCTCACATTGGAGACCTCACTGCGCCTGGCCTCATGTGACCTTTTGGCCACTCTTTTGGAAGCCTTGCCTGTGAGAGTTCTCCAGAGCTTTCTTTGAAATGAACTTCCTCAACATTTAATGGTTCCTGAATGAATTGAAACCCACAGTGCCTCCAACTTCATCCTTGAAAAATGGCCAGATAAATACCATGAAATTTTTAAAATTCCCATGACCAGGTGGCACTGGAGAACCTTTGGATGTCCTGTTGCTGATCTTGAGTGTACCAGACCCTGCCTTAATTCACTGGGTTTCATGAAAATGGTGTAGAACAGAGATGCCATTGAGTTATAGCCTGCAGAGTTGTTGGCCTAGAGAAATGGTGTGCAGTTTTGTGATAATACATCTGTGTTGTGACCATGTGGTTCTGCCATTGGCTTCCAAATTCATTGTGACTGCCATGGTGCAGCCAGGAGACCTGTATATGTAAAAGCATGTTTTTATTTTGAAAGATTTCAGGGCCATGTTCAGAATCAAGTTGCTATGGACATGGGGGCAAGCAAGTTAGAGCCTGCAGAGTATTGGGCCTAGAGAAGTGGTCTGCAGTTGTGTGATAATACATCTGTGTTATGGCCATGTGGATTTCTCATTGGCTTCCAAATTTTTTGTGACTAACATGGTGCAGCCAGGAGACCCGAATATGTAAAAGCATGTTTTTATATGGAGAGGATTCAGGGCCATGTTCAGAATCATGTTGCTATGGACAAGGGGGCAAAGTATGTGGGAAAGAAGCCTGGTTGTTGCATTCTCCTGCAGACCCTGACCCACAACACGTGACAGAACTCCCTCCAGCACTGTGTCCCTGTTGAACTTCTTGTATTTTGTGAAGCAAATACCAAACTCCCAGTGCAACAGCAGGAAACACCACGAAAAGTGGAGGATGACCAAATGGCTCCACAGTCCACATGGGGAGACAATTAGACCCCAGTGGCCACTGTTTACCTACAAAGAGTGAATTCAGCACTGCTGCCTCATGTTCACTGGAAAATAAGAAACCATATCCTCCAGGTCACATAGATGCAGACCCAGATTTTATTGTCTCACTACAAAGGAAGCTAAAGCTCCTGAAAATAACGTATGTTTCAAGTGCCCAACCTCAGAGGCAGTTTCTCAAGATGTCTTTACGCCAGCAGACCTCCATGTTAGAGGAGTGTTTACCATGTCCCTTACTTTTGGAAACTCCTCTACCACCTCCAAGGTTCTGAACTCTGAGCATTTTCCACTCAAGATATGTATTCACAGATTTTCTAACTCTTCTATTCTAATTGTGACTTACTTCAGGCGAAGGTAATGTCAAGGATTTGTTCTGGATGAGAGTGGGAAGATTTTTGTGTAGCATATATTTGCATACACATTTGATTCATTATTCTATTTTCCATTTGAAATACTGATCCCTGACACTAACTCATAACCTACTGGACTCTGACTACTACTCCTAATATGATGGAGAAAAATAACCCAAACAGAATAGAAATCCAAGCAGTTCAGAGGAGGCATGGTGTATAGTTGGACTTGCCTTTTGCATAAAAAAGGGTATGTGTTATAAATCTAGTCAATTTTCTGTTGAAATAGTTATCCATGTGTTTTTAAAGTTAACAAATATGTGAATTCCTGTCTCCCTCTCTCTGTAGCCTACTCAGCACATGTATTTTTATATGCACATATAGAATCCTACCTGGTATCACACGTACATTCTTGTGAGGTGGCTGACTTGGCAGATACAAAATGTGAGAAGAGATTACTCCTCCTAAATGCTGTTGGAACTGAAAATTCAATGTATGGGTAAACTTCCTAGTTAAACAACATTATACATAAATCTATCTTCAGTAACATGAATATTTTTGAATCTGTGGATGATGTATATTTCATGGTGAATTTCAATTGGCATATATATTTCTATTTTTATAGTCTCAGTTTGTGTGAGTGTGTGTGTGTGTGTGTGTGTGTATATATATATATATATATATATATATATATATATATATATATACTCTCCAGATTTTTCAAAATATGAAATGTATGAGTCTTATTATACACTCCCTGAATTCATTCATGTTCATGTATGTGGATTTATAATCAACTTTTCACAAGATTATTCTCAGAAATACTCATCTACCTGAAATACATATTTGTTTCCTAGTACTGAAAACTAACTTCAGTGAATGGTGCATACAAATTCTAATATTTCTACATTAACGGACGCAGTTTAACATCAATTCAAGTAGATTCCTATGGGACATGATGTGTATTTTAACGTTCATTTTTATTCAACACTGGTACATTACTATTTCTTCAATTTCTGCACATCATCGTATATATTTATCATCCACAAGTTAGCAAATATATAGGCGTTTGTTTCACTTTAAATCACTTTCTGCTTCAGAACACATGCATACCTCCAGGTTTCTGGACTGGTCTTTTCATGAGACTTCTTTCCAAACACATTATTTTCAATTTCCATAATCACTTTTGAAGCAAAACTCAAACACTCTTCATGAAAATCCATAACCCTAATATTTCATTCAGATGTATAATGGGTAGGATTAAATGTAGTATATCAATATAAGGTTTTCTGTATATTTTCAGATATCAATTCAATCCATTATTTAAAGTTGGAACCAGTAATATTATTAATTCACAGTATTGTCTATTCATGCATTATCTCTATATTCATAGACAAATGGTACACCTATTTCTACCCAAAATACTAATTCATATATCTTCAAAATATTGCTCCCATAAATGGTGGAAGAAAAACTCCTATTACCTGATCTACATATATTATTTATTATAGTAATATTCTGGACACACATAGGAATGTTCACACTTATGATTGTACCAATGTAAAGTCGGGCGAGCGTCGGAAAAGAGACCACGAAGAGACTGTCTCATGCAACAGCAAAGGGTTTATTGGGGGTCCAGCATGCTGGGGCTCAGAGCTCACTTGAATAGAGAAGAGAGCCCTAAGAACAGCTTAAGCAGAGCTTATGCAATTTACGTGGTGAGAGCAGGGAGGGAAATTTATTGATGGGTCAGGTCGAGTGAGTGGTTTGCATGCCAATGGGAGAGGGAGTACATTCAACAGTTTGGCAATTGGGGACAGCACATTCTGGGAACAAGATTAGCAAACAGTTTTCAAGATTTCATCAGTATTTTGTTAAGCATACAGAAAAACAAGAAGTTAAAAGTACATATTTTATTAACCTTTCATTCCCCACTTCTTATTCTGGTTAATTTTAATCATAAAAATGAGCATTGCGGGGTCTCACATTTTATGTCTTCTAGTGAGGTATATTGTTGTCTGATTACCATAAGTTTAACTTATCCAATTTAAGCTTGTAGAAAGGAAACTAGATGGTTGAGCAAACAGGGTCCTACAATTAGCAATGAAATGAGGATTATTAATGGACTGGCCAGGGCTGATAAAAGCGTAGTTAACCAGGGGGACTGTGTGAACAAAGACTCAAACCACCCTTTTTGTGCATCTCTCTCTTGTTGATGCTCTTCTAGGCGTCTTCTTAATTTACTCATAGATTTTTTTACAACTCCAGTATGGTCGGCATAAAATCAACTTTTTCCCTCAATGCAGCACAAAAGCCCCCTTCTCTCACGAAGAGGAGGTCCAACCCTCGCATGTTCTGTAAAACAATTTCAGAGAGAGAGGTTAAAGATTCCTATAAAACTGTGATGGAGGTTTTTAATATCTTTAAATTTTGGTCTATTGCTGCTTCTCATCGGGTCATTTGTTGTGTCACATGGACTAGGACAGTGATTCCTGTGCCCACACCTGCAGCAGCTCCTTTTCCTAATAGGATGGCTAAAGTGAGGGATACAGGTTCCCAGAGGAACCGGGTTGTATGCCCCCGTATTTGATATTTAAATTAACCTGCCTCATGATAGAGCACTCTGGGAAACATCTGAACATTACATAATTAATCACATCTGTTGACCATTTTATGAAAACATAAACAATGTTTAAGTATATAGAATTATACTGTTGTAAGGACGGACAATTCAAGGCACCTAAGATAGCACCGAAGACAGCGAAACATACCTATTTGGTTGCAACGGATTTAGAGGGCATTTCTTCTGTTGTAATCAATTAGTCACCTGATCTCCAAATTTAGGTAGTTTCCGAATTTTGTACCCAACATGTAAGGGAAGGGGCTCAGAAGTTCACAGTCTGCATAAGTTCACAAAAAGAAGTTTTCGTTTCTATTGTTTTTTTCATCTGTTCTGGGCAAGTTAACATTTTAAGGACACCTGGAGTGGGAGAGCTTTTTTCTTCTCTTTTTTTTTTCTCACTGCCAGCTGTAACAATGGAGCTCATTTGGTAACTTATTTATCTTAGAAATGTAACCATGTCTGTGAAGCCCCAGCTCAAGGCCAGAGGCCTTGTTCACATGTTTTGTGAAAAACTAGTAAGGGGGAGTCTAGCTTAGGAGTGCTGATTTTTCCAGCCAGTGGCCAAATAGAACAGGGAAACACGAAAAGGGGAAGTTTATCTACATTGAACTCTTTTATAGGGACTCTTTGGCTGAAAGTCCTAAAGTCAGCCATGGTGAAGACTGCTGGAGAAGGTCATTTAAGACTTTTCTGTGGGCCTGGTATAGACGGGGAAGACAGGGAAGGCGGGTCTGAGAGCAGCACCTTGGGTCTGAGCATGAGGAAGGAGACATGTAAAAGAATAATGGGAAAGGGGTTTGGAATTTTCCAGGCAACAAAACTTGAGCAGTAGAACAGATAGAGCAGAGGGGAAGATGGGAGTTTGTATCCCAAAAAGCCTGTGAGGGACTTTAAATTCTTAGTAACCTGTTTTCAGTGATGACAGAGCAACTTTAAAGGCCATTTTCATTACATCTTGGATAGGGGTCTGAGGGCTCTCCTTAGCTGGTTTGAGCTTTGGGTTAGCTGGTAAGAGGACCTGGTGGGACCTGGTGCGGGCACTGACAGGAGAAGAGAGTAGTGAGTGGGTGGATGGGTACCTCAGTACCTGCTACCTCAGCAAGGGGGCAATAATCTGAGAACCGGCGGTTTGGGTTTTTGATCTAGTAATTGGAGGGAAGAAATCAGGTTGCTGAGGTGGGAGTGGCAGCAGAGAGTCTGGAGCAGAAAGCTGAGGGTGAGGATCTATTGGATAAGCATAGTTCAGGATGTGAGCGAAGGAGGGAAAATGCCTCCACTTAGGGGAATTTCCTTCCACCCTTTGTGCACTTGCCGAAGTTAAAAAGGTCACGGAGAATTTTAGGATCTAGAGACCCCTCTGGGGGCCATCGGTATTGGTTGTGTAATTGGTAATATGGCCAATGCTGTGTATTGAATTTGATGAGGAGTTTGGGTTCCACCAGGCACCCCTGTATGCTCACATTCCCATGACTTACAGAAGAAGTCGGCATTTCCCCCACACAGCCATGTCTGTTTGTGGCTTTGATAGTCCGCTGGGCAAACATAGTAATCTAGGCTAGCCAACCTGCATCTGGCTCTCGTGTCCCTACATCCATAATGTTTGTTTCTATTACCTATGATACGGAAAGGATTTATTGGAATTTTAGTTGGATCCCCTTCATCAGGGATATCCCAATAGGAAAGACCTATAGCCAGCTGACAAATGTCTGGGTGGAGAGATGGCCACCATGTCCCTAAAGGGGCTGTATGCAAGATAGACCATACTTCTTGTACAGTAGGATTTGTGATCAGCCATTACTGCTGAACAGGCTGATGAGGGTTAGGACTACTCTTGGCCAAGGGGAGAGTCTGTAGCCTTATCCACATGGCGAATACGCACTTTGAAAGTGTTACCAGTCTTTTCCAGTTTCCAGTCAGATTTTGGACAGGGCGCAGGCCAGAGATGAGAGACATGGATCCTTGAAGTGATTCCGTCTACATTTACCACTGTAGGTGTTATCTGTAGCACCTTATATGGTCCTTTCCAGTGGGGTTCCAGGGATGACACCTGATGTCGTCTAATGTAGACGAAGTCTCCTACTTGGTATCGATATGGAGTCCCCTCGTCCCCAGGTTGGTCGGCAGTGGCCAGATGTTTCCACAGATATTGCTGATTTCGTTCAAGAGCTTTAAGTCTGTCAAGCAAGGGGGTGTGGAAGGGATCGTTAGGTCTTAGAGTTTGGGTTAGGTCCCTTACTGGAGGAGGGACCATAGAGAATTTCATAGGGGGTGAGGTTACACAAGGAAACAGAGGAGTATGAGTATTTCTTGCATGAAACAGTGCATAAAGCAGGAGAATAGATCGATCTTTTATGCCGATCTCTAAGCTTGATTTTGTTAATTCTCTTTAATGGTTCTATTATTTTTTTTTTACCTGTACTGAGCTCTGGGGTCTATAAGCACAATGTAATTTCCAATTAATCCCCAGAGTCCTGACTAATCCCTGACTTATCAGGGCAATTAACGCCAGTCCATTATCAGACCCTATTGCCTTAGCCAGTCCGTATCTTAGAAAAATATCTTTCAGGATCTTCTTGACCACAATTTGTGCCATTTATTTTTTTGTTGTTGTTTTTTTTGTGTGTGTGTGTGTAGGGGGGGGAATGCTTCAATTAATTCATCCTGAAAATGTATCTACAAAGACTAGGAGATATTTAAGTCCATAACTTCCTGGCTTAATTTCAGTAATGTCCACTTCCAAGAATTGTCCTGGTCTGGTTTCTTGTAGGTGCTTTCCTGCAGGAAAGTTGGAAGGGTAAGCATTAACCAACTGACAGACCCGGCAGGCTTTTGTTACCCGTTCAGTTATTTCTTTCGCTCTGAGTCGGTTAGTGGAAAACTCTGTTCTTGATCCTTCAGGAATGCCTGCAGTTTCTTTGAACCAAGGTGAGTGAGTTGATGTACATTTTTAACTTAGTTTAGGGCTTTCTGAAAATGCAAGCTGGGCTCAGTGAAGTTGAGGGTTTCAGTGTCAGTGTCCTTAGATGTTATCAAAAGCTTGCTGGTGCTCAGGGGTCCATTAGAATTGGGCATCTCTCTTTAACAGCGGGTATAAAGGAGCAGATAAGGACGCAAACCCAGGTATCCATAAGCTGCATAAGCCAGCAGTCCCAAGAAACTCTCTGAGTTGTCTGCTGTTAGATGGGGGTGGTATCTGCTCAATGGATTGTTTTCTGGTCTCAGTGAGCCATCGCTTACTGCCCCTAAGGGAATAGTCCAGGAAGATTACTTCTTGCTGGCAAATTTGGGCTTTTTTGGCAGAAGCACTATACCAGAGTTGAGCAAGCTCGTATAATAATAATTGGGTTCCAGACTCACAGTTTTTCTTGGTGTTGGCTGCCAGTTGCAGGTCATCGACATATTGAAGCAGGGTGACGTCAGGGTGCATAGTTCTGAAGTTGTTGGGGTCTCTGTGGAGGGCTTCATCAAAGAGAGTGGGGGAGTTTTTGAACCCCTGTGGGAGTCTAGTCCATGTTAGTTGACCAGACGTCCCGGTTTCTGGGTCTACCCACTCGAAATCAAATAGCAACTGACTATCTTTATGCAGAGGCAAGCAAAAGAAAGCATCTTTTAAGTCCAGAACAGTATACCATTTCTGCTCATGGTTCAGAGTGCTAAGCAGATTGTACAGATTATGTACTGTGGGGTGAATGTCCTGCACTCTGTTGTAGATCTCTCTTTGGTCTTGAACAGTGCGATAGTCCCCGGTTCCTGGATTTTTATACTGGTAACAGGGCAGTGTTCCAGTTCAAATGACAGGGCCTTAGGACCCTTAAGGCCAGATATTTCTGAATATGGGGCCTTATCCCATCTTTAGCTTTTTTGCTCATAGGATATTTTTTGACATTGATGGGGGGGCTGAAGTTTTTAACTCCACTGTTATTGGAGGATGTTTCACGGCTACGTGTAACCCAGCAGTTTTTTCCTAGGCATCTGCGTAATCTGTTATCCATTTCCGGGGTAGCTTGCCTGTTTGATCAGTCTTGGGGGGTTTGACAAGTTGATGTTCATCTTCTACTGACATAGTAAAAGCAGTGACTATAGGAGTTTTTACTGAAAAATTTAGAAATTTCACTTGGGGGCCTTCAGGGTTAAAAGTTATTCTGGCCTGGAGCTTTTTGAGCAGATGTGTGCCCATCAATGGGGTCGGGCATTCTGGGATTACTAGGAACAAGTGATGGATTTTTTCTTTCCCCAGGTCCATGGTCCTCTTAGTTGTCTAAGCCCCATATTTACTCCCATTAGCCCCTTGAACTAGAGTCCTTTTTGTTTGATATATGGCCCAATGGGGCCTTAAGGGCTGAGTATACTTACCCTGTATCCACTTCAAATTTTAACCCCCCCAGCGAGTACTTTGTGTTCTTTTGGCCGGGCCAGCTACCTCCAAGGAAGGAGGGGCTGTGTGTGCCGTGGGGTAGTCACCTGGAGGGCGCTGGGCTGGCCTATATTCCTCCAATGGTGGAGAGTCTGAGTCAGCAGCAGGGGAATCACTTAGAGGGTGTTTGGGGTTGGAGGACAAGGGCAGGGCATAAGGAGGGGGAAGAGAGTCCAGTAGAGTCTTGAGACTCAGGGACAACAGAGGGTGGAGGAGGGGGAGCAGAGGGTTTGAGAGATAGAAAAGTGGGAGAACCAGTAGGAGCGGGGACAGGGACAAGGAAAGGCTTCAACCATGGAAGAGGAGATTTGCAGAGGTCCTGCAAACTAAAGATATATTGCTGTTGATCTGGATGGCTATGTGGCCCCGGCTGAAAGACAATATCTCTGAGTTTTTGAATTAGTGTGAAGTAGAAAGATCCTTCTGGGGGCCATCCGACTCCAAAGGTGGGTCATTCTGAGACACATAGAGTCTTCCAGATCTGACGTTTTACTGAAAAAAAGAAGATTCTGAGCCTTTAAGCAGACTTTGGTCCAGTGATCAAGGTTCAGGGACAGAGGCATTGAAGTGTTCTGTCCCATATGAAAGATACACAAATAGTGAAAGCAATGACACACGACACAGACAAGACAAGACAATAAAGACAGGCAATGGACGTCCAATACTGAGAACAGGACTGAGTAGCCAGGAAAACCTGATGGGCTGACAATACCGAATCCAAAACAAAATATCACTGAGTTTAGGAGACTATTGTTACTCGGTTTCCCGAGTTCTCTGGGGCGTCCCCCAGAGATGTGGCCTGTGGCTCTGTGACACTTCTGTCAGCCACCGTCAGAGAAAGCTCATGCTCATCACCAATAGCCATTTTGCCCATCCCTAACCTGAAACCTGAAACAAGAAAGTGGCGCCTTACTTAACCTGAGATGAGCCTATTGGGGGTCTTTCGTCCAACGCTGCTGGAACTCGCTGGGGCCCTCAGATGTAATGGTCAGGCGACCATTGGAGGAAGAGACCACCAAGACACTGTCTCATGCAACAGCAAAGCACCCAAAATTCTGGGGCTCAGACCTCACTTGAATAGAGCAGAGAGCACTGAGAACAGCTTAAGCAGAGCTTATATACTTTTCTTGAAGAGGGCAGGGAGGGAAGTTTATTGATGGGTCAGGGCAAGTGGGCGGTTTGCATGTAAACGGGTGAGGGTGTACATTCTGCAGTTTGGCAGTTGGGGACAGCACATTCTGGGAACAAGATTAGCAAAAAGTTTTCAAGATTTCAAGAGTGTTTTCTTAAGCATACAGAAAAACAGGAAGAGACAAGTACCTATTTTTATTTTCAACAAAGCCTAAATGGAAAGTGAGCATGAATTACTAAAAACATTCATGTCCAGGTTGCCTAATGCTCTCAAATGTCAATTCTATTGGTGACTACATATTTCTTTCTTCCTAAGGTTATATATTCAACCTCAACCCTGTTGAAAATGCCTAATCCTATGACTCACTTAATAATTTGCTGATTTCCTAAGGTCTCTATTGATACCTCCTTTCCTACATATTTTCCCAAATTCATTATTGTGACTGACACGTAACATGGGCTGACATTAATATTCACTCTCTAACCGAAACCCTATTGGTAAAGAACTTTTTTCCAAATCTTATTCTCACCCTTCTTTCTAAACCTACTGACTATCTTCCTAATTCCACCGACTATCCCTTTTTGACTGGAGGTTCTCTTCGACATTCAATCATCCAAGGTACAACGTCCTATGCCATTGTGTATGGATTTATCTGAGACATTTGTGCAGAAAGTATAACATTGCTAAGTATCCCAATGAAGGTCTCAATGCCCTTCTGGGATGCAAATCTTACCTAGATTTCTGTTTCCATAATTTTAACTCACGTCTATATTCTTATAAATATCACAGATTCCCAATACCATTATTCATCCTGCAGAATGATTCCTAACCCAAATCGAAACTGTTATTAACCGTAACCACACAGTGATCTCTCAATCTAACTTTAGAGAAGAGCAGGGACAGAGTTGGCCTTAAAATATAGGGATGTAGGGGATCTTCCACTTGCTGAGAACCTCAAAGGTCCATGCAGAAATGATCCCTGAAGAAGATGTAGGCAGCTATGAAGGACCTGAGAGAGCAAAAGTCATCTTCCATTGCCAAAAAACCTGGTCAGGATGAAGGGATGTGGCTGAATCAGCCTCTCTCTTAATGTACAGGAGACGGACCAAACCAGGCCTTTGTGGAGCACTGTTTCTTGGTGCCTTTGATTTATATATCATTCTAACTTGTGAAAATGTCACAGGAAGTAGGGGCAGCCTCCATCTCATGGAACCATTGGAAGCAACTTTTAGGACAATGTGTTTGCCAAGGCAGTGACCTCATTAAATTCCTGAAGGAAGTAACCTACCTCACTTCCTTGGTGATGGAACACTTTAAACTTGGGATCCAGGAAGCCAGGCACTGAGAGCCAATCCAAGTCCCAGTCCCAGTGGGCTCACTTGTTTGGTGTTACTAAGGACAGAATCAGTCTTTCTTGGTACCTACTGATGTGAGGATGGCCACATGCCAGGGACCTTTCCTGAGAAAGTAGGTAGTGGCTCTCCACATGCTCCTGACAACGTCACAGAGTTGGCCAAGGAGACCAGATCTGAGAATGGATAGGCCATATCAGGGGAACATAGTATGACCCACCAGTCAAAGGACACTCTGGATAGTTACAAACCTAATTGGGGGAAGGAGGTGCCTTTGTGGGTGTGGGTGTGAGTGTGTGGTTTTGTCTCATGTTCTGAGAATAGGTAGGAAAGGTGGTTTGTTTGGATTGGAATGGACTTTTTCTAGTAAATTGTTTGACAAGGCGAGTGTTTCTATGTCTGTATCTCCCACTTTGTCCGTGGTTGTAGACATTAGAAAAGAAAATGCATCAATGGATGTTTCCTGTCTTGTAGAAAGCTTCCCAGCATTCATCCTGCCCAATTAACGCATGGACTGTGACTTGCCTTATGGATGGGCAACACCTACTATCTTACTACGTTTCTGTTTTCTTCCTGAATTCTGGCCACTCTCAAGAATTGGCTCATGGTTTTGTGTCCAAGATATGTACCACCTCCAAGCACTGTGACATGGCCATGTACATGATAACTGAAGGGAATGGGAGGATCTCAGAAAACTCAGATATCAATGTGACCAGTAAAGTCTCAGTGGAGAATCCTTGCTTTGGGCCATTTGCTTACCTATTGCTTCATTGCCCTGAATGTCAGGAAGGTCTTTGCCTCAGGCCACCCCTTTGTGAAGCCTTAAGAAAACAGTTTTCAAATGGAAATGAATGGGCATCACCTGTGGCTCTTTGCTTAATTGCTTCCAAAAGGGATGTGTCTGAATCAGCCTCGTGAACCTGTGTGAGGCTGCTGCTTAGATTCTTAACACCTGATGGATCTAAGGTAAGATTCCATGTGTGCTACAAATACAAAATGGTCAAAATAGCAGTCATTGTGTATGAAGTCTCTCGCCATCTTCTGTAAGGTTCCTGACCTAATCCTGGCCTGCAAAGGCTAGACCATAGATGCTTGGGTTTTTTCATGACTCCCATTCATATAAAGAATTTATACCTGGCAGTCAGTAGGCCTCAAATTGGAGAAGTGGAGCAGTAATAAGGTCAGGCCTATTTGATCACTCCTGGTTCACAGGAAAGGTGTTTAGGCCACACTGACCTTAGGCAACATAGGGGCGAGGGAGCATATTTTGGACAGGGTCTTGGACTTCACCCCTTTTGGAAACGTCCAGCCAGAGGATTTGATGAGTGTCTACATGGAAGAAGACGAGGGCTATGTGAAAGTGTTTTGGTTTTAATTGTGGTCATTTGTGTGGCAGTTGGAAGACATAACTGTGTCCACCATGGCTTGAACTTTGGTGTGATTCCCCTTAGAGACTGCGTTCTGGACCTGACCTCAGAGAAGAATTGCCATGAATTGTGTTGGGATTTCAGGAGGCCACGCATGAGAGTCCCCATTGGAAACTGAGATATAGGCCCAGGTGGCTCTCCACAGAACACTGGGAATCTCAGCTACGATATCACATGATTTTATTCTGAAAGACTTGGCAACCATAGTTGAGATTCAAAACACACATGGACCTAGCATTGTAGACCTCAATGGGCCTGGCTTCATGTGACCTTTTGGCCACTCCATGGGAAGCCTTGCCTGTGAGAGTCCTCCAGAGCTTTCATTGAAATGAAATTCCTCACCATTTAATGGTTCCTGAAAGAATTGAAACACACAGTGCATCCAACTTCATCCTTGAAAAATGGCTAGATAAATACCATGAAATTTTTGAAATTCTTATGACCAAGTGGCACTGAAGAACATTTGGATGTCCAGTTGCTGATCATGAGTGTACCAGAGAGTGCCTTGATTGACTGGGTTTCATGAAAATGGTGTAGAAGAAAGAATCCTGTATGTTGGCGCCTGCTGAGTAGTGACCCAGAGCTGTGGTGTGCAGTTGTGTCACAAAATATCTCTGGTGGGGCCATTTGGATCTGCCATTGACTTCCAAATGTCTTGTGGCAGACATGGTGCAGCCAGTAATCCCTATATGTCTGATCTCTTCATATAAAGGCATCTTGTTATATTTAGAGGTTTCAGGGCCATGTTCAGAATCAGGTTGCAATGGTTGAGGGGGCAAGCTATGTGGGATATAAGCCTCATTGGTGGATTCTCCTGGAGACCCTGACCCACCACACGTGTGAGAAATCCCTCCAGCACTGAGTCCCTGTTGATCTCCTTGTATTTCATGAAGCAAATACTAAACCCCCAGTGCAGCAGCAAGAAACACCATGAAATGTGGAAGATGCGCAAATGACTTCACATACCACATGGGGAGACACTTAGCCTTCAGTGACAACAGTTTCCCTACAAAGAGAGAATTCTGCACTCCTGCCTCATGTTCATTGGAAAATAAGAAACCATGTCCTCCAGGTCACATAGATGCAGACCCAGCTCTGATGGTCTCACTACAAAGAAGCTAAAGCTCCTGACAACAACATATATTTCAAGTGCCCAAGGTCAGGGAGAGTTTCTCAATAAGTTTTAGGCCGGCAGAGCTCCATGTTTGTGGAGTGTTTACCTGTTTGACCAGGACAGGAGAAAAGACCACTGACTCCAATTAAAATCAAATTAAAGCAAGCTTATTATTTTTCCACTGGCTGAGCTGCCTATCCTTCTCAAAATGGCAGAAACAAGACAGCAACCCCACCTTTCCTACAGCCCAGCTTTATAGTCCAGTAAGTTACACAAAAGGGGGGTTACAGATAACAGAACTCGGAGAAGCATCACGCTATTGCTAGTTTACAATTTTTTTTTTTTTGCTGGCCCCATCATCAGAATTTATGAGGACCATTAGAGACTCACGAGAGTCGTTGTCTGGCCAGAGAAGGCCAATATTTATGAGGTGTCACTAAATTTTCAGAGAGGGCTGCTATCTGGTCAGAGAGCCAGGCATGGGTGAGTTCAAGGCACAGACAGGCATTCCAAGCAGATTCAGAATTTGCAGTAATTTATAGGAAAGCAAAATTATCTTTTCATGACTTTGTGGCAAGATGGCTCCCAATTTCAATAAATGATCAGGTTGGGTTTATCATCCCCCCCCCATTTTTTTTTTGCTTTTTAATATTTTTTAAATTAATTTTTATTGTAGGTTGTTCAAAACATTACATAGTTCTTGATATATCATATTTCACACTTTGATTCAAGTGGGATATGAGCTCCCATTTTTACCCCATATACAGATTGCAAAATCACATCAGTTGCAGAACCATTGATTTACATATTGCCATTATGGTGTCTGTTGTATTCTGCTGCCTTTCCTATCCTCTACTATCCCCCCTCCCCCCTCCCCTCCCCTCTTCTCTCTCTACCCCCTCTACTGTAGTTCATTTCTCCCCCTTAAATTTTTCTCCTTTCCCCTCACTTCCTCTTTTATGTAATTTTGTATACCCCTGAGGGTCTCCTTCCATTTACATGCAATTTCCCTTCTCTCTCCCTTTCCCTTTCACCTCTCATCCCTGTTTAATGTTAATCTTCTTCTCATGCTCTTCGTCCCTACTCTGTTCTTAGTTACTCTCCTTATATCAAAGAAGACATTTGGCATTTGTTTTTAAGGGATTGGCTAGCTTCACTTAGCATAATCTGCTCTAATGCCATCCATTTCCCTCCAAATTCTATGATTTTGTCATTTCTTAATGCAGAGTAATACTCCATTGTGTATAAATGCCACATTTTTTTTATCCATTCGTCTATTGAAGGGCATCTAGGTTGGTTCCACAGTCTTGCTATTGTGAATTGTGCTGCTATGAACATGGATGTAGCAGTGTCCCTATTGTGTGCTCTTTTTAGGTCTTTAGGGAATAGACCGAGTAGGGGAATAGCTGGATCAAATGGTGGTTCCATTGCGAGCTTTCCAAGAAATCTCCATACTGCTTTCCAAATTGGCCGCACCAATTTTCAGTCCCACCAGCAATGTACAAGAGTACCCTTTTCCCCACATCCTCGCCAGCACTTGTTGCTGTTTGACTTCCTAATGGCTGCCAATCTTACTGGAGTGAGATTTGCAACAAAATGAAACTGAATCCCTTACTCTCGCCATGCACAAAAGTTAACTCAAAGTGGATCAAGGAACTTGATATCAAATCAGAGACATGGCATTTGATAGAAGAAAAAGTTGGCTATGATCTACATACTGTGGGGTCGGGCTCCAAATTCCTCAATAGGACACCCATAGCACAACAGTTAATAACTAGAATCAACAAAAGGGACTTACTCAAACTAAAAAGTTTTTTCTCAGCAAAAGAAACAATAAGAGAGGTAAATAGGGAGCCTACGTCCTGGGAACAAATCTTTACTCCTCACACTTCAGACAGAGCGCTAATATTCAGAATATACAAAGAACTAAAAAAATTAGACAATGAGATAACGAATAACCCAATCAACAAATGGGCCAAGGACCTGAACAGAAATTTCTCAGAGGAGGACATACAATCAATCAACAAGTATATGAAAAAATGCTCACCATCTCTAGCAGTCAGAGAAATGCAAATCATTCCCCCTTTTTTAATGTGTCCCTTCCAAATTTTTGATAGGGTAGGGAAAGAGCAATGAGGGAATTTTAATCCCTCAGGTAACAGTCTCCAAATTTTTAGAACTCACCCAAAATTGGATTCCTGGTTTTACCTGACTTAATTAATTACTTATATTGATATTCTATTTATTTTTGGCTCCATAGTTGTAAGACGAGAGGCGTCACTCATTTTGGCTTCTTCTGAGCTGAGAGAGAGTGACGTGAGTGGGCACAGTATAAGGGACATGAGTTGCTTTTTAGAAGTCAGTTGAGGAACATGAGTTGCCTTTTAGAAATCAGTTCGTTTTGAAGTCTGGTTGGGGAAGAACAGGTTGTAAATTCATCTGGGGATGGGTTCTTCTGTGTGAGAAACAAGAACCATGAGTACTGAAAAAATGTTGCAGCAGCTGGAACATGTCACTGTATAGAAGTTCCCTCAGCAGGCTTTAATATTCCCAGTTATCAGGACTGTCAACTTAATATTTAACATTTAGTGTTACAGTTATCCCTCTCCATAAGATACAGTTTAATGATTTAATATCATCTCATCTTGCAAAATCATTTTACTAGTATGACCTCTGTGTGTAATAGAGAAACCTTTAATTCTGTTACTCAGGGCTGGATAATCGTACTAGCAAACACCAACCCTACCTGTAGGTTAGGAATATCTGTAGGCCTTAAACTAAAAATTTCTGCCTCTGGCAGCTCCTCTTCATAGTCTCTTTTTATAGTTATCAGGCATTCCTTTCTGGGAATCCTTCTTTGTAGCCTCCAGTCTTACTTATTTTGGGAGGCTAACATAATGTGTATAAAAAATTATTATTATTATTATTAATATTATTATTTAAAATGCCCAGGAATGGCTGTATTTTGGTTTTAACTGTCTTTCCTAAGTGTTTATCATGAAACAGTCAAACTGACTTTTGTTTCTATCTATTGTTAACAGTCAGCTGAGCATTTATGGGAGTCATTCCTGGGGAAACTTGAGAGCAGCTTCTCAGTTCTGCTAGTGCCATTTGCGCTAGGTGGGTCCAGGTCTTGCTTGACCATGTGGCTACCCTTGGAAGCATCAGGGATGTCTCCCTTCTCTGATGACTCTCCTCTTCTTAGCAAATGCACTGATTGGCTTTCTGTTCTCCAGGGGTCTCATTAATCTCCCTAATTGGGAAGATATGAGGCCCAGAGTTGCAAAGGTCTTTGAGAAGTCCCTTGTTCCCTGGATTCAGACTGACTCAGAGGGCAAGAGCCAAATATTGGTTTTCTTGTCCCTTTTCATGTAACTTTAATATAAATCCTAATCTTAATCATCCAGCAAATAAATTTTAACAGCCTTATATTAAGAGTACTGGGCTTTAATGTCTATAACTTTATAATTATTTATCTTTTTTATTAACTGGGATCTGTATTATTCTGTCTGTCTTGTAGGTGATGACTTATTATCTTAAATTAACCCATGTTGTGTTCTTAAAGCAACACTTCTGTAAAACACTAACAAGGAATCTTTAGATCACTTATAAGGAAATTACAAAATAAAATTTTTTAACAAGAGTAAAAATACTTAGTTCGTGTAATAGCTACCCTGAAGTTTTAAGCTGAGTTATACACTATATCCCCTGTTTGAGATCCTAGAAATCTTGACGGAAAAAAAAAACAACTTTTGAACATAACTTTAAATGAAATAATATCTGACCTACTGCTTTCGTAGTCATTCTCACATATAGTAAGATGGAACACAGAGCCTTATCTCAGGTAAGGCAGGGCTCTTTATAAAACTTAAGTGTTTTACTTCTAAAGATGATCTTTGTTTTTTTAAATATCATTTTACAAAGATTACATATATTATTTGAGGTCACATGAACATTAGTTAACACTATATGATATCACATTTAAAACATGAATTTAAGAAAGGCTGAAAGTTTTTAACCTTTATATAGATTAGACTCTCATTAACATAAAAATACATTTAAATTGTTCCCCAATGTAAAAAGTAACATACAACTTTACATATCTTATTGATAAGAAGTAAATGAATGCCCAATATATTTTTTTACCATACAACTTCAGAACACCAGCTTGAAATAATGCTCTTTTAAAGTTTCTACCTTACAGATTCGTATACCTGAAAGATATGAGCACATTAATAGCATCACAATTACATTGAAGTTTCTACATTAACCAAGTTTAGCTTTTAAATAAATGGCAGTACAGTGCTCTAAAATAAGAGTTCTTATTTAATCAGTTGTTTAATTTTTATGGTTGCTTGCTCTAGAAAAAATAAAACTTAATAAACACAATGTTATGGGTAAACTTATGTTTTAAGAAATTTTTGTCTCTTTAACACATGACTGATTATTACAATCTTATACAGACATTAGTACAAACTTATACAGACCTTAGTAAATCAATCAGATATCTAACAAAAGTACTCATGAATGAGTAATCCCATATCAAATTTACTTTACTTATTTATCAATATATTAGACAAATATATTGAACAGTGTAAACCATTTTTTTGTTGAAGGAAAAGTCTTAGAACCAAGGCATATTAGAACATTTGTAGACATTAATATTTTATTAGATTTTTGAACACCTAGAAAAACTTGTAAGCTTAAATTTAAAGACATTTATTTTTATCTCTTTATCCAATTTAAATTCAACTATTTAAATCACTTGAATTAAAGATCTTTGGATCCACTTTTTAAAATTTGTTTTTATGAGCGTTTTTGTTTTAATGAGTGCTCTTTATAAATGTTAATTTGTGTATCATATATATGATATACGGACAAATGAATATATAGACATACAACACATACCAAAATTGTGCACACATAATAATAGTAAAGGCCTTGTAGCTTTTCCAGGTGAAATATCCATTGCAATGTTTCAAAAACTACACAGTTAGTCAAAGATAGAACTGGTCAGAAAAACATCATCCTAGGTCTTTAGGATCAAAATCATGAGCTCAAAAAAAAAAAAAAAGAATCTAAGGAAAAAATAAGAGTCCTAGAAAAATTGACTGGCCATTAATTAGTAAATACCATACAATTTAATTTTTTTTAGGCCTCAGATCACTCTCCTACTGAGCTTGCAGGCCTCTTTCATTTGCCATTCAACATAAGTCCTGGCTGAGGTCTGGAAGGAGCAGGAAAAAGCTGCTATTCTGAGCAGACACCTCAGGCCTAAGGCATTTCAACCATAATTTTCAGGTTCAGATGTTGAAAATTATAATACAATTTTAAGACAAAATTCACAAAATTTTATGATACAAGTTTAAGACACAGTTTACAAAATTTTACATCTTTATATCTTGTTTTGTCAACAGATACCATACTATGATTTACTATCCTTGTCCAAATTAATGCACTGGTAGACACAGTGACATTTTCCCAGGCTACCCAATTAAAAATTGGTGAAAAAAAAGCCTGAATGATTGGGAAGTTACTTGCCAACTTGGAAGTAGAGTTCTCTAGTTTTCCATCCTAAGTATTTAAGTTCTCTGGCATGAATTATCTGAAATCATAAACTAAACAATTTCCTAAACCCGACTTTTAACTGCAAGATTGTGCAATGCTTCAAAAACCCATTCAGATGCCAGATTGTTACAATAAAACATCATCATTTAGATACACATTCAGCTAAGATCATTCCCAAGAAATGATTTATAATATCAACACATTATTGCACATGTCTTAAAGGGCCAGAAACAAAGACACAAGACAGACTGAAAGGAGCTCCAGACTATGGCTTACAGACAGAAGCCTTTAAACCAGAGCAGATAAGAGAAAAATCTCCTACACCAGTGGCACCATAGATTTTCCCACAAGGGAACCAGATGTTTTCACAGAGGGACAACCTGAAATGTAAAATCAAGGGTCTCCATGGTGACTTTACTGTATTTAGTGTCCCCTTTTTCTTTTTCTCTTTTTTAAGAAAACAGAGATGGCAAAATCCTTACAGTGCAGGGAAGGAAGTAGGTAATTCTCTGAAGCAACAGGGCTTGGGCAGCTGCTGGAAGTCCCTCAGTCCCTCCTTTCACTTACAGGATTAGCTCCTCTTGTTCGGTTCCACCCCAAGCACGCTCCGTCTCCTAACATTTCAGTAGTCAGCTCTCAAAGAGTTCCGGGGTGTGGGGGGTACCAAAAATTGTAACTTAAAGTTTGGTTCCTGATTTTGAAGCCAATTAATACCAATTTAATAATGAGGACAGGGTTTGAGAAAAAGAAAAAGGGAGATTTACTGCTTTGCTAACAAAGGAGAAAAACAGGGGTCTCTGCCCAATGGTTGTGATTCTATCGATCTGAAGGGACAAGGGGTTTTAAGGAGTTTCACGTGTTAACCTGGGAGATACTCAGTTCTTAGGTCCCCAGCAGGCATTGCCCTCTGCAGTGGGTGTGCTCCAGGCAGCCAGCTAGGGGTTTCTCTCATCCTGCTTAACAAAGGGTATTAAAGTTCATCACAGTTCTTTAAAACACAGTCCAAATGGGTGTCAGTTTACTTGCTTTATTACCCATTTTCAGTTAAGTTTTACCACAGAAATCACACAACAAAACACACTAAAACAAACCAAAAAAAAAAAAAAACATATGAAACACAGAACAAAACACACAAAAAAACAGAAAACCAGCGCAGAAACAGAAAAACAGAGGAACTATGCAACGTCTTGCTAAAGCTCTGGGATAGGAGCTCCTGCGTGCCCATTGGCACCTCTCTATGCTTTCAGAGGAATTCCCTACAGAACATAACAGAGGACAGAATGATTCTCGTTACTGTACCAGACAGGAGTATATGTGTGTCTCCCCAGGACACCACTCTGTCATCAGAAGAGATCTCCCTTAACCGGATATCAGATGTTATATAGGCGCCAGTTACCTATGGAGGCCTCCTCCACCATGTGCTTGCTAATAGTTTTAGGGCGGTGGTTCACTGCAGTGCTCCCTGGACCAAAATCTCACACCAAGGCCTTGGAAATTGCCTTTTCATGCCGGAGCCCTGGAGGGAAGGCCAGCTTCAGAATTTCCAGTAGTCTGGTCTTGTGATCTATTGGGGCAGGGTCATCTCGATGGGAAACTACAAAATATTACACCAGGATGCAAGAAAAGACCACTGACTCCAATTAAAATCAAATTAAGGCAAGCTTACTATTTCAAAGTGGATCCAAAGATCTTTAATTCACGTGATTTAAATGGTTCGATTTAAATTGGATAAACAGATAAATATAAATTTCTTTAAATTTAAACTTACAAATTTTTCTAGGTGTTTAAAAATCTAATAAAATATTAATGTCTACAAAAGGTCTAATATACCTTTGTTCTAGGACTTTTTCTTCAACAACAACAAAAAAAATGGTTTAAACAGTCTCCTACTCTAAGCCATTTTCTACCATCAATGGACCCTTCAGGGGGAAACCATGGACACAATTCTCCTATGTATGAAAAGAATAATTTTAAGTCCTTTTTCTTAACATGTGCCCCCTATGTCTTGAGGGCCTCCTTGAGGCCTGACAAAAACAAATCATGTGACGAAACTGCTTGTCCCATGGTGGGTCACTCACCATGTGTCATCCCCACTCTCCTCCTGGATCTGTCTTTCGGTGGTGTCTGCTGAGGCAATCGCAAGCTCCGCTTTTTTAAGTCTTCCCTGAGGACAGGTTTCCCCCTCAGTCAAAGGCTCGAGCCCCTATTGATCCTCAGGCAGAGGATCAAAAGGCATCTGTCATGATGGCCTTCATTGGGCAAGCTGCCCTGGATATTAAAAGAAAGTTACAACTCTTAGAGGGATCACAAGATATGACTTTGGGAGATTTAGTCAGAGAAGCCGAGAAAGTATACTATATGAGAGAAACAAAGAGAAAGAAAGGGAGCAAAGGGAAGATGAGAGATGCAAAAGACAGACTAAGGCATTGACTAAGGTCCTGGTCACAACAATAAATAGGCCAGAAATTAACAAACAGGAAGACAGGAACGGAAACCTGGGCGCACGCCAGAGGCCACAATGGAGTTTAACTCAGCATTAAAAAATGACAAAATCATAGAATTTGCAGGGAAATGAATGGCATTAGAGCAGATTATGCTAAGTGAAGGAAGCCAATCCCTAAAAATCAAATGCCAAATGTCTTCTTTGATATAAGGAGAGTAACTAAGAACAGAGTAGGGATAAAGAGCATGAGAAGAAGATTAACATTAAACTGGGATGAGAGGTAGGAGGGAAAGGGAGAGAGAAGGGAAATTACATGGAAATGGAAGAAAACCCTCAGGGTTATACAAAATTACGGACAAGAGGAAGTGAGGGGAAAGGGAAAAATACAAGGGGGAAAATAAATTACAGTATAGGGGGTAGAGAGAGAAGATGGGAGGGGAGGGGGGATAGTAGAGGATAGGAAAGGCAGCAAAATACAACAGACACTAGTATGGCAATATGTAAATCAATGGATGCGTAACTGATATGATTTTGCAAACTATATACTGGATAAAAATGGGAGTTCATAACTCACTTGAATCAAAGTGTGAAATATGATATATCAAGAACTATATAATGTTTTGAACAACAAACAACAAAAGTTAAAAAAACACATGGAGAACTATTTCAACAAAAAATTGACTAGATTTATAACTCCAATTCTACATAATGCAAAAGGCAAGTCCAATTATACACCATGCCTCCTCTGAAATGCTTGTATGTCTATTCATTTTGGGTTATTTTTCTCCATTATATTAGGATTAGGAGTCAGAATATAGAGTCTAGTAGGGTATGGGTTAGTGGGAGTGATTCAGTATTTCGAATGAAAATTAGGAAAATCAATCCAATGTTTATGCAAATATGTGCTAAAATAATCATCCCACTCTCATCAAGAACAATGCCTTGACATTACCTTCGCCCCAAGTTAGACACAATTAGAGGAGAAGAGTTAGAAAATCTATAAATACTTATCTGGAATGGAATATGCTCAGGAGTTCACAACTTTGGGGGTGGTAGAAGAGTTTCCAAAAGTAAGGGACAGGGTAAACACTTCACAAACATGGTGCTCTGCTGACCGGAAGACTTATGAGAAACTGCCTCTGAGTTTGGGCACTGGATATATATGTTGTAGTCAGGAGCTTTAGCTTCCTTTGAAGTGAGACCATCAAAGCTGGGTCTGCATCTATGTAACCTGGAGCACATGTTTTCTTATTCTTTAATGAACATGAGGCAGTAGTGCAGAATTCTCTCTTTGTATGTAAACTGTGGCCAATGGGGGCTAAGTGTCTTCCTGTGTGGACTCTGAAGCCATGTGGTCATCCTCCATTTTTCATGGTCTTTCTAGCTGCTGCAATGGGAGTTTGGTGTTTGCTTCACGAAATACAAGTAGTTCAACTGGGACAGAGTGCTGGAGGGAGTTCTGTCATGTGTGGTGGGTCAGGGTCTGCCAGGAGAATGCACCAACCAGTCTTATATCCAACATAGACTTCCCCCTTGTCCCTAGCAACTTGATTCTGAACATTGCCCTGAAACCTCTCCATATAACAAGATGCCTTTACATGCAAGGGTCTGCTGGCTGCACCATGTCAGTCAAAAGCCACTTGGAAGCCAATGGCCAATCCACATGACACCAACACAGATGTTTAATCACACACCTGCCCACCACTGTTCTAGGCCCACTACTCAGCAAATTCCAACTTACTGGCATCTCTGTTCTACACCATTTTCATGAAACCCAGTGATTCAAGGCACTGTCTGGTACACTCATGATCAGCAACAGGACATCCAAAGGTTCTCCAGTGCCACCTGGTCATGGGAATTTCAAAAATTTCATGGTATTTATCTAGCCATTTTTCAAGTATCAAGTTGGATGCACTGGTTTTTCAATTCATTCAGGAACCATTAAATGGTGAGGATGAAAGCTCTGGAGAACTCTAAAAGGCAACGCTTCCCAACGAATGGCCAAAATGTCACATGAAGCCTGACCCATTGATGTCTACTCAATGTGAGTTCAATATGTTTTTTGACTCTTTACTCTGGTTGCCAAGTCTTTAAGAATAAAATCGTCTTATATCCTGGTGGAGATTCCCAGTGCACTGTGGAAAGACACCCTGAGACTAGATCTCAGTTTCCAAGGGCGACTCTCATGTGTGGCCTCCTAAAATCCCACCAAAATTAATGGCAATACTTCCCTGAAGTCAGTTCCAGAACTCAGTCTCTAAGGGGAATCACACCAGAGTTCAGGTCCAGGTGTACCAAGTCATCTCTTCCAACCAGCACACAAATTACCACAATTAAAACCAAAACACTGCCACATGGCCCTCATCATCTTCCATATAGACACTCATCGTAACCTCTGAATGGAATTTTCCATGAGGGGCGAAGCCCAAAACAGTTTCCAAAATAAACTCCCTTGCCCCTCATTTGCCTAAAGTCAGGGTGACCTAGACACCCTTCCTGTGAACCAGGAGTGATCAAATAGGCCTGCCGTTAATACTGTTCTGATTCTCCAATTTAATCCTACTGATTGTCGGGTATAAATCCTTTATGTGAGTTGGAGGCAATAGAACACCCAAGCACACATGGGATCTTTCTTAAGATCTATCACCTTCTGAGAATCAAAGCCCCAACCTCACACAGGGCCAAGAGGCTGATTCAGACACATCTCTTTCCAAAGCAATTAAGCAAAGATCCACTGGTGATGCCCATTCATTTCCATTTGAAAAATGTTTTCTTCAGGCTTCAGAAAGGGGTGGCCTGAGGCAAATACCTTCCTGACATTCAGGGCAACATAACCATAGGTAAGCAAATGGGCCAAAGCAAGGTTTTTAAACTGAGACTTTACTGGTTACACTGATATCTGAGTTTTCTGAGATGTTTCCATTCCCTTCAGCTATCCATTACATGGCCATGTAACAGATTTTGGAGGTGGTACATATCTTGGCCACAAAACCATGAGCCTATTCTGGAGAGAGGCCAGAAATCAAGATGTGTAGAGGACCTTAGGAAGATAGTAGGTGTTGCCCATCCATAAGGCAAGCCACAGTCCATTTATAAAGTGGGCAGGAGGAATGCTGGGAAGCTTCCAACTAGACAGGAAACCTCCATTGATGCATTCTCTTTTCTAAAGACTACAACCACGAACACAGTGGATACACAGACATAGAAACACTTGCCTTGCCAAACGACTTCCTAGAAACAGTCAACTCCAAACCATACAAACCACCATTCCTACCTATTTTCAGAACATGAGACAAAACCACAAACTCACATCCACATCCACAAAAGCACCTCCTTCCCCCAAGTAGGTCTGTGACTATCTGGAGTGTCCTCTGACTGGTGGGCCATACTATGTTGCCCCAAAATGGCCTGGCCTGTCTCAGATCTGTTCTTCTTGGCCCACTCTACGAAGTTGTCAGCAGGCAGCATTGAGCCAATACCTGCTATCTAGGGAAAGGCCCCTTTTCTGAGCTCTACTGGCATTTGGCCATCCTCATATCATTAGGTACCAAGAAAGACTGACTCTGTCCTTGGTAAATCCAAACAAGTTCGACCACTGGGACTGGGACTGGGACTGGCTCTGGGTGCCTGGCTTCTTGGATCCCAATTTCAGAGAGTTACATCACCAACGAAGTTAGGTAGGTCACCTCCTTCAGGAACTGAATGAGATCACTGCCTTGGCAACCACTTTGTCCTAACAGTTGCTTTCATGGGTCTCATGAGATGGAGGCTGCCCCTACTTACTGTGACACTTTGACAAGTTTGAATGGTATATCAACAATGGCCACCCGGGAACACCTCTCCACGCAGGTCTGGTTTGGTCCATCTTCTCTACATTAAGAAAAGAGAGGCTGATTCATACACATCCCTTCATTATCACAAGGTGTTTGCCATGGAAGATGGCTTTTGCTCTCTCAGGTCCTTCATAGCTGCCTACATCTTCTCCAGGGATCATTTCTGCATAGAAATTTGAGGTTCTCAGCAGGTGTAAGATCCCCTGCATTCCTGTATTGTAAGATGAACTCTGTCCCTGCTCTTTTGTAATGTTAGATTGAGGCAAGAGTGTATGGTTAGGGATAATAACAGGATCGATTTGGTTTAGGAATCATTCTGTGGGATGAATAATGGTATTGGGAACCTGCAATATTTATAGGAATACAGAGGTGAAATATAAGTATGTAAACAGAAATCTAGGTGAGATTTGAAGCTCAGAAGTGCATTGGGCAATTGATTGCGATACATAGCTTTAAATTACGTTCTGCACACATGTCTCAGATAAGTCGATATACAATGCCATAGGACTTGTACCTTGGATGATTGAATGTAGAGGAGAACATCCACTCAAACAGGGATAATCAATAGGATCAGGAAGATAGTCAGTAGATTTTGGAACAAGGGTGAATTTAGTATTTGTACCAAAAGTTCTTTAGCAATTGGGTTTTGGTTAGAGAGTGAATATCAATGTCAGCACATGTGAAGGGTCAGTCACAATGATGAACTGGGGAAAATATGTAGGAAAGCCGATATCAATAGAGACATTAGGAAAACAGGCAAAGTACAGGATGAGTGATAGTATTAGACATTTTCAACAGTTTTGAGGTTGAATATATTAGGAAGAAACAAATATGTAGTCACCGATAGGATTGACATTTGAGAGCGTTATGCAAGCTGGACATGGATGTTTTTAGTAATCCATGTTCAGTGTCCATTTAGGCTTTGGTACAATCACACATGTGAATTTTGCATTTTGCGTCCAGAATATTACTGTGATAACATGCATATTTAGATTAGGTGACATGAGTATTTCTTCCTCTATTACTGGGAGCAATATTTTGAAAACGTATAAATTAGTATTGGGGGTACAAAGAGGTGTACCCTGTGTCTATGAATATAGATAATGCATGAATAGACCATACTGTGAATAAATAATATAACTGGTTCCACTTTAAATCATGGATTGAATTGATATCAGAAAATATATAAGAAATCTTATATTGATATACAATCATTCATTCCAAACAGTTATACATCTAATTGTGAAATGATAGTTATGGTTTATCATGAAGGGTGTGTGAGTTTTGCTTAAACAATTATAAAGAAAATCGGAAATAATATGTTTGGAAAGAAGTCTCACGAATAGACCAGTTAAGAAACCTGGAGTAATGCATGTGTTCTGAAGCAGGAAGTGATTGAAAGTGAAACAAATGCCTATAAATTTGCCAACTTGTGCAAGAAATATATACCCTCTGATGTGCATAAACTGAAGAAATATTAATGTACCAGTGTTGAATAAAAATGAACATCAAAATACAAATCATGTCCCATAAGAGTCTACTTGCATTGCTGTTAAACTGGGGCAGTTACTGTAGAAATATTAGGATAATGCCGCAGTCTTGCTGGGCACAATCAGGAGCCACTTGTCAAAAGAAACTAACTTTATTTTTAAAACCACACACGCCAAACAAAACAGCCTCTCAGGAAAAACCCTCAGAGCCCCAACTGCCACCACTGGCTTCCCAAAAGCCTCTTCCTCCCACACAAGCCTCTCTCCACCTCCCACAATCCTCCTGCTCTTGAGGCCGATTTGCTACGTCATGTGGGCAAAGCCAAATAAGTCCCCTAATGAGCAACTCCGTGGTCTGAAAGGGCAGGGAAACAGCCCAATGAACATCACCGCAGAGGAGCCAATCAGCTAGATGTTGCTGTGAGCCAATCATCAGCCAGCAGCTGGAAGTTTGCTGGCTTCTGGAATTTTGCTGGGGCCCCTTCGGATGTGGCTCTCAACATCTCCCCCTCTCTGTTTAAACAACACACATGTGGCTTAGGGACAGTGCCTGCCTTAGGTTGTCCAATAGTACATATGGTCCTTACCCGTTAAGTTGGTACCATTGCAATTGGATCTTACCCATCACTGACTACCGGTCCAGTTTACAGCAACACCTGTGGAGAGGTCTTTGTACCGCCGGGGGGTGGTGAGGTTCTTTGCCTCACCTCTAATGGCCCCCAAACATTAGCTGGACGATAATGACACACAGAAGAGAGGAAGATACACCAAGCCAATTGACAGCTCCTTTTGGAAAAATTGTACCACCGATGACATCATCAGCAAATATACCCGAACACTACCACAAGTCGCTGCACAAACAGGTAGTTTACAATGCATACAGGAGAGTTCTCAATGTGTCTAGGCAAGTTCTGCAAGCATTTCAGTGATGGCTATTGCAGAAGCTGTAGATTGGTTTTATCTTTGATTTCACCAGCACTGGGATGAAGATAGGAATTCTGGCAATAATGGCTAAAGAAAAATTATGTAACATTCCAGAAGGCACTGAAAGAAAACAATTTTCTTAACTATTTACATTGTTTTGAAGATAATTATTAAATATAATGAAAAGGAAAGGTGAAAGAAAGGAAACAGATCTGTTAACCTCCTTTTTTTCAAATTTTAAAACAAACCTCAACAGCTCTTTACACAATTTAAATTAAACCATTTAAATAATGTGAATAAAAAAATATTTGGATCCATTTTTTTTATGAGCGCTCATCATATATCATATATGGACATACGAACATTCAAACATATAACACAAAACACAAGTGTGCACACATAATATAATACATACAACACATAACCTAATAGTAAAGGCCTTATAACTTTTTACACGTGAAATCTCCATTGCAATGTTCAAAAACTCTTTTGTCAAAAAATAGAACTGATCAGCAAAACATTAAACTAGGTCTGTATGAGCTCAAAAAACAAAATAGAATGTGGGAAAGGGCAATAATAAAATAGATAATGAAAAAAGCATCCTGGTTCTATCTCAGATGTAAGGATAGTCAAACTGGAATTTTGGATATCAGCTGATAAGGCCTTGAGTCAAATCATCTTCTTTTTGGATGTGCCCTGATATGTTTTATAAAGAATAGATCTTTTCTGTCCCAGATTAGACTTTTTATATTGGAAAGTAAAGAGAAAACAGTAGAGAAAGGAGAAATCTTACCAGCAACTTTAAGGGATACTATAGCATTAACTATATACTGACTATCGGAAAATAAATTAAATACAGAATATTTAAATATCTCAAAAGCTTGTAATACTGCATTAAGCTCTACCTTTTGAGCTGATTGTTTGGGTACTAAAAATTTATAAGTTTTATCAGGTATAACTATTGCTGCTGTACCATTATTTGATACATCAGTGAATATATTTGAAGCATTCATGATAAGTGTTTTTCTTCTCAATTTTGGAAAAATTACAGGATGCGATGACCAAAAAGAAAATAAAGGGTTAGATGGTAAGTGGTTATCAAATGAAACATTAGATTGGACCATGATTATTGCCCAAGTATTTAACTCATTAGCTAACTCATCAATTTGATTCAGAGTATATGAAGTAAAAATTTTATTGGAAGAAATTCCAAACACTCCCTTTGCTGCTTTAATTCCTTTGAGTATTAATTATCCTAAAGCCTCAGGATACCTAGTAAGAATAGTGTAAGGAGAATAAGATAAATGTATCCATAATAATGGACCTTCTTGCCAAAATACTCCTGTAGGAATATTTTTTGTTGGTAGTACAATAAATAATAAAGGCAAACTTATATCAATTCTATCCAAATGCATATTTTCCATATATGTTTCATTGATTTTTATTGCCTTTCTTGCTTCAGGTGTTAACATGCAGGGTGAATTTTTATCTGATAGACCTTTTAGGATATCAAATAAAGGTCCCAACTCTCCTGTTGGTATACCTAGATAAGGCCTTATCCAATTAATGTCTCCTAATAACTTTTGAAAGTCGTTATGTGATTTGAGTTGATCTACTCGTATTTGAATTTTTGGTGGACTGACCATGGTTGAGGATAACAGAACTCCTAAATAATTAATTGGAAAATTTAATTGTACTTTATCTATTGCTATCTCTACATTATAATTTTTAATAAGTTTGTAAGTGTGGCATAACTTTCTAGCAATGTGTTTTTAGCTTTGTGTGCTAATAATACATCATCCATATAGTGAAATATTTGTGTTCAGAATTTTGATTTCTAAGTGGCTGGATTACTTTGTTAACATAAATATGACACATAGTTGGGCTGTTAGCCATCCCTTTAGGGAGTACTTTTCATTCATATCTCTGATCAGGACCTTCATGATTCAGTGCAGGGATAGTAAAAGCAAAACCTGGACTATCCTTAGGATGAATTATAATTGAAAAAAAAACAATATTTAATATCTATAACTAAAACATACCAGGTTATTGGCAAAGCAGACAATTGAGGAATCCCTGATTGAGCAGGTCCCATAATAACCATCTCATTATTAATGGCTCTAAAATCTTGCAATAGTCTCCATTTACCAGATTTCTTTTTGATGACATAAATGGGAGTATTTTGGGGATATACAGTCGGTTGTATATGTCCTTCTGCTAATTGTTGTTTTACCAGGTCATGGACTGCTTGTATCTTTTCTTCAGTCAGGGGCCACTGAGGAACCCATACTGTCTTTCTGATTTTCAGGTAATTTTTATTGTCTCAGTGGCCCTTTCTGAAAATCCAACCCATGTCTCTCTGTTCCTTGATCTATTTGTATTGGTGCTGCTATGACTTATTCTTGTTTTTCTAATCTTTTTTCTTTCCTAAAACCTTGTCTAGTCATAATAGTGGCTGCATTTTGGTTGATGTTATTTGTTAATGTCAAACCTAATTGATCTAGGACATCTCGTCCCCATAAATTTATGGGAAGATGATCCAATTCATATGGCTGTATAGTTCCTTCACATCCTTTAGGATCATTCCTATCTAATACCATTTTACTTCTATGGGGATTAGTCGCCACTTATAGGCCTCGAAGCGTTTGAGTGGCTTGTTGTAATGGCCAATGTTTTTGCCATTCTTGACGAGAGATGATGCTAATGTCTGCACCTGTATCCAGTAGCCCATTCAATTCATGCCCTTGAATATTTAGTTTTAGCATGGGGCGAGAATCTAAATTTAAAGAAAGCATAGCCAAATCTACACCTGTGGAGCCTAATCCCTTGGAACATCTTTCTACAGTACGACTGGAAAATTTATCATATAGGCTGGGTATTATTAGTAACTGTGCTATTCTATCTCCTTGTGAAATTACTGATATGTCCTTTGGAGAACTGGCTATAATTTTTATTTCACCTTCATAATCGGGATCAATCACCCCAGGACTTATCATAAGTTCTTTTAGAGTAGAAGAGCTGCATCCCAATAATAAGCCCATGGTTCCTTTGGGAAGAGGTCCTTTTACCCCTGTGGGAATGATTTGAACTCCCATCTCTGGAGTTAGTACTGATCTGGCAGAGGCACAGATGTCCAACACTGTGCTCCCTCTGGTTTGTCTGATGAGGGATCTGATGGACAATGTGTCCTGGGCACTACCCTGTTGGGGTTGCTGGGTTCCTCCAGTGCTCTGTATATTTGTGGTTTGGGGCCCCGGAGCATTGGAACCCCCTGTCCATTTATTTGGCAATTGAGCCCAATGCCTTTCTCCATGATATCGTGGATAAACACCTGGTCCTTGTTCATTTTTTGATAATTGAGTACCCTCTATGGTGGTTTGAGAACAGCACTCATTAGCCCAATGTCTCCCTCTATGGCATTGTGGCCAAATACCTGGTATTCTACTCCTTTGATAACTAATATTGTTAAACCCTCCTTCTATGGGCCAATTCCTTTTAAAATGTCCTGTTTCTTCACATTGGTAGCATGTTCTTGGTCTGGCATCTAAAGCCTGTTTTACTGTAGCTGCCACAATTTGCCCTTGTTCATTAATGTATCTGGCAACTAAAGCCTGTTTTACTGCAGCTGCCGTGACTTGCTCTTGTTCATTAATGTCTCTACATAATTAAATCAATGTGTTTAAATCTTCATTTTTCCATGGTCTAATGATATCTCTGCAACAACGATTCGCTTGCTCATAAGCCAGTTGTTTTAGTAATGGCATTGCTTGTTCTGTATTCCCAAAAACTCTGGTAGCTCTTTGAATAAGCCTATCTACAAATTCAGCATAAGGTTCATTAGCTCCTTGTATTACCTTAGATAATTGACCTTGTAAACCTCCATGTTCTTGTAAAGTCTTCCATGCCTTAATTGCATCTACACCAATTTCTGCACATACACCATGATCATATGCAATTTGCTGTGGCTGATCTTCATAAGGTCCCTTTCCTAACAACATATCTAGATTTCTCTGAGGATAACCAGCTCCTGCATTTCGCCTAGCTGTCTCCTTTCAACATTCCTCATTGGCAACCTTCCATAACATGCATTGTCCTCCATTTAGCACAACATTACACATATTAGCCCAATCCACTGGCTTCATGTTCAAGTTGTTAATGGATTCGACCATGATTACATTGAAGGGTGCTTGAGGACGATAGGTTGTTACAGCCTCTTTTAGCTGCTTCACTGTTTTGAAATTTAAAGCATGGTAAACACGCTGCCCTCCTCCCTCAAATACAGGGCATGTTAGTATTTGAGATCTTGTCTCAGGATCCTAACTATCAACTGCGGGAGTTGGGGGCCTCCCAGCATAAGAAAGAGGCCTTGTTAGTTGGACACTTATGTCATCTGGTGATAGAAAGGTGTTAGTATCAGTCTCCTGTTGTAAATTTCCCCTGATGTTTTTTACTGTTTTACACTTTCTTTCTCTGTCTAACTAGCTTTAGAGGCCTTCTCTTTTACTTGAATTTTTTCCTCTGTCTGACTAGTTCGAGAGACGTTCTCTTTTACTTGAATAGTTTCCTCTATCTGACTAGCTCGAGAGACCTTCTCTTTTACTTGAATTTTTTCTTCTGTCTGACTAACTTGAGACACCTTCTGTTTTACTTGAATCAATATGTCTTCTTCTTCCTCTACCATTGACTGAACTGAAGGCTTTGAACTAAGCAAACAAGATATGAATGTCCACAATGGCAATGTGCCAACTGGCAGAATCCCTGGGCTTTTCTTTTCTATTCTTTTTAAATCTGCACCATGATGGTTCCATTGTGATATATTTAACAACTCCTCCTTAAAAAGCCATGGTCTACATTTTTGTATTGTATCAACAATTGCCATGACTGCTCTTGATTTTACTGGGATGCCTCCTTCCTCTAACAATTTACTTAACACTTTTTTGGTTTGTTTTTTACTAATTTTTGATCCCATATTTCTACTATAATACAAACCAACAAGATAACACCAAACAAAAAAAGAGATAGAACAAAATAAAAATGGAACAACAAAAAATTATTATAGCCTTTCTCCCTATCTGTTCCTCAGACACAAATAGTTTTTCCTCAGATGTGAGCAGTTTTTCTTCCATCTCACTCATCTCCAGGGACAGGCAACTTAAAACAAAATAGGAATCATAAAATGGCTACCCATCCTCTCGCCCTGCCCTCAAGAGCGAGCAGTTTACCTTATCAGTTACCCTCAGTCGCTCCCCATATGAGCCACCAAATGCCGCTGTCTGGCTGGGCACAATCAGAATCCACTTGTCAAAAGAAACTAACTTTATTTTTAGAACCACACACGCCAAGCAAAACAGCCTCTCAGGAAAAATCCTCAGAACCCCAACTCCCAACACCAGCTTCCCAAAAGCCTCTCCCTCCCACAAAAGCCTCTATCCACTTCTCACAATCCTCCTGCTCTTGAGGCAGATTGGCTGGGTCACGTGGGCAGAGCCAAAAAAGTCCCCCAATGAGCAGCTCCATGGTCTGAATGGGCAGGGAAACAGCCCAATAAGCATCACCGCAGAGGAGCCAATCAGCTAGATGTTGCTGGGGCTGCTGTGAGCCAATCATAAGCTGGAAGTCTAAAAGGCGGGGAAACATCTCAATGAGCATCTCCAATGAGCATCACCACAGAGGAGACAATGAGCTAGAAGTTGCTAAGGCCGCTGTGAGCCAATAATCAGCCTGCAGCTGAAAGTTTGCTGGCACCTGGAAGTTTGCTGTGGCCCCTTCGGCTGTGACTATCAACAGGATATGTATGCACCATTCACTGAAGTTAGTTTTCAGTAATAGAAAACAAATATGAATTTCAGGTGGATGAATATTTCTGAAAATAATCTTGTGAAAAGTTGATTATAAATCCACATACTTGAACATGAATGAATTTAGGGAGTGTAAATAAGACACATATATTTCATATTTTGAAAAATCTGGAGAGTGTGTATGTGTGTATACACACACACACACACACACACAAATTTTAAAATGTAGCAACATATATGCCAATCCAAATTCACCATGAAATATACATCATTCACAGATCTAAAAATATTCAATTTACTTAACAGGGATTTATGTATAATG
Organism: Callospermophilus lateralis; assembly: GCF_048772815.1. Lineage (NCBI taxonomy): Eukaryota > Metazoa > Chordata > Mammalia > Rodentia > Sciuridae > Callospermophilus > Callospermophilus lateralis. Next base: position 416,558 of record NW_027517239.1, read on the forward strand.
TTGTTCTCCTAGGAAGCTCACCCATAGGTTCAATTTTCAGTTCCAACAGCATCTAGGAGGAGTGATCTCTTCTCAAAATTTGTATCTGCCAAATCAGCTACCGCACAAAAATATACACGAGATAAAAGGTAGGATTCTTTATGTGCATATAAAATAGATGTGCTGAATAGTCTACAGTGAAAGGGAGACAGGAATTCACATATTTGTTAACTTTAAAAACACATGGAGGACTATTTCAATTAAAAATTGACTAGAATTATAACACCTACTTGCAAAAGGCAAGTCCAAATATATACCATGCCTTCTCTGAACAGCTTCTATTTCTTTTCTGTTAGGATTCTTTTTCTCCATCATATTAGGATTAGTAGTCAGATTCTAGTACAGTATGGGTTAGTGTCAGGGATTCAGTATTTCAAATGGAAAATAGGAAAATGAATCCAATGTGTATGCAAACATATGCTAAACAAAAATCTTTCCACTCTCATCCAGAAAAATGCCTTGACATTACCTTCGCCCCAAGTAAGACACAATTAGAGGAGAAGAATTAGAAAATCTGTTTATACATATCTGGAATGGAAAATGCTCAGGAGTTCACAACCTTGAAGGTGGTAGAGGAGTTTCCAAAAGTAAGGGAAAGGGTAAACACTCCAGAAACATGGAGCTCTGCTTGCCTAAAGACTTCTTGAGAAACTGCCTCTGAGGTTGGGCACTTGAAATATACGTTGTGTCAGAAGCTTTAGCTTTCTTTGTAGTGAGACCATCAAAGCTGGGTCTTCATCTATGTGACCTGGAGGATGTTGTTTCTTATTTTCCTAATGAACATGTGGCAGCAGTTCTGAATTCTCTCTTTGTAGGTAAACTGTGGCAACTTGGGGCTAAGTGTCTCCCTGTTTGGACTGTGAACCCAGTTGGTAATCTTCCAGTTTTCGTGGTGTTTCTTGCTGCTGCACTTGGAGTTTGGTATTTGCTTCTTGAAATACAAGGATTTCAACTGGGGCACAGTGCTGGAGGGATTTCTGTCACATGTGGTGTGTCAGGGTCTGCATATAAATGCACCAACCAGGCTTCTATCGCACATGCTTGCCCCCTTGACCATAGCAACTTGATTCTGAACATTGCCCTGAAAAATCTCCATATAACAAGATGCCTTTACATATAAGGTTCTGCTGGCTGCAGCATGTCAGTCACAAGCCATTTGGAAGCCAATGGCAGATCCACATGGCCCCAACACAGATGTTTTATCACACACCTGCACATCACTGCTCTAGGCCCCAACTCAGCAGTCTCCAAATTACTGGCATCTCTGTTCTACACCATTCTCATGAAACCAAGTCAATCAAGGCACTGTCTTGTACACTCATGATCAACAGCATAAGATCCAAAGTTACTCCAGTGCCATCTGGTCATGGGAATTTAAAAAATGTCATGGTACTTATCTAGCCATTTTTAAAGGATGAAGTTGGAGGCACTGTGGGTTTAAATTTATTCAGGAACCATTAAATGTTGAGGAAGTTTATTTCAATGAAAGTTCTGGAGAACTCTCAGAGGAAAGTCTTCCCAAAGAGTGACCAAAAAGTCACATGAAGCCAGGCCCATTGAGGTCTACAATATGAGGTCCATGTGAGTTTTGACTCTCAACTATTGCTGCCAAGTCTTTCAGAATGAAATCATGTGATATCCTGGCTGAGATTCCCAGTGTTCTGTGGAAAGCTACCCTGGTCCAAGATCTCAGTTTCCAAGAGCGACTCTCATGCATGGCCTCCTAAAACCCCAACACAATTCATGGCAATACTTCTCTGACGTCAGTTCTAGACCTCAGTCTCTAAGGGTATCACACCAGAGTTCAAGCCCAAGTGGACCCAGTCATCACTTCCAACCACCACACAAATAAACACAATTAAAACCAAAACACTCCCACAAGGCCCTCATCCTCTTCCATATAGACACTAATCACAACCTCTTGCTGGAGTTTTCCATGAGGGGCGCAGCCCAAGACAGTGTTCAAAAGAGCTCCCTTGCCACTTATTTTCCTAAAGTCAGCGTGGTTTTTTACCATTTTTGTTTTGGATACACACATGGAATCTTTCTTTAGATCCATGAGGTGCTGAGAATCTAAGCCACAGCATCACACAGGGCCAAGAGGCTGAATCAGACACATCCTTATCCTAAGCAATTAAACAAAGAGCGACAGGTGATGCGTATGCATTTCCATTTGAAAACAGTTTTCATCAGTCTTCCCAAATGGGTGGACTGAGGCAAAGACCTCCTGACATTCAGGTCAACAGATCAATAGGTAAGCAAAAGGCCAAAAGAAGGGTTTTTCCACTGAGACATTACTGGTCACACTGATATCTGTGTTTTCTGAGATGCTCCCATTTCCTTCAGCTATCCAGTACATGGCCATGTCACAGAGCTTGGAGGGGTACATATCTTGGACACAAATCCGTAAGACTATTTTGGAGAGTGGCCAGAATTTAGGAAGAAAACCTGAACTTAGGAATTTAGTAGGTGTTGCACATCTATAAGACAAGCCACAGTCCATTAATAAATCGGGCAGGATGAATGCTGGGAAGCTTCCTAATAGACAGGACACATCCTTGATGCATTCTCTTTTCTAATGTCTTCAACCATGGACACAGTGGAATACATAGATAAAGAAACACTCACCTTGTCAAACGACCTACTATAAAGAGTCCACACCAAACCAAAAAAAACCCGCCTTTTCCACCTATTCTCAGAAAATGAGACAGAACCAAAAACTCACACCCACACCCACAAAGGCACCTCCTTTCCCCAAGTAGGTCTGTGACTATACAGTGTGTCCTCTGAATGGTGGGCCATACTATGTTACCCCAAAATGGCCTGTCTTGTCTCAGATCTGTTTTCTTTGGCCAACTCTGTGAAGTTGTGAGGATCCATTGGTGAGCCACTTTCTGCTTTCTCAGGAAGGGCCCCTCTTCAGAGCTTTTCTGGCATTTGGCCATCCTCACATCAGTAGGTACCAAGAAAGACTGACTCTGTCCTTGGTAAATCCAAACAAGTGAGACCACTGGGACTGGTACTGGGACTGGCTCTGTGTGCCTGGTTTCCTGGATCCCAAGTTCAGAGATTCCATCACCAAGAAAGTGAGGTAGGTCACTTCCTTCAGGAACTGAATGAGGTCACAGCCTTGGCAACCACTTTGTCCTAACAGATGCTTCCAAGGGTCCCATGAGATGGAGGCTGCACCTACTTCCTCTGACATTTTCATAAGTTAGAATGGTATATCAACCATAGGTACTGGGGAACAGCTCTCCACAGAGGCTTGGTTTGGTCCATCTTCTCTACATTAAGAAGAGAGATTCTGATTAAGACACAACCCTTTATCCTGACCATGTTTTTTTGCCATGGAAGATGACTTTTGCCCTCTCAGGTCGTTCATAGCATCCTACACATTCTCCAGGGATTATTTCTACATGGACCTTTGAGGTTCTCAGCAGGTGGAAGATCCATACATTCCTGTATTGTAATACCAACTCTGTCTCTGCTCTTCTGTAAAGTTAGATTGAGGAACAGTGTATGGTTAGGATTAATAACATGTTCAATATGGGTTAGGAATCATTCTGCTTGATGAACAATGTTATTGGAAACCTGCGATATTTACATGAAAATATAGGTGAAATATAAGTATTGAAATATAAATCTAGGTAAGATTTGAATCCTAGAAGGGAATTTGGCCTTTGAGTGGGATACTTAGCTTTGAATTATGTTCTGCACATATGTCTCAGATAAATTGATATGCAATGGCATAGATCCTTGTACCTTCGATGATTGAATGTAGAAGAGAGCATCCAGTTAAAAAAGGGATTTTTGCTAGGATTAGGAATATAGTCGGTAGGATTACGAAGAAGATTGAGTATAGAATATGGACCAAAAGTTCTTTAGCAATAGGGTTTCTGGTAGAGATTGAATATAAATGTCAGCACATGTGAAGAGTCAGTCACAATGATGAACTGGGGAAAAAAGTAGGAAAGCAGATGTGAATAGAGAGTAGGAAATCAGGCAAATTATAAAATGAGTGAGAGGTTTAGACAGTTTCAACAGGGTGAGATTGAAAATGTAGTCTTAGGAAGAAACACATATGTAATCACCAATAGGATTGACATTTGAGAGCATTAGGCAACCTGGACATGGATGTTTTTAGTAATCCATGTTCACTTTCCATTTAGGCTTTGGGACAGTCATAAGTGTGACCTTTGCATTTTGTGTCCAGAATATTACTGTGATAAAATGTATATGTAGATCAGTTGACATGCATATTTTTTCCACCATTTCTGGGAGCAATATTTTGAAGATATAGAAATTATTATTGGGAGTACACAGAGGTGTACCATGTGTCTATCAATATATAGACAATGCATGAATAGACCATACTGTGAATAAATGATATAACTGGTTTCACTTTGAATAATGGATTGAATTGATATCTGAAAGTATACAAGAAATCTTATATTGATGTACAATCATTCATTTAAACCAGTTTTACATCTAATGGTAATATTAGTGTTATGTTTTATCATGACGGGTGTGTCAGTTTTGCTTCAAAAGTGATAATGGAAATCGAAAATAATGTGTTTGGAAAGAAGTGTCACAAAAAGAGAAGTCAAGAAACATGGAGGAATACATGTGTTCTGAAGCAAAAGTGATTGAAAGCAAAACAAATGTGTATATATTTGCTAAATTGTGGATGAAATATACATCCTACGATGTGCATTAACTGGAGAAATAGTAATGTACCAGTGTTGAATAAAAATGAACGTCAAAATACACATTATATCACATAGGAATCTTCTTGCATTGATGTTAAACTGGGTCAGTTACTGTATAAATATTAGAATTTTATTTTGTTGTTATAATACAATTTATTTTAGCACTAGCATGCCACAGAATGTAGAAGAAAGAGCAATGGATTTTTAGTTATAACACTAATAATCTAGGATTTAATGATTATTTTGGGGAGTCTAGAATTTACATAAGGCTATGCAACATAATTTTTTGTATTTAACATTCATAAAATCTTGGAATTTTGGTAATATTTCTCCTTTTTTTATTTTTTCAGTTGTTGATAGACCTTCATTTTATTTATTCGTATGTGGTGCTGAGAATATAACCCACTGCCTCACACATGCTAGACAAGCATGTTAACACTGAGTCACAAACCCAGCCCCTCCACTTTTATCTTTTCATCAAACACTCCTCTCCCTCTTCTTTACTCACTTTCTTCCTCATTTTCCCCCTTCTCTCTCTTCCTTTTTCATTTTCCCTCCATAAGTATTTTTCTCTCATAGCATTACAAACAGTACTATGCTATGAAATTTACATTTAAAACTGTTTTTTATAGTCATTCTTTTCTTGAGAAAATTTAAAAATTATAACCACCTGATAAATATATTACAATACATTTATTATGCATATGTATCTATATTCATGCATATGTGTTACATATATATATATATATATATATATATATATATATATATATATATACACATATATATTTAAAAGTACTTTGATTAGCCTGTTAGAAATAATATAGACCAAGTCTTTCTTAATTCTCAAGTCTTCCAGAATTAACATCTTACAGTGAAAATCAAATAAACATATTTAAGTAAACAGGTATCATTCTTATTTATCAATACTGATAATTTAAGGTTTTTATATCACATTTAGCTGTAATATGGCATATTAACTCTTTTGAATTAGAGAATTTTTTTTTGAACAACCTATTATTTAAGGACCATATGCACTGACATTTTAAATGGCTTTCTTGTGATTTCACTTTCTATCAATTGCATATTAATTGCCAAATACTTATTTTAGTAATTTTCATATTCATAATTGATATAAAGTCAATTGATTAATTCTTTTTGTAAGGAGTTACTAATTACAGTAGGGACAGTATTAATAATTCTAAATCTTTATAAAAATGGTACAAAAATATTTTCATGCAAAATTATGTATAATTGCATGCTCTAAATGTTTGATTGTTGATACATATAATAAAGAGCTTTTGATGAGTCTCTTCCCCAGTAAAACAGAAAATGCAAAGATATAGTTGGGTATGTATGTCCAAACAAACATATGGAAAAATACACATTATCATCTAGAAACTATTAAATAAAAGATGAAAAGAACAATCCAACACATTGTACCAACTTGTCAGATGAGGTAGTATTCTGGAAGAATAGCCTAAGTCTAGACCTGGTCCATGACAAAATATTCACAAAAAAATAAAATATGAAAAATATAGGAAATGCTATGAGTTTTTCTTGAAGGTAAGTGGATTATCCTTTAATCTCAATTATGTGCATTTTTAAAAGCCAGTTTTCTGGTAAAATAAATTTGTGATAGTTACAAGTACACAAAACAAAGTTTCTGCTTAGCAAAATGAATGCATCTCAACTCTTTTTTAGCTGATTTCTTCCCACTCAACTTTAAACCTTTATTTATTTATTTTTTATTGGTTGTTCAAAACATTACAAAGCTCATCCTATATCATCTTTCATACATTTGACTCAATTGGGTTATGAACTCCCAATTTTCCCCAAATACGAGTTGCAGAATCACATCGGTTACACATTCACATTTTTACATAATGTCATATTAGTGACTGTTGTATTCTGCTACATTTCCTATCCCCTACTATCCCCTACTATACCCCCTCCCATCCCCTCCCATCTTCTTTCTCTACCTCATCTGCTGTTGTTCACTTCTCTCCCTTGCCCCACCTTTCCCAAATTTTCCCTACCCCATTGTTTGAAGATGCTATCCTACTTCCATTGCATGCTTTTAGCCCCTTTTTCAAATATAAGAAAGTTGTAATTTTGAGGATTGGTTTCTGTGTCCTCTATTCTGTACCATTGTTCCACCTGCCTATTTTGTTACCAGTACCACGCTGTTTTTGTTACTATTGCTTTTAGTACAGTTTGAACTCTGGTATCACTATACCTCCAGATTCATATTTTCTGTTTAGAGTTGCTTTTGCTATTCTGGGTCTTTTGTTTTTCCATCTTCTAAGATCTTCTTCTCTCTCTCTCTTTAGGGTTCTGTAGTTTTCAGTATATAAAACTTTCACGTCTTTTGTTAGGTTGATTCCCAAGTATCTTATTTTATTTGAGGATATTGTGAATGGAGTGGTTTTCCTCATTTCCATTTCAGAAGTTGTGTTGCTGACATACAGGAATGCCTTTCATTTATGCGTGTTAATTTTATATTCTGCCACTTTGCTGAATTCATTTATTAACTCTAGCCGTTTCATTGTAGACCCTTTGGGGTCTGTTAAATATATTTTCATGACATCTGCAAATAGCGATAATTTAAATACTTCTTTTCCTATTTTTATGCCTTTAATTTTTTTTGTCTGTCTAATTGTTCTGGCTAGTATTTCAAGAACTAAATTGAATAGAAGTGGTGATAGAGGGCATCCCTGTTTTGTTCCAGATTTTAGAGGGAATGCCTTCAGTTTTTCCACATTCAGGATGATGCTAGCCTGAGGTTTAGCATATATAGCTTTTACAATGTTGAGGTAAGTTCCTGTTATCCCTAGTTTTTCTAGTGTTTTGAACATAAAGTGATGCTGAACTTTGTCAAATGTTTTTTCTGCATCTATTGAGATGATCATATGGTTCTTGTCTTTATGTCTATTGATGTGGTGAATGGCATTTATTGATTTCCGTATATTGAACAAGCCTTGCATCCCACGGATGAATCTTACTTGATCATGGTGCACAATTTTTTTGATATGCTTTTGTATTCGATTCGCCAGGATTTTATTGACAAGTTTTGCATCGAAGTTCATTAGAGATATTGGTCTGTAGTTTTCTTTCTTTGAAGTGTCTTTGTCTGGTTTCGGGATCAGGGTGATTTATCCTCATAGAATAAATTTGGAAAAGCTCCTTCTTTTTGTTTTTCTTGAAATAGCTTGAAAAATATTGGTATTAATTCTTCTTTAAAGGTTTTGTAGAACTCCGCTGTATACCCATCCGGTCCATGGCTTCTTTTGGTTGGTAGTTTTTGATGGCTTCTTTCATTTCTTCCTTTGTTATTGGTCTGTTTAAATTGCGTGTGTCTTCCTGACTCAATCTGGGCAGATCTTATGACTTAAAAAATTCATCGATATCTTCACTATCTTCTATTTTATTGGAATATAGTGTTTCAAAATACTTTCTAATTATCTTCTGTATTTCTGTAGTGTCTGTTGTGATATTGCCTGTTTCATCCCGTATGTTAGTAATTTGAGTTCTCTCTCTTCTTCTCTTCATTAGCATTGCTGTGGGCCTGTCAATCTTATTTATTTTTTCAAAGAACCAACTTTTAGTTTTATCAAATTTTTTAATTTTTTTTGTTTCAATTTTGTTGATTTCTGCTCTAAATTTAATTATTTCTTGTCTTCTACTACATTTGCTGTTGTTTTGCTCTTCCTTTTCTAGGTTTTTGAGGTGTAGTGTGAGTTCATTTATTTGTTGATTTTTTTCTTTTTTTGAGGAAAGAACTCCAAGAAATGAACTTCCCTCTTAAACTGCTTTCATTGTGTCCCATCGATTCTGGTATGTTGTGTCTGTATTGTCATTTGTCTCTAAGAATTTTTTTTATCTCCTCCATTATGTCTTCTGTAACCCATTGATCATTCAGTAGCATGTTGTTCATTTTCCATGTGATGTAGGATTTTTCCTTCCTTCTTTCATCATTGATTTCCAGTTTCATTCCATTATTATCAAATATAGTGCATGGTATAATCTTCATGCTTTTATATTTACTAAGAATTGCCCTATGGCATAATATATGGTCTATCTTTGAGTAGGATCCATGTGAAACTGAGAAGAACGTGTATCCACTTGATGATGGCTGATATATTCTATATATGTCGTTCAAGTCTAGGTTACAAATTGTGCTGTTGAGTTTGATAGTTTCTTTATTCAGTTCTTGTCTAGAGAATCTGTCTAATGCCGAGAGTGGTGTCTTGAAGTCACCCATAATTATTGTGTTGTAGTCTATTTGGCTATTGAACTTGAGGAGAGTTTGTTTTATGAACATTGCAGCTCCATTGCTTGGTGCATACAAATTCATAATTGTTATGTCTTGTTGGTGGATGGTTTCTTTTAACAGAATATAGTGTCCTTCATTATCCCTTTTGATTAACTTAGGTTTGAAGTTGATTTTATTCCACATGAGTATGGCCACTCCTTCTTGCTTCTGAGGGCCATGTGAGTGGTATGATTTTTCCTAACCTTTTACCTTCACCCTGTGTATGTCTTTTCCTATCATATGAGTCTCCTTAAGGCAGCATATTGTTGGATTTATTTTTTTGATCCAGGTTACTAGCCCATTCTCTTGATTGGTGAATATAATCCATTAACATTTAAGGTTACAATTGAAATATGATTTGTTCTTCCAATCATGTTTATTTATTTATTATGTTTTAGTTTGGCTAGTTTTTACTTTTTTGGTTATTTTCCTCCCCCTTTACTGAGATACCTCCTGCTGTTAGTTTTCGGCACTATTTATCAATTCCTCTTCTTGTAGTATTTTGCTCAAAATGCTTTGCAGTGCTGGTTTTCTGGCTGCGAATTCTTTTAGCTTTTGTTTATTGTGAAAGACTTTAATTTCGTTTTCAAATCTGAACCTTAATTTTGCTGGATACAGTATTCTTGGTTGGAATCCATTATTTTTCAGCATTTGAAATACATTGTTCAAGGATCTTCTCGCTTTCAAAGTCTGTGATGAAAAATCAGTCATTAACCTAATTGGTTTTCCCCTGAATGTAATCTGCCTCCTTTCTCTTATAGTGTTTAATATTCTCTCCTTGTTCTGTATGTTGGCTATCTTCATAATTATATGTCTTGGAGTTTGTCTATTATGATTTTGAATGTTTGGGGTCCTGTAGGCTTCCAGGATTTGACAATCCGATCCATCTTTCATCTCTGGGATGTTTTCCTGAATTATTTTATTTAATATGTTCTCCATTCCTTTGGTTTGAATCTCTATGCCTTCTTCTATCCCAATGACTCTCATTTTTTATGACATCCAATATCTCTTGAATAGATTGCTAGTGGGATTTAAGCCTCTTTTCTGTGTTGATTATATTCTTTTCAAGTTGATAAACTTTGTCTTCATTATCTGATATTCTGACTTCTGCTTGATCTAGTCTATTTGTAATATTCTCGTTTGAGTTTTTAATTTGGTTAATACTTTCCTGCATTTCTAGTATTACTGTTTGATTTCTTTTAAGATCTCTATCTCCTGGTAAAGCTCGTTGTTTGCCATTTGAGTTTGTTTGTTTAATTCATTTTCAAAATATACTTTTATTGCTTGGACTTGCTGCCTCATGTCTTCTCTAATATTCCTTTCCATCTGAGTTAGGAATGCCTTAAGTTCCTTCCCTATCCCTGTTTCTGATGCTTCTAGGTCCTCCTGTAGAATTAAGTTGTCATGCATTGTTTGTACTCCTTTCTTTCCCTTGTTTTTTCATGATGCTCATGTTACTTTCCAGCTCTATTTGATTGCTGTGTTTCTGTTTTATTCTATAGATTTGTTTCGGTGTTGTGTATCTCTGTTGTCTCTCCTTTGTGTTGGTAGACTATGCCTGCTAAAGTGGATTCCACTTGTAGGGAATTCCGAAGGCCGAGCTCCAGTGACGTCACCCCTCTGCTTTGGCGGGCCCAGGCTCCTTGCCGAAATGCTCGAATACGGGGATGGAACTGGACTGTCTCCAGTTGGTTTCAGCTCTAGGTCACTGGCGGGTGGGCAATCACTAGCCACCCAGTGGCGCAGTCGGTCTCCTGCGCGCCGGTGGTCTCCAGACGCCCAGTCACGCGGACAGCAGGTGGACTGTCACCTGCGCTTCTGTGTTCTCCAGCTTCCCAGTCACAAGAGCCTGGCCTCTAGTCCCCTGGTTTCTCCTGCTAGTCCTGGTTTCTCCTGCTAGACTAGATTTCCCCTGAGTGATGCTTCTCTGCAGTTCAATCTGTATTCTGGGCCTGTCATTTGTTGGGTGTGGAGGGTGTCTATTGGAACCCAGACACTCTATTGTTTTGAGGATCAGTCAGACCGGATCTCCGGTTGCACATTTGGCTCGTTTTTCAGACCCAATTACCAGATCTCAGTGCTAAAAATCTTTCTTATAGGTTTTGGTGCACCCCCATTTTGCTGTAAGTTCTTAACAAGATAGTTTTTTGTGGTTCTATCTCGTTATTCACCTGTGCAGTGGCGCGTTACACTGGGTGTGATGCACTCTATTCATGGCCATCAGGCAATGATGAAATATTATGCTTTGTATGCAGCATTTACTGAAGTTAGTTTTCAGTATTAGGAAACAAATATGTATTTCAGGTGAATGAATAATCTGAATTTCTGAGAATAATCTTGTGAAAAGTTGATTATAAATCCACATACGTGAATATGAATGATTTTAGGGAGTGTACAATAAGACACATATATTTCATATTTTGAAAAATCTGGAGAGTGATATATATATATATATATATATATATATATATATATATATACACACAGAAACACACTCACAGACATTAAAAAGTAGCAATATATATGCCAATCGAAATTCAAAATGAAATATATATCCTTCACATATCCAAAAAAATACATTTTACTGAAAATGGATTTATGTATAATGTTGTTCAACTAGGAGGCTCACCCATAGGTTGAAATTTCAGTTCCAAAAGGGTTTAGGAGGAGTGATCTCTTCTCACAATTTGTATCTGCCAAGTCAGCCACCTCAGAAGAAAGTCTGTGTGATACCAGGTAGTATTCTATATGAGCATATAAAAATACATGTGCTGAATAGGTGACAGAGAAAGGGGAGAGGAATTCACATATTTGTTAACGTTAAAAACACATGGAGAAATATTTCAATAAACATTGACTATATTTATAACTCCAACCCCATATAATGCAAAAGGGAAGTCCAAGTATACACCATGCCTTCTCTGAACTGTTTGTATTTCCATTCTGTTAGCGTTAGTATTCTACATCGTATTAGGATTAGTAGTCAGAGTCTAGTAGGTTATGGATTAGTGTCAGAGATTCAGTATTTCGAATAGAAAATAGGAAAATAAACCCATTGTGTTTGCAAATATGTGTGATACAAAAATCTTCCCACTCTCATTCAGAACAATGCCTTGACATTACCTTCTCCCCTAATAAGACACAATTAGAGGAGAAGAGTTAGAAAATCTGTGAATACATATCTGGAATGGAATATTCTCGGTGTTCACAAGCTTGGAGGTGGTAGAGGAGTTTCCAAAAGTAAGGGACAGGGTAAACACTCCACAAACATGGAGCTCTGCAGGCCTAAAGACATATTGAGAAACTGCCTCTGAGTTTGGGCACTTAAAATGTATGTTGTGGTCCGAAGCTTTAGCTTCCTCTATAGTGAGAGCATCAAAACTGGTCTGCATCTATGTGACCTGGGGGACATGGTATCTTATTTTCCAAAGAACATGAGGCAGCAGTGCTGAATTCTAACTTTGTAGGTAAACTGTGGCAACTGGAGTCTAAGGGTCAATCTGTGTGGACTGTGAAGCTAATTGATCATGCTCTACTTTTCTTAGTAGAGCACTGGGAGTTTGTTATTTGCTTCACAATACAAGGAGTTCAACTTCGTCAGAGTGCTGGAGGGAGTTCTGTCACATGTGGTGCCTCAGGGTCTGCAGGAGAATGCACCAGTCAGGCTTCTATTTCACATAGTTTGACCCCTTGACCATAGCATCCTGATTCTGAACATTGCCCTGAAACCTCTCCATATAACAAGATGCCTTTACATATAAGGGTCTGCTTGCTGCACCATGTCAGTTACAAGCCATTTGGAAGCCAATGGCAGATCTACATGGCCCCAACACAGATGTTTTATCACACACCTGCCCACCACTGTTCTAGGCCCACTACTCAGCAGGCTCCAACTTACTGGCATCTCTGTTCTACACCATTTTTAAGAAACGCAGTCAATCAAGGCACTGTCTGGTATACTCATGATCAGCAACTGGACATCAAAAAGTTCTCCAGTGCCACCTGGTCATGAAAATTTCAAAAATTCCATGGTATTTCTCTAGCCATTTTTCAAGGATGAAGTTGGAGGCACTATGATTTTCAATTCACTCAGGAACCTTTAAATGTTGAGGAAGCTCATTTCAATGAAAGCTCTTGAGAACACTCACAGGCAAGGCTTCCCAAAGGGTCGCCAAAAGGTCACATGAAGCCAGGCCCATTGAGGTCTGCAATGTGAGATCATGTGTGTTTTGCCTCTCAACTATGGCTGCCAAGTCTTTCAGAATAAAATCATGTGATATTCTGGCTGAGATTCCTCGTGCCTTGTGGAAAGCCTTTCTGGGCACAGATCTCAGTTTCAAAGGGCAACTGTCATTCATGGCCTCCTAAAATCCCAACACAACTCATGGCAATAATTCTCTGAGGTCAGTTCCAGAACTCAGTCTCTAAAGGGAATCACACCAGAGTTCAAGACCAGGTGGAGCCAGTCATCTTTTTCAACCGCCACACAAACTTCCAAAATTAAAACCCAAACACTCCCACAAGGCCCTCATCTTCTTCCATATAGATACTCATTATAAACTCTGGCTGGAGGTTTCCATGAGGGATGCAGAACAAGATAGTGTCCAAAGTTAGCTCCCTTGCCCCTCATTTGCCTAAAGTCGGGGTGGCCTGAACACCTTCCTGTGAACCTGGAGTGATCAAATAGTGTGCCGTTAATACTGCTCTGCTTCTCCAATTTGAGGACGACTGACTGTGGGGTTTAGATTCTTTATGTGAATTGGAAGCATGAGAAAATGCAAGCACCTTTGGGCTTGCCTCTCCTTGGCTTTAAAGAATGGATTTGACCCAAAGAATCCCTCTTCTCACTTGATGGAGGTCAGGAACCTTACAGAGGAAGGCAAGAGACTTCATCTGCAATGACTGCTCTGTTGATCATTTTGGTTTTGGATGTACACATGGGATCCATCAGGTGCTGAGAATCTAACCACAGCCTCACACAGGGCCAAGAGGCTGTTTCAGACAAATCCATTTCCAAAGCAATTAAGCAAAGAGCTACAGGTGATGTCCATTCATTTCCATTTGAAAACTTTTTTCTTCAGGCTTCACAAAGAATTGGCCTGTGGTAAATACCTTCCTGATATTCAGGGCAACAGAATAATAGGTAAGCAAAAAGCCCAAATCAGGGTTTCTCCACTGAGACTTTCCTGGTCACACTAGCTACCCACTACATGGCCATATAACAGAGCTTTTAGGTGGTAAATATCTTGGACACAAAACCATGAAGCTATTCTGCAGAGTGTCCAGAATTCAGAAAGAAAACAGAAACTTATGAAGATATCAGGTGTTGCCCTTTGATAACAAAAGCCACAGTCCATTTATAAATTGGGCAAGATGAATGCTGGGAAGCTTTCTACTAGACAGGACACATCCTTTGATGCATTCTTATTTCTAATGTCTACAACCACGGACACAGTGGGATACACAGACATAGAAGCACTCGCATTGCAAAACGACTAACTAGAAACAGTCCACGCCAATCCAAACAAACAGTCTTTCCTACCTATTCTCAGAACATGAGACAAGACCATGAACATACACCCACACCCACAAAGGCACCACCTTTGCTCCAAGTAGTTCTGTGATTACCCAGAGTGTCCTCTGAATGGTGGGCCATACTATATTGCCCCAAAATGGCCTGTCGTGTCTCAAATCTGGTCTCCTTGGCCAATTCTGTGAAGTTGTCATTAGCCATGGGTGAGCCACTACCTGCTTTCTCAGGAAAGGCCCCTCTTCAGAGCTTTTCTGGCATTTGAACATCCTCACATCTGTAGGCACTAAGAAAGACTGACTCTGTCCTTGGTAAATTGAAGCAAGTGAGACCACTGGGCCTGGGACTGCGACTGGCTCTGGGTGCCATTCTTCCTGGATCCCAAGTTCAGAGAGTTCCATCACAAAAGAAGTGAGGTGAGGTCACTTCCTTCAGAAACTGAATGAGGTCACTGCTTTGGCAACAACTTTGTCCAAATAGTTACTTCTAAGGGCCCATGAGATGGAGGCTGTTCCTACTTTCTGTAACACTTTCAAAAGTTAGAATGGTATATCAACCATAGGCACCTGGGAACACCTCTTCACACAGGCCTGGTTTGGTCTATCTTCTCTACATTAAGTTGATAGAGGCTGATACAGACACATCCCTTCATCCTCACCAGGTTGTTTGCCATGGAAGATGACTTTTGCTCTCTCGGGAACTTCACAGCTGCCTACATCTTCTCCAGGGATTATTTCTACATGGACCTTTGATGTTCTCAGCAGGTGGAAGATTCCCTACATTCAGGTATTTAAAGAGAAACTCTGTCCCTCCTCTTCTGTAAAGTTAGATTGAGGTAACAGTGTATATTTAGGGTTAATAACATGTTCGATTTGGGTTAGGAATCTCTCTGCCGGATGAATAATGGTATTGGGAACCTGTGATATTTACAAGAATATATAGGTGAAATATAAGTATGAAAACAGAAATGTAGGTAAGATATGAAGCCAGAAGGGCATTGGGCCCTTGAGTGGGATACTTAGGTTTGAATTATGTTCTGCACATGTGTCTCAGATGAATTGATATAAAATGGCATAGGACCTTTTACCTTGAATGATTGATTGTTGAAGAGAACATCGAGTTAAAAAGTGATAGTCAGTAGGATTAGTAAGATAGTCAGTAGGTTTATAAAGAAGAGTGAGTATAGGATTTGGACCAAAAGTTCTTTAGCAATAGAGTTTCGGGTAGAGAGTGAATGTAAATGTCAGCATATGTGAAGTATGAGTCACAATGATGAACTAGGGAAAATATGTAGGAAAGCAGATATCAATAGAGATATTAGGAAATCAGGCAAAGTGTAAAGTGAGTGATAGAATTAGACATTTCCAACAGGCTTGAGGTTGAATATATAATCTTAGGAAGAAACAAATATGTAGTCATCAATAGGATTGACATTTGAGAGCATTAGGTAACCAGGACATGGTTGTTTTTGGTAATCCATGCTCACTTTCCATTTAGGCTTTGATACAATCATGAGTTTGACCTTTGCTTTTTGTGTCCAGAATATTACTGTGATAAAATGTATATATAGATAAGGTGACATCAGTATTTCTTCCACCATTTCTGGGAGCAATATTTTGAAGAGGTACAAATTAGTAATGGGGGGACAAATAGGTGTACACTGTGTTTATGAATATAGAGATAATGCATTAATAGACCATACAGTGAATAAATAACATAACTGGTTCCAACTTTAAATAATGGATTGAATTGAAATGTGAAAATATACAGGAAATTTTATATTGATATGCATACATTCATTCCAACCAGTTTTACATCTAATGGTAATATTAATGTTATAGTTTATCATGAAGAGTGTGTGAGTTTAGCTTCAAAATTGATTATGGAAATCGAAAATAATGTGTTTGGAAAGAAGTCTCATGAAAAGACCAGTCAAGTAACATGGAAGAATTCATGTGTTCTGAAGCAGGAAGTGAAACAAATTCTTATTAATTTGCTAACTTGTGGATGAAATATATGTCCTATGATGTGCAAAAACTGAAGAAATACTAATGTACCAGTGTTGAATTAAAATAAAGGTCAAAATAGACATTAAGTCCCATAGGAATCTACTTGCATTGATGTTAAACTGGGTCTGTTACTGTAAAAATATTAGGATTTGTAAGCACCATTGATTGAAGTTAGTTCTCATACTGGGAAACAAATATGTATTTCAGGTAGATGAATATTTCTGAGAATAATCTTGTGAAAAGTTGATTATAAATCCACATACATGAACATGAATGAATTGATGGAGTGTATATAAGAGACATATATTTCATATTTTATAAAATCTGGAGAGTGTGTGTATATATATATATATATATATATATATATATATATATATATATATACAGAAAAACACAAAAATACATTAAAAAGTATCAATATATATGCCAAACGTAATTTATCAGTAATATATATCATCCACAGATGAAAATATATTTATTTTACTGAACATGGATTTATGTATAAATTGTTCTACTGGGAAGCTCACCCATAGTTTTAATTTTCAGTTCCACCAGCGTTTACGAGATCTCTTCTCACAACTTGTTTCTGCCCAGTCAGCCAACTCAAAAAAATGTACGTGTGAGACCACGTAGGATTCTATATTTGCATATAAAAATACATGTGCTGAGTAGGCTACATAGAAAGGAAGACAGGAATTTACATATGTGTTAACATTAAAAACACATGGAGGACTATTTCAATTAAAAATTGAGTAGATTTAGAATACCTACCCTCTATCATGCAAAAAGGAAGTCCAACAATACACCATGCCTGCTGTAAACTGCTTGTATTTTCATTCTGTTTGGGTATTTTTCTCCATCATATTAGGATTAGTAGTCAGAGTCTAGTAGGGTATGAGATAGTGTCAAGAATTCAGTATTTCAAATGGAAAATTGTAAAATGAATCAATGTGTATGCAAATGTGTGCTACACAAAAATTTTCCCACTCTCATTCAGAACAATGCCTTGACATTACCTTCACCCCAAGTAAGACACATTTAGAGGAGAAGAGTTAGACAATCTTTGAATGCATATCTGAAATGAAAAATGTTCAGGAGTTCACAACCTTGGAGTTGGTAGAGGAGTTTCCAAAAGTAAGGGAAAGTGTAAAATCTCCACAAACATGGAGATTTACCAGCCTAAAGACTTTTGGAGAAACTGCCTCTAGGTTGGGCACTTGAAATATATGTTGTTGTCAGGAGCTTTAGCTTCCTTTCTAGTGAGACAATCAAAGCTTGGTCTGCACATCTGTGACCTGGAGGACATGGTTTATAATTCTCCAATGAACATGAAGCAGCAGTGTTGATTTCTCTCTTTGTAGGTAAACTATGGCCACTGGGTCTAAGTGTCTCCCCATGTAGACTGCTAAGCCATTAGGTCATCCTCCACTTTTCAAAACGTTTCTTGATACTGCACTCGGAGTTTGGTATTTGCTTCATGAAATACAAGGAGTTCAACTGGGACAAAGGGCTGGAGGAAGTTCTTTCACGTGTGGTGGGTCAGGGTCTGCAGGAGAATGCACCAACAGGGCTTGTATACCACATAGGTTGCTCCCTTGACCATAGAAACCTGATTTTGAACATTGCCCTGAAACCTCTCTATATAACCAGATGTCTTTACATACAGGATCTGCTGGCTGCACCATGTCAGTCTCAAGCCATTTGGAAGCCAATGGCAGATCCACATGACCCCACCAAAGATGTTTTATCACACACTTGCTCACCCCCGCTCTGGGCCCATTACTCAACAGGCTTCAAATGACTGGCATCTCTTTTCTACACCATTTTCATGAAAACCAGTCAATCAACACACTGTCTGGTACACTCATGATCAGCAACTGGACATCCAAATGTTCTCCAGTGCCACCTGGTCAAGGAAATTTCAAAAATTTCATGGTATTTATCTAGCCAATTTTCAAGGATGAAGTTGGAGACACTGTGGGTTTCAATTCATTCAGAAATTATTTAATGGTGAGGAAGCTCATTTCAATGAAAGCTCTGGAGAACTGTCACAGTCAAGGCTTCCCAAAGAGTGGCCAAAAGGTCACATGAAGCAAGGCCCATTGAGGTCTACAATTGAGGTCCATGTGTGTTTTGACTATCAAATATGTCTGACAAGTTTTTCAGAATAAAATTGTGTGATATCCTCCTGAGATTCCCAGTGCTCTGTGGAAAGCGACACTGGGCCTAGATCTCAGTTTCCAAGGGTGACTCTCATGCGTGGCCTCCTAAATCCCAACACAATTCATGGCAATATTTCTCTGAGGTAAGTTCCAGAACTCAGTCTCTAAGGGGAATGACACCATAGTTCAAGCCCATTTGGATCCAGTCATCTCTTCCAACCGCCACACGAATGACCACAATTAAAACCAAAACACTCCCACATGGCCCTCATCTTGTTAAATATAGACACTCATCATAAACTCTGGCTGGAGGTTTCCATGCGGGACGCATCCCAAGACAGTGTCCAAAATATTCTCCCTTGCCCCTCATTTGCCTAAAGTCAGGGTGGCCTGGACACCCTTCCTGTGAACCAGAAGTGATCAAATAGGCCTGCCGTTAATACTGCTCTGCTTCTCCAATTTGAGCACTATTGACTCTCAGGTATAGATTTTTTTATGTGATTTGGAGTCACGAGAAAACACAAGCACCTCTGCAGGACTTTGAAAAACTCATTTGACCAAAAGGATCCCTGTCTCACTTGATAGAGGTCAGGTACCTAACAGAGGAAGGCAAGAGACTCATCCACAATTACTGAATTTTTGCCATTATGGTTTTGATTGCACACATGGTATCTATCTTTAGATCCATCATGTGCTGAAAATTTAAGCCACAACCTCATACAGGGCTAGGAGGCTGATTCAAACACATCCCTTTCCAAAGCAAAGAACCACAAGTTATTCCCATTTATTTCCATTTTAAAACTGTTTTATTCAGGCTTCACAAAGGGGTGGCCTGAGGCAAAGACCTTCCTGACATTCAGGGCAACAGAACAATAGGTAAGCAAATGAACCAAAATATGGGTTCTTCACTGAGCGTTTACTGGTCACAATGATGTCTGAGTTTTCTAAGATGTTCCCATTTCCTATAGCTATCAAGTACATGGCCATGTCACAGAGCTTGGGGGTGGTATGTATCTTGGACACAAAACTATGAGGCTATTCTGGAGAGTGGCCAGAATTCAGGAAGAAAACAGGAACTTAGGAAGTTAGTAGGTGTTGCCCATCCATAAGGAAAGCCACAGTCCATTCATCAACTAGGCCTGATGAATGCTGGAAAGTTTTCCACTAGACAGGACACATACATTGATACATTCTCTTTTCGAATGTCTACAACCATGGACAGAGTGGGATACACAGACATAGAAGCACTCGCCTAGTCAAACGACTTTCTAGAAACAGTCCACTCCAATCAAAACAACAGCCTTTCCTACCTATTCTCAGAACATGAGACAAAACCACAAACTCACACCCACACCCACAAAGGCACCTCCTTAACTCAAGTAGGTCTGTGACTATCCGGAGTGTCCTCTGAATAGTGGGCCATACTATGTTCCCCTAAAATGGCCTGTACTGTCTCAGATCTGGTCTCCTTGGCCAACTCTGTGAAGTTGTCAACAGCCAGCGGTGAACCACTACCTGCTTTCTCAGTAAAGGCCCCTCTTCAGAGCTCTTCAGGCATTTGGCAATCCTCATATCAGTAGGTACCAAGGAAGACTGACTCTGTCCTTGGCAAATCCAAACAAGTGAGACCACTGGGATTGGGACTTGGACTGGCACTCGGTGCCTGGCTTCCTGGATCCCAAATTCAGAGATTTCCATCACCAGGAAAGTGAGGTGAGGTCACTTCCTTCAGGAACTGAATGAGGTCACTGCCTTGGCAACCACTTTGTCCTACCAGATTCATCCAAGGTTCCCATGAGATGGAGGCTGCCACTACTTCCTGTGACATTTTCACAAGTTAGAATGGTATATCAACCATAGGCACCTGGGAACAGCTCTCCACACAGGCATGGTTTGATCAATCTTCTCTACATTAAGAAAGGAGAGGCTGATTCAGACACATCCCTTAATACTGACCAGGTTGTTTGTCATGGAAGATGACTTTTGCTCTATTAGGTCCTTCATAGCTGCCTGCAACTTCTCCAGGGTATCATTTCTGCTTGTACCTTTGATGTTCTCAGCAGGTGGAAGAGCCCCTACATTACTGTATTGTAAGACAAACTCTCTCCCGGCTCTTCTGTACAGTTAGTTTGAGGGTACAGTGTATGGTTAGAGTAATAACAGGTTTGATTTAGGTTAGAAATCATACTGAGGAATGAACAATGGTATTGGGAACTCGCGATATTTACGAGAATATATAGGTGAAATATAAGTATGAAAACAGAAATCTAGATAAGGTTTGAATCCAAGAAGGGCATTGGGCTGTTGATTGGGATACTTAGCTTTGAATTATATTCTGCACAGATGTCTCAGATAAATTGATATACAATGGCATAGGACCTTGTACCTTGGATGATTGATTGTCAAAGAGAATTTCCAGTCAAAAAGGGATAGTCGGTAGGATTAGGAAGATAGTTGGTAGGTATAGAAAAAAGAGTGAGTATAGGATTTCGAACAAAAGTTCTGTAGCAATAGGGTTTCGGATAGAGAGTGAATGTAAATTTCAGCACATGTAAAGAGTCAGTCACAATGATGAACTCAGGAAAATATGTATGAAAGCAGATATCAATGGAGACATTAGGAAATCAGGAAAAGCATAAAGTGAGGGTTAGTATTAGTCATTTTCAACAGGGTTGAGGTTGAATATATAATCTTAGAAAGCAACAAATATGTAGTCACCAATAGGATTGATTTGCGAGCATTAAGCAACCTGGAAATGGATGTTTTTAGAAATCCATGCTCACTTTCCATTTAGGATTTGGTGAAAGGTTAATAAGATAGGTACTTGTCACTTCCTGTTTTTCTGTATGCTTAACAAAACACTGTTGAAACCTTGAGGACTGTTTGCTAATTTTTTCCCCAGAATGTGCTGTCCCTGACTGCCAAACAGAGAATGTACACCCTCACCTGTTTGCACGCAAACCGCCCACTCGCCCTGACCCATCAATAAGCTTCCCTCCCTGCCCTCTTCAAGGAAAGTATATAAGCTCTGCTTAAGCTGTTCTCATTGCTCTCTGCTCTATTCAAGTGAGCACTGAGCCCCAGATTGCTAGACTCCCAATAAACCCAGGGTAACTTTTGATGTGGAGGGGACCCCAGTAAACTTTGAAGTGGATACAGGGGCAGTATACTTAGTCCTTAAGGCCCCACTGGGCCCTCTATCAAATAAAAGCTCTCTAGTTCAAAGTGCTAACACCAGTAAATATGGGAATTAGACAACTAAGAAAACCATGGACATGAGGAAAGGAAAAATCCATCACTCCTTCCTAATAATCCCAGAATGCCTGGCCCCATTGATGGGCAGAGATCTGCTCACCAAGCTCCGGGCCAAAATGACTTTTAACCATGAAGGCCCCAAAATGATATTTCTAAATCCTTTAGTATAAACTCCTATATTCACGGCTTTAAATATGTCAGTAGAAGATGAACAGCAACTCTTCACACCCCCCAAGACTGATCAAACAGGCAAGCTACCCCAGAAACGGATAACAGATTACCCAGATGCCTGGAAAAAAACTGCTGGGTTAGGACTAGCCATGAAACAACCTCCAAAAACAGTGGAGTTCAAAACCTCAGCCTCCCCAATCAATGTCAAAAAATATCCTCTGAGCAAAAAAGCTAAAGATGGGATAAGGCCCCATATTCAGAAATATCTGGCCTTAGGGTCCTAAGGCCTTGTCAATCATCCTAAAACACTCCCCCGCTACCAGAATAAAAAGCCAGGAGCCGGGGACTATCCCCCATTAAAGACATAAGAGAGACCTACAACAGAGTGTAGGACATTCACCCCAGTGTACCTAATCCGTACAATCTGCTTATCACTCTGAACCCTGAGAGGAAATGGTATACTGTTCTGGACTTAAAAGATGCTTTCTTTTGCTTGCCTCTGCATAAATATAGTCAGTTGCTGTTTGCTTGCTAGTGGGTAGACCCAGAAACTGGAACGTGTGGTCAACTAACTTGGACTAGACTCCCCAAAATGGTTGAAAAACTCCCCCACTCTCTTTGATGAAGCCCTCCAAAGAGATCTCAACAGCTTCAGAACTACGCACCCCGAAGTCACCTAGCTTCAATACGTGGATGACCTGCTACTGGCACCCAACACCAAGGATATCTGTGATTCTGGGACCCAAGCAGTATTATGTGAGCTTCCTCAACTCGGGTATAGAGCTTCTTCCTAAAAGGCCCAAATTTGCCAGCAAGAAGTAATCTTCCTGGGCTATTCCTTTAGGGGCAGTAAACGATGGCTCACTGAGCCCAGAAATCAAACGGTTGTGCAGAAACCACCCCCATCTAACAGCAGACAACACAGAGAGTTTCTTGGGACTGCTGGGTTTTGCAGGTTAAGGATTCCTGTGTTTGGGTCCTTAACTTCTCATTTACACCCGCTGTTAAAGGAGATGCCCAATTCTAATGGACCCCTGAGATCCAGCAAGCTTTTGATAATATCTAAGGACACTGACACTGTACTCCTCAACTTCACTGAGCAAAGCCTGAAATTTCAGAAAGCCCTACACTACGTTAAAAATGTACATCAGTTCACTCACCTTGGTTCAAAGAAATTGCAGGCATTCCTGAAGGATCAAGAACAGAGTTTTCCACTAACCGACTCACAGTGAAAGGAAATAACTGAACAGGTAAAAAAAAGCCTGTCGGGTCTGTCAATAGGTTAATGCTTACCCTTCCAACTTTCCTGCAGGAAAGCACCTACGAGGAACCAGACCAGGACAATTCTGGGAAGTGGACTTTACTGAAATTAAGCAAGCATGGTATGGACTTAAATATCTCCTACTCTTTGTAGATATATTTCAGGATGGATTGAAGCCCCCCCCCCCCAAAAAAAAAAAGGCGCAAATGGTGGTCAAGAAGATCCTGAAAGATATTTTTCCAAGGTACGGCCTGCCTAAGGTAATAGGGTCTGATAATTGACCAGCGTTCATGGCCCAGGTAACTCAGGGGTTAGCCAGGACCCTGGGGATTAATTGGAAGTTACATTGTGCTTATAGACCCCAGAGTTCAGGACAGGTAAAAAAATTAAATAGAACCATTAAAGAGACCTAAACGGAATTAAGCTTAAAGAGTAGCATAAAAGATTGGACTATGCTCCTGCCTTATGCACTATTTCATGCAAGAAATACTCCCTCTGTTTCTTTGTGTAACCTCACCCCCTATGAAATTCTCTATGGGGCCCCATCTCCAGTAAGGGACCTAACCCTAACTCAAAGATCTAACGATCCCTTCCACACCACCTTGCTTGACAGACTTAAAGTTCCGGAAGGAACTCAGCAATACCTGTGGAAACAGCTGGCCACTGCCTACCAACCTGCTGAAGAGGGTACTCCACATCTATATCAAGTAAGAGACTTTGTCTACATAAGACAACATCAGGTGTCATCCCTGGAACCCGGCTGGACAGGACCATACCAGGTGCTACTTATAACACCTACAGTGCTAAAGTTAGACGGAATCACTTCCTGGTTCCTAATTCTCATCTCAAGCCTGTGCCCTGTCCAGAATCTGGCTGAAAAATGAAAAAGACTGGTAACATTTTCAAATCGTAGATTCGCCATGTGAATAAGACTATAGACTCTCCAATTGGTCACCAGTAGTCCTAACCCTCATCAACCCGTTCAGCAGCGATGGCTGATCACAAATCCTACTAGACAAGAAGTATGGTCTATCGCACATACAGCCCACTTAGGGACCTGGTGGCCATCTCTCCACCAAGAAATTTGTCAGCTGGCTATACGTCTTTCCTATTGGGAAATCCCTGATGAAGAGGATCCCCAAAAATTCCATTAAATACTTTCCATACAATAGATAATGGAAACAAACATTATGGATGTAGGGACACGCGAGCCAGATGCAGGTTGGCTAGCCTAGATTACTATGTTTGCCTGGCGGACTACCAAAGCCAAAAACAGCCACGACTGTGTGGGGGAAAAGCCAACTTCTTCTGTAAATAATGGGGATATGAGGATACAGGGGCTACCTGGTGGAAGCAAAACTCCTTATCAAATTCAGTACACAGCATTGGCCATATTACCAGTTAGATAACAAAAACCGATGGCCACCAGAAGGGTCTCTAGATCCTCAAATTTTGCATGACCTTTTCAACTTCGACAAGTGCTCAAAAGTGTGGAAGGAAATTCCCCTACGTGTAGGCCTTTTCCCTCCTATGCTCAAATCCTGAACTATGCTTCTCCAATAGATACTCACCCGCAGCCTTCTGCCCCAGACTCTCTGCTGTCACTCCCACATCAGCAACCTGATTTCTCAGCTCCAGTTACTAGATCAAAAACCCAAATTTCCGTTGGTTCTCAGACCATTGCCCCTTGCTGAGCTTGCAGGTACTGAGGTACCCTTCCACCCACTCACTCCTCTCTCCTCCTGTCAGTGCCCACACCGGGTCCCACCAGGTCCTCTTACCAGCTAACCCAAAGCTCAAACCAGCTAAGGAGTGCCCTCAGACGCCTATCAAAGATGTAATTAAAATGGCCTTTAAAGTTGCTTTGTCATCACTGAAAACAGGTTACTAAGAATTTAAAGTCCCTCACAGGCTTTTTGGGATACTCACTCCCGTCTTCCCCTCTGCTCTACCTGTTCTACTGCTCAAGTTTTTTTGCCAGGAAAATCCCAAACCCCTTTCCCATAATTGTTTTATATCTCTTTTTCCTCATCCTCAGATCCACGGAGCTGCTCTCATCCCCTGCCTTCCCTGTCTTCCCCTCTGTATCAGGCCCACAGAAAAGTCTTAAATGACCTTCTCCAGAAGTCTTCACCATGGCTGACTTTAAGCCTTTCAGCAACACAGTTCCTATAAAAGAGTTCAATGTAGATAAACTTCCTCTATTCGTGTTGCTCTGTTCTACTTGGCCACTGGCTGGAAAAATCAGCACTCCTAAGCTAGACACCCCCTTAGTAGTTTTTAACAAAATATATGAAGAAGGCCTCTGCCCTAGAGCTGGGGCTTCATAGAGATGGCTACATTTCTAAGATATAGAAGTTACCAACTGGGCTCCATGGTAACAGCTGGCAGGGAGGAAAAGAAAAAAATGAAGAAAAAAGCTCTCCCCCTCCCAGGTGTCCTTAAGAAGTTAACTTTCCCAGAACAGAGGAAAAAAAAAAACAGAAACAAAAACTGCTTTTTGTGAACTTCTGCAGACTGTGAACTTCTGAGCCCCTTCCCTTACATGCTGGGTACAAAATTCTGAAACAACCTAAACTTTGGGTTCAGGGATTAATTGATTACAACAGAAGCAATGCCCTCTAAATCCGGATGCAACCAAATAAGACTGTTTCCCTGTCTTCTGTGCTATCTTAGGTACCTTGCCTTGTCCATCTCTACAGCAGTACAATTCTATACACTTAAACATTGTTTATGTTTTCATAAAATGGTCAACAGATGTGATTAATTATGTAATGGTGCAGATGTTTTCCAGAGTGCTCTATCATGACGCAGGTACATTTAAATATCAAATAGGGGGGCAAACAACCCGGTTCTGCCAGGAACCTGTATCCCTCACTTTAGTCATCCTATTATGAATAGGAGTTGCTGCAGGGGTGGGCACAGGAACCACTGCCCTGGTCCATGGGACACAACAAATGACCCAATTAGAAGCAGTAATAGACCAAAACTTAAAGATATTAAAAACCTCCTTCACAGCTTTACACGAATCTTTAACCTCTCTCTCTGAAGTTATTTTACAGAACATGAGAGAAGGGGCCTTCATGAGAGAAGGGGCCTTCGTCCTGCATTGAGGGAAGAATGTTGTTTTTATGCCGACCATACTGGAGTTGTAAAAGAATCTATGATTAAATTAAGAAGATGCCTTGAAGAGCATCAACAAGAGAGAGAGGCCCAAAAAAGGTGGTTTGAGTCTTGGTTCACAAAGCCCCCTCATTAACTACATTTTCATCAGCCCTGGCCGGTCCATTAATAATCCTCATATTATTGGTAATTGTAGGACCCTGTTTGATCAACCGTGTAGTTTCCTTTCTCCATGCTCAAATTGGACAAGTTAAACTTATGGTAATCAGAAAACAATATACCACACTAGTAAACATAAAATGTGACACCCCCAATGATCATTTTTATGATTAAAAGTAACCAAAAGAAGAAGTGGGGAATGAAAGGTTAATAAAATAGGTACTTGTCACTTCCAGTTTTTCGGTATGCTTAACAAAACACTGTTGATGTCTTGAGAACTGTTTGCTAATCTAGTTCCCTGAAAGTGCTGTACCCAACTGCAAAACTGCAGAATGTACTTCCTCACCCATTTGGACGCAAACCGCCCACTCGCCCTGACCCATCAATAAACTTTCCTATCTGCCCTCTCCAAGGAAAGTATATAAGCTCTGCTTAAGCTGTTCTCAGGACTCTGTGCTCTATTCAAGGGAGCTCTGACCCCAGCATGCTGGACCCCCATAAATCCTTGGCTGTTGCATGAGACAGTCTCTGGTAGTCTCTTCCTCCGACACTCGCCTGACCTTTACATTGGTAAAATAATAAGTGTCATCTTTGCTTTTTGTGTCCAGAATATTACTGTGATAAAATGTATATGTAGATAAGGTGACGTGAGTATTTCTTCCACCATTTCTGGGAGCAATATTTTGAAGATGTATAAATTAGTATTGGGGGTACAAATAGGTATATCCTGTGACTCTGAATATAGAGATAATGCATGAATAGACCATAATGTGAATAAATAATACAATGGGTTCCAAATTTAAATAATGGATTCCATTGATATCTGAAAATATACAGGAAATCTTATATTGATATACATACATTCATTTCAACCACTAATACATCTAATGGTAATATTAGGATTATGGTTTATCATGAAGAGTGTGTGAGTTTTGCTTCAAAAGTGATCATGGAAATTAAAAATAATGTGTTTGGAAAGAAGTCTCATGAAAAGCCCAGTCAAGAAACCTAGAGGAATTTATGTGTTCTGAAGCAGGAAGTGATGAAAGTGAAACAACTGCCTATAAGTTTGCTAACTTGTGGATGGAATATATATATATCCTATCATGTGCATAAATTGAAGAAATAGTATTGTACCAGTGCTGAATAAAAATGACCTTCAAAATACACATCATGTCCCACTGGAATCTACTTGCATTGATGTTAAACTGGGTCAGTTACTGTAAAAATAATAGTATTTGTATGCAAAATAAACTGAAGTTAGTTTTAAGTACTGGAAACAAATATGTATTTCAGGTGGATGAATATTTCTGTGAAAAATCTTGTGAAAAGTTGATTATAAATCCATATACATGAACATGAATGAATTTAGAGAGTGTATATAAGACACATATATTTCTGGAGAGTATATATATATATATATATATATATATATATACACACACACACACACACACACATACACACACACACAAAATACACACACACACACACAGACATTAAATTAGCAATATATATGCCAATCGAAATTTATCATGATATATATATCATCCACAGATGCAAAAATATTTCTTTAATTGAACGTGGATTTATGTATAATGTTGTTCAACTAGGAAGCTCACCTATAGGTTGAATTTTCAGTTCCAACAGCGTTTAAGAGGAGTGACCACTTCTCACAAATTGTATTTGCCAAATCAGCCACCTCACAAAAATGTACATGTGATACCAGGTATGATTCTATATGTGCATTTAAAAGTACATGTGCTAAATAGGATACAGAGAAAGGGAGACAGGAATTCACATATTTGTTAACCTTAAAAACACATGGAGAACTATTTAAATTAAATATTGACTAGATTTATAACACCTACCATTAATCATGCAAAATACAAGTATAACTATACACTATGATTTCTCCTAACTGCTTGTATTCCTATTCTGTTTGTGTTATTTTTCTCCATCATATTAGGAGTAGTAGTCAGAGTCTAGTAGGGTATGGGTTCATGTCAGAGATTCAGTATTTTGAATGGAAAATTGTAAAATGAATGCAATGTGTATGTAAATATGTGCTACAAAAAAATGTTCACACTCTCATCCAGAACATTGCCTTGACATTGCCTTTGTTCCGAGTAAGACACAATTAGAGGAGAAAAGTTAGAAAATCTGTGAATATATATCAGGAATGAAAAATGCTCAGGAGTTCACAACCTCCGAGGTGGTAAAGGAGTTTTCAAAAGTAAGGGACAGGGTAAACATTTCTCAAACATGGAGCTCTGCTGGTGTAAAGACTTCTTGAGAAACTTCCTCTGAGGTTGGGCACTTAAAAATATATGTTGTTGTTAGGAGCTTTAGATTCCTTTGTTGGGAGACCATCAAATCTGGGTGTGCAACAATGTGACCTGGAGGATATTGTTTCTAATTTTCCAATGAACATGAGGCAGCCATGCTGAATACTCTCTTTGTAGTTTAACTATGGTCACTGGGTTGTAAGTGTCTCCACGTGTGGACTGTGAAGCCATTTGGTCATTCTCCAATTTTCGTGGTGTTTCTCACAGGTGCACTGGGAGTTTGGTATTTGCTTCATGAAATACAAGGAGCTAAACTGGGACACAGTGCTGGAGAGAGTTCTGTCCCGTGTGGAGGGTCACGGTCTGCATGAGAATGCACCAACCAGGATTCAATTCCACATAAGTTTCCCCCATTTCCATAGCAACCTGATTCTGAACATTGCCCTGAAACCTCTCTATATAAAAAACACCTTTGCATAGAAGGGTCTGCTGGCTGTACCATGTCAGTCACAAGCCTTTGGGAAGCCAATGGCAGATCCACATGTCACCACCACACATGTTTTATCACACACCTTCACACCACTGCTCTAGGCCCACTAATGAGCAGGATCCAACTTACTGGCATCACTGTTCTACACAAATTTCATGAAACCCAGTAAATCAAGGCACTGTCTGGTACACTCATCATCAGCAACAGGACATCCAAAAGTTCTCCAGTGCCACCTGGTCATGGGAATTTCAAAAATTTCATGGTATTTATCAAGCCATTTGTCAAGGATGAAGTTGGAGGCTCTGGGGGTTTCAATTCATTCAGGAACCATTAAATGTTGAGGAAGCTCATTTCAATGAAAGCTCTAGAGAACACTCACAGGCAAGGCTTCCCAAAGAGTAGCCAAAAGGTCACATGAAGCCAGGCCCATTGAGGTCTACAATGTGAGGTCCATGCGTGTTTTGACTCAACTGTGGCTGCAAAGTCTTTCAGAATAAAATCATGTGATATCCTGGCTGAGATTCCCAGTGCTCTGTGGAAAGCCACTCTGGGCCTAGATCTCAGGTTCCAAGGGCAACTCTCATGCATGGCCTAGTAAAATTCAAACACAATTGATGACAATGCTTCTCTGAGGTCAGTTCCAGAACTCAGACTCTAAGGGGAATCACACCAGAGTTAAAGCCCAGGTAAACCCAGGCATCTCTTCCAACTGCCACACAACTTACCACAATTCAAAACCAAATTCTCCCACATGGCCCTTATCTTCTTCCATGTAGACCCTCATCATAACCTCTGGATGGAGTTTTCCATGAGGGACACAGACCAAGACAATGTCCAAAATAACCTACCTTTCCCCCGATTTGCCTAAAATCAGTGTGGCCTGGAAACCCTGACTGTGAACGAGGAGTGATCAAATAGGTCTGCCATTAATACTGCTTGGCTTCTCCAATTTGAGGCCTACTGACTGTGGGGTTTAGATTCTTTATGTGAATTGGAGTAATGAGAACACCCAAGCACGTATGGGCTAGCCTCTGCAGGGCTTTGAATAACTCACTTGACCCAAAGGATCCCTATTCTCACTTGATAGATGTCAGGAACCTTTGAAAGGAAGGCG
The DNA here is from genome assembly GCF_048772815.1 of Callospermophilus lateralis. Taxonomy (NCBI): domain Eukaryota; kingdom Metazoa; phylum Chordata; class Mammalia; order Rodentia; family Sciuridae; genus Callospermophilus; species Callospermophilus lateralis. The sequence goes on from NW_027517239.1 coordinate 447,183, forward strand.
AGAGTCTTCATCCACAATGACAGCTCTTTTGGCTATTTTGGTTCTGTATGCATCCATGGGATCTTTCTTTAGATCCATCAGGTGCTGAGAATCTAAGCCACAGCCTCACACAGGGCCAAGAGGCTGATTCAGACACACCCCTTTCCAAAGCAATTAAGCAAAGAGCCCTAGGTGATGCCCATTCATTTCCATTTGAAAACTGTTTTCTTCAGGCTTCACAAATTGGTGGCCCGAGGCAAAGAACTTCATGACATTCATAGCAACAGAATAATAGGTAAGCAAAAGGAGTGCATATCCCACTTGAATCAAAGTGTGAAATATGATATATCAAGAACTATGTAATGTTTTGAACAACCTACAATAAAAATTAATTTAAAAAAAAAAGGCCCAAAGCAGGGTTTCTCCACTGAGATTTAGTGGTCACACATATTTCTGATTTTTCTGAGATGCTCACAATTCACTTGAGCTATCCAGTACATGGCCATGTCACAGAGCTTGGAGGTGGTACATACCTTAGAGACAAAACCATGAGACTATTCTGGAGAGGGGCCAGAATTCTGGAAGAAAACTGTAACTTAGGAAGATTGCAGGTGTTACCCATTGATAAGGCAATCTGAACTCCATTCATAAATTGGGCAGGATGAATTCTGGGAAGCTTTCTACTAGACAGGACACATCCATTGATGCATTCTTTTTTTCTAATGAGTACAACCACGGACACAGTGAGGTAAACAGACATAGAAACACTCGCCTTGTCAAATGACTTACAATAAACAGTTCATTCCACAGCACATAAAGCGCCTTGCCTACCTATTCTCAGAAAATGAGACAAAACGACAAACCAACACCCACAAAGGCAGCTCCTTCCCCCAAGAAGGTCTGTTACTATCCGGAGTGTCCTCTGACTGGTGGGCCATATTATTTTCCCCCTAAATGGCCTGAAATGTCTCAGATCTGGTCTCCTTGGCCAACTCTGTGAAGGTGTCAGGACCCAGAGGTGAGCCACTACCGGCTTTCTCAGGAAAGGCCCCTCTTCAGAGCTTTACTGGCATTTTGCAATCCTCACATCAATAGGTACCAAGAAAGACTTACTCTGTCCTTGGTAAATCCAAACAAGTGAGACCACTGGGACTGGGACTGGGACTGACTCTGGGTGCCTGGCTTCATGAATCTCAAGTTCTGAGATTTCCTTCACTAAGGAAGTGATGTGAGGTCACTTCCTTCAGGAACTGAATGAGGTCACTGCCTTGGCAATCACTTTGTCCAACCAGTGGCTTCCAAGTCTCACATGAAAAGGAGGCTGTCCCTAATTCCTGTGACACTTTCACAAGTTAGAATCTTATATCAACCATAGGCACCCGGGAACAGCTACCCACACAGGCCTGGTTTGGTCCATCTTCTCTACATTAAGAATAGAGAGGCTGATTCAGACAGAAACCTTCATCCTGACCAGGTTGTTTGCCATTGAACATGACTTTTGCTCTCTCAGGTCCTTCATAGCTGCGTATATATTCTCCAGTGATCATTTCAGCATGGAACTTTGAGGGTCTCAGTAGGTGTAAGACCCCCTACATTTCTTTACTGTAAGACCAACTCTGTCCCTTCCCTCTGTAAATTTAGATTGAGGGAACAGTGTATGGTTAGGGTTAACAACATGTTTTATTTGTGTTAGGAATCATTCTGCTGGATGAATAATGGTATTGGGAACCTGAAATATTTATAAGAATATGTATTTGAAATGTAAGTATGAAAAGAGAAATCTAGGTAAGATTTGAAGCCAGGAAGGGCATTGGGCCCTTGATTATGATATTTAGCTTTGAATTACATTCTGCAATGTGGTCGCAGGTAAATCTACATACAATGGAATAAAACCTAGTACCTCAGATGCCTGAATGTCGAAGAGAACATCCAGTCAAAAAGGGATAGTCAGTAGGATTAGGAAAATAGTAGGTTTAGGTTGAAGAGTGAGTCTTTGAGTTGGAAATATAGTTCTTTAGCAATAGGGTTTCGTTTAGAGACTGAATGAAAATATCAGCACATATGAAGAGTCAGTCACAATGATGAACTGGGGAAAATATGTAGGAAAGCAGATATAAAATAGAGACATTAGGAAATCAGGCAAAGTATAAAGTGAGTAACAGGATTAGACATTTTCAACAGGGTTGAGGTTGAATATATGATATTAGAAGAAACAAATATGTAGTCACCAATAGGATTGAAATTTGAGAGCATTAGGCGACCTGGACATGGATGGTTTTAGTAATATATATTCACGTTCAATTTAGGTTTTGGTACAATCATAAGTGTTACCTTTACATTTGTGTCCAGAATATTACTGTGATAAAAATGTATATGTAGATCAGGTGATATGAGTATTTCTTCCACCATTATGGGGAGCAATATTTTTACAACCTATAAATTAGTATTGGGGAAAAAAATAGGTGTACCCTGTTTTGATGAATATAGAGATGATGAATGAATAGACCAAACTGTGAATAAATAATATAACTGGACCCAACATTAGAAATTGGAATTGGAATAAATTGATATCTGAAAATATACAGGAAATCTTATATTGATATTGGCATACATACATTAATTACAACCAGTTGTACATCTAATGGTAATATTAGTGTTACGGTTGATCATGAAGAGTGTGTGAGTTTTGCTTCAAAATTGATTATGCAAATCGGAAATAATGTGTTTGCAAAGAAGTCTCATGAAAGACCAGTCAAGAAACATGGAGGAATACATGTGTTCTGAAGCAGGAAGTGATTGAAAGTGAATCAAAAGTTTTAAATTTTGAAATTTTGGATGAAACATTTATCCTTTGATGTGCATAAACTGAAAAAATAGTACTGTACCAGTGTTGAATAAAAATGAATGTCAAAATACACATCATGTCCCATAGGAATCTACTTGCATTGATATTAACCTGGGTAAGTTACTGCAGAAATATTAGGATTTGTATGCACCTTTCATTGAAGTTAGTTTTCAGTACTAGTAAACAAATATGTGTTTCAGGGGGATGAATATTTCTGAGAATAATCTTGTAAAAATTTGATTATAAATCCACATACATGAATATGAATGTATTTAGGGAGTGTATAATAAGACACATATATTTTATATTTTAAAAAATCTGGAGATTGTATATATATATATATATATATATATATATATATATATATATATATATACACACACACACACAAACACAAAACACACACAGACATTAAAGAGTAGCAGTATATATGCAAATCGAAATTCATGGTGAAATATATATCGTCCACTGATCCAAAAATATTAATTTTACTGAACATGGATTTATGAATAATGTTGTTCAACTAGGAAGATCACCCATAGGTTGAATTTTAAGATCCAACAGCATTTACGAGGAGTTATCTCTTCTCATAATTTTTATCTGCCACGTCAGCCTCCAAACAAGTATGTACATGTGATACCAGCTAGGATTCTATATGTGCATATAAAAATACATTTGCTGAATAGGCTACAGAGAAAGGGAGATAGAAATTCACATATTTGTTAACTTTAAAAACACATGGATAACTATTTCAATTAAAAATTATCTAGATTTATAACACCTACCCTACCTAATGCAAAAGGCAAGTCCAACTATACACCATGCCTTCTCTGTACTGCTTGTATTTCTATTCTGTTTGGGTTATTTTTCTCCATCATATTAGGATTAGTAGTCAGAGTCTAGTAGGGTATGGGTTAGTGTCAGGGATTCAGTATTTTTAATGGGAAATTGGAAAATGAATCCAATGTGTATGCAAATATGTGCTACACAAAAATCTTCCCACTCTCATCCACAACAATGCCTTGACATTACCTTCACCACAGGTAAGACACAATTAGAGGAGAAGAGTTAGAAAATCTGTGAATGCAAATCTGGAATGGAATATGCTCAGGAGTTCACAACCTTGGAGGTGGTAGAGCAGTTTCCAAAAGTAAGGGACATGGTAAACACTCCACAAACATTGAGCTCTGCTGGCCTAAAGACTTCTTGAGAAACTGCCTCTGAATCTGGGCACTTGAAATATATGTTGTATTAAGGAGTTTTAGCTTTTTTTGTAGTGAGACCATCAAAGCTGGGTCTGCATCTATATGACCTGGAGAACATGGATTCTTATTTTCAAATGAACCTGAGGCAGCAGTGCTGAATTCTCTCTTTGTAGGTAAAGTGTGGCCACTGGAGGCTAAGTTTCATCCCGTGTGGACTGTGAAGCCATTTGGTCCTCCTCAAATTTTTGTGGTGGTTCTTGCTGCTGCACTGGGGCTTTTGGTTCTTGCTGCTGCACTGGGCTTTTTGAACAACAAGTTCAACTGGGACACAGTGCTAGAGGGAGTTCTGTCACGTGTGGTGGGTTAGGGTCTGCAGGAGAATGAAACAACCAGGCTTCTTTCTCACATAGCTTGCACCCTTGACCATATCAACCTGATTCTGATCATTACCTTGAAAGCTCTCCAAATAAAAAGATGCCTTTACAAATAAGGGTCTGCTGGCTGCACCATGTCAGTCACAAGCCATTTGGAAGCAAATGGGCTAATCACATGGACCCACCACAGATGTTTTATCACACACGTGGCTACCACTGCTCTAGGCCCACTACTCAGCAGGCTCCAACTTACTACCATCTCTGTTCTACATTATTTTTATAAATTCCAGTCAATCAAGGCACTCTCTGGTACACTCATGATCAGCAGCAGGACATCCAAAGATACTCCAGTGCCACCTAGTCATGGGAATTTCAAAAATTTCAAAGTATTTATCTATCCATTTTTCAAGGATGTAGTTGGGAGGCACTGTGGCTTTCAAGAACCATTAAATGTTGAGGAAGCTCATTTCAGTGAAACTCTGGAGAACTTTCATAGGCAACGCTTCCCATAGAGTGGCCAAAAGGTTACATGAAGCCAGGCCTATTGAGGTCTACAATGTGAGTTCCATGTGTGTTTTGACTCTCAAGTATGGCTGTCAAGTCTTTAAGAATAAAATCATGGGATAATTTGGCTGAGATTCACAGTGCTCTGTGGAAAGCCACCCTGGACCTTGATCTAAGTTTATAAGGGCGACTCTCATGCATGGCTTCCTAAAATCCCAACTCGATTCATGGCAATACTTCTCTGAGGTCACTTCCAGAACTCAGTCTCTAAGGGGATTCACACCAGAGTTCAAACCCAGGGGGACCCAGTCATCTCTTCCAACTGCCACACAAATGACCACAATTAAAACCAAAATAGTCCCACATGGCTCTCATCTTCTTCCATATAGACACTCATCATAACCTCTAGCTGGAGGTTTCTATGAGGAGCGCAGGACAAGACAGTGTCCAAAATACGCACTCTTGCTCGTCATTTCCATAAAGTCAGAGTGGCCTGGACACCCCTTCTGTGAACCAGAAGTGATCAAAAAGGCCTACCATTAATACTGCTCAGCTTCTCCAATTTGAGGCCTACTGACTGTGGGGTTTAGATTCTTTATGTGCATTGGGGTCATGAGAAAACCCAAGCACCTATTGGCTAGCCTCCGCAGGGCTTTGAAGAAGTCATTTGACCCAAAGGATTCCTATTCTCACTTGATAGAGGTCAGGAACCTTACAGAGGAAGGCAAGAGATTTTATCCACAATGACTGCTCTTTTGGCCATTTTGGTTTTGGATGCACACATGGCATCTTTCTTTAGATCCATTAGATGCTGAGAATGCAAGCCACAGCCTCACACACAGCCAACAGACTGGCTCAGACACATCCCTTTCAAAAGCAATTACTCAAAGAGAGACAGGTGATGCTCATTCATTTCCATTAGAAAACTGTTTTATTCAGGTTTCACAAAGTGGTGCCTTAGGCAAAGACCTTCCTGACATTCAGTGCTACAGAACAATAGGTAAGCAAAGGCCCAAAGCAGGGATTCTCCACTGAGACACTCATGATCACACAGATATCTGAGTTTCCTGAGATTCTCGCCATTCCCTTCAGCTATCCAGTACACGGCCATGTCACAGAGCTTTGAGGTGCTACATATCTTGGTCACAAAACCATGAGTCTATTCTGGAGAGTGGCCAGAATTCAAGAAGAAAACAGAAACTTAGGAAGACAGCAGGTCTTGCCCATCAATAAGGCAAGCCTCCGTCCTTTCATAAATTGGGCAGGATGAATGTGGGGAAGCTTTCTCCTAGACAGGACACATCCATTGATGCATTTTCTTTTGTAATGTCTACAACCATGGACACAGTTGGATACACAGACATAGAAACACTTGCTTTGTCAAATGACTTACTAGAAACAGTCCATTCTAAACCAAAGAAACCGCCTTTCCTACCTATTCTCAGAGCATGAGACAAAACCACATACACACACTCATTCCCACAAAGGCACCTTTTTCCCCCAAGAGGGTCTGTGACTATCAAGAGTGTCCTCTGCCTTGTGGGCCATACTATGTTCCCCCGAAATGGCTTCTCTATTCTCAAATCTGGACTCCTTGGCCCACTCTGTGAAGTTATCAGGAGCCAGCGGTGAGCCAATACCTGCTTTCTCAGGAAAGACCCCAATTCAGATCTTTCCTGGCATTTGGCCATCCTCACAACTGTAGATACCAAGAAAGATTGACTCTCTCCTTGGTAAATCCAAAAAGTGAGACTTCTGTGACTGTTATTGGGCCTGACTCTGGCTGCCTGTTTTCAGGGATCCCAAGTTCAGAGAGTTCCATCACCAAGAAAGTGAGGTAGGTCACTTCCTTCATGAAGTGAATGAGCTCACAGCCTTGGCAACCACTTTGTCCTAACAGTTGCTTCCAAGGGTCCCATGAGATGGAGGCTGCCCCTACTTCCTGTGACACTTTCACAAGTTAGAATGGTATATCAACCATTGGTACCGGGGAAAAGATCTCCACACAGGCCTGGTTTGGTCCATTTGCTCTATATTAAAAAGAGAGAGGCTTATTCAGACACATCCCTTCATAGTGACCAGGTTGTTTGCCATGGAAGCTAACTTTTGCTCTCTCAGGTCCTTCATAGCAGTCTACATCTTCTTCGGGGATCATTTCTGCATGGATCTTTGATATTCTCAGAAGGTGGAAGATCCCCAATATTCCTCCTTTTTAAGACCAACTCTGTCCCTGCACTGCTCTAAAGTTAGATTGAGGGAACAGTGTATGGTTAGGGTTAATAATATGTTCAATTTTGGTTAGCAATCATTCTGCTGGATGAATAATGGTATTGGAAACCTGTGATATTTACAAGAATATATAGGTAAAATATAACAGAAATCTAGGGAAGATTTGAAGCCAAGTAGGGCATTGGGCCCTTGAGTGGGATACTTAGCTTTGAATTATATTCTGCACAGATGTCTCAGATAAGTCAATATACAATGAAATTGGATCTTGTACCTCGGATGATTGAATAACAAACAGAACATCTAGTCATAAAGGAATAGTCCGTAGGATTACCAAGGTAGTCAGCAGGTTTATAAAGAAGAGTGAGTATAGGATTTGGACCAAAAGTTCTTTACAAATAGGGTTTCGGGTAGAGAGTGAATGTAAATGTCAGCACATGTGAAGAGTCAGTCACAATGATGAACAGGGGAAAATATGTAGGAAAGCAGACATAAATAGAGACATTAGGAAATCAGCAAAAGTATAAAGTGTGTAAATGGTTTAGACATTTTCAACAGGGTTGAGTTTGAATATATAATCTTAGGAAGAAACAAATATGTTGTCACAAATAGGATTGAATTCGAGAGCATTAGGTAACCAGGACTTGGATGTTTTTTTGTAATCCATGTTCACTTTCCATTTAGGCTTTTTTAAAATCATAAGTGTGACCATTGCATTTTGTGTCCAGAATATTATTGTGATAAAATGTATGTGTAGATCAGGTGACATGAATATTTCTTCCACCGTTTCTGGAGCAATGTTTTGTAGACGTATAATTTAGTATTTGGGGTACAAATAGGTGTACCCTGTGTCTATGAATATGCAGATTATATATGAATAGACCATACTGTGTATAAATAATATAACTGGTTCCACTTTAAATAATGGATTGAATTGATATCTGAAAATATAAAAGAAATCTCATATTGATATGCAATCATTCATTCCAACCACTTATACATCTAATGGTAATATTAGGGTTATATTTTATCCTGAAAAGTGTGTGAGTTTTGCTTCAAACGTGATTATGGAAATCAAAAATAATGTGTTTGGAAAGAAGTATCATGAAAAGAATAGTCAAGAAACCTGGAGGAATTCATGTGTTCTGAAGCAGGAAGTGATTGAATGTGAAACACATGCATATAAATTTGCGAACTTTTGAATGAAATATATACAGTATGATGTGCATAAGCTGCAGAAATAGTAATGTAGCAGTGTTGAATAAAAATGAACATCAAAATACACATCATGTCCCCTAGGAATCTACTTGCATTGATATTAATCTGGGTCAGTTACTGTAGACATATTAGGATTTTTATGCACCATTTACTGAAGTTAGTTTTCAGTACTAGGAAACAAATATGTATTTCAGGTGGATGAATATTCTGAGAATAATCTTGTGGAAACTTGATTTTAAATCCATATAAATCGCAAAACATTATAAACAAAAAACACACACAGACATTAAAATGTAGCATAGTATATGCCAATTGAAATTCATCTTGAAATATATATCATCCACTGATCCAAAACTATTTGTTTAATGAACTTGGATTCATGAATAATGTTGTTCAACTAAGAAGCTCCCCCATAGTTTGAATTTTCTGTTCCAACAGTGTTTAGGAGGAGTGATCTCCTAAATGTGTATGCAAATATGTGCTACACAAAAATATTTCCACTCTCATCCAGAACAATGACTTGATATTACCTTCGCCCCAAGAAAGACACAATTGGAATAGAAGAGTTAGAAATTCTGTGAATACATATCTGGAATTAAAATGCTCGGGAGTTCACAACATTGGAGTTTGCAGAAGAGTTTCCAAAAGTAAGGGAGAGGCTTGATAGACCCAACCTGATTTTTTATTAAAATTGGGAACCATCTTGCCACAAAGCCGTGAAAAGATAATTTTGGCTTTACTCTAAATTACTGCAAATTCTGAACCTGCTTGGAACGCCTGCCCGTGCCTTGAACTCATCCACACCTGGCTCTCTGACCAGATAACAGTACTTTCTGAAACTTTAGTGACACCTCATAAATATTGGCCTTCCCTGGCCAGACAACAACCCTCTCTGAGGCCCTAATGGTCCTCATTATTTCTGATATTGGGGCCAGCAAAAAAAAAATGTAAACTACCATTAGTGTGATGCTTTCAAAGTTTTGTTATCTGTAACCACCCGTTTGTGTAACTTTCTGGGCTATATAGCCCGGCTGTAGGAAAGGTGGGGTTGCTGTCTTGTTCCCGCCATTTTGGGAAGGAGAGGCAGCCCAGCCTGTTGAAATAATAAGCTTGCCTTAATTTGATTTTAATTGGAGTCAGTGGTCTTTTCTTGCATCCTAGTCCAAAATTTTGGAGTTCCCCAGTGAGATGACCCTGCCCGAGCAGATCATAAAACCAGACTGCTGAAAATTCTGAAGCTGGCCTTCCCTCCAGGGCACTGGGCTGGAGAACCACTCTAGGAGGTGCACAACTTGAGATGTTCCAAGGCCTTGGAGTGAGCCGTCAGTCTGGGGAGCACTGCAGTGAACCACCACACTAAAACTATTATCAAGCCCCTGGTGGAGGAGGCCTCCATAGGTAAGTGGCGCCTTTATAACATCTGATATCTGGTTAAGGGAGATCTCTTCTGATGACAGAGAGGTGGCCTGGGGAGGCTCACATACACTCCTGTCCAGGACAGTAATGAGAATCATGCTGTCCTCTGTTCTGTTCTGTAGGGAATTCCTCTGGAAGGGTAGAGAGGTGCCGATGGGCACACACACGCTCCTACCCTGGAGCTTTAGCAAGATGTTGCATTGCTCCTCTGTTTTTCTGTTTCGGCACCAGGATTCTGTTTTTCTGTGTTTTGTTCTGTGGTCTATATGTTTTTTGTTGTTTTTTTTGTGCGTTTTTTTGTTTGATTTCTGTGGTAAAATTTTAAGGATATTGGACGTGAAAAAGGGTAACAAAGCAAGTAAGCCTGACACCCTTTCGACTGTGTTTTAAGGAACTGTGATGAACTTTACCCACCTTTGTTAAGCAGGAAGAAAGAAGCCCCTAGCTGGCTGCCTGGAGCACACCCACTGCACAGGGCAATGCCTGCTGGGGAACGAAGAACTGAGTATACCCCAGGTTAACAAGTGAAACTCTTTAAAATCCCTTGTCCCTCCAGATCATGAGAGTCACAACCTTTTGGCAGAGTCCCCTTGTTTTTCCTTTGTTAGCAAAGCAATAAACCTCCATTTTCTTTTTCTCAAAACCCTGTCCTCATTATTAAATTAGCATTAATTTGCTTCAGGGTCAGAAACCGAACTTTAAGTTACAAATTTTGATACCCGGCCCCATCCCAGAACTTTTTGAGAGCTGACGACTGAAATGTTAGGAGATGGTGCATGCTTGGAGTGGACCCAAAGCAGAAGAGCTAATCCTGTAAGTAAAAGGAGGGACTGAGGGACCCCAGCAACTGCCAAAGCCCTGTTGCTTCAGGGAATTCCCTCCTTCCTTCCCTGCACTGTAAGAATTATGACACCTCTGTCTTCTTTTAAAAGAGAAAAATAAAAAGGGGACACTAAATGCAGTAAAGTCACCATGGAGACCCTTGATTTTACATTTCAGGTAGCTTCTCTGTGAAAACATCTGGTCCCCTTGTGGGGACATCTGTGGTGCCACTGGTGCAGGAGATTTTTCTCTTATCTGCTCTGTTTTAAAGGCTTCTGTCTGTCAGCCATATTCTGGAGTTCCTTTCTGTCTGTCTTGTGCCTTTGTTTTTGGCACTTTAAGACATGTGCAATAATGTGTTTATATTATAAATTGTTTCTTGAGAATGATCTTAGCTGAATGTGTGTCTAAATGATGATGTTTTATTGTAAAAATCTGGTATCTGAATGCGTTTTTTGAAGCATTGCACAATATTGCAGTTAAAAGTCGGGTTTAGGTAATTGTTTAGTTTTTGATTTCAGATAATTCATGCCAGAGAACTTAAATACTTAGGATGGAAAACTAAAGAACTCTACTTCCAAGTTGGCAAGAAACTTCCCAATCATGCAGTCTTTTTTTCTCCAATTCTGAATTGGGTAGCCTGGGAAAATGTCACTGTGTTTACCAGTGCATTAATTTGGACAAGGATAGTAAATCATAGTATGATATCTGTTGACAAAACAAGATGTAAAGATATAAAATTTTGTGAATTGTATCTTAAACTTGTAGCATAATTTTCAACATCCTAACCAGAAAATTATGGTTAAAATGCCTTAGGCCTGAGGTGTCTGCTCAGAATAGCAGTTTTTTCCTGCTCCTTCCAGACCTCAGCCAGGACTTCTGTTGAAATGCAAATGAAAGTCTCCTGTAAGCTCAGTAGGAGACTGATCTGAGGCCTAAGGGAAAAAAATGGTAAATTGTATGGTATTTACTAATTACCGGCCAGTCATTTTTTCTAGGACTCATAATTTTTTCTTAGATTCTTTTTTTTTTTTGAGTTTATGATTTTGATCCTACAGACCTAGGTTAATGTTTTTCTGATCAGTTTTATCTTTGACCAACTGTGGAGTTTTAAAAACATTGCAATGGTGATTTCACCTGTGAAAAGCTACAAGGCCTTCACTATTATTAGGTGTGCACACTTTTGTTATGTGTTTTATGTCTCTCTCTCTCTCTCTCTCTCTCTCTCTCTATATATATATATATATATATATATATATATATATATATATATATATATATACACATATGTCCGTATATCATTCAAATGATACACAAATTAACATATATAAGGAGCACTCATATAAAAAAGCGCTCATAAAAACAAATTTTAAAAAGTGGACCACAGATCTTTAATTCACGTGGTTTAAATGTTTCAATTTAGATTGGATAAACAGATAAATATAAATGTCTTCAAATTTATGCCTATAAGTTTTTCTAGGTGTTCAAAAATCTAATAAAATATTATTGTCTACCAAAGGTCTATATGACTTTGTTCTAGGACTTTTCCTTCAACCAAAAAATGGTTTACACTGTTCAATACATTTGTCTAATATTTTGATTAAAAAGTAAAGTAAATTTCATTTGGATTTACTCATTCATGAGTGTTTTTGTTTGATATCTGATTGATATACTAAGGTCTATCAATTTTTAGTACAAAATCTGTATAAAATGTTTACAATCTTATACAGACTTTCTACTAAAGTCTGTGTAAGATTGTAAAAATTAGTCATGTGTTAAAGAGACAAAAATTTCTTAAAACATAAGATTACTCATAACATTGTGTTTATTAAGTCTTATTTTTTCCAGAGCAAGCAACCATAAAAATTAAACAACTGCTTAAAACAGAACTGTTATTTTAGAGCACTGTACTGCCATTTCTTTAAAAGATAAACTTGGTTAATGTAGAAACATCAATGTAACTGTGATGCTATTAATGTGCTCATATCTTCCAGTTATACAACTCGATAAGGTAGAAACATTAAAAGAGCATTATATCAAGCTGGTGTTCTGAAGTTGTATGGTAAATAAAATATATATTGGGGATTTATTTACCTGTTATCAATAAGATATGTAAAGTTTTATGTTACACTTTACATTGTGCAACAATTTAAATGTATTTTTAAATTAATGAGAGCCTAATCTATTTGAATGTTAAAAACATTCAGCCATTCTTTAATTCATGTTTCAAAAGTGATATTATATGGTGTTAGCTAATGTTCATGTGACCTCAAACAATTTATGTAAACTTTGTAAAACGATATTAAAAAACGAAGATCAGCTTTAGAACTAAAACACTTATGATTTATAAAGAGCCCTGTCTTACCTGAGATAAGGCTCTGTGTCCCATCTTACTACATGTGAGAATGACTACGAAAGCAGTAGGTCAGATTTTATTTCATTTAAAGGTATGTTCAAAAGTTTTGTTTTTTTCTTTTTTTTTTTTCTCTCAAGTTTACTAGGATCTCAAACAGGGAATATAAAGTAAAACTCACCCAAAAAATTCAGGGTAGCATTACATTAACTAAGTATTTTTACTCTTGTTAAAAAATTTTGTTTTTTAATTTGCTTATAAGTGACCTAAAGATTCCCTGTTGGTGTTTTAACTATGGCTGGAATCTTTCAGAATAAAATCTTGTGATATCCTGGCTTAGATTCCCAGTGCTCTGTGTAAAGTCACCCTGGGCCAAGATCTCAGATTCCAATGGTGAATCTCATGTGTGGCCTCCTGAAATCCCAACACAATTCATGGCAATACTTCTCTGAGGTCAGTTACACAACTCAGTCTCTAAGGGGAATCACAACAGAGTTCAAGCCCAGGTGGACCCAGGCATCTCTTCAAATTGCCACACAAATGATGACAATTAAAACCAAAACACTCTCACATGGCCCTCTTCATCTTTTTATATAGACACTAATCATAACCTCTAGCTGGAGGTTTCCATGAGGGGCACAGCCCAAGACAGTGTCAAAAATAATCTCCCTTGTCCCTCATTTGCCTAAAGTCAGGGTGGCCTGGACAATGTTAGTGTGAACCAGAAGTGATCAAATAGGCCTGCCGTTAATACTACTCCACTTCTCAAATTTGAGGCCTACTGACTGTGGGTTATAGATTTTTAGTGTGAATTGGAGTTATAAGAAAACCCAAGCACCTATTGTCTCCCCTCTGCAGCCCTTTGAAGAACTTATTTGACACAAATGATCCCTATTCTCACTTGATGGAGGTCAGGAATCTTACAGAGGAAGTTGAGAGGCTTCATCCACAATGACTGATCTTTTTTCCATTTAGGTTTTGGATGCCCACATGGGATCTTTCTTTAGATTCATCAGGTGCTGAAAATCTAAACCACAGGCTCACACAGGGCCAAGAGGCTGATTCAGATACATCCATTTCCAAAGCAATGAAGCAAAGAGCCACAGGTGATGCCCATTCATTTCCATTTTAAAACTGTTTTCTTCAGGCTTCACAAAGGGGTGACCTGAGGCAAAGACCTTTCTGACATTCAGAGCAACAGAACAATAGGTAATCAAAAGGCCCCAAGCAGGGTTTCTCCACGGAGACTTTCCTTGTTACTCTAATATGTGAGTTTTCTGAGTTGCTCGCCATTCCCTTCAGCTATCCAGTACATGGCCATGTCACAGAGCTTGGAGGTGGTACATATCTTGTACAAAAATACATGATACTAATCTTGAGAGTGGCCAGAATTCATGAAAAAATGGAAAATTAGGTAGATAGCAGGTGTTGCCCATGGATAAGGCAAGCCTCAGTCCATTCATTAATTGGAAAGGATGCATGCTGGGAAGCTTTCTACTAGACAGGACACACCCAATGAGCTATTTTTTTCTAATATCCACAAAGAAAAACACAGTGGGATACATGGACATAGAAACAGTCTCCTTGTCAAATGACTTACTTGAAACAGTCCACTCCAATCCAAACAAACCTCCTTTTTTACCTATTCTCAGAACATGGAAAAAAACCACAAACACAAACCAACACCCACAAATGCAACTCCTTCCCCCAAGTAGGTCTGTCACTATCTGGAGTGTCCTCTGACTGGTAGGCCATACGATGTTCCCCACAAATGGCCTTTCTGTCTCAGATCTGGTCTCCTTGGTCAACTCTGTGAAGTTGTCAGGAGGCAGTGGTGAGCCAATTCCTGTCCTCTCAGGAAAGACCCCTCTTCAGAGCTTTCTTAGTATTTGGCAACCCTTACATCAGTAGGTACCAAGAAAGACTGACTCTGTCCTTAGTAAATCCAAACAAGTGAGCCCACTGCGACTGGGACTTGGACTGGCTCTGGTGCCTGGCTTCCTGGATCACAAAATTCAGAGAGTTCCATCGCCAAGGAAATGAGGTGAATTCACTACCTTCAGGAAATTAATGAGGTCCCTGTCTTGGCCACTACTTTGTCCTAACAGTTGCATCCTAGTGTCTCCTGACATGGAGGCTGCCCTACTTCCTGTGATACTTTCACATGTTAGAATGGTATAGAAACCATAGTCACCTGGGAACAGCTCTCCACACAGGCCTGCTTTGGTCCATCTTCCCTGCATTAAGAATAGAGAGGCTGACTCAGACACATCCTTTCATCCTGACCATGTTGTTTGCCATGGAATATGACTTTTGTTCTCTCAGGTCTTTCATAGCTGCCTACATCTTCTCCAGGGATTATTTCTGCATGGATTTTGAGGTACTCAGCAGGTGGAAGATCTCCTAACTTCCTGTATTGTAATATCAACTTTATCCCTGCTCTTCTGTAAAGTGAGATTGAGGGAACATTGTATGGTTAGGGTTAATAGCATGTTCCATTTGGCTTAGGAATCATTCTGCTGGATGAATAATGGTATTGGGAACCAGCAATATTTATAAGAATATAGAGGTAAAATATAAGTATGAAAACAGAAATCTAGGTAATATTTGAAGCCCAGAAGGATTTGGGCTCTTGATTGGGATCCTTAGCTTGAGTAATGTTTTGCACTGAGGTCGATGCAAATCGATATACAATGGCATAAGACCCTGTACCTCAGATGATTGAATGTAGAAGAGAACATCCAGTGAAAAAGGGATAGTGTGTAGGATTAGAAAGATAGTCAGTAGGTTTAGGAGGAAGAGTGAGTCTAGGATTTGGACCAAAAGTTCTTTAGCAATAGGTTTTGGTTAGAGAGTGAATATAAATGGCACCATATGTGAAAAGTTGGGCACAATGATGAACTGGGAAAAATATGTAGGAAGGCAGACATCAATAGAGGCATTAGGAAATCAGGCAAAGTATAACGTGAGTGATAAGATTTGACATTTTCAACAGGGTTGAGGTTGAATACATAATCTTAAAAAGAAACAAAAATGTAGTCACCAATTGGATTGACATTTGAGAGCATTAGGCAAACTGGACATGGATGTTTTTAGTAATCCATGTTCACATTCCATTGAGGCTTTATTGCAATCATAATGGTGACCTTTGCATTTTGTGTCCAGAATATTACTGTGATAATATGTATATGTAGATCAGGTGACATGAGTATTTCTTCCACCTTTTCTGGAAGCAATATTTTGAAAACATATAAATTAGTACTGGGGATACTAAGAGGTTTACCCTGTGTTGATGAATATAGAGATGATGCATTAATAGACCATACTGTGAAAAAATTATGTGACTGGTTCCAAATTTACATAATGGATTGTTTTAATATCTGAAAATATAGACGAAATCATATATTGATATATGTACATTCATTCCAACAAGTTATATATCTAATGGTATTATTAGGGTTACCATTTATCATGAATAGTGTGTGAGTTTTGCTTCAAAAATGATAATGGAATCGAAAATAATGTGTTTAGAAAGAAGTCTAGTGAAAAGACCAGTCAAGAAACATAGAGGAATATATGTGTTCCAAAGGAGGAAGTGATTGAAAGTAAACCAAATATTTATAAATTTGTGAACTTGTGAATGAAAGGATATATTTTATGATGTCCATAAACTGAATAAATAATAACGCACCAAGTTTGAATAAAAATGAACTTTAAAAAACACATCATATCCAATAGGAATGTATTTGCATTGACGTTAAACTTGGTCAGTTAGTCTAGAAATATTAGGATTTGTAAGAACCCTTCCCTGAATATAGTTTTCAGTACTAGGAAACAAATATGTATTTCAGTGGATGTATATTTCTGAGAATAAACTTGTTAAAAGTTGATTATAAATCCACATATATGAATATGAATGAATTCAGGTGGTGTATAAGAAGACATATATTTCATATTTTGGAATATCTGGAGACTATATATATATATATATATATATATATATATATATATATATATAGAGAGAGAGAGAGAGAGAGAGAGAGAGAGAGAGACAAACACACACACATTATAATGTCGCAATATATATGTCAATCGAAATTCATCATGAAAAATAACTCATCCGCATATCCCAAAATATTCATTTTACTGAACATGGATGTATGTATAATGTTGTTCATCTAGGAAGCTCACCCATGGGTTGAATTTTCTGTACCAACAGCGTTTAGGAGGAGTGATCTCTTCTCACAAATAGTATCTGCCAAGTCAGCCACCTTACAAGAATGTACGTGTGAAACCAGGTAGGATTCTATTTGTGCATATAAAAATACATGTGCTTAATAGGCTACAGAGAAAGGGAGACAGGAATTCATATATTTCTTAACTTTAAAAACACATGGAATAGTGTGTAGTGTCCCTCTTTATCCCTTTTGATTAACTTTGGCTTAAAAAAAAGAATTTTATTGAGAATTTTTGTATATATCTTTGTCAGGAATATTGCTCTGAAGATTTCTTTCCTTGATGTGTCTTTGTCTGATTTTGGTTTGTGAGTGATAATAGCCTCATGGAATGAGTTTGGAGGAGTTCCATCCTTTTCTATTTTATGGAATAATTTGAGGAGTATTGTGATGAATGCTTCTTTGAAGGTCTTGTAGAACATGGCTGAGAATCTGTCTGTTCCTGGGCTTTGCTTGATTGGTAGGCTGTTGACAGCAACTTCTATTTCATTGCTTGAAATTGATTTGTTTAAATTGTTCACGTCCTACTAATTAAGTTTGGGTATATCTCTAAAATTTTATTGATGTCATCATGGTATTTTAATTTATTAGACTATAAATTTTCAAATTAGTTTTCAATTATTCTCTGTATTTTAGTTGTGTACTCTGTAAAAGTTCCTTTATGATCCTTAATTTTAGTAATTTGAGGTTTTTTTTCTTCATTAGCTTGGTTAAGGAAGTGTCAATTTTATTTATTTTTCAAAGATTAAATTTTGTGTTGTGTCAAAAAAAATAACACATGGAAAATTATTTCAATAAATTGAATAGATTTATAACTCCTACCTTATATTATGCAAAAGGCAAGTCCAACTATACACCATGTCTCTTCTGAAATGCTTGTATCTATTCTGTTTGGGTTCTTTTTCTCCATTATATTAGTATTAGTGGTAAGAGTCTCGTAGGGTATATGAATGTTTCTGAGAATAATCTTGTGAAAAGATAATTATAAATCCACATTCATGAATATGAAAAATTTAGGAAGTGCAAAATAAGACACATATATTTCATACTTTGAAAAATTTGGAGAGTATATCTATATTTATATCTATATATCTATATCTATATCTATATCTATATCTATATCTATATCTATATATATATATATATATATATATACACACACACACACACACACAACACTCACAGAAATTAAAAAGTACCAATATAAATGCCAATCGAAATTCATCAGTAAATATATATCATCCACAAATGCAAAAAATATTTATTTTACTAAACATGAGTTTATATATAATGTTTTTCTAATAGGACGCTCTCCTATAGGTTGAATTTTCATTTCCAAAAGCATTTAGGAGGAGTGAACTCTTCTCACAATTTGTATCTGCCAAGACAGCCACCCCACAAAAATGTACGTGTGATACCTGGTAGGATTCTATATATGCATATAAATATACATGTGTGAATAGGCTACAGAAAAGGGAAACAAGAATTCACATATTTGTTAAGTTTAAAAACACATGGACAATATTACAATTAAAATTTGATTAGATTTATAACTACAACCTTATATAAGGCAAATGTCAAGTCCAACTATACAACATGTCTCCTCTGAAGTGCTTGTATTTCTATTGTGTTGGGTTAATTTTCACGATTATATTAGGATGAATAGTCTGAGTCTACTAGGTATGGGTTATTGTCAGGGATTCAGTACTTCGAATGAAAAATTGGAAAATGAATCCAATGTGTATGTAAATATACGCTGCACAAATATCCTCCCTCTCTCATCCAGAACAATGCCTTGACATTACCTTCACCACAAGTAAGACACAACTAGAGGAGAAGAGTTACAAAATCAGTGAATACATATCTGGAATGGAAAATGCTAAGGAGTTCACATTCTGGAGGCGGTAGAGGAGTTTCAAAAAGTAAGGGACAGGGTAAACACTCCACAAACATGGAGCTCTGCTGGCCTAAAAACTTTTTGAGAAACTGCCTCTGAGCTTCCGCACTTGAAATATATGTTGTTTTCAGGAGATTTGGCTTCCTTTGTAGTGAGACCATCAAAGCTGGGTCTACATCTATGTGACCTGGAGGACATGGTTTCTTATTTTCCAATGAACAAGATGAAGCAGTGCTGAATCCTCTCTTTGTAAGTAAACTGAGGCCACTGGGGACTAAGTGTCTCCCCGTGTGGACTGTGAAGCCATTTGGTCCTCCTCCATTTTTTGTGGAGTTTTTGCTGCTGCACTGTGAGTTTGGTAGTTGTTTCACGAAATACTAGGAGCTAAACTGGGACACAGTGCTGGAGGGAGTTCTGTCACGTGTGGTGGGTCAGGGTCTGCAAGAGAATGCACCAACTAGGCTTCTATCTCTCACAGCTTTCCCCATTGCCCCCTTTTCCATATCAACCTGATTCTTAATTTTCCTCTGAAAACTCTCCATATAACAAGATGCCTTTACATATAAGGGTCTGCTGGCTGCACCATGTCAGTTACAAGCCATTTGGAATCCAATGGTAGATCCACAAGGCCCTTCCACGAATGTTTTATCAAACACCTCCCCACCACTGCTCTAGACCCACTACTCAGCAGGCTCCAACTTACTGGCATCTCTGTTCTACACCATTTTCATGAAACTCAGTAAATCAAGGCACTGTCTGGTATAATCATGATCAGCAAAAGGACATCCAATGTTTCTCCAGTACCACCTGGTCATAGGTATTTCAAAAATTTCATGGTATTTATCTAGCCATTTTTCAAGCAAGAAGTTGGAGGCACTGTGGGTTTCAATTCATTCAGCAAAGATTAAATGGTGAGGAAGCTCATTTCAATAAAATCTCTGGAGAACTCTCACAGGCAAGGCTTCCCAAAGAGTGGACAAAAGGTCACATTAGGCGAGGCCCATTGAGGTCTATAATGTGAGGTCCATGTGTGTTTTGACTCTCAACTATGGCTGCCATTTCTTTAAGGATAAAATCATGTGATATCCTTGCTGAGATTCCCAGGCCTCTGTGGAAATCCACCCGGGGCCTAGGTCTCAGTTTCCAAGAGCGACTTTCATGCATGGCCTCTTAAAATCCCAACAAATTTCATGGCAATGCTTCTCTGAGTTCAGTTCCAAAACCCAGTCTCTAAGGGGAATCACACCAGAGTTCAAGCCCACGTGGACACAGTCATTTATTCCAATGCCACACAAATGAGCAACATTAAAACCAAAACACTCCCACATAGCCCTCATCTTATTCCATATAGTCAATCATCTTAACATCTGGCTGGAGGTTTCCATGAGGGGCGCAGCCCAAGACAGTGTCCAAAATCAGCTCGTTTGCCCCTCATTTGCCTAAAGTCAGGGTAGGCTGGACACCGTTTCTGTGAACCAGGAGTGAACAAATAAACCTGCCGTTAATACTTCTATGTTTCTCCAATTTGAGATCTACTGATTTTAGGTATCAATTCTTTAGGTGATTTAGAGTCAAGCGAAAACACAAGCACCTCTGCAGGGCTTGAAGAACTCATTTGACCTAAATAATCCCTATTCTCATTTGATGGAGTGCAGCAACCTAACAGAGGAAGGCAAGAGACTTCATCCAAAATGAATGATATTTTTTGCCATTGTGGTTTTGGAAGCTCACATGGGATCATTCTTAAGATCCATCAGGTGCTGAGAATCTAAGCTACAGCCACACACAGGTCCAAGAGGCTGATAAAGACACATCCCTTTCCAAAGCAATTAAGCTAAGAGCCACAGGTGAGGCCCATTCATTTCCATTTGAAAACTGTTTTCTTCAGGCTTCACAAAGGGGTGGCCTGAGGCAAAGACCTTCCTGACATTCAGTGCAACACAGCAATAAGTAAGCAAAAAGCCCAAAGCAGTGTTTCTGCACTGAGACTTTCCTGGTCACACTGATATCTGAGTTTTCTGAGATGCTCGCCATTCTCTTCAACTATCCTTTACATGGCCATGTCACAGAGCTTGGAGGTGGTACATATTTTGGACACAAATCCATGAGCCTATTCTGGAGAGTGGCCAGAATTCAGGAAGAAAACAACAACTTAGAAAGATAACAGGTGTTGCACATCGATAAGACAAGCTGCAGTCCATTCATATATTGGGCAGGATGAATTATAGGGAAGATTTATACTAGACAGGACACATCCATTAATGCATTCTCTTTTCTAATGTCTACAACAACGGACACAGTGGGATACACAGAAACAGAAACACTCGCCGTGTCAGATGACTTACTAGAAACTGTCCACTCCAAACCAAACAAAACGCCTTTCCTATCTATTCTCAGAACATGAGACAAAACAACAAACCCACACCCACTCCCACAAAGGCACCTCCTGCCCCCAAGTAGGTCTTTGACTATCCGAAGTATCCTCTGACTGGTGGGCCATACTATGTTCCCTCGACATGGCCTGTCTTCTCTCAGATCATGTTTTTTTGACCAACTCTGTGAAGATGTCAGGAAAAAGTGGTTAGCCACTACCTGTTTTCTCAGGAAAGGTCCATATTCAGAGCTCTCCTGGCATTTGGCCATCCTCACATCATTAGGTACCAAGAAAACTGACTCTGTCCTTGGTAAATCCAAACAAGTGAGCCCACTGGGCCTGGGACTGGGACTGCCTCTGGGTGCCTGGCTTCTTGGATACCAAGTTCAGAGAGTTCCATCACCAAGGAAATGAGGTATGTCACATTCTTTGGAACTGAATGAGGTCACTGTCTTGGCAACCACTTTGTCCTAACAGTTGCTTCCAAGGGTTACATAAGATGGAGGTTTCCCCTACTTCCTGTGACACTTTCATAAGGTAGAATGTATATCAACCATTGGCACCCGGGAACAGCTCTCCACTCAGGCCTGGATTGTTCCACCTTGTCTACAATAAGAAGGGAGAGGCAGATTCAGACACATCCCTTCATCCTGACCAGGTTGTTTGCCATGGAAGTTGACTTTTGCTCTCTCAGGTGCTTCATACCTGCCTACAACTTCTCCAGGTATCATTTGTGCATGGACATTTGAGGTTCTCATCTGGTGGAAGATCCCCAACTTTCCTGTATTGTAAGAACCCCTCTGTCCCTGCTCTTCTGTAAAATGATTGAGGGAACAGTGTATACTTGGGTTTAAAAACAGGTTTGATTTGGTGACGAATGATTCTGTGCGATGAATAATGGCATTGGGAACCTGCAATATTTACAAGAATATAGAGGTGAAATATAAGTATGAAAACAGAAATCTGGGTATGCTTTGAAGCCCAGAAGGGTTTTGCCCTTGATTGGGATACTTAGCTTTGAATTATGTTCTGCAAAGATGTCTCAGATAATTCGAATTACAATGGCATAGGACGTTGTACATTGGATGATAGAATTTAGAAGAGAACATCCGGTCAAAAAGGGATATTCAGTAGGATTAGGAAGATAGTCGGTAGGTTTAGGAAGAAGAGTGAGTACAGGATTTGGACCAAAAGTTCTTTAGCAATAGACTTTTGGTTATAGAGTGAATGTAAATGTCAGCACATATGAAGAGTCAGTCACTATGTTGAACTGGGGAAAATATGTAGAAAAGCAGATATCAATAGAAACATTACGAAATCAGGCAAAGTATAAAGGGAGGGATAGAATTAGACATTTTCAACAGTGTTGAGTTTGAATATATAAATAGGAAAAAACAAATATGTAGTCACCAATAGGATTGACAATTGACAGCATTAGGCAACCTGGATATGGATGTTTTTAGAAATCCATGTTCACTTTCCATTTAGACTTTGGTACAATCATAAGTGTGACCTTTCCATTTTTTGTCCAGAATATTACTGTGATAATGAGGTGACATGAGTATTTCTTTCACCATTTCTGGGAGCAATATATTGAAGATGTAATATTAGAATCGGGGTACAAAGAGGTGTACCCTGTTTCTATGAACATAGAAAAAAAGCATGAATAGACCATACTGTGAATAAATAATATAATTTTTTCAACTTTAAATAATGAATTGAACTGATATCTGAAAAATTAAAGGAAATCGTATATTGATATACAATCATTCATTCCAACCAGTTATATATCTATTGGAAATATTAGTGTTTTGGTTTATCATGAAGAGTGTGTGAGTTTTGCTTCAAAATGATTATGGAAATTCAAAATTATGTGTTTGGAAAGAAGTCTGATGAAAGGACCAGTCAAGAAACCCTGACAATACAAGTGTTCTGAAGCAAGAAGTCATTAAAGTTGAAACAAATGCCTATTAATTTGTGAACTTGTGGATGCAATGTATATCCTATGATGTGCAAAAACTGAAGAAACAATAATGTACCAGTGTCGAATACAAATGAATGACAAATTACATATCATGTCCCATAGGAGTCTTCTTGCATTGATGTTAGACTGGGTCAGTTACTGTAGAGTAATTAGGATTTGTATGCACCATTCACTGAAGTTAGGTTTCAGTACTATGAAACAAATATGTATTTCGGGTGGATGAATATTTCTGATTATAATCTTGTGAAAAGTTGATTATAAATCCACATACATGTACATGAATGAATTTAGAGAGTATATATTAGACACATTTTTTCATATTTTGAAAAATTAGGAGAGTATATATATATCTATGTCTATACACACACACAGACACACACACACACACACAGACACACACACACACACACAACATTCACAGACATTAAAAAGTACCAATATAAATGCCAATCGAAATTCATCAGTAAATATATATCATCCACAGATGCAAAAATATTTATTTTACTGAACATGAGTTTATGCATAATTTTGTTCTACTAGGACGTTCTCCTAAAGGTTGAATTTTCATTTCCAACAGCATTTAGGAGGAGTGAACACTCTCACAATTTGTATCTGCCAAGACAGCCACCTCACAAAGATGTACGTGTGATACCTGGTAGGATTCTATATATGCATATAAATATACATGTGTGAATAGGCTACAGAAAAGGGAAATAAGAATTCACATATTTGTTAAGCTTAAAAACACATGGAGAATATTTCAATTAAAATTTGACGAGATTTATAACTCCTACCTTATATAATGCAAATGTCAATCCAACTATACAACATGTCTCCTCTGAAGTGCTTGTATTTCTATTGTGTTGGGTTAAATTTCCCCATTATATTAGGATGAATAGTCTGAGTCTACTAGGTAAGTTTTAGTGTCCGGGATTCAGTACTTCAAATGGAAAATTGGAAAATGAATCCAATGTGTATGTAAATATATGCTGCACAAATATCCTCACGCTCTCATCCAGAACAATGCCTTGACATTACCTTCACCCCAAGTAAGACACAATTAGAGGAGAAGAGTTACAAAATCAGTGAATACATATCTGGAATGGAAAATGCTCAGGAGTTCACAACCTTGGAGGTGGTAGAGGAGTTTCCAAAAGTAAGGGACAGGGTAAACACTCCACAAACATGGAGCTCTGCTGGCCTAAAAACTTTTTGAGAAACAGCCTCTGAGCTTCCGCACTTGAAATATATGTTGTTTTCATGAGATTTGGCTTCCTTTGTAGTGAGACCATCAAAGCTGGGTCTGCATCTATGTGACCTGGAGGACATGGTTTCTTATTTTCCAATGAACAAGATGAAGCAGTGCTGAATCCTCTCTTTTTAGGTAAATTAAGGTCACTAGAGACTAAGTGTCTCCCCGTCTCCCCGCGTGGACTGTGAAGCCGTTTGGTCCTCCTCCACTTTTTGTGGTGTTTAGGCTGCTGCACTGTGAGTTTGGTATTTGTTTCATGAAATACTAGCAGCTAAACTGGGACACAGTGCTGGAGGGAGTTCTGTCACGTGTGGTGGGTCAGGGTCTACAAGAGAATGCACCAACTAGGCTTCTATCTCTCACAGCTTGCCCCATTGCCCCCTTGTCCATATCAACCTGATTCTTAATTTTCCTCTTAAAACTCTCCATATAACAAGATGCCTTTACATATAAGTGTCTGCTGGCAGCACCATGTCAGTTACAAGCCATTTGGAATCCAATGGTAGATCCACATGGCCCTACCACGGATGTTTTATCAAACACCTCCCCACCACTGCTCTAGACCCACTACTCAGCAGGCTCCAACTTACTGGCAGCTCTGTTCTACACCATTTTCATGAAACTCAGTAAATCAAGGCACTGTCTGGTATACTCATGATCAGCAATAGGACATCCAATGTTTCTCCAGTGCCACCTGGTCATAGGAATTTCAAAAATTTCATGGTATTTATCTAGCCATTTTTCAAGCATGAAGTTGGAGGCACTGTGGGTTTCAATTCATTCAGCAAAGATTAAATGGTGAGGAAGCTCATTTCAATGAAATCTCTGGAGAAATCTCACAGGCAAGGCTTCCCAAAGAATGAACAAAAGGTCACATTAGGCCAGGCCCATTGAGGTCTACAATGTGAGGTGCATGTGTGTTTTGACTCTCAACTATGGATGCCATTTCTTTAAGAAAAAATCATGTGATATCCTTGCTGAGATTCCCAGGCCTCTGTGGAAATCTACCCGGGGCCTAGGTCTCAGTTTCCAAGAGCGACTTTCGTGCGTGGCCTCTTAAAAATCCAACAAAATTCATAGCAATGCTTCTCTGAGTTCAGTTCCAAAACCCAGTGTTTAAGGGGAATCACACCAGATTTCAAGCCCACGTGGAACCAG
Organism: Callospermophilus lateralis; assembly: GCF_048772815.1. Lineage (NCBI taxonomy): Eukaryota > Metazoa > Chordata > Mammalia > Rodentia > Sciuridae > Callospermophilus > Callospermophilus lateralis. The sequence goes on from NW_027517239.1 coordinate 473,025, forward strand.
TCATTTTTTCCAATGCCACACAAATGACCAACATTAAAACCAAAACACTCCCACATGGCCCTCACCTTATTCCATATAGTCAATCATCTTAACATCTTGCTGGAGGTTTCCATGAGGGGTGCAGCCCAAGACAGTGTCCAAAATCAGCTCTGTTGCCCCTCATTTGCCTAAAATCAGGGTAGCCTGGACACCGTTGCTGTGAACCAGGAGTGAACAAATAAGTCTGCCGTTAATACTTCTATGTTTCTCCAATTTGAGGGCTACTGATTTTAGGTATCGATTCTTTAGGTGATTTAGAGTCATGCGAAAACACAAGCACCTCTGCAGGGCTTTGAAGAACTCATTTGACTCACAGAATCCCTATTCTCATTTGTTGGAGTGCAGGAACCTAACAGAGGAAGGCAAGAGTCTTCATCCACAATGAATGATATTTTTTGCCATTTTGGTTTTGGAAGCTCACATGGGATCATTCTTAAGATCCATCAGGTGCTGAGAATCTAAGCCACAGACACACACAGACCAAGAGGCTGATAAAGACACATCCTTTTCCAAAGCAATTAAGCAAAGAACCACAGGTGAGGCCCATTAATTTCCATTTGAAAACTGTTTTCTTCAGGCTTCACAAAGGGGTTGCCTGAGGCAAAGACCTTCCTGACATTCAGTGCAACACAACAATAAGTAAGCAAATAGCCCAAAGCAGTGTTTCTGCACTAAGACTTTCTTGGTCACACTGATATCTGAGTTTTCTGAGATGCTCGCCATTCTCTTCAACTATCCTTTACATGGCCATGTCACAGAGCTTGGAGGTGGTACATATTTTGGACACAAATCCCTGAGCCTATTCTGGAGAGTGGCCAGAATTCAGGAAGAAAACAACAACTTAGAAAGATAGCAGGTGTTGCACATCGATAAGACAAGCTGCAGTCCATTCATATATTGGGCAGGATGAATTATAGGGAAGATTTATACTAGACAAGACACATCCATTAATGCATTCTCTTTTCTAATGTCTACAACAACGGACACAGTGGGATACACATAAACAGAAACAGTCGCCTTGTCAAATGACTTACTAGAAACTGTCTGCTCCAAACCAAACAAACCGCCTTTTCGATCTATTCTCAGAACATGAGACAAAACAACAAACCCACACCCACTCCCACAAAGGCACCTCCTTCCCCCAAGTACGTCTGTGACTATCCGGAGTGTCCTCTTACTGGTGGGCCATACTATGTTCCCCCGAAATGGCCTGTCTTCTCTCAGATCTTGTTTCCTTGACCAACTCTGTGAAGATGTCAGGAAAAAGTGCTTAGCCACTACCTGTTTTCTCAGGAAAGGTCCATCTTCAGAGCTCTCCTGGCATTTGGCCCTCCTCACATCATTAGGTACCAAGAAAACTGACTCTGTCCTTGGTAAATCCAAACAAGTGAGCCCACTGGGCCTGGGACTGGGACTGCCTCTGGGTGCCTGGCTTCTTGGACACCAAGTTCAGAGAGTTCCATCACCAAGGAAATGAGGTATGTCACATTCTTTGTAACTGTATGAGGTCACTGCCTTGGCAACCACTTTGTCTTAACAGTTGCTTCAAAGGGTTACATAAGATGGAGGTTTCCCCTACTTCCTGTGACACTTTCATAAGGTAGAATGTATATCAACCATTGGCACCCGGGAACAGCTCTCCACTCAGGCCTGGATTGTTCCACCTTGTCTACAATAAGAAGAGATAGGCAGATTCAGACACATCCCTTCATCCTGACCAGGTTGTTTGCCACGGAAGATGGCTTTTGCTCTCTCAGGAGCTTCATACCTGCCTACAACTTCTCCAGGTATCATTTGTGCATGGACATTTGAGGTTCTCATCTGGTGGAAGATCCCCAACTTTCCTGTATTGTAAGAACCCCTCTGTCCCTGCTCTTCTGTAAAATGATTGAGGGAACAGTGTATACTTGGGGTTAAACACAGGTTTGATTTGGTGACGAAAGATTCTGTGCGATGAATAATGGGATTGTGATCCTGCAATATTTACAAGAATATAGAGGTGAAATATAAGTATGAAAAAAGAAATCTAGGTATGCTTTGAAGCCCAGAAGGGTTTTGCCCTTGATTGGGATACTTAGCTTTGAATTATGTTCTGCAAAGATGTCTCAGATAATTTGATATACAATGGCATAGGACCTAGTACATTGGATGATTGAATTTAGAAGAGAACATCCAGTCAAAAAGGGATATTCAGTAGGATTAGGAAGATAGTCGGTAGGTTTAGGAAGGCGAGTGAGTATAGGATTTGGACCAAAAGTTCTTTAGCAATAGACTTTTGGTTATAGAGTGAATGTAAATGTCAGCACATATGAAGAGTCAGACACTTTGTTGAACTGGGGAAAATATGTAGAAAAGCAGATATCAATGGAAACATTACGAAATCAGGCAAAGTATAAAGTGAGGGATAGAATTAGACATTTTCAAAAGGGTTGAGTTTCAATATATAAATTAGGAAAAAACAAATATGTAGTCACCAATAGGAGTGACAATTGACAGCATTAGGCAACCTGGACATGGATGTTTTTAGAAATCCATGTTCACTTTCCATTTAGGCTTTGGTACAATCATAAGTGTGACCTTTCCATTTTTTGTCCAGAATATTACTGTGATAATGAGGTGACATGAGTATTTCTTTCACCATTTCTGGGAGCAATATATTGAAGATGTCAAATGAGAATCGGGGGTACAAATAGGTGTAACCTGTTTCTATGAACATAGAGAAAAACCACGAATAGACCATACTTGAATAAATAATATAACTTTTTTGAATTTAAATGATGAATTGAACTGATATCTGAAAAATAAAAGGAAATTGTATATTGATATATAATAATTCATTCCAACCAGTTATATATCTAATGGAAATATTAGTGTTTTGGTTTATCATGAAGAGTGTGTGAGTTTTGCTTCAAAATAATTATGGAAATTCAAAATAATGTGTTTGGAAAGAAGTCTCATGAAAAGAACAGTCAAGAAACCCTGACAATACATGTGTTCTGAAGCAAGAAGTGATTAATGTTGAAAAAAATGCCTATTAATTTGTGAACTTGTGGATGAAATGTATATCCTATGATGTGCCAAAACTGAAGAAACCATTATGCACCAGTGTCGAATACAAATGAATGACAAATTACATATCATGTCCCATAGGAGTCTACTTGCATTGATGTTAGACTGGGTCAGATACTGTGGAATAATTAGGATTTGTATGCACCCTTCACTGAAGTTAGTAGTCAGTACTAGGAAACAAATATATATTTCAAGTGGATGAATATTTCTGATTATAATCTTGTGAAAAGTGGATTATAAATGCACATACATGAACATGAATGAATTTAGAGAGTGTATACTAGACACATATATTTCATATTTGGAAAACTTTGGAGAGTATATCTATATCTATATCTATACACACACACACACACACACACACTCACACAACACTCACAGACATTAAAAAGTACCAAAATAAATGCCAATCGAAATTCATCACTAAATATATATCATCCACAGATGCAAAAATATTTATGTTACTGAACATGAGTTTATGTATAATGTTGTTCTTCTAGGACGCTCTCTTATAGGTTGAATTTTCATTTCCAACAGCATTTAGGAGGAGTGAACACTTCTCACAATTTGTATCTGCCAAGACATAAACCTTACAAAAATGTACGTGTGATACCTGGTAGGATTCTATATATGCATATAAATACACATGTGTGAATAGGCTACAGAAATTGGAAACAAGTATTCACATATTTGTTAAGTTTAAAAACACATGGAGAATATTTCAATTAAAATTTGACTAGATGTATAACTCCTACCTTATATAATGCAAATGTCAAGTCCAACTATAGAACATGTCTCCTCTGAAGTGCTTGTATTTCTATTGTGTTGGGTTAATTTTTCCCATTATATTAGGATGAATAGTCTGAGTCTACTAGGTATGGGTTAGTGTCAGGGATTCAGTACTTCGAATGAAAAATTGGAAAATGAATCCAATGTGTATGTAAATATATGCTGCACAAATATCCTCCCGCTCTCATCCAAAACAATGCCTTGACATTACCTTCACCCCAAGTAAGACACAATTAGAGGAGAAGAGTTACACAATCAGTGAATACATATCTGGAATGGAAAATGCTCAGGAGTTCACAACCTTGGAGGTGGTTTAGGAGTTTCCAAAAGTAAGGGACATGGTAAACACTCCACAAACATGTAACTCTGCTGGCCTAAAAACTGTTTGAGAAACTGCCTCTGAACTTCCGCACTTGAAATATATGTTGTTTTCATGAGATTTGGCTTCCTTTGTAGTGAGACCATCAAAGCTGGGTCTGCATCTATGTGACCTGGAGGACATGGTTTCTTATTTTCCAATGAACAAGATGAAGCAGTGCTGAATCCTCTCTTTATAGGTAAACTGAGGCCACTGGGGACTAAGTGTCTCCCCGTCTCCCCGTGTGTACTGTGAAGCCATTTGGTCCTCCTCCACTTTTTGTGGTTTTTAGGCTGCTGCACTGTGAGTTTGGTATTTGTTTCACGAAATACTAGCAGCTAAACTGGGACACAGTGCTGGAGGGAGTTCTGTCACGTGTGGTGGGTCAGGGTCTGCAAGAGAATGCACCAACTAGGCTTCTATCTCTCACAGCTTGCCCCATTGCCCCCTTGTCCATATCAACCAGATTCTTAATTTTCCTCTTAAAACTCTCCATATAACAAGATGCCTTTACATATAAGGGTCTGCTGGCAGCACCATGTCAGTTACAAGCCATTTGGAATCCAATGGTAGATCCACATGGCCCTACCACGGATGTATTATCAAACACCTCCCCAGCACTGCTCTAGACCCACTACTCAGCAGGCTCCAACTTACTGGCATCTCTGTTCTACACCATTTCCATGAAACTCAGTAAATCAAGGCACTGTCTGGTATACTCATGATCAGCAATAGGACATCCAATGTTTCTCCAGTGCCACCTGGTCATAGGAATTTCAAAAATTTCATGGTATTTATCTAGCCATTTTTCAAGCATGAAGTTGGAGGCACTGTGGGTTTCAATTCATTCAGCAAAGATTAAATGGTGAGGAAGATCATTTCAATGAAATCTCTGGAGAAATCTCACAGGCAAGGCTTCCCAAAGAATGGACAAAAGGTCACATTAGGCCAGGCCCATTGAGGTCTACAATGTGAGGTGCATGTGTGTTTTGACTCTCAACTATGGCTGCCATTTCTTTAAGAATAAAATCATGTGATATCCTTGCTGAGATTCCCAGGCCCCTGTGGAAATCTACCCGGGGCCTAGGTCTCAGTTTCCAAGAGCGACTTTCATGCGTGGTCTCTTAAAATCCCAACAAAATTCATAGCAATGCTTCTCTGAGTTCAGTTCCAAAACCCAGTCTCTAAGGGGAATCACACCAGAGTTCAAGCCCACGTGGAACCAGTCATTTTTTCCAATGCCACACAAATGACCAACATTAAAACCAAAACACTCCCACATGGCCCTCACCTTATTCCATATAGTCAATCATCTTAACATCTGGCTGGAGGTTTCCATGAGGGGTGCAGCCCAAGACAGTGTCCAAAATCAGCTCGTTTGCCCCTCATTTGCCTAAAGTCAGGGTAGCCTGGACACCGTTGCTGTGAACCAGGAGTGAACAAATAAGCCTGCCGTTAATACTTCTATGTTTCTCCAATATGAGGGCTACTGATTTTAGGTATCAATTCTTTAGGTGATTTAGAGTCATGCGAAAACACAAGCACCTCTGCAGGGCTTTGAAGAACTCATTTGACTCACAGAATACCTATTCATATTTGTTGGAGTGCAGGAACCTAACAGAGGAAGGCAAGAGTCTTCATCCACAATGAATGATATTTTTTGCCATTCTGGTTTTGGAAGCTCACATGGGATCATTCTTAAGATCCATCAGGTGCTGAGAATCTAAGTCACAGCCACACACAGGACCAAGAGGCTGATAAAGACACATCCCTTTCCAAAGCAATTAAGCAAAGAACCACAGGTGAGGCCCATTCATTTCCATTTGAAAACTGTTTTCTTCAGGCTTCACAAAGGGGTGGCCTGAGGCAAAGAACTTCCTGACATTCAGTGCAACACAACAATAAGTAAGCAAAAAGCCCAAAGCAGTGTTTCTGCACTGAGACTTTCCTGGTCACACTGATATCTGAGTTTTCTGAGATGCTCGCCATTCTCTTCAACTATCCTTTACATGGCCATGTCACAGAGCTTGGAGGTGATACATATTTTGGACACAAATCCCTGAGCCCATTCTGGAGAGTGGCCAGATTCAGGAAGATAACAACAACTTAAAAAGATAGCAGGTGTTGCACATCGATAAGACAAGCTGCAGTCCATTCATATATTGGGCAGAATGAATTATAGGGAAGATTTATACTAGACAGGACACATCCATTAATGCATTCTCTTTTCTAATGTCTACAACAACGGACACAGTGGGATACACGTAAACAGAAACACTCGCCTTGTCAAATGACTTACTAAAAACTGTCTACTCCAAACCAAACAAACCGCCTTTTCGATCTATTCTCAGAACATGAGACAATACAACAAACCCACACCCACTCCCACAAAGGCACCTCCTTCCCCCAAGTAGGTCTGTGACTATCCGGAGTGTACTCTGACTGGTGGCCATACTATGTTCCCCCGAAATGGCCTGTCTTCTCTCAGATCTTGTTTCCTTGACCAACTCTGTGAAGATGTCAGGAAAAAGTGGTTAGCCACTACCTGTTTTCTCAGGAAAGGTCCATCTTCAGAGCTCTCCTGGCATTTGGCCATCCTCACATCATTAGGTACCAAGAAAACTGACTCTTTCCTTGGTAAATCCAAACAAGTGAGCCCACTGGGCCTGGGACTGGGACTGCCTCTGGGTGCCTGGCTTCTTGGATACCAAGTTCAGAGAGTTCCATCACCAAGGAAATGAGGTATGTCACATTCTTTGGAACTGAATGAGGTCACTGTCTTGGCAACCACTTTGTCCTAACAGTTGCTTCCAAGGGTTACATAAGATGGAGGTTTCCCCTACTTCCTGTGACACTTTCATAAGGTAGAATGTATATCAACCATTGGCACCCGGGAACAGCTCTCCACTCAGGCCTGGATTGTTCCACCTTGTCTACAATAAGAAGGGAGAGGCAGATTCAGACACATCCCTTCATCCTGACCAGGTTGTTTGCCATGGAAGTTGACTTTTGCTCTCTCAGGTGCTTCATACCTGCCTACAACTTCTCCAGGTATCAATTGTGCATGGACATTTGAGGTTCTCATCTGGTGGAAGATCCGCAACTTTCCTGTATTGTAAGAACCCCTCTGTCCCTGCTCTTCTGTAAAATGATTGAGGGAACAGTGTATACTTGGGGATAAAAACAGGTTTGATTTGGTGACGAATGATTCTGTGCGATGAATAGTGGGATTGGGAACCTGCAATATTTACAAGAATATAGAGGTGAAATATAAGTATGAAAAAAGAAATCTAGGTATGCTTTGAAGCCCAGAAGGGTTTTGCCCTTGATTGGGATACTTAGCTTTGAATTATGTTCTGCAAAGATGTCTCAGATAATTTGATATACAATGGCATAGGACCTTGTACATTGGATGATTGAATTTAGAAGAGAACATCCAGTCAAAAAGGGATATTCAGTAGGATTAAGAAGATAGTCGGTAGGTTTAGGAAGACGAGTGAGTATAGGATTTGGACCAAAAGTTCTTTAGCAATAGACTTTTGGTTATAGAGTGAATGTAAATGTCAGCACATATGAAGAGTCAGACACTATGTTGAACTGGGGAAAATATGTAGAAAAGCAGAGATCAATGGAAACATTACGAAATCAGGCAAAGTATAAAGTGAGGGATAGAATTAGACATTTTCAAGAGGGTTGAGTTTCAATATATAAATTAGGAAAAAACAAAAATGTAGTCACCAATAGGATTGACAATTGACAGCATTAGGCAACCTGGACATGGATGTTTTTAGAAATCCATGTTCACTTTCCATTTAGGCTTTGGTACAATCATAAGTGTGACCTTTCCATTTTTTGTCCAGAATATTACTGTGATAATGAGGTGACATGAGTATTTCTTTCACCATTTCTGGGAGCAATATATTGAAGATGTAAAATTAGAATTGGGGGTACAAATAGGTGTACCCTGTTTCTATGAAAATAGAGAAAAACCACGAATAGACCATACTGTGAATAAATAATATAACTTTTTTGAACTTTAAATAAAGAATTGAACTGATATCTGAAAAATAAAAGGAAATTGTATATTGATATACAATCATTCATTCCAACCAGTTATATATCTAATGGAAATATTAGTGTTTTGGTTTATCATGAAGAGTGTGTGAGTTTTGCTTCAAAATGATTATGGAAATTCAAAATAATGTGTTTGGAAAGAAGTCTCATGAAAAGACCAGTCAAGAAACCCTGACAATACATGTGTTCTGAAGCAAGAAGTGATTAATGTTGAAACACATGCCTATTAATTTGTGAACTTCTGGATGAAATGTATATCCTATGATGTGCAAAAACTGAAGAAACAATAATGTACCAGTGTCGAATACAAATGAATGACAAATTAAATATCATGTCCCATAGGAGTCTACTTGCATTGATGTTAGACTGGGTCAGATACTGTAGAATAATTAGGATTTGTATGCACCCTTCACTGAAGTTAGTAGTCAGTACTAGGAAACAAATATATATTTCAAGTGGATGAATATTTCTGATTATAATCTTCTGAAAATTTTATTATAAATCAACATACATGAACATGAATGAATTTAGAGAGTGTATACTAGACACATATATTTCATATTTGGAAAGTTTGGAGAGTATATCTATATCTATATCTATACACACACACACACACACACACACACACACACACACACACAACACTCACAGACATTAAAAAGTACCAATATAAATGCCAATCGAAATTCATCAGTAAATATATATCATCCACAGATGCAAAAATATTTATGTTACTGAACATGAGTTTATGTATAATGTTGTTCTTCTAGGACGCTCTCTTATAGGTTGAATTTTCATTTCCAACAGCATTTAGGAGGAGTGAACAGTTCTCACAATTTGTATCTGCCAAGACATCCACCTTACAAAAATGTACGTGTGATACCTGGTAGGATTCTATATATGCATATAAATATACATGTGTGAATAGGCTACAGAAATTGGAAACAAGTATTCACATATTTGTTAAGTTTAAAAACACATGGAGAATATTTCAATTAAAATTTGACTAGATGTATAACTCCTACCTTATATAATGCAAATGTCAAGTCCAACTATAGAACATGTCTCCTCTGAAGTGCTTGTATTTCTATTGTGTTTGGTTAATTTTCCCCATTATATTAGGATGAATAGTCTGAGTCTACTAGGTATGGGTTAGTGTCAGGGATTCAGTACTTCGAATGAAAAATTGGAAAATGAATCCAATGTGTATGTAAATATATGCTGCACAAATATCCTCCCGCTCTCATCCAAAACAATGCCTTGACATTACCTTCACCCCAAGTAAGACACAATTAGAGGAGAAGAGTTACACAATCAGTGAATACATATCTGGAATGGAAAATGCTCAGGAGTTCACAACCTTGGAGGTGGTAGAGGAGTTTCCAAAAGTAAGGGACATGGTAAACACTCCACAAACATGTAACTCTGCTGGCCTAAAAACTGTTTGAGAAACTGCCTCTGAGCTTCCGCACTTGAAATATATGTTGTTTTCATGAGATTTGGCTTCCTTTGTAGTGAGACCATCAAAGCTGGGTCTGCATCTATGTGACCTGGAGGACATGGTTTCTTATTTTCCAATGAACAAGATGAAGCAGTGCTGAATCCTCTCTTTATAGGTAAACTGAGGCCACTGGGAACTAAGTGTCTCCCCGTCTCCCCGTGTGGACTGTGAAGCCATTTGGTCCTCCTCCACTTTTTGTGGTTTTTAGGCTGCTGCACTGTGAGTTTGGTATTTGTTTCACGAAATACTAGCAGCTAAACTGGGACACAGTGCTGGAGGGAGTTCTGTCACGTGTGGTGGGTCAGAGTCTGCAAGAGAATGCACCAACTAGGCTTCTATCTCTCACAGCTTGCCCCATTGCCCCCTTGTCCATATCAACCTGATTCTTAATTTTCCTCTTAAAACTCTCCATATAGCAAGATGCCTTTACATATAAGGGTCTGCTGGCAGCACCATGTCAGTTACAAGCCATTTGGAATCCAATGGTAAATCCACATGGCCCTACCACGGATGTTTTATCAAATACCTCCCCAGCACTGCTCTAGACATACTACTCAGCAGGCTCCAACTTACTGGCATCTCTGTTCTACACCATTTTCATGAAACTCAGTAAATCAAGGCACTGTCTGGTATACTCATGATCAGCAATAGGACATCCAATGTTTCTCCAGTACCACCTGGTCATAGGAATTTCAAAAATTTCATGGTATTTATCTAGCCATTTTTCAAGCATGAAGTTGGAGGCACTGTGGGTTTCAATTCATTCAGCAAAGATTAAATGGTGAGGAAGCTCATTTCAATGAAATCTCTGGAGAAATCTCACAGGCAAGGCTTCCCAAAGAATGGACAAAAGGTCACATTAGGCCAGGCCCATTGAGGTCTACAATGTGAGGTGCATGTGTGTTTTGACTCTCAACTATGGCTGCCATTTCTTTAAGAATAAAATCATGTGATATCCTTGCTGAGATTCCCAGGCCTCTGTGGAAATCTACCCGGGGCCTAGGTCTCAGTTTCCAAGAGCGACTTTCATGTGTGGCCTCTTAAAATCCCAACAAAATTCATAGCAATGCTTCTCTGAGTTCAGTTCCAAAACCCAGTGTTTAAGGGGAATCACACCAGAGTTCAAGCCCACGTGGAACCAGTCATTTTTTTCAATGCCACACAAATGACCAACATTAAAACCAAAACACTCCCACATGGCCCTCACCTTATTCCATATAGTCAATCATCTTAAACTCTGGCTGGAGGTTTCCATGAGGGGTGCAGGCCAAGACAGTGTCCAAAATCAGCTCGTTTGCCCCTCATTTGCCTAAAGTCAGTGTAGCCTGGACACCGTTGCTGTGAACCAGGAGTGAACAAATAAGCCTGCCGTTAATACTTCTATGTTTCTCCAATTTGAGGGCTACTGATTTTAGGTATCGATTCTTTAGGTGATTTAGAGTCATGCGAAAACACAAGCACCTCTGCAGGGCTTTGAAGAACTCATTTGACTCACAGAATCCCTATTCATATTTGTTGGAGTGCAGGAACCTAACTGAGGAAGGCAAGAGTCTTCATCCACAATGAATGATATTTTTTGCCATTCTGGTTTTGGAAGCTCACATGGGATCATTCTTAAGATCCATCAGGTGCTGAGAATCTAAGTCACAGCCACACACAGGACCAAGAGGCTGATAAAGACACATCCCTTTCCAAAGCAATTAAGCAAAGAACCACAGGTGAGGCCCATTCATTTCCATTTGAAAACTGTTTTCTTCAGGCTTCACAAAGGGGTGGCCTGAGGCAAAGACCTTCCTGACATTCAGTGCAACACAACAATAAGTAAGCAAAAAGCCCAAAGCAGTGTTTCTGCACTAAGACTTTCCTGGTCACACTGATATCTGAGTTTTCTGAGATGCTCGCCATTCTCTTCAACTATCCTTTACATGGCCATGTCACAGAGCTTGGAGGTGATACATATTTTGGACACAAATCCCTGAGCCCATTCTGGAGAGTGGCCAGAATTCAGGAAGAAAACAACAACTTAGAAAGATAGCAGGTGTTGCTCATCGATAAGACAAGCTTCAGTCCATTCATATATTGGGCAGGATGAATTATAGGGAAGATTTATACTAGACAGGACACATCCATTAATGCATTCTCTTTTCTAATGTCTACAACAACGGACACAGTGGGATGCACATAAACAGAAACACTCGCCTTGTCAAATGACTTAGTAGAAACTGTCTGCTCCAAACCAAACAAACCGCCTTTTCGACCTATTCTCAGAACATGAGACAATACAACAAACCCACACCCAATCCCACAAAGGCACCTCCTTCCCCCAAGTAGGTCTGTGACTCTCCGGAGTGTACTCTGACTGGTGGGCCATACTATGTTCCCCCGAAATGGCCTGTCTTCTCTCAGATCTTGTTTCCTTGACCAACTCTGTGAAGATGTCAGGAAAAAGTGGTTAGCCACTACCTGTTTTCTCAGGAAAGGTCCATCTTCAGAGCTCTCCTGGCATTTGGCCATCCTCACATCATTAGGTACCAAGAAAACTGACTCTTTCCTTGGTAAATCCAAACAAGTGAGCCCACTGGGCCTGGGACTGGGACTGCCTCTGGGTGCATGGCTTCTTGGATACCAAGTTCAGAGAGTTCCATCACCAAGGAAATGAGGTATGTCACATTCTTTGGAACTGAATGAGGTCACTGCCTTGGCAACCACTTTGTCCTAACAGTTGCTTCCAAGGGTTACATAAGATGGAGGTTTCCCCTAAACCCTGTGACACTTTCATAAGGTAGAATGTATATCAACCATTGGCACCCGGGAACAGCTCTCCACTCAGGCCTGGATTGTTCCACCTTGTCTACAATAAGAAGAGATAGGCAGATTCAGACACATCCCTTCATCCTGACCAGGTTGTTTGCCACGGAAGATGGCTTTTGCTCTCTCAGGAGCTTCATACCTGCCTACAACTTCTCCAGGTATCATTTGTGCATGGACATTTGAGGTTCTCATCTGGTGGAAGATCCCCAACTTTCCTGTATTGTAAGAACCCCTCTGTCCCTGCTCTTCTGTAAAATGATTGAGGGAACAGTGTATACTTGGGGTTAAAAACAGGTTTGATTTGGTGACGAATGATTCTGTGTGATGAATAATGGCATTGGGAACCTGCAATATTTACAAGAATATAGAGGTGAAATATAAGTATGAAAACAGAAATCTAGGTATGATTTGAAGCCCAGAAGGGTTTTGCCCTTGATTGAGATACTTAGCTTTGAATTATGTTCTGCAAAGATGTCTCAGATAATTCGAATTACAATGGCATAGGACGTTGTACATTGGATGATAGAATTTAGAAGAGAACATCAGGTCAAAAAGGGATATTCAGTAGGATTAGGAAGATAGTCGGTAGGGTTAGGAAGAAGAGTGAGTACAGAATTTGGACCAAAAGTTCTTTAGCAATAGACTTTTGGTTATAGAGTGAATGTAAATGTCAGCACATATGAAGAGTCAGTCACTATGTTGAACTGGGGAAAATATGTAGAAAAGCAGATATCAATAGAAACATTACGAAATCAGGCAAAGTATAAAGTGAGGGATAGAATTAGACATTTTCAACAGTGTTGAGTTTGAATATATAAATAGGAAAAAACAAATATGTAGTCACCAATAGGATTGACAATTGACAGCATTAGGCAACCTGGACATGGATGTTTTTAGAAATCCATGTTCACTTTCCATTTAGGCTTTGGTACAATCATAAGTGTGACCTTTCCATTTTTTGTCCAGAATATTACTGTGATAATGAGGTGACATGAGTATTTCTTTCACCATTTCTGGGAGCAATATATTGAAGATGTAATATTAGAATCGGGGTACAAAGAGGTGTACCCTGTTTCTATGAACATAGAAAAAAAGCATGAATAGACCATACTGTGAATAAATAATATAATTTTTTCAACTTTAAATAATGAATTGAACTGATATCTGAAAAATTAAAGGAAATCGTATATTGATATACAATCATTCATTCCAACCAGTTATATATCTATTGGAAATATTAGTGTTTTGGTTTATCATGAAGAGTGTGTGAGTTTTGCTTCAAAATGATTATGGAAATTCAAAATTATGTGTTTAGAAAGAAGTCTGATGAAAAGACCAGTCAAGAAACCCTGACAATACATGTGTTCTGAAGCAAGAAGTGATTAAAGTTGAAACAAATGCCTATTAATTTGTGAACATGTGGATGCAATGTATATCCTATGATATGCAAAAACTGAAGAAACAATAATGAACCACTGTCGAATACAAATGAATTACAAATTACATATCATGTCCCATAGGAGTCTTCTTGCATTGATGTTAGACTGGGTCAGTTACTGTAGAGTAATTAGGATTTGTATGCACCATTCACTGAAGTTAGGTTTCAGTACTATAAAACAAATATGTATTTCAGGTGGATGAATATTTCTGATTATAATCTTGTGAAAAGTTGATTATAAATCCACATACATGTACATGAATGAATTTAGAGAGTATATATTAGACACATTTTTTTAATATTTTGAAAAATTTGGAGAGTATATATATATATCTATGTCTATACACACACACAGACACACACATACACAGACACACACACACACACAGACACACACACACACACAACATTCACAGACATTAAAAAGTACCAATATAAATGCCAATCGAAATTCATCAGTAAATATATATCATCCACAGATGCAAAAATATTTATTTTACTGAACATGAGTTTATGCATAATTTTGTTCTTCTAGGACGTTCTCCTATAGGTTGAATTTTCATTTCCAACAGCATTTAGGAGGAGTGAACTCTTCTCACAATTTGTATCTGTCAAGACAGCCACCTCTCAAAAATGTATGTGTGATACCTGGTAGGATTCTATATATGCATATAAATATACATGTGTGAATAGGCTACAGAAAAAGGAAACAAGAATTCACATATTTGTTAAGTTTAAAAAGAGATGGAGAATATTTCAATTAAAATTTGACGAGATTTATAACTCCTACCTTATATAATGCAAATGTCAAGTCCAACTATACAACATGTCTCCTCTGAAGTGCTTGTATTTCTATTGTGTTGGGTTAAATTTCCCCATTATATTAGGATGAATAGTCTGAGTCTACTAGGTAAGTTTTAGTGTCCGGGATTCAGTACTTCAAATGGAAAATTGGAAAATGAATCCAATGTGTATGTAAATATATGCTGCACAAATATCCTCACGCTCTTATCCAGAACAATGACTTGACATTACCTTCACCCCAAGTAAGACACAATTAGAGGAGAAGAGTTACAAAATCAGTGAATACATATCTGGAATGGAAAATGCTCAGGAGTTCACAACCTTGGAGGTGGTAGAGGAGTTTCCAAAACTAAGGGACAGGGTAAACACTCCACAAACATGGAGCTCTGCTGGCCTAAAAACTTTTTGAGAAACTGCCTCTGAGCTTCCGCACTTGAAATATATGTTGTTTTCATGAGATTTGGCTTCCTTTGTAGTGAGACCATCAAAGCTGGGTCTGCATCTATGTGACCTGGAGGACATGGTTTCTTATTTTCCAATGAACAAGATGAAGCAGTGCTGAATCCTCTATTTGTAGGTAAATTAAGGTCACTAGAGACTAAGTGTCTCCCCGTCTCCCCGTGTGGACTGTGAAGCCATTTGGTCCTCCTCCACTTTTTGTGTTGTTTAGGCTGCTGCACTGTGAGTTTGGTATTTGTTTCACGAAATACTAGCAGCTAAACTGGGACACAGTGCTGGAGGGAGTTCTGTCACGTGTGGTGGGTCAGGGTCTGCAAGAGAATGCACCAACTAGGCTTCTATCTCTCACAGCTTACCCCATTGCCCCCTTGTCCATATCAACCTGATTCTTAATTTTCCTCTTAAAACTCTCCATATAACAAGATGCCTTTACATATAAGGGTCTGCTGGCAGCACCATGTCAGTTACAAGCCATTTGGAATCCAATGGTAGATCCACATGGCCCTACCACGGATGTTTTATCAAACACCTCCCCAGCACTGCTCTAGACCCACTACTCAGCAGGCTCCAACTTACTGGCATCTCTGTTCTACACCATTTTCATGAAACTCAGTAAATCAAGGCACTGTCTGGTATACTCATGATCAGCAATAGGACATCCAATGTTTCTCCAGTGCCACCTGGTCATAGGAATTTCAAAAATTTCATGGTATTTATCTAGCCATTTTTCAAGCATGAAGTTGGAGGCACTGTGGGTTTCAATTCATTCAGCAAAGATTAAATGGTGAGGAAGCTCATTTCAATGAAATCTCTGGAGAAATCTCACAGGCAAGGCTTCCCAAAGAATGGACAAAAGGTCACATTAGGCCAGGCCCATTGAGGTCTACAATGTGAGGTGCATGTGTGTTTTGACTCTCAACTATGGCTGCCATTTCTTTAAGAAAAAAATCATGTGATATCCTTGCTGAGATTCCCAGGCCTCTGTGGAAATCTACCCGGGGCCTAGGTCTCAGTTTCCAAGAGCGACTTTCATGCGTGGCCTCTTAAAATCCCAACAAAATTCAGAGCAATGCTTCTCTGAGTTCAGTTCCAAAACCCAGTGTTTAAGGGGAATCACACCAGAGTTCAAGCCCACGTGGAACCAGTCATTTTTTCCAATGCCACACAAATTACCAACGTTAAAACCCAAACACTCCCACATGGCCCTCACCTTATTCCATATAGTCAATCATCTTGAACTCTGGCTGGAGGTTTCCATGAGGGGTGCAGCCCAAGACAGTGTCCAAAATCAGCTCGTTTGCCCCTCATTTGCCTATCGTCAGGGTAGCCTGGACACCGTTGCTGTGAACCAGGAGTGAATAAATAAGCCTGCCGTTAATACTTCTATGTGTCTCCAATTTGAGGGCTGCTGATTTTAGGTATCGATTCTTTAGGTGATTTAGAGTCATGCGAAAACACAAGCACCTCTGCAGGGCTTTGAAGAACTCATTTGACTCACAGAATCCCTATTCATATTTGTTGGAGTACAGGAACCTAACAGAGGAAGGCAAGAGTCTTCATCCACAATGAATGATATTTTTTGCCATTCTGGTTTTGGAAGCTCACATGGGATCATTCTTAAGATCCATCAGGTGCTGAGAATCTAAGTCACAGCCACACACAGGACCAAGAGGCTGATAAAGACACATCCCTTTCCAAAGCAATTAAGCAAAGAACCACAGGTGAGGCCCATTCATTTCCATTTGAAAACTGTTTTCTTCAGGCTTCACAAAGGGGTGGCCTGAGGCAAAGACCTTCCTGACATTCAGTGCAACACAACAATAAGTAAGCAAAAAGCCCAAAGCAGTGTTTCTGCACTGAGACTTTCGTGGTCACACTGATATCTGAGTTTTCTGAGATGCTCGCCATTCTCTTCAACTATCTTTTACATGGCCATGTCACAGAGCTTGGAGGTGATGCATATTTTGGACACAAATCCCTGAGCACATTCTGGAGAGTGGCCAGAATTCAGGAAGAAAACAACAACTTAGAAAGATAGCAGGTGTTGCACATCGATAAGACAAGCTGCAGTCCATTCATATATTGGGCAGGATGAATTATAGGGAAGATTTATACTAGACAGGACACATCCATTAATGCATTCTCTTTTCTAATGTCTACAACAAAGGACACAGTGGGATACACATAAACAGAAACAGTCGCCTTGTCAAATGACTTACTAGAAACTGTCTGCTCCAAACCAAACAAACCGCCTTTTCGATCTATTCTCAGAACATGAGACAATACAACAAACCCATACCCACTCCCACAAAGGCACCTCCTTGCCCCAAGTAGGTCTGTGACTATCCGGAGTGTCCTCTGACTGGTGGGGCATACTATGTTCCCCCAAAATGGCCTGTCTTCTCTCAGATCTTGTTTCCTTGACCAACTCTGTGAAGATGTCAGGAAAAAGTGGTTAGCCACTATCTGTTTTCTCAGGAAAGGTCCATCTTCAGAGCTCTCCTGGCAATTGGTCATCCTCACATCATTAGGTACCAAGAAAACTGACTCTGTCCTTGGTAAATCCAAACAAGTGAGCCCACTGGGCCTGGGACTGGGACTGTCTCTGGGTGCCTGGCTTCTTGGATACCAAGTTCAGAGAGTTCCATTACCAAGGAAATGAGGTATGTCACATTCTTTGTAACTGAATGAGGTCACTGCCTTGGCAACCACTTTGTCCTAACAGTTGCTTCCAAGGGTTACATAAGATGGAGGTTTCCCCTACTTCCTGTGACACTTTCATAAGGTAGAATGTATATCAACCATTGGCACCCGGGAACAGCTCTCCACTCAGGCCTGGATTGTTCCACCTTGTCTACAATAAGAAGAGAGAGGCAGATTCAGACACATCCCTTCATCCTGACCAGGTTGTTTGCCATGGAAGTTGACTTTTGCTCTCTCAGGTGCTTCATACCTGCCTACAACTTCTCCAGGTATCATTTGTGCATGGACATTTGAGGTTCTCATCTGGTGGAAGATCCCCAACTTTCCTGTATTGTAAGAACCCCTCTGTCCCTGCTCTTCTGTAAAATGATTGAGGGAACAGTGTATACTTGGGGTTAAAAACAGGTTTGATTTGGTGACGAATGATTCTGTGCGATGAATAATGGGATTGGGAACCTGCAATATTTACAAGAATATAGAGGTGAAATATAAGTATGAAAAAAGAAATCTAGGTATGCTTTGAAGCCCAGAAGGGTTTTGCCCTTGATTGGGATACTTAGCTTTGAATTATGTTCTGCAAAGATGTCTCAGATAATTTGATATACAATGGCATAGGACCTTGTACATTGGATGATTGAATTTAGAAGAGAACATCCAGTCAAAAAGGGATATTCAGTAGGATTAGAAAGATAGTCGGTAGGTTTAGGAAGACGAGTGAGTATAGGATTTGGACCAAAAGTTCTTTAGCAATAGACTTTTGGTTATAGAGTGAATGTAAATGTCAGCACATATGAAGAGTCAGACACTATGTTGAACTGGGGAAAATATGTAGAAAAGCAGAGATCAATGGAAACATTATGAAATCAGGCAAAGTATAAAGTGAGGGATAGAATTAGACATTTTCAACAGGGTTGAGTTTCAATATATAAATTAAGAAAAAACAAATATGTAGTCACCAATAGGAGTGACAATTGACAGCATTAGGCAACCTGGACATGGATGTTTTTAGAAATCCATGTTCACTTTCCATTTAGGCTTTGGTACAATCATAAGTGTGACCTTTCCATTTTTTGTCCAGAATATTACTGTGATAATGAGGTGACATGAGTATTTCTTTCACCATTTCTGGGAGCAATATATTGAAGATGTAAAATTAGAATCGGGGGTACAAATAGGTGTACCCTGTTTCTATGAACATAGAGAAAAACCACGAATAGACCATACTGTGAATAAATAATATAACTTTTATGAACTTTAAATAATGAATTGAACTGATATCTGAAAAATAAAAGGAAATTGTATATTGATATACAATCATTCATTCCAACCAGTTATATATCTAATGGAAATATTAGTGTTTTGGTTTATCATGAAGAGTGTGTGAGTTTTGCTTCAAAATGATTATGGAAATTCAAAATAATGTGTTTGGAAAGAAGTCTCATGAAAAGACCAGTCAAGAAACCCTGACAATACATGTGTTCTGAAGCAAGAAGTGATTAATGTTGAAACAAATGCCTATTAATTTGTGAACTTCTGGATGAAATGTATATCCTATGATGTGCAAAAACTGAAGAAACAATAATGTACCAGTGTGGAATACAAATGAATGACAAATTACATATCATGTCCCATAGGAGTCTACTTGCATTGATGTTAGACTGGGTCAGATACTGTAGAATAATTAGGATTTGTATGCACCCTTCACTGAAGTTAGTAGTCAGTACTAGGAAACAAATATGTATTTCAGGTGGATGAATATTTCTGATTATAATCTTGTGAAAAGTTGATTATAAATCCACATACATGAACATGAATGAATTTAGAGAGTGTATACTAGACACATATATTTCATATTTGGAAAACTTTGGAGAGTATATCTATATCTATATCTATACACACACACACACACACACACACACACACACACAACACTCACAGACATTAAAAAGTACCAATATAAATGCCAATCGAAATTCATCAGTAAATATATATCATCCACAGATGCAAAAATATTTATATTTCTGAACATGAGTTTATGTATAATGTTGTTCTTCTAGGACGCTCTCTTATAGGTTGAATTTTCATTTCCAACAGCATTTAGGAGGAGTGAACACTTCTCACAATTTGTATCTGCCAAGACATCCACCTTACAAAAATGTACGTGTGATACCTGGTAGGATTCTATATATGCATATAAATATACATGTGCGAATTGGCTAGAGAAATTGGAAACAAGTATTCACATATTTGTTAAGTTTAAAAACACATGGAGAATATTTCAATTAAAATTTGACTAGATGTATAACTCCTACCTTATATAATGCAAATGTCAAGTCCAACTATAGAACATGTCTCCTCTGAAGTGCTTGTATTTCTATTGTGTTGGGTTAATTTTCCCCATTATATTAGGATGAATAGTCTGAGTCTTCTAGGTATGGGTTAGTGTCAGGGATTCAGTACTTCGAATGAAAAATTGGAAAAAGAATCCAATGTGTATGTAAATATATGCTGCACAAATATCCTCCCGCTCTCATCCAAAACAATGCCTTGACATTACCTTCACCCCAAGTAAGACACAATTAGAGGAGAAGAGTTACACCATCAGTGAATACATATCTGGAATGGAAAATGCTCAGGAGTTCACAACCTTGGAGGTGGTAGAGGAGTTTCCAAAAGTAAGGGACAGGGTAAACACTCCACAAACATGTAACTCTGCTGGCCTAAAAACTTTTTGAGAAACTGCCTCTGAGCTTCCGCACTTGAAATATATGTTGTTTTCATGAGATTTGGCTTCCTTTGTAGTGAGACCATCAAAGCTGGGTCTGCATCTATGTGACCTGGAGGACATGGTTTCTTACTTTCCAATGAACAAGATGAAGCAGTGCTGAATCCTCTCTTTATAGGTAAACTGAGGCCACTGGGGACTAAGTGTCTCCCCGTCTCCCCGTGTGGACTGTGAAGCCATTTGGTCCTCCTCCACTTTTTGTGGTTTTTAGGCTGCTGCACTGTGAGTTTGGTATTTGTTTCACGAAATACTAGCAGCTAAACTGGGACACAGTGCTGGAGGGAGTTCTGTCACGTGTGGTGGGTCAGGGTCTGCAAGAGAATGCACCAACTAGGCTTCTATCTCGCACAGCTTGCCCCATTGCCCCCTTGTCCATATCAACCTGATTCTTAATTTTCCTCTTAAAACTCTCCATATAACAAGATGCCTTTACATATAAGGGTCTGCTGGCAGCACCATGTCAGTTACAAGCCATTTGGAATCCAATGGTAGATCCACATGGCCCTACCACGGATGTTTTATCAAACACCTCCCCAGCACTGCTCTAGACCCACTACTCAGCAGGCTCCAACTTACTGGCATCTCTGTTCTACACCATTTTCATGAAACTCAGTAAATCAAGGCACTGTCTGGTATACTCATGATCAGCAATAGGACATCCAATGTTTCTCCAGTGCCACCTGGTCATAGGAATTTCAAAAATTTCATGGTATTTATCTAGCCATTTTTCAAGCATGAAGTTGGAGGCACTGTGGGTTTCAATTCATTCAGCAAAGATTAAATGGTGAGGAAGCTCATTTCAATGAAATCTCTGGAGAAATCTCACAGGCAAGGCTTCCCAAAGAATGGACAAAAGGTCACATTAGGCCAGGCCCATTGAGGTCTACAATGTGAGGTGCATGTGTGTTTTGACTCTCAACTATGCCTGCCATTTCTTTAAGAAAAAAATCATGTGATATCCTTGCTGAGATTCCCAGGCCTCTGTGGAAATCTACCCGGGGCCTAGGTCTCAGTTTCCAAGAGCGACTTTCATGCGTGGCCTCTTAAAATCCCAACAAAATTCAGAGCAATGCTTCTCTGAGTTCAGTTAAAAAACCCAGTCTCTAAGGGGAATCACACCAGAGTTCAAGCCCACGTGGAACCAGTCATTTTTTCCAATGCCACACAAATGACCAACATTAAAACCAAAACACTCCCACATGGCCCTCACCTTATTCCATATAGTCAATCATCTTAAACTCTGGCTGGAGGTTTCCATGAGGGGTGCAGCCCAAGACAGTGTCCAAAATCAGCTCGCTTGCCCCTCATTTGCCTAAAGTCAGGGTAGCCTGGACACCGTTGCTGTGAACCAGGAGTGAACAAATAAGCCTGCCGTTAATACTTCTATGTTTCTCCAATTTGAGGGCTGCTGATTTTAGGTATCGATTCTTTAGGTGATTTAGAGTCATGCGAAAACACAAGCACCTCTGCAGGGCTTTGAAGAACTCATTTGACTCACAGAATCCCTATTCATATTTGTTGGAGTGCAGGAACCTAACAGAGGAAGGCAAGAGTCTTCATCCACAATAAATGATATTTTTTGCCATTTTGGTTTTGGAAGCTCACATGGGATCATTCTTGAGATCCATCAGGTGCTGAGAATCTAAGTCACAGCCACACACAGGACCAAGAGGCTGATAAAGACACATCCCTTTTCAAAGCAATTAAGCAAAGAACCACAGGTGAGGCCCATTCATTTCCATTTGAAAACTGTTTTCTTCAGGCTTCACAAAGGGGTGGCCTGAGGCAAAGACCTTCCTGACATTCAGTGCAACACAACAATAAGTAAGCAAAAAGCCCAAAGCAGTGTTTCTGCACTAAAACTTTCCTGGTCACACTGATATCTGAGTTTTCTGAGATGCTCGCCATTCTCTTCAACTATCCTTTACATGGCCATGTCACAGAGCTTGGAGGTGGTACATATTTTGGACACAAATCCCTGAGCCCATTCTGGAGAGTGGCCAGAATTCAGGAAGAAAACAACAACTTAGAAAGATAGCAGGTGTTGCACATCGATAAGACAAGCTGCAGTCCATTCATAAATTGGCAGGATGAATTATAGGGAAGATTTATACTAGACAGGACACATCCATTAATGCATTCTCTTTTCTAATGTCTACAACAACGGACACAGTGGGATACACATAAACAGAAACACTCGCCTTGTCAAATGACTTACTAGAAACTGTCTGCTCCAAACCAAACAAACCGCCTTTTCGATCTATTCTCAGAACATGAGACAAAACAACAAACCCACACCCACTCCCACAAAGGCACCTCCTTCCCCCAAGTAGGTCTGTGAGAATCCGGAGTGTCCTCTGACTGGTGGGCCATACTATTTTCCCCCGAAATGGCCTGTCTTCTCTCAGATCTTGTTTCCTTGACCAACTCTGTGAAGATGTCAGGAAAAAGTGGTTAGCCACTACCTGTTTCCTCAGGAAAGGTCCATCTTCAGAGCTCTCCTGGCATTTGGCCATCCTCACATCATTAGGTACCAAGAAAACTGACTCTGTCCTTGGTAAATCCAAACAAGTGAGCCCACTGGGCCTGGGACTGGGACTGCCTCTGGGTGCCTGGCTTCTTGGATACCAAGTTCAGAGAGTTCCATCACCAAGGAAATGAGGTATGTCACATTCTTTGGAACTGAATGAGGTCACTGCCTTGGCAACCACTTTGTCCTAACAGTTGCTTCCAAGGGTTACATAAGATGGAGGTTTCCCCTACTTCCTGTGACACTTTCATAAGGTAGAATGTATATCAACCATTGGCATACGGGAATAGCTCTCCACTCAGGCCTGGATTGTTCCACCTTGTCTACAATAAGAAGAGAGAGGCAGATTCAGACACATCCCTTCATCCTGACCAGGTTGTTTGCCATGGAAGTTGACTTTTGCTCTCTCAGGTGCTTCATACCTGCCTACAACTTCTCCAGGTATCATTTGTGCATGGACATTTGAGGTTCTCATCTGGTGGAAGATCCCCAACTTTCCTGTATTGTAAGAACCCCTCTGTCCCTGCTCTTCTGTAAAATGATTGAGGGAACAGTGTATACTTGTGGTTAAAAACAGGTTTGATTTGGTGATGAATGATTCTGTGCGATGAATAATGGGATTGGGAACCTGCAATATTTACAAGAATATAGAGGTGAAATATAAGTATGAAAAAAGAAATCTAGGTATGCTTTGAAGCCCAGAAGGGTTTTGCCCTTGATTGGGATACTTAGCTTTGAATTATGTTCTGCAAAGATGTCTCAGATAATTTGATATACAATGGCATAGGACCTTGTACATTAGATGATTGAATTTAGAAGAGAACATCCAGTCAAAAAGGGATATTCAGTAGGATTAGGAAGATAGTCGGTAGGTTTAGGAAGACGAGTGAGTATAGGATTTGGACCAAAAGTTCTTTAGCAATAGACTTTTGGTTATAGAGTGAATGTAAATGTCAGCACATATGAAGAGTCAGACACTATGTTGAACTGGGGAAAATATGTAGAAAAGCAGATATCAATGGAAACATTACGAAATCAGGCAAAGTATAAAGTGAGGGATAGAATTAGACATTTTCAACAGGGTTGAGTTTCAATATATAAATTAGGAAAAAACAAATATGTAGTCACCAATAGGAGTGACAATTGACAGCATTAGGCAACCTGGACATGGATGTTTTTAGAAATCCATGTTCACTTTCCATTTAGGCTTTGGTACAATCATAAGTGTGACCTTTCCGTTTTTTGTCCAGAATATTACTGTGATAATGAGGTGACATGAGTATTTCTTTCACCATTTCTGGGAGCAATATATTGAAGATGTAAAATTAGAATCGTGGGTGCAAATAGGTGTACCCTGTTTCTATGAACATAGAGAAAAACCACGAATAGACCATACTGTGAATAAATAATATAACTTTTTTGAACTTTAAATAATGAATTGAACTGATATCTGAAAAATAAAAGGAAATTGTATATTGATATACAATCATTCATTCCAACCAGTTATATATCTAATGGAAATATTAGTGTTTTGGTTTATCATGAAGAGTGTGTGAGTTTTGCTTCAAAATGATTATGGAAATTCAAAATAATGTGTTTGGAAAGAAGTCTCATGAAAAGACCAGTCAAGAAACCCTGACAATACATGTGTTCTGAAGCAAGAAGTGATTAATGTTGAAACAAATGCCTATTAATTTGTGAACTTCTGGATGAAATGTATATCCTATGATTTGCAAAAACTGAAGAAACAATAATGTACCAGTGTCGAATACAAATGAATGACAAATTACATATCATGTCCCATAGGAGTCTACTTGCATTGATGTTAGACTGGGTCAGATACTGTAGAATAATTAGGATTTGTATGCACCCTTCACTGAAGTTAGTAGTCAGTACTAGGAAACAAATATGTATTTCAGGTGGATGAATATTTCTGATTATAATCTTCTGAAAAGTGGATTATAAATCCACATACATAAACATGAATGAATTTAGAGAGTGTATACTAGACACATATATTTCATATTTGGAAAACTTTGGAGAGTATATCTATATCTATATCTATACACACACACACACACACACACACACACACAACACTCACAGACATTAAAAAGTACCAATATAAATGCCAATCGAAATTCATCACTAAATATATATCATCCACAGATGCAAAAATATTTATGTTTCTGAACATGAGTTTATGTATAATGTTGTTCTTCTAGGACGCTCTCTTATAGGTTGAATTTTCATTTCCAACAGCATTTAGGAGGAGTGAACACTTCTCACAATTTGTATCTGCCAAGACATCCACCTTACAAAAATGTACGTGTGATACCTGGTAGGATTCTATATATGCATATAAATATACATGTGTGAATAGGCTACAGAAATTGGAAACAAGTATTCACATATTTGTTAAGTTTAAAAACACATGGAGAATATTTCAATTAAAATTTGACTAGATGTATAACTCCTACCTTATATAATGCAAATGTCAAGTCCAACTATAGAACATGTCTCCTCTGAAGTGCTTGTATTTCTATTGTGTTGGGTTAATTTTCCCCATTATATTAGGATGAATAGTCTGAGTCTACTAGGTATGGGTTAGTGTCAGGGATTCAGTACTTCGAATGAAAAACTGGAAAATGAATCCAATGTGTATGTAAATATATGCTGCACAAATATCCTCCCGCTCTCATCCAAAACAATGCCTTGACATTACCTTCACCCCAAGTAAGACACAATTAGAGGAGAAGAGTTACACAATCAGTGAATACATATCTGGAATGGAAAATGCTCAGGAGTTCACAACCTTGGAGGTGGTTTAGGAGTTTCCAAAAGTAAGGGACATGGTAAACACTCCACAAACATGTAACTCTGCTGGCCTAAAAACTTTTTGAGAAACTTCCTCTGAGCTTCCGCACTTGAAATATATGTTGTTTTCATGAGATTTGGCTTCCTTTGTAGTGAGACCATCAAAGCTGGGTCTGCATCTATGTGACCTGGAGGACATGGTTTCTTATTTTCCAATGAACAAGATGAAGCAGTGCTGAATCCTCTCTTTATAGGTAAACTGAGGCCACTGGGGACTAAGTGTCTCCCCGTCTCCCCGTGTGGACTGTGAAGCCATTTGGTCCTCCTCCACTTTTTGTGGTTTTTAGGCTGCTGCACTGTGAGTTTGGTATTTGTTTCACGAAATACTAGCAGCTAAACTGGGACACAGTGCTGGAGGGAGTTCTGTCACGTTTGGTGGGTCAGGGTCTGCAAGAGAATGCACCAACTAGGCTTCTATCTCTCACAGCTTACCCCATTGCCCCCTTGTTTATATCAACCTGATTCTTAATTTTCCTCTTAAAACTCTCCATATAACAAGATGCCTTTACATATAAGGGTCTGCTGGCAGCACCATGTCAGTTACAAGCCATTTGGAATCCAATGGTAAATCCACATGGCCCTACCACGGATGTTTTATCTAACACCTCCCCAGCACTGCTCTAGACCCACTACTCAGCAGGCTCCAACTTACTGGCATCTCTGTTCTACACCATTTTCATGAAACTCAGTAAATCAAGGCACTGTCTGGTATACTCATGATCAGCAATAGGACATCCAATGTTTCTCCAGTGCCACCTGGTCATAGGAATTTGAAAAATTCCATGGTATTTATCTAGCCATTTTTCAAGCATGAAGTTGGAGGCACTGTGGGTTTCAATTCATTCAGCAAAGATTAAATGGTGAGGAAGCTCATTTCAATGAAATCTCTGGAGAAATCTCACAGGCAAGGCTTCCCAAAGAATGGAGAAAAGGTCACATTAGGCCAGGCCCATTGAGGTCTACAATGTGAGGTGCATGTGTGTTTTGACTCTCAACTATGGCTGCCATTTCTTTAAGAATAAAATCATGTGATATATTTGCTGAGATTCCCAGGCCTCTGTGGAAATCTACCCGGGGCCTAGGTCTCAGTTTCCAAGAGCGACTTTCATGCGTGGCCTCTTAAAATCCCAACAAAATTCATAGCAATGCTTGTTGAGTTCAGTTCCAAAACCCAGTGTTTAAGGGGAATCACACCAGAGTTCAAGCCCACGTGGAACCAGTCATTTTTTCCAATGCCACACAAATGACCAACATTAAAACCAAAACACTCCCACATGGCCCTCACCTTATTCCATATAGTCAATCATCTTAAACTCTGGCTGGAGGTTTCCATGAGGGGTGCAGGCCAAGACAGTGTCCAAAATCAGCTCGTTTGCCCCTCATTTGCCTAAAGTCAGGGTAGCCTGGACACCGTTGCTGTGAACCAGGAGTGAACAAATAAGCCTGCCGTTAATACATCTATGTTTCTCCAATTTGAGGGCTACTGATTTTAGGTATCTATTCTTTAGGTGATTTAGAGTCATGCGAAAACACAAGCACCTCTGCAGGGCTTTGAAGAACTCATTTGACTCACAGAATCCCTATTCATATTTGTTGGGGTGCAGGAACCTAACAGAGGAAGGCAAGAGTCTTCATCCACAATGAATGATATTTTTTGCCATTTTGGTTTTGGAAGCTCACATGGGATCATTCTTAAGATCCATCAGGTGCTGAGAATCTAAGTCACAGCCACACACAGGACCAAGAGGCTGATAAAGACACATCCCTTTCCAAAGCAATTAAGCAAAGAACCACAGGTGAGGCCCATTCATTTCCATTTGAAAACTGTTTTCTTCAGGCTTCACAAAGGGGTGGCCTGAGGCAAAGACCTTCCTGACATTCAGTGCAACACAACAATAAGTAAGCAAAAAGCCCAAAGCAGTGTTTCTGCACTAAGACTTTCCTGGTCACACTGATATCTGAGTTTTCTGAGATGCTCGCCATTCTCTTCAACTATCCTTTACATGGCCATGTCACAGAGCTTGGAGGTGGTACATATTTTGGACACAAATCCCTGAGCCCATTCTGGAGAGTGGCCAGAATTCAGGAAGAAAACAACAACTTAGAAAGATAGCAGGTGTTGCACATCGATAAGACAAGGTGCAGTCCATTCATATATTGGGCAGGATGAATTATAGGGAAGATTTATACTAGACAGGACACATCCATTAATGCATTCTCTTTTCTAATGTCTACAACAACGGACACAGTGGGATACACATAAACAGAAACCCTCGCCGTGTCAAATGACTTACTAGAAACTGTCTGCTCCAAACCAAACAAACCGCCTTTTCGATCTATTCTCAGAACATGAGACAAAACAACAAACACACACCCACTCCCACAAAGGCACCTCCTTCCCCCAAGTAGGTCTGTGACTATCCGGAGTGTCCTCTGACTGGTGGGCCATACTATGTTCCCCCGAAATGGCCTGTCTTCTCTCAGATCTTGTTTCCTTGACCAACTCTGTGAAGATGTCAGGAAAAAGTGGTTAGCCACTACCTATTTTCTCAGGAAAGGTCCATCTTCAGAGCTCTCCTGGCATTTGGCCATCCTCACATCATTAGGTACCAAGAAAACTGACTCTGTCCTTGGTAAATCCAAACAAGTGAGCCCACTGGGCTTGGGACTGGGACTGCCTCTGGGTGCCTGGCTTCTTGGATACCAAGTTCAGAGAGTTCCATCACCAAGGAAATGAGGTATGTCACATTCTTTGGAACTGAATGAGGTCACTGCCTTGGCAACCACTTTGTCCTAACAGTTGCTTCCAAGGGTTACATAAGATGGAGGTTTCCCATACTTCCTGTGACACTTTCATAAGGTAGAATGTATATCAACCATTGGCACCCGGGAACAGCTCTCCACTCAGGCCTGGATCGTTCCACCTTGTCTACAATAAGAAGAGAGAGGCAGATTCAGACACATCCCTTCATCCTGACCAGGTTGTTTGCCATGGAAGATGACTTTTGCTCTCTCAGGTGCTTCATACCTGCCTACAACTTCTCCAGGTATCATTTGTGCATGGACATTTGAGGTTCTCATCTGGTGGAAGATCCGCAACTTTCCTGTATTGTAAGAACCACTCTGTCCCTGCTCTTCTGTAAAATGATTGAGGGAACAGTGCATACTTGGGGTTAAAAACAGGTTTGATTTGGTGACGAATGATTCTGTGCGATGAATAATGGGATTGGGAACCTGCAATATTTACAAGAATATAGAGGTGAAATATAAGTATGAAAAAAGAAATCTAGGTATGCTTTGAAGCCCAGAAGGGTTTTGCCCTTGATTGGGATACTTAGCTTTGAATTATGTTCTGCAAAGATGTCTCAGATAATTTGATATACAATGGCATAGGACCTTGTACATTGGATGATTGAATTTAGAAGAGAACATCCAGTCAAAAAGGGATATTCAGTAGGTTTAGGAAGATAGTCGGTAGGTTTAGGAAGACGAGTGAGTATAGGATTTGGACCAAAAGTTCTTTAGCAATAGACTTTTGGTTATAGAGTGAATGTAAATGTCAGCACATATGAAGAGTCAGACACTATGTTGAACTGGGGAAAATATGTAGAAAAGCAGATATCAATGGAAACATTACGAAATCAGGCAAAGTATAAAGTGAGGGATAGAATTGGACATTTTCAACAGGGTTGAGTTTCAATATATATTAGGA
The DNA here is from genome assembly GCF_048772815.1 of Callospermophilus lateralis. Lineage (NCBI taxonomy): Eukaryota > Metazoa > Chordata > Mammalia > Rodentia > Sciuridae > Callospermophilus > Callospermophilus lateralis. Next base: position 502,974 of record NW_027517239.1, read on the forward strand.
AAAAACAAATATGTAGTCACCAATAGGAGTGACAATTGACAGCATTAGGCAACCTGGACATGGATGTTTTTAGAAATCCATGTTCACTTTCCATTTAGGCTTTTTTACAATCATAAGTGTGACCTTTCCATTTTTTGTCCAGAATATTACTGTGATAATGAGGTGACATGAGTATTTCTTTCACCATTTCTGGGAGCAATATATTGAAGATTTAAAATTAGAATTGGGGGTACAAATAGGTGTACCCTGTTTCTAGGAACATAGAGAAAAACCACAAATAGACCATACTGTGAATAAATAATATAACTTTTTTGAACTTTAAATAATGAATTGAACTGATATCTGAAAAATAAAAGGAAATTGTATATTGATATACAATCATTCATTCCAACCAGTTATATATCTAATGGAAATATTAGTGTTTTGGTTTATCATGAAGAGTGTGTGAGTTTTGCTTCAAAATGATTATGGAAATTCAAAATAATGTGTTTGGAAAGAAGTCTCATGAAAAGACCAGTCAAGAAACCCTGACAATACATGTGTTCTGAAGCAAGAAGTGATTAATGTTGAAACAAATGCCTATTAATTTGTGAACTTGTGGATGAAATGTATATCCTATGATGTGCAAAAACTGAAGAAACAATAATGTACCAGTGTCGATTACAAATGAATGACAAATTACATATCATGTCCCATAGGAGTCTACTTGCATTGATGTTAGACTGGGTCAGATACTGTAGAATAATTAGGATTTGTATGCACCCTTCACTGAAGTTAGTAGTCAGTACTAGGAAACAAATATGTATTTCAGGTGGATGAATATTTCTGATTATAATCTTCTGAAAAGTGGATTATAAATCCACATACATGAACATGAATGAATTTAGAGAGTGTAGACTAGACACGTATATTTCATATTTGGAAAACTTTGGAGAGTATATCTATATCTATATCTATACACACACACACACACACACACACACACACACACAACACTCACAGACATTAAAAAGTACCAATATAAATGCCAATCGAAATTCATCAGTAAATATATATCATCCACAGATGCAAAAATATTTATGTTTCTGAACATGAGTTTATGTATAATGTTGTTCTTCTAGGACGCTCTCTTATAGGTTGAATTTTCATTTCCAAAAGCATTTAGGAGGAGTGAACACTTCTCACAATTTGTATCTGCCAAGACATCCACCTTACAAAAATGTACGTGTGATACCTGGTAGGATTCTATATATGCATATAAATATACATGTGTAAATAGGCTACAGAAATTGGAAACAAGTATTCACATATTTGTTAAGTTTAAAAACACATGGAGAATATTTCAATTAAAATTTGACTAGATGTATAACTCCTACCTTATATAATGCAAATGTCAAGTCCAACTATAGAACATGTCTCCTCTGAAGTGCTTGTATTTCTATTGTGTTGGGTTAATTTTCCCCATTATATTAGGATGAATAGTCTGAGTCTACTAGGTATGGGTTAGTGTCAGGGATTCAGTACTTCGAATGAAAAATTGGAAAATGAATCCAATGTGTATGTAAATATATGCTGCACAAATATCCTCCCGCTCTCATCCAAAACAATGCCTTGATATTACCTTCACCCCAAGTAAGACACAATTAGAGGAGAAGAGTTACACAATCAGTGAATACATATCTGGATTGGAAAATGCTCAGGAGTTCACAACCTTGGAGGTGGTAGAGGAGTTTCCAAATGTAAGGGACATGGTAAACACTCCACAAACATGTAACTCTGCTGCCCTAAAAACTTTGAGAAACTGCCTCTGAGCTTCCGCACTTTAAATATATGTTGTTTTCATGAGATTTGCCTTCCTTTGTAGTGAGACCATCAAAGCTGGGTCTTCATCTATGTGACCTGGAGGACATGGTTTCTTATTTTCCAATGAACAAGATGAAGCAGTGCTGAATCCTCTCTTTATAGGTAAACTGAGGCCACTGGGGACGAAGTGTCTCCCCGTCTCCCCGTGTGGACTGTGAAGCCATTTGGTCCTCCTCCACTTTTTGTGGTTTTTAGGCTGCTGCACTGTGAGTTTGGTATTTGTTTCACGAAATACTAGCAGCTAAACTGGGACACAGTGCTGGAGGGAGTTCTGTCACGTGTGGTGGGTCAGGGTCTGCAAGAGAATGCACCAACTAGGCTTCTATCTCTCACAGCTTGCCCCATTGCCCCCTTGTCCATATCAACCTGATTCTTAATTTTCCTCTTAAAACTCTCCATATAACAAGATGCCTTTACATATAAGGGTCTGCTGGCAGCACCATGTCAGTTACAAGCCATTTGGAATCCAATGGTAAATCCACATTGCCCTACCACGGATGTTTTATCAAACACCTCCCCAGCACTGTTCTAGACCCACTACTCAGCAGGCTCCAACTTACTGGCATCTCTGTTCTACACCATTTTCATGAAACTCAGTAAATCAAGGCACTGTCTGGTATTCTCATGATCAGCAATAGGACATCCAATGTTTCTCCAGTGCCACCTGGTCATAGGAATTTCAAAAATTTCATGGTATTTATCTAGCCATTTTTCAAGCATGAATTTGGAGGCACTGTGGATTTCAATTCATTCAGCAAAGATTAAATGGTGAGGAAGCTCATTTCAATGAAATCTCTGGAGAACTCTCACAGGCACGGCTTACCAAAGAGTGGACAAACGGTCACATTAGGCCAGGCCCATTGAGGTCTACAATGTGAGGTCCATGTGTGTTTTGACTCTCAACTATGGCTGCCATTTCTTTAAGAATAAAATCATGTGATATCCTTGCTGAGATTCCCAGGCCTCAGTGGAAATCTACCCGGGGCCTAGGTCTCAGTTTCCAAGAGCGACTTTCATGCGTGGCCTCTTAAAATCCCAACAAAATTCATGGCAATGCTTCTCTGAGTTCATTTCCAAAACCAAGTGTCTAAGGGGAATCACACCAGAGTTCAAGCCCACGTGGAACCAGTCATTTTTTCCAATGCCACACAAATGACCAACATTAAAACCAAAACACTCCCACATGGCCCTCACCTTATTCCATATAGTCAATCATCTTAACCTCGGGCTGGAGGTTTCCATGAGGAACGCAGCCCAAGACAATGTCCAAAATCAGCTCGTTTGCCCCTCATTTGCCTAAATTCAGGGTAGCCTGGACACCGTTGCTGTGAACCAGGAGTGAGCATATAAGCCTGCCGTTAATACTTCTGTGTTTCTCCAATTTGAGGCCTACTGATTTTAGGTATGGATTCTTTAGGTGATTTAGAGTCATGCGAAAACACAAGCACCTCTGCAGGGCTTTAAGAACTCATTTGATCCAAAGAATCCCTATTCTCATTTGTTGGAGTGCAGGAACCTAACAGAGGAAGGCAAGAAACTTCATCCACAATGAATGATATTTTTTTGCCATTTTGGTTTTGGAAGCTAACATGGGATCATTCTTAAGATCCATCAGGTGCTGAGAATCTAAGTCACAGCCACACACAGGTCCAAGAGGCTGATAAAGACACATCCCTTTCCAAAGCAATTAAACAAAGAGCCACAGGTGAGGCCCATTCATTTCCATTTGAAAACTGTTTTCTTCAAGCTTCACAAAGGGGTGGCCTGAGGCAAAGACCTTCCTGACATTCAGTGCAACACAACAATAAGTAAGCAAAAGGCCCAAAGCAGGGTTTCTGCACTGAGACTTTCCTTGTCACACTGATATCTGAGTTTTCTGAGATGCTCGCCATTCTCTTCAGCTATCCAGTACATGGCCATGTCACAGAGCTTGGAGGTGGTACATATTTTGGACACAAATCCCTGAGCCTATTCTGGAGAGTGGCCAGAATTCAGGAAGAAAACAACAACTTAGAAAGATAGCAGGTGTTGCACATCGATAAGACAAGGTGCAGTCCATTTATATGTTGGGCAGGATGAATTATGGGAAGATTTATACTAGACAGGACACATCCATTAATGCATTCTCTTTTCTAATGTCTACAACAACGGATACAGTGGGATACACATAAACAGAAACACTCGCCTTGTCAAATGACTTACTAGAAACTGTCTGCTCCAAACCAAACAAACCGCCTTTTCGATCTATTCTCAGAACATGAGACAAAACAACAAACACACACCCACTCCCACAAAGGCACCTCCTTCACCCAAGTAGGTCTGTGACTATCCGGAGTGTCCTCTGACTGGTGGGCCATACTATGTTCCCCCGAAATGGCCTGTCTTCTCTCAGATCTTGTTTCCTTGACCAACTCTGTGAAGATGTCAGGAAAAAGTGGTTAGCCACTACCTGTTTTCTCAGGAAAGGTCCATCTTCAGAGCTCTCCTGGCATTTGGCCATCCTCACATCATTAGGTACCAAGAAAACTGACTCTGTCCTTGGTAAATCCAAACAAGTGAGCCCACTGGGCCTGGGACTGGGACTGCCTCTGGGTGCCTGGCTTCTTGGATACCAAGTTCAGAGAGTTCCATCACCAAGGAAATGAGGTATGTCACATTCTTTGGAACTGAATGAGGTCACTGCCTTGGCAACCACTTTGTCCTAACAGTTGCTTCCGCACTTTAAATATATGTTGTTTTCATGAGATTTGCCTTCCTTTGTAGTGAGACCATCAAAGCTGGGTCTGCATCTATGTGACCTGGAGGACATGGTTTCTTAATTTCCAATGAACAAGATGAAGCAGTGCTGAATCCTCTCTTTATAGGTAAACTGAGGCCACTGGGGACGAAGTGTCTCCCCGTCTCCCCATGTGGACTGTGAAGCCATTTTTTCCTCCTCCACTTTTTGTGGTGTTTAGGCTGCTGCACTGTGATTTTGGTATTTGTTTCACGAAATACTAGCAGCTAAACTGGGACACAGTGCTGGAGGGAGTTCTGTCACGTGTGGTGGGTCAGGGTCTGCAAGAGAATGCACCAACTAGGCTTCTATCTCTCACAGCTTGCCCCATTGCCCCCTTGTCCATATCAACCTGATTCTTAATTTTCCTCTTAAAACTCTCCATATAACAAGATGCCTTTACATATAAGGGTCTCCTGGCAGCACCATGTCAGTTACAAGCCATTTGGAATCCAATGGTAGATGCACATGGTCCTACCACGGATGTTTTATCAAACGCCTCCCCACCACTGCTCTAGACCCACTACTCAGCAGGCTCCAAATTACTGGCATCTCTGTTCTACACCATTTTCATGAAACTCAGTAAATCAAGGCACTGTCTGGTATACTCATGATCAGCAACAGGACATCCAATGTTTCTCCAGTGCCACCTGGTCATAGGAATTTCAAAAATTTTATGGTATTTATCTAGCCATTTTTCAAGCATGAAGTTGGAGGCACTGTGGGTATCAATTCATTAGGCAAACATTAAATGGTGAGGAAGCTCATTTCAATGAAATATCTGGAGAACTGTCACAGGCAAGGCTTCCCAAAGAATGGACAAAACGTCACATTAGGCCAGGCCAATTTAGGTCAACAATGTGAGGTCCATGTGTGTTTTGACTCTCAATTATGGCTGCCATTTCTTTAAGAATAAAATCATGTGATATCCTTGCTGAGATTCCCAGGCCTCAGTGGAAATCTACCCGGGGCCTAGGTCTCAGTTTTCAAGAGCGACTTTCATGCGTGGCCTCTTAAAATCCCAACAAAATTCATGGCAATGCTTCTCTGAGTTCAGTTCCAAAACCCAGTGTCTAAGGGGAATCACACCAGAGTTCAAGCCCACGTGGACCCAGTCATTTTTTCCAATGCCACACAAATGACCAACATTAAAACCAAAACACTCCCACATGGCCCTCACCTTTTTCCATACAGTCAATCATCTTAACGTCTGGCTGGAGGTTTCCATGAGGGGTGCAGCCCAAGACAGTGTCCAAAATCAGCTCGTTTGCCCCTCTTTTGCCTAAAGTCAGGGTAGCCTGGACACCGTTGCTGTGAACCAGGAGTGAACAAATAAGCCTGCCGTTAATACTTCTATGTTTCTCCAATTTGATCGCTACTGATTTTAGGTATCGATTCTTTAGGTGATTTAGAGTCATGCGAAAACACAAGCACCTCTGCAGGGCTTTGAAGAACTCATTTGACTCACAGAATCCCTATTCATATTTGTTGGAGTGCAGGAACCTAACAGAGGAAGGCAAGAGTCTTCATCCACAATGAATGATATTTTTTGCCATTTAGTTTTGGAAGCTCACATGGGATCATTCTTAAGATCCATCAGGTGCTGAGAATCTAAGTCACAGCCACACACAGGTCCAAGAGGCTGATAAAGACACATCCCTTTCCAAAGCAATTAAGCAAAGAACCACAGGTGAGGCCCATTCATTTCCGTTTGAAAACTGTTTTCTTCAGGCTTCACAAAGGGGTGGCCTGATGCAAAGACCTTCCTGACATTCAGTGCAACACAACAATAAGTAAGCAAAAAGCCCAAGGCAGTGTTTCTGCACTGAGACTTTACTGGTCACACTGATATCTGAGTTTTCTGAGATGCTCGCCATTCTCTTCAACTATCCTTTACATGGCCATGTCACAGAGCTTGGAGGTGGTACATATTTTGGACACAAATCCCTGAGCCCATTCTGGAGAGTGGCCAGAATTCAGGAAGAAAACAACAACTTAGAAAGATAGCAGTTGTTGCACATCGATAAGACAAGCTGCAGTCCATTCATATATTGGGCAGGATGAATTATAGGGAAGATTTATACTAGACAGGACACATCCATTAATGCATTCTCTTTTCTAATGTCTACAACAACGGACACAGTGGGATACACATAAACAGAAACACTCGCCTTTTCAAATGACTTACTAGAAACTGTCTGCTCCAAACCAAACAAACCGCCTTTTCGGTCTATTCTCAGAACATGAGACAAAACAACAAACCCACACCCACTCCCACAAAGGCACCTCCTTCCCCCAAGTAGGTCTGTGACTATCCGGAGTGTCCTCTGACTGGTGGGCCATACTATGTTCGCCCGAAATGGCCTGTCTTCTCTCAGACCTTCTTTCCTTGACCAACTCTGTGAAGATGTCAGGAAAAAGTGGTTAGCCACTACCTGTTTTCTCAGGAAAGGTCCATCTTCAGAGCTCTCCTGGCATTTGGCCATCCTCACATCATTAGGTACCAAGAAAACTGACTCTGTCCTTGGTAAATCCAAACAAGTGAGCCCACTGGGCCTGGGACTGGGACTGCCTCTGCGTGCCTGTCTTCTTGGATACCAAGTCCAGAGAGTTCTATCACCAAGGAAATGAGGTATGTCACATTCTTTGGAACTGAATGAGGTCACTGCCTTGGCAACCACTTTGTCCTAACAGTTGCTTCCAAGGGTTACATAAGATGGAGGTTTCCCCTACTTCCTGTGACACTTTCATAAGGTAGAATGTATATCAACCATTGGCACCCGGGAACAGCTCTCCACTGAGGCCTGGATTGTTCCACCTTGTCTACAATAAGAAGAGAGAGGCAGATTCAGACACATCCCTTCATCCTGACCAGGTTGTTTGCCATGGAAGATGACTTTTGCTCTCTCAGGAGCTTCATACCTGCCTACAACTTCTCCATGTATCATTTGTGCATGGACATTTGAGGTTCTCATCTGGTGGAAGATCCCCAACTTTCCTGTATTGTAAGAACCCCTCTGTCCCTGCTCTTCTGTAAAATGTTTGAGGGAACAGTGTATACCTGGGGTTAAAAACAGGTTTGATTTGGTGATGAATGATTCTGTGCGATGAATAATGGGATTGGGAACCTGCAATATTTACAAGAATATAGAGGTGAAATATAAGTAGGAAAACAGAAATCTAGGTATGATTTGAAGCCCAGAGGGTTTTGCCCTTGATTGGGATACTTAGCTTAGAATTATGTTCTGCAAAGATGTCTCAGATAATTTGATATACAATGGCATAGGACCTTGTACATTGGATGATTGAATTTAGAAGAGAACATCCAGTCAAAAAGGGATATTCAGTAGGATTAGGAAGATAGTCGGTAGGTTTAGGAAGACGAGTGAGTATAGGATTTGGACCAAAAGTTCTTTAGCAATAGACTTTTGGTTATAGAGTGAATGTAAATGTCAGCACATATGAAGAGTCAGACACTATGTTGAACTGGGGAAAATATGTAGAAAAGCAGATATCAATGGAAACATTACGAAATCAGGCAAAGTATAAAGTGAGGGATAGAATTAGACATTTTCAACAGGGTTGAGTTTCAATATATAAATTAGGAAAAAACAAATATGTAGTCACCAATAGGATTGACAATTGACAGCATTAGGCAACATGGACATGGATGTTTTTGAAATCCATGTTCACTTTCCATTTAGGCTTTGGTACAATCATAAGTGTGACCTTTCCATTTTTTGTCCAGAATATTGCTGTGATAACGAGGTGACATGAGTATTTCTTTCACCATTTCTGGGAGCAATGTATTGAAGATGTAATATTAGAATCGGGGGTACAAATAGGTGTACCCTGTTTCTATGAACATAGAGAAAAACCATGAATAGACCATACTGTGAATAAATAATATAACTTTTTTGAACTTTAAATAATGAATTGAACTGATATCTGAAAAATAAAAGGAAATTGTATATTGATGTACAATCATTCATTCCAACCAGTTATATATCTAATGGAAATATTAGTGTTTTGGTTTATCATGAAGAGTGTGTGAGTTTTGCTTTAAAATGATTATGGAAATTCAAAATAATGTGTTTGGAAAGAAGTGTCATGAAAAGACCAGTCAAGAAACCCTGACAATACATGTGTTCTGAAGCAAGAAGTGATTAATGTTGAAACAAATGCCTATTAATTGTGAACTTGTGGATGAAATGTATATCCTATGATGTGCAAAAACTGAAGAAACAATAATGTACCAGTGTCGAATACAAATGAATGACAAATTACATATCATGTCCCATAGGAGTCTACTTGCATTGATGTTAGACTGGGTCAGATACTGTAGAATAATTAGGATTTGTATGCACCCTTCACTGAAGTTAGTAGTCAGTACTAGGAAACAAATATGTATTTCAGGTGGATGAAAATTTCTGATTATAATCTTGTGAAAAGTTGATTATAAATCCACATACATGAACATGAATGAATTTAGAGAGTGTATACTAGACACATATATTTCATATTTGGAAAACTATGGAGAGTATATCTATATCTATATCTATACACACACACACACACACACACACACACACACACACACAACACTCACAGACATTAAAAAGTACCAATATAAATGCCAATCGAAATTCATCAGTAAATATATATCATCCACAGATGCTTCTTCCGGACCCAGTCTCCTCTCCAAACACTCCTCCCTTAACACCTGTTAGTCTAGTCTATTATAATACCCCAGAGGAAAAAGGGACTCTTGCCGCAAAATGGGAAGGCCCCCATCCTGTCATTCTCTTTACCCTTACCGCCGTCAAACTCTCCTTACCAGACAACTGTCTCACTCCCTGGATTCACATGTCTAGGTTGAAGCCACATCACCAGGAGGCCCCACCTGCTGAAGACAGGGCCACCCCAGAGGAACTCCAAGAATCACCTACTGAACCTCCCCTTTACTCCTGCTCTCCACACCCATCTCACCCATTTTAGTTGTGGCTCACACGGTTTTCCTTGCAGCCCAATTCCTCTTAAAGAAGGCACAATGAGCTCTCCCAACACCCTAGTCTTCTCTAACTGCTTGTTTTTTGTGCTCTGCTTATTTTCTGTGCTCTGTCAGGACTGGTCTTTACCCTCCTCACCTACCATGCATTTATTCACTTTTCGGGAACGATACTCAGAACATGGCATGCAGAAGGTCTGCGCAGTGGATGCAACTACTTGCTTCATCCACAACTGCACCTCTATTTCCCTAAAATTGTCACCTTCAAGGACCTTCGTCCCTGGTAGCTGGAACTGGCCTTTCATTTGCTTCCTTTTTGATCAAACAAAAGACTATTGTCATTGGTGGCCTGAGATATATAATGGGTGCCCCTATTGGTCATGCATGTTCCATGATGAACGTGGTAGCTATTCTTACCACTCATTTGGTTACCCTGAAGGGTGGACTTCTAGTTACATAACGTGGCATAAAGGCTCTTCATCCAGTAACAATGGATGGTATACTTTAGATAAACCTGACCCCAAGGCCAAACGATGGGGCTATGTTGAGTTTGCTGTCTATGCTCGGACAACCTCAGTCAGACCCACAGGGTGGATGACTATTGGCCGCACCCTGATTACGCAACCTAAGGCAACCATCCAGGTAGTCGAACACATTAAGGACTCAGAATCAAAACTTTGAGATCATATCCATAGCTCATCCAAAGAGGATTCAGAGCCTTCAACCCTCTCAGGTCCCCCTCCCACATGGCTCAATTTGCTACACCAAACTTTTTGATTATTAAACTCCACCCCTCTTTCTGTGCCTACTTCTCAGTGCTTTCTCTGTGCTTCACTTAGTCGTCCACTTCTAGCAGCAGTCCTATTAGCGGCAGGAAATATTCCAGCAAAACCCTACAATTTCTCTAAAAAGGACAACCCCTACATGTGACACGTATCCCACTGTGGGAAAGTTATTCCACCAATACTTTATTTCCTTTCATCTGTTTCCACCTGCCAATAATGAATCCTTTACCCATTTGTTCCTTGAGCTACAGCACCCCATAGAGCCCTGTGTTTATGCAACCTGGACATTTCCTCTGGTGTAATGGTTCTTTAAGTACCTCAACCATCAATGTCTCTGGCGCCTGTTTCTTGGTTACTGTAGTTCCTCAGCTATCTTTGTATACTCCCACCGAATTCTGACAGTTGGCCCTACCTTCCCGCACCCGTAGGGTAGTCTTTCTGCCGGTTCTGGTAGGCCTCATTTTAACAACCTCAGTAACAGTTCTCGGACTCTCTGGTGGAGCTATAGGTCATGCTCTATGGGATCCAATGACCTTCAACAAAAACTGCAGGAAACACTCAATACCATGGCTGAGTCTCTGGGTTCCTTGCAGCGGCAGGTTACTTCATTGGCACAAGTGGCTTTACAGAACCAAAGGGCAATTGATCTTCTCACTGCAGAAAAAGGGGTTACATGTCTATTCCTCAGAGAGGAATTTTGCTATTATGTTAATGAATCTGGGCTAATAAAAAAAATGTTGTTAAATTGCAGGAATTATCGACCCAATTGCTCAAACCTACCTCCTCCAATCCCATAACGGGGTTCTTCCAATCCTATCTTGCCATGTACTTACTACATATCTTGGATCCCCTTATTTGGATGCTCCTTTTTTGTGCTCTCTTGCCCTGCATAATGAAGTGCCTTCAAACCCAACTGCATAAAATTCCTAATCAAACATTCAACCAGCTTTTGCTTAGTCACTACCAGCCTCTGATGACCGATGAATCCCCAACATCTCCAAGAGAACAGTTCACTCAGTGATGAAGCTCACTACCAGGCACGATGGAATGCAACGGGTATTAGACAGCGGGAGACAACGAGCTCGGAGAACCTCTTAATCTGCCATCCTGGATTCATAGTCTTTACCACCTTCTAAGCTTTCTCATGGTTCTTGGCCTCTTCTATGTCAGTCCCCCCACATGGAACTTCTGCCAAAAATTGACATTTGCTTTAATTTTTATCTTCATTCTGTTTTTATTCGCTCTGATCTTCTTCAGGTGCTGGTGACACCATGTCCAGGCAACGCTTCCAGTATTTCCTTGAGTCTCTGTTACAGGACCAGTGGCTGATACCAACAATCTCTTCCATCCAGGACTGGTTCCATGCCATCGACATCTTTGGCTTCAGGGAACATTCATTGACTTCACCCCTATGAAAATAGCTGTCTATAGCCACTGGGTTTTATTTCTGGCTGCCATGATATCCCCATACCTGCCCCCTGAGCATTCCTCCACTTCTCTTTCTAGGCCCCACACCACCCCCACACAGCAGGAAGCAGCCAGATCTGACAAACGACACCCCACTTCCTAAGAAAACAAAAAGGGTGGAATGTTGGGAAAAGAATAAATGGCAGCCATACCCCAGAGAAAAACCCCAACATGGCGCCTAAGGACTTCTTCTTCCTACCTTCTTCATTTCTGCAGTGGCGCAAAAAGTTCCCGCCCTTGTGAACTCTCCCGCCAGCGCCAATTTCAAATCTCGCTTGTGGGGAACCTTAGCCCCAATGAGAACTAATTCCTGGGCTCTGGAGCTGATATTTGAAAGAACTTGTCAATAAACGGGTTGCTGCCATTTATGTAAGCCATACCATCTCCCCCTTAGTTCTATATAAGCACACAGCTTTTAGCAATAAATTTGGAATTCTCCCGGTGAAGTGTCATTGCGTGGGGAATTATTTCACTCATGTTCAGCAACAGGATATCCAAAGGTTCTCCAGTGCCACCTGGTAATGGGAATTTCAGAAATTTGATAGTATTTATTTAACCATTTTTGAAGGATGAAGTTGGAGTCACTGTGCGTTTCAATTAATGCAGGAACCATTATGTGGTGAGGAAGGTCATTTAAATGAAATCTCTGGAGAAATCTCACAGGCAAGGCTTCCCAAAAAGTGGCCAAAAGGTCACATGAAGCCAGGATCATTGAGGTCTACAATATGAGTTCCATTTGTGTTTAGACTCTCAATTATGGCTGCCAAGTCTTTCAAAATAAAATCATGTGATATCCTGGCTGAGATTCTCACTGCACTGTGGAAAGACACCCTGGCCCTCGATCTCAGTTTTCAAGGGCGCATCTCATGCGTGGCCTCCTAAAATCCCAACACATTTCATGGCAATACTTCTTTGAGGTAAATTCCAGAACTCAGTCTCTAAGAGGAATCATGCCAGAATTCAAGCCCAGGTGGATCCAGTTATCTCTTCCAACCGCCAAACAAATGACCACAATTAAAACCAAACACTCCCACATGGCCCTCATCTTCTTCCATATAGACACTTATCATAACCTCTGGCTGGAGTTTTTCATGAGGGGTGCAGCCCAAGACAGTGTCAAAAATAAGCTCCATTGCCCCTCATTTGCCTAAAGTCAAGGTGGCCTGGACACCCATCCGGTGAACCAGGAGTGATCAGATAGGCCAGCTGTTAATACTGCTCTGCATCTCCAATTTGAGGCCTACTGACTGTCAGGTATAGATTCTTTATATGATTTGGAGCCATGAGAAAACCCAAAAACCTATGGGTTAGCCTCTGCAGGGCTGTGCATAACTCATTTGACCCAAAGGATCCGTATTCTCACTTGATGGTGGTCAGGAACCTTACAAATGAATGCGAGAGACTTCATTCACAATAATTGCTCTTTTGGCCATTTTGGTTTTGGATGCACACATGGGATCTCTCTTTACATCCATCAGGTGCTGAGAATCTAAGCCACAACCTCACACAGGGCCAAGAGGCTGATTCAGACACATCCCTTTCCAAAGCAATTAAGCAACGAGCCACAGGTGATGCCTATTCATTTCCATTTGAAAACTGTTTTCTTCAGGCTTCACAAAGGGGTGGCCTGAGGCAAAGACCTTCCTGACATTCAGGGAAACAGAACAATTGATAAGCAAAAGGCCGAAAGCATGGTTTCTCCACTGAGACTTTCTTGGTCACACTGATATCTGAGTTTTCTGAGATGCTCGCCATTCCCTTCAGCTATCCAGGACATGGCAATGTCACAGAGCTTGGAGGTGGTACATATTTTGGACACAAAACCATGAGACTATTCTGGAGAGTGGTGAGAATTCTGGAAGAAACAGGAACTTAGGAAGGTAGCAGGTGTTGCCCATTGATAAGGCAAGCTGCAGTCCATTCATAAATTGGGCAGGATGAATGCCGGGAATCTTTCTACTATACAGGACATATGAATTGTTGCATTCTATTTTCTAATGTCTACAACCACGGACACAGTGGGATACACAGAAATAGAAACACTTGCCTTGTCCAACGACTTACTAGAAGAAGACCACTCCAAATCAAACAAACCGTCTTTCCTACCTATTCTCAGATCATGAGACAAAACCACAAAATCACACCCACCCCACAAAGACACCTCCTTCCCCCATGTAACTCTGTGACTATCCGGAGTTTCCTCTGAGTGGTGGGCCATACTATGTTCCCCCAAAATGGCCTGTCCTATCTCAGATCTGGTCTCCTTGGCCAACTCTGTGAAGTTGTCAGGAGCCTGCGGTGAACCACTACCTACTTTCTCAGGAAAGGCCCCTATTCAGAGCTCTCCTGGTATTTGGCCATCCTCACATATGTTGGTACCAAGAAAGACTGACACTCTCCTTGGTAAATTCAAACAAGTGAGCCTACTGGGTCTGGGACTGGACTGGCTCCGGGTGCCTGGCTTCCTGGATCCCAAGTTAAGAGAGTTCCATCACCAAGGAAGTGAGGTAGATCACTTCTTCAGGAACTGAATGAGGTCATTGCCTTGACAACCACTTTGTCCTAACAGTTGCTTTCAAGAGTCCCATGAGATGAAGGCTGCCCCTACTTCCTGTGACACTTTCACAAGTTAGAATGGTATATAAACCATGGGCACCCGGGAACAGCTCTCCACCTAGGACTGGTTTGGTCCATCTTCTCTACATTAAGAAGAGAGAGGCTGATTCATACACATCCCTTCATGCTGACAAGGTTGTTTGCCATAGAAGATGACTTTTCTCTCTCAGGTCTTTCGTAGCTGCCTACATCTTCTCAAGGGATCATTTCTGCATGGACCTTTGATGTTCTCAACAGGTGGAACATGCCCTACATTCCTGTATTTTAAGAGCAACCCTGTCCCTGCTGTTCTGTAAAGTTCGATTGAGAGAACAGTGTATGGTTTGGGTTAGTAACATGTTCAATTTGGGGTTAGGAATCTTTCTGCATGACGAATAATGGTATTGGGAAACTATGATATTTACAAGAATATATAGGTGAAATATAAGTATAAAAACAGAAATCTAGGGAAGATATGAAGTCCAGAAGGGCATTGGGCCCTTAATTGGTACACTTAGCTTTGAATTATTTTCTGCAAAAATGTCTCAGATAAATCTATATACAATGGCATAGGAGCTTGTACCTTGGATGATTGAATGTCGAATAGAACACCCACTCAAAAAGGGATTGTCGGTAGGATTAGAAAGATAGTCAGTAGGTTTACAAAGAAGAGTGAGAATAGGATTTAGACCAAAAGTTCTTAAGCAATAGGGTTTCAGGTAGACAGTGAATGTAAATGTCAGCACAAGTGAAGAGTCAGTCACAATGATGAACAGGGGAAAATATGTAGGAAAATAGATATAAATAGAGACATTACTAAATCAGGCAAAGTATAAAGTGAGTGATAGGAGTAGACATTTTCAACAGGCTTGAGGTTGAATATATAATCTTAGGAAGAAACAAAAATGTAGTCACCAATAAGATTGACATTTGAGAGCATTAGGCCACCTGGACATGGAAGGTTTTAGTAATCCATGCTCACTTTCCATTTAGGCTTTGGTACAACCTTAAGGGTGACCTTTGATTTTTTTGTCCAGAATATTACTGTGATAAAATGTATATATAGATCAGGTGACATGAGTATTTCTTCCACCATTTTTTGAGGAATATTTTGAAAACGTATAAATTAGTATTGAGGGTAAAAAAAGGTGTACCCTGTGACTATGAATATAGAGATAATGCATGAATAGACCATACAGTTAATAAATAATATAACTGGTTCCACTTTAAATAATGTATTGAATTGATATCTGAAAATACATAAGAAATCATATATTGATATATAATCATTCATAACAACTAGTTATACGTCTAATTGTAATTCTAGGGTTATGGTTTATCATGAAGAGTGTGTGAGTTTTGCTTCAAAAGTGATTATGGAAATCAAAAATAATGTGTTTGGAAAGAAGTCTCATGAAAAGACCAGTTTGAAACATGGCGGAACACGTGTTTTCTGAAGCAGAAAGTGAATGAAAGTGAAATAAATGCCTATAAATTTGTGAACTTGTGGATGAAATATATATCCAATAATGTGCATAAACTGAAGAAATAGTAATGTACTAGTTTTGAATAAAAATGAACTTCAAAATACTTATCATGTCCCATAGGAATCTACTTGCATTGATGTGAAAATGGATCAGTTACTGTAGAAATATTAGGATTTATATGCACCATTCACTGAAGTTAGTTTTCAATACTAGGAAAAAAATACGTATATCAGGTGAATGAATATTTCTGAGAATAATCTTGTGAAAAGTTGATTATAAATCCATATACATAATCATGAATGAATTTAGGGAGTGTATAATAAGACACATATATTAAATATTTTGAAATATCTGGAGAGAATATATATATATATATATATATATATATATATATATATATATCTCCACACACAGATTTTAAAAATTAGCAATATATATGCCAATCGAATTACACCGTGAAATATGTATCATCCACAGATCCAAAAATATTCATTTTACTGGATATGGATTTATGTATAACTTTTTTCAACTAGGAAGCTCACCCATAGGTTGAATTTTCAGGTCAAACAGCGTTTAAGAGGAGTGATCTCTTCTCACACTTTGTATCTACCAAGTCATGTAACTCACAAGAATGTACGTGTGATACCAGGTAGGATTCTATATGTGCATATAAAAATACATGTGCTGAATAGAATACAGAGAAAGGGAGACAGGAATTCACATATTTGTTAACTTTAAAAGCACATGGAAAACTATTTCAACAAAAAATTGACTAGATTTATAACTCCTACCCTATATAATGCAAAAGGCAAGTCCATGTATACAACATGCCTCCTCTGAACTGCTTGTATTTCTATTCTGTTTCCGTTATTTTTCTCCATCATATTAGGATTAGTATTCAGAATCTAGCAGAGCATGTGTTAGTGTCAGGGATTCAGTATTTCAAATGTAAAATAGAAAAATGAATCCAATGTGTATGCAAATATGTGCTAAACAAAATCTTCCCACTCTCATCCAGAACAATTCCTTGATATTTTTTTCGCCCAAAGTAAGACACAATTAGAGGAGAAGAGTAATAAAATCTGTGAATAATATGCTCAGGAGTTTACAACCTTGGAAGTGGTAGAGGAGTTTCCCTAGTATGGGACAGGGTAAACACTCCATAAACATGGAGCTCTGCTGGCCTAAATACTTCTTGAGAAACTGCCTCTGAGTTTGGGCACTTGAAATATATGTTGTTGTCAGGAGCTTTAGCTTCTTTTTAGTGAGACTATCAATGCTGTGTCTGCATCTATGTGACCTGGAGGACATGGTTTCTTATTTTCCAATGAACATGAGGCAGCAGTGCTGAATTCTCTCTTTGTAAGTAAACTGTGGCCACTGGGGGCTAAGGGTATTCCCATGTGGACTGGGAAGCCATTTGGTCATCCTCCACTTTTCGTGGTGTTTCTTGCTGCTGCACTGGGACTTTGGCATTTGCTTCATGAAATAAAAGAAGTTCAACTGGGACACAGTTCTGGAGGCAATTCTTTCATGTGTGGTTGGTCAGGGTCTGCAGGAGAATGCACCAACCAGGTTTCTATCCCAAATAGCTTGGCCCCATGTCCATAGTAACCTGATTCTAAACATTGCCCGGAAACATCTCCATATAACCAGAAGCCTTTACATGGAAGGGTTTGCTGGCTTCACCATGTAAGTCACAAGCCATTTGGGATCCAATGGCAGATCCACATGGCCCCACCACAAATTTTTTATCACACACCTGCCTACCACTGCTCTAGGCCCACTACTCAGCAGGTTCCAACATATTGGCATCTATGTTCTACACCATTTTCATGAAACCCACTCAATCAAGGCACTGTCTTGCATATTTACGATCAGCAACAGGACATCCAAAGTTTCTCCAGTGCCACCTGGTCATGGGAATTTCAAAAATTTCATGGTATTTATCTAGGCATTTTTCAAGGATGACGTTGCAGGCACTGTGGGTTTCAATTCATTCAGGAACCTTTAAATGGTGAGGAAGCTCATTTCAATGAATGCTCTGTAGAACTCTCACAGGCAAGGCTTCCCAAAGAGTGGCCAAAATGTCACATGAAGCCAGGCCTATTGAGGTCTACAATGTGACGTCCATGGGTGTTGTGACTCTCAACAATGGCTGACAAGTCTTTCAGAATTAAATCATGTGATCTTCTGGCTGAGATACCCAGGGCTCTGTGGAAAGCCACCCTGGGCCTAGATCTCAGTTTCCAAGGGTGATTCTCATGGGTGGACTCCTAAAATCCCAACAAAATTCATGGCAATACTTCTCTGAATTCAGTCTCTAAGGGGAATCACACCAGAGTTCAAGCCCAGGTGGTCCCAGTCATGTCTTCCAACCGGACACAAATGACCAAAATTAAAACCAAAACCCTCCCATATGGCCCTCATCTTCTTCCATATAGACACTAATCACAACCTCTGGCTGAAGGTTTCCATGAGTGGCGGAGTCCAAGAGAGTGTCCAAAATAACTCCCT
Source organism: Callospermophilus lateralis (assembly GCF_048772815.1). Lineage (NCBI taxonomy): Eukaryota > Metazoa > Chordata > Mammalia > Rodentia > Sciuridae > Callospermophilus > Callospermophilus lateralis. The sequence goes on from NW_027517239.1 coordinate 521,472, forward strand.
TGCCCCTCATTGGCGTAAATTCAGGGTGGTCTGGACACCCTTCATGTGAAACAGGAGTGATCAAATATGCTAGACGTTAATACTTCTATGCTTCTCCAATTTGTGGAAAACTGAGTGTCAGGTATATATTTTTATGTGATTTGCAGTCATGAGAAAACACAAGCTCCTCTGCAGGTCTTTGAAGAACCCATTTGACCCAAAGGATCCCTATTCTCACTTGATGGAGTTCAAGAACTTTAAAGAGGAAGGGGACAGACTTCATCCACAAGGACTGCTTTTTGGCCATTTTGGTTTTGGATGCACACATGGGATCTCTCTTTACATCCACCACGTGCTGAGTATCTAAGCCACAACCTCACACAGGGCCAAGAGGCTGATTCAGACACATCCCTTTTCAAAGCAATTAAGCAAAGAGCCACAGGTGATCCATATTCATTTCCATTTGAAAACTGTTTTCTTCAGGCTTCACAAAGGGGTGGCATGAGGCAAAGACCTTCCTGACATTCAGGGCAACAGAACATTAGGTTAGCAAACGGCCCAAAGCAGTGTTTCTCCACTGAGACTTTCCTGGTCACACTGATATCTGAATTTTCTGAGACGCTCGCCATTCCCTTCAGCTATCCAGTACATGGCCATGTCACAGAGCTTGGAGGTGGTACATAACTTGGTCACAAAATCATGAGCCTATTCTGGAGAGTGGCCAGAATTCAGGAAGAAAACAGGAACTTAGGAAGATAGCAGGTGTTACCCATCCATAAGGCAAGCCGCATTCCTTTCATACATTGGGCAGAAAGAATTCTGGTAAGCTTTCTACTAGCCTGGACACATCCTTTGATGTATTGCATTCTCTTTTCTAATGTCTACAACCATGGACACAGTGGGATACACAGACATAAAAACACTCGCCTTGTCAAATCACTTGTTAGAAATCGTCCACTCCAAACAAAACAAACTGCCTTTCCTACCTATTCTCAGAACATGAGACAAAATCACAAACACACACTCACACCCACAAATTCACCTCCTTTCCCAAAGTAGGTCTCTGACTATCGGGTGTGACCTCTGACTGGTGGGCCGTACTATGTTCCCATCAAATGGCCTGTTCTGTCTCAGATCTGGTTTCCTTGGCCAACTCTGTGAAGTTGTCAGGAGACAATGGTGAGCCACTTCCTGCTTACTCAGGAAAGGCCACTCTTCAGAGCTTTCCTGGCATTTGGCCATCCTCACATCAGTAGATACCAAGAAAGACTGACTCTGTCTTTGGTAAATCAAAAGAAGTGAGACCACTGGGACTGGGCCTGGGACTAGATTTGTGTGCCTGGATGCCTGTATCCCAAGTTCAGAGAGTTCCATCACCAAGAATGTGAGGTGAGGTCACTTCCTTCAGGAACTGAATGAGGTCAATGCCTTGGGAAGCACGTTGTCCTAACATTTGCTTCCAAAGGTCCCATGAAACGGAGGCTGTCCCTAATTCCTTTGACACTTTCACAAGTTAGAATGGTATATCAAACATTGGTAACCAGGAACAGCTCTCCACAGAGGCCTCATTTGGTCCTTCTTCTCTACATAAAGAAGAGAGAGGCTGATTCAGACACATCCCTTCATGCTGACCAGGTTGTTTGCAATGAAAGATGACTTTTGCTCTCTCAGTTCCTTCATAGGTGTCTACAACTTCTCTAGGGATCATTTGCGCATAGACCTTTGAGTTTCTCAGCAGTTGGAAGATCCCCTAAATTCCTGTATTTTAAGACCAACTCTGTCCTTGCTCTTCTCTAAAGTTAGATTGAGGGAACAGTGTATGGTTAGGGTTAATAACAGGTTTGATTTGGAATAGAAATCATTCTGCTGGATGAATAATGGTATTGGGAACCTGCGATATTTTCAAGAATATATAGGTAAAATATATGAATCTGAAAACAAAAATCTAGGTAAGATTTGAAGCCCAGAAGGGCATTGGGCTTTTGATTGGGTATTAAGCATAGGACCTTGTAACTTGGATGATTGATTTTCAAAGAGAACTTCCAGTCAAAATGGATAGTCAGTAGTATTAGGAAGATAGTCGGTATGTTTATAAAGGAGAGTGAGTATAGGATTTGGACCAAAAGTTCTTTAGCTATAGGGTTTCGGGTATTGAGTGAATGTAAATGTCAGCACATGTGAAGAATTAATCACAATGATGAACTGGGGAAAATATGTAGGAATGCAGATATCAATAGAGACTTTAGGAAATCTGGCAAAGTATAGTCGGTAGTGAAATGTTAATAAAATAGATTCTTGTCACTTCCTGTTTTACTGTATGCTTAATAAAACACTGTTGAAATCTTGAGAAGTGATTTCTAATCTTTTTCCCAGAATGTGCTGTCCCCAACTGCCAAACTTCAGAATGTACTCCCTCACCCAGTTGCACGCAAACTGCTCACCCGCCCAGGCCCATCAATAAACTTTCCTCCCTGCCCTCTTCAAGGAAAGTATATAAGCTCTACTTAAGCTGTTCTCAGGGTTCTCTGCTCTATTCAAATGAGCTCTGAGCCCCAGCATGCTGGACCCCCAATAAACCCTTTGTTTTTGCATGAGAGAGTCTCTTGGTGGTCTCTTCCCCCAATGCTCTTCCGATATTTATATATGGAGGTTCCACCGAAATCCAGCAGTGGTGAACGAGAGACCCCAATGGGCTACTCTCAGGGTAAGTAAGGCACCTCTTTCTGGTTTCAGGTTTCAGGTTAGGGCTTGGCAAAATGGCTGTCGATGAAGTGTGTGAGCTCTCTTTGATGGTGGCTGGCAGACGTGTCACAGAGCCACAAGCCAAGTCCCTGGGGGACGCCACAGAGGACTCGGGAATCAAGGAATAATAGTCTCCTCGACTCAGTGATACTTTGTTTCAGATTCGGTATTGCCAGCCCATCGGGTTTTGCCACCTGCTCAGTCTTGGTCTCAGTGTTGGACGTCCATTGCCTGTCTTTATTGTTTTCTCTTGTCTGTGTCCTGTGTCGTTGCTTTTACTGTTTGTGTATCTTTTATTATGGGACAGATCACTTCAATGCCTCTGTCCCTGACCCTTGATCTATGGACCAAAGTCCGCTTAAGGGCTCAGAATGTTTCTTTTTTAGTAAAACGCTGGACCTGGCAGACTCTGTGTGCCACAGAATGGCCCACCTTTGGATTCGGATGGCCCCTAGAAGGATCTTTCTACTTCCCACTAATTTAAAAAGACAGAGATATTGTCTTACAGCCAGGGCCACATAGCCATACTGATAAACAGGAATATACCTTAACTTGGCAGGACCTCTGCAAATCTCCTCCTCCGTGGGTGAAGCCTTTCCTTGCTGTGTCCCCGTTCCTACTCCTTCCCCCACGATCTCTCAACCCCTCTGCTCCTCCTCCTCCTCCACCCTCTGTTCTCCCTGAGTCACAAGATTTGACTCTACTGGACTCTCGTCCCCCTTCTTATCTTCTACCCTTGTCCCACAACCCCCAACACCCTCTAAGTGATTCTCCAGCTGCTGACTCAGCCTCTCCGCAATTGGAGGACGCTAAGCCAGCCCAGGGCCCTCCAGATAACTCCTCTGCGTCACACACAGCCCCTCCTCCCCTGGAGGAAGCTGGAGTTGCTAAAGGAACTCGCCGGTGGCAAATGATTGAAAACCCTGGAACTCCCGTGTTGCTTCCCTCCATCCCTAAGGACCAATGATTGACGATGGCCATAGGGAAAAAATGCAAGCCTACCAGTATTGGCCTTCTCCTCTTCAGACCTATATAAATGGAAAAATAACAATCCCCCTTTTACCGAGGACCCAACCTGGCTCTCAGGTCTGGTGAAGTCATTGATGTTTTCACACCAACCTACTTGAGATGACTGCCAACAACTCCTAGGGACTCTCTTCATGACAGAGGAACAAAAGAGAATCCTCCTGGATGCTAGAAAAAAGTATCCTCGGACCAAATGCGTGACCGACAAAACTTCCCAATATATTCAAAGCCGGCTTTCTCTTGAAACGACCCAACTGGGACCCCAACACCTTTGAAGGTAGGGAGCATCTGTCCACTTATCGCCGGGCTCTAATAGTGGGTATCTTAGTGGCCGCTAGGTGACCAACTAATTTGGCCAAGGTAAGAGAGATTATTTAAGGGCCTGATGAATCTCCCTCTATGTTCTTAGAGATAATTATGTAGGCATATAAGAGACATACTACTTTCGATCCTCAGGAAGAGGATCAAAAGGCATCTGTCACAATGGCCTTTATTGGGAAAGCTGCCCTGGATATTAAAAGAAAGTTACAATGCTTAGATGGATTACAAGATATGACTTTGAGGGATTTATTCAGAGAACCCGAGAAGGTATACTTTAAGAGAGAAACTGAGGAAGAGAAGGGAGCTGAGTGAGGATAAAAGAAACAAAAGACAGACTAAGGCATTGACTAAGGTCCTGGTCACAACAACAAATAGGCCAGAAATTAAGAAACAGAGAGACAGGAAGGGATACCTGGGCACACACTAGAGGCCACCCCTGGCCTCAGATCAATGTGCCTACTCTAAAGAAAAAGGACACTGGGCCAAAGAGTGCCCTAGAAAGAGACAGCCATGCCAGCCAGATATTCTGACTCTGGAGGAATACTAAGAAAGTCCGGGCTCAGATCCTCTCCCTGACCTCAAGGTAACTTTTGAAGTGGAGGGGAACACAATAAACTTTGAAGTAGATGCAGGGTGAATATACTCAGCCCGTAAGGCCCATTGGGCCCTCTACCGAATAAAAGGTCTCTAATTCAAGAGTCTAACAGAAGTAAATATCGGGCTTTGACAACTACGAGGACCATGGACCAGGGAAAAGGAAAAATCCATCACTCCTTCCTAGTAATCCCAGAATGCCTGGCCCCATTGATGGGCAGAGTTCTGCTCACCAAGCTCTGGGCCAAAATAACTTTTAACCCTGAAGGCCCTCAAGTGGAATTTTTTAATTCTTCAGTAACTACTCCTATAATCATGGCTCTAACTATGTCAGTAGCAAATGTTCATCAACTCACTCACCTTTGTTCAAAGAAACTGCATTCATTCGTGAAGGATCAAGAACACAGTTTTCCACTAACCTACTCACAGCAAAAGGAAATAACTGAATGGGTAACAAAAGCCTGTCAGGTCCATTAATTGGTTAAAGCTTACACTTCCAAGCTTCCTGCAGGAAAGCACCTATGAGGAACCAGACGAGGACAATTCTGGGAAGTGGACTTTACTGAAATTAAGCCAGTAAGGTATGGACTTAAATAACTCCTAGTCTTTGAACATACATTTTCAGGATGTATTGAAGCCTTCCCCACACACACACAAAAAAAGAAATAAAAAAGAAGAAAAAAGAAACATTGCAAATGGTTGTAAAGAAGATCCTGGAAGATATTTATTCTGCCCTTGACGACCAGTAGTCTTAACCCTAATCAGCCCCTTAAGCTGCGATGGCTGATCACAAATCCTACTGGACACGAAGTATGGCCTATCTCGAATACAGCCCCCTTACGAACCTGGTGGCCATCTCTCCACCCAGTCACTTGTCAGCTGGCTATAGGTCTTTCCTATTGGGATATCCCTGATTAACAGGATCCCACTAAAATTCCATTAAATCCCTTCCGTACCATAGATAATGGAAACAAACATTATAGATGTAGGGACACGTGAGCCAGATGCAGGTTGGCTAGCCTAGATTACTATGTTTGCCCGGCAGACTATCAAAGCCACAAACAGTCACGGCTGTGGGGGGGGGGGAGAGCAGACTTCTATTGTAAGTCATGGGGATGTGAGCATACAGGGACTGTCAGATGGAACCCAAACTCCTCATCAAATTCTGTACACAGCATTGGCCATATTACGAATTAGAAAACCAAAACCGATGGCCCCCAGAGGGGTCTCTAGATCCTCAAATTCTGTGTGACCTTTTTAACTTCTGCAAGTGCTCAAAAGGGTGAATGGAGATTCCGCTATGTGGAGGCCTTCTCTCTCCTTTGCTCACATCCTGAACTATGCTTCTCCAATAGATGCTCACCCTCAGCCTTGTGCTCCAGACTCTCTGCTGTCACTCCCACCTCAGCAACTTGATTTCTCCCCTCCAATATCTAGATCAAAAACCCAAATCTCGACTGGTTCTCAGACCATTGCTCCCTTGCTGAGGTTGCAGGTACTGAGGTACCACTCCATTCACTCACTCCTCTCCTCTCCTGTCAATGCCCGCACCGGGTCCCACCCAGTCCTCTTACCACCTAATGCAAAGCTCAAACCCGCTGAGAAGAATCCTCAGACCCTAATACAAGATGTAATGAAAATGGCCTTTAATGTTGCTTTGTCATCACTAAAAACAGGTTACTAAGAATTTAAAGTCCCTCACAGGCTTTTTGGAATCTCACTCCCGTCTCCCCCTCTGTTCTATCTGTTCTACTGCTCAAGTTTTTGTTGCTATTAAGATCCCAAAGCCCTCTCCCAATATTCTTTTACATCTCTCCTTCCTCATTCTCAGATCCACAGAGCTGCTCTTATCCCTGCCTTCCAAATTGTCCCCCTCTGTACCAGGCCCACAGAAAAGTCTTAACTGACCTTCTCCAGAAGTCCTCACCATGGCTGATTTAGGACTTTCAGCAAAAGAATCCCGATAAAAGAGTTCACTGTAGATAAACTTCCTATTTTTGTGTTGCCCTGGTCTCCTTGGCAACTGGCTAAAAAATTCAGCACTCCTGATCTAGACACACCCTTACTAGTTTTTCACAAAATATTTGAAAAAAAGGCCTCTGGCCTTGAGCTGGGGCTTCACAGAGATGGCTACATTTCTAAGATAAAGAAGTTACAAACTGGGCTGTATGGAAACAGCTGGAAGGGGGAAAAAAGAAAGGGAAGACACCCCCACCCAGGTGTCCTTGAAAAGTTAACTTGCCCAAACTGAGGAAAAAACAGAAACAAAAACTGCTTTTTGTGAACTTCTGCAGACTGTGAACTTCTGAGCCGCTTCCCTTACGTGTTGGGTACAAAACTCTGAAACTACGTAACTTGGGTTTCAGGGGATTAATTGATTACAACAGAAGCAATGCCCTCTGAATCTGGTTGAAACCAAAAAAGACTGTTTCTGTGTCTTTGGTGCTATCTTAGGTGCCTTGCCTTGTCCGTCCCTACAACAGTATAATTCTATATACTTAAACATTGTTTATGTTTTCATGAAATGGTCAACAGATGTGATTAATTGTGAAATGGTGCAGATGTTTCCCAGAGTGCTCTATCATGACGCAGGTTCATCTGAAGATCAAAGAGGGGGACATACAACCCGGTTCCGCTGAGAACATATGTCCCTCACCTTAGCCATTCTATTACGAATAGGAGTTGCTGCAGGGTTGGGCACAAGAACCACTGCTCTGGTCCATGGGACACAACAAGTGACCCAATTAGAAGCAGCAATAGATCAAAACTTAAAGATTTTAGAAACCTCCATCACAGCTTTGCAGGAATCTTTAACCTCTCTCTCTGAAGTTGTTTTACAGAACAGTCGAGGGTTGGACCTCCTTTTCATGACAGAGGGGGGCCTTTGTGCTTCATTGAGGGAAGAATGTTGTTTTTATGTCGACAATACTGGAGTTGTAAAAAAATCTATGAGTAAATTAAAAAGATGCCTTGAAGAGCAACAACGAGAGAGAGAGAGGCACAGAAAGGGTAGTTTGAGTCTTTTTTTACACAGTCCCCCTGGTTAATTACGTTTTTATCAACCCTGGCCGGTCCAATAATAATCCTCATATTATTACTAACTATAAAACCCTGTTTCCTCAACCATGTAATTTCTTTTCTCCAAGCTCAAATTGGACAAATTAAAATTATGGTAATACCCCACTAGCAGACATAGAATGTGACACCCCACAAAGATCACTTTTATGATTAAAAGTAGCCAGAAAAAGAAGTGGGGAATGAAAGGTTAATAAAATATGTACTTGTCACTGCCTGTTTTTCTGTACACTTAACGAAACACTGTTGAAATCTTGAGAACTCTTTGCTAATCTTGTTGCCAGAATGTGCTGTCCCCAATTGCCAAACTGCAGAATCTACTCCCTCACCCGGTTGAATAGAAACCTGAACTGTACTTGGATCATTGAATGTAGAAGAGAACATCCATTCAAAAAGTTATAGTCAGTTGGATTAGAAAGATAGTCGGTAAGTTTAGGAAGAAAAGTGAGTATAGGATTTGGAACAAAAGTTCTTTAGCAATAGGGTTTTGGTTAGAGAGTCAATGTAAACGTCAACACAAGTGAAGAGTCAGTCACAATGATGCACAGGGCAAAATATGTAGGAAAGCAGATATCAATAGAGACATTAGGAAATCAGGAAAAGAATAAAGTGAGTGATGGGATTAGATATTTTCAACAGGGTTGAGGATGAATATATGAGCTTAGGATAAAACAAATATGAAGTCAACAATAGGATTGACATTTGATAGCATTAGCGTAGCCCAAGACAGTGTCCAAAATAAGCTCTGTTGCCCCTCATTTGCCTAAATTCCCAGTGGCCTGTACACCCTTCCTGTGTACCAGGAGTGATCAAATAGGCCTGCCCTTAATACTGCTCTGCTTCTCCAATTTGAGTCCTACTGAGTGTCGGGTACAGATTCTTTATGTGAATTGGAAAGATGAGAAAACTCAAGCACCTATTGGATAGCCTCTGAATAGATTTGAAGAACTCATTTGACCCAAAAGATCCCTATTCTCACTTGATGGAATTCAGGAACCTTACAGAGGAAGGCAAAATACTTCATCAACAATGACTGCTCTTTATGCCATTTTGGATTTTATGCACCCATGGGATCTTTCTTTAGATCCATCAGGTACTGAGAATCTAAGTCAAAGAATCACACTGGGCCAAGAGGCTGATTCACACACATCTCTTTCCAAATCAATTAAGGAAAGAGCCAAAGGTAAAGCATATTCATTTCCATTTGAAAAATCTTTCCTTCAGGATTCAAAAAGGGTTGGCCTGAGACAAAGACCTTCCTGACTCTCAGGGCAACAGAACAATAGGTAAGCAAATGGCCCAAAGCAGGGATTCTCCACTGAGACTTTACTGGTCACACTGATATCTGAGTTTTCTGAGATGCTCGCCATTCCATTCAGCTATCCAGTACATGGCCATGTCACAGAGCTTGGAGGTAGTACATATCTTGGACACAAAACCATGAGCCTATTCTGGAGATTGGCCATAATTCAGGAAGAAAACAGCAACTTAGGAAGGTAGCAGGTATCGCCCATCAATAAGGCAAGCCGCATTCAATTCATAAATTGTGCTGGATGAATGCTGGGAAGCTTTCTATGAGACAGGACACATCCATTTATGCCTTCTCTTTTCTAATGTCTACAAGTACGGACACAGTGGGATACACAGACATAGAAACACTTGCATTGTCAAACGACTTACTAGAAACAGTTCACTCCAAACCAAACAAACCGCCTTTTCTAACTATTCTCAGAACATGAGACAAAACCACAAACCCACACCCGCAATGGCACCTCCTTCCCCCAAATAGGTCTGTGACTCTCCGGAGTGTGCTCTGACTGATGGGCCATACTATGATCCTCCGAAATGGCCTGACCTGTCTCAGATCTGGTCTTCTTGGCCAACAATGTGAAGTTGTTAGAAGCCAGGAGTGAGCCACTATCTGCTTTCTCAGGAAGAGCCCCTCTTCCGAGCTTTCCTGGCATTTGGCCATCCTCACATCAGTAGGTATCAAGAAAGACTGACTATGTCCTTTGTAAATCCAAAAAAGTGAGACCACTGGCACTAGAACTGAGACTGGCTCTGGGTGCCTGGCTTTCTGTATCCCAAGTTCAGAGAGTTCCATCACCATGGAAGTGAGATGAGATCACGTCCTTCAGGAACTGAATGAGATCACTGCCTTGGCAACCACTTTGTCATAACAATTGCTTCCAATGGTCCCATGAGATGACGGCTGCCCCTACTTCCTGTGACACTTTCACAAGTTAGAATGGTATATCACCCGTAGGCAAAAGGGAACAGCTCTCCACACAGGCCGGGTTTGGTCCATCTTCTCTACATTAAGAAGAGATAGGCTCATTCTGACTCAACCCTTAATCCTGACCAGGTTGTTTGCCATGGAAGATGATTTTTGCTCTCTCAGGTCTTACATAGCTGCCTACATCTTCTCCAGAGATCATTTCTGCATGGAGCTTTGAGGTTCTCAACAGATGGAAGATCCACTGCATTCCTGTATTGTAAGACCAACACTGTCCCTGCTCTTCTGTAAACATAGATGTGAATTGGAGTCATGAGAAAACCCACGAACCTATGGGATAGCCTCTGCAGAACTTTAAAGAATTCACTTGACCCAAATGATCCCTATTCTCACTTAATGGAGGTCAGGAACCTTACAGAGGAAGGCGAGAGACTCTATCCACCATGACAGTTCTTTTGTCCATTTTGGTTTTGGATGCACACATGGGATTTTTCTTTAGACCCATCATGTGCTGTGAATCTAAGCCACAGCCTCACATAGGGCCAAGAGGCTGATTCAGACACATCCATTTCCAAAGCAATTAACCGAAGAGGCACAGGTAATGACCATTCAATTCCATTTGAAAACTATTTTCTTCAGGCTTCACAAAGTGTGGCCTGAGGCAAAGACCTTCCTGACATTCAGGGCAACAGAATAGGTAAGCAAAAGGCCCAAAGCAGGGTTTCTCCACTGAGACTTTCTTGGGCATAGTGATATCTGAGTTTTCTGAGATACTCACCATTCCCATCAGCTATCCAGTACATGGCCATGTCACAGAGATTGAGGTGGTACATATCTTGGACACAAAATCATGAGCGTATTCTGGAGAGTGTCCAGAATTCAGGAAGAAAACAGGAATTTAGAAAGATAGCAGGAGTTGCCCATCCATACGGCAACCTGCAGTCCATTCATAAATTGCACAGGATGAATGCTTTGAAGCTTTCTCGTAGACAGGACACATCCATTGATGCATTCTCATTTCTACTGTCTACAATCACGGACACAGTATGATATATAGACACAGAAACACTCACGTTGTCAAAGGACTTACTAGAAACAGTCCACTCCAAAACAAACAAACCAGCTTTCCTAACTATTCTCAGAACATGAGACAAAACCACAAACTCACACTCACACCCAAAAAGGCACCTCTTTCCCCCAAGTAGGTCTGTGTCTATCCGGAGTGTCCTCTGACTTGTGGGCCATACTATGTTCCCCAAAAATGGCGTGTCCTGTCTCCGATCTGGTCTCTTTAGCAAACTCTGTGAAGTTGTCAGGAGCCCGTGGTGAGAAACTATCTGCTTTCTCTGGAAAGGCCAGTCTTCACAGTTTCCAGGCATTTGGCTGTCCTCACATCAGTAGGTACCAAGAAAGAGTGACTCTGTCTTGTTAAATCCAAACAAGTGAGCCCACTGGGACATGGAGTGGGTTTGACTCTGTGTGCCTGGTTTCCTGGATCCCAAGATCACAGACTTTCATCACCAATAATGTAAGGTGAGGTCACTTCCTTCAAGAACTGAATGAAGTCACTGCCTTGGAAACCACTTTGTTTTAACAGTTGCTTCCAAGGTTCCAAAAAATGGAGTCCGCCTCTACTTGCTGTGACTCATTCATAAGTTAGAATGGTATATCAACCATAGGCACCGGGGAACAGCTCTCCACACAGGCATGGTTTGGTTCATCTTCTCTACATTAGGAAGAGAGAGGCTAATTCAGACACATCCCTTCAACCTGACCAGGTTGTTTGCCATGGAAGATGACTTTTGCTCTCTCAGATCCTTCATACCTGCGTACACCTACTCAAGGGATTATTTCTGCAGGGACTTTTGAGGTTCTCAGCTGGTGGATGATACCCTACCTTCCTGGATTTTAAGACCAACTCTGTCCCTGCTCTTCTGTAAAGTGAGATTGAGGGAACAGTGTATGGTTAGTGTTAATAGCATGTTCGATTTGGGTTAGGAGTCATTCTGCTGGATGAATTACGGTATTGGGAACCTATGATATTAATAAGAATATGAATGTGAAATATATGTATGAGATCAGAGATCTGGGAAAGATTTGAAGCCCAGAAAGGCATTGGGCCCTTGATTGGTATACTTAGATTGAATTATGTTCTGCACCGAGGTCTCAGATAAATCGATATACAATGGCATAGGACCCTATACCTCGGATGATTGAAAGTAGAAGAGAACATCCAGTCAAAAAGGGATAGTCTGTAGGATTAGGAAGACAGTCAGTAGGTTTAGGAAGAAGAGTGAGTCTCGGAGTTGGACCAAAAGTTCTTTAGCAATTGGTTTTCAGTTAGAGGGTGAATGTAAATGTCAGCACATGTGAAGAGACAGTCACAATGATGAACTGGGAAAAATATGTAGGAAAGCAGATATCAATAGGGGCATTAGGAAATCAGGAAAAGTATAAAGTGAGTGATAGGATTAGATATTTTCAACAGGCTTGAGGTTAAATATATAATCTTAGGAAGAAACAAATATGTAGTAACCAATAGGATTGACATTTGAGAGCAGTAGGCACCCTGGACATAGATGCTTTTAGTAATCCATGGTCACTTTCCATTTAGGCTTTGGTACAATCATATGTGTGACCTTTGCATTTTGTGTCCAGAATACTACTGTGGTAAAATGTATATGTAGATCAGGTGACATAAGTATTTCTTCCACCATAAAGGGGAGTAATATTCTGGAAACTTATAAATTAGTACTGGGGATACAAATAGGTGTACCTTGTGTTGATGATTATTGAGATGATGCATGAATAGACCATATTGTGAATAAAGTATGTAACTGGATCCAACATTAAATAATGGATTGAGTTTGCATCTGAAAATATATTGGAAATCTTATATTGATATATATACCATCATTCCAACGAGTTATATATGCAATGGTATTATTAGGGTTACGGTTTGTCGTGAAGAGTGAGTTTTGCTTCAAAAATGATTATGGAATCGAAAATAATGTGTTTAGAAAGAAGTCTAGTGAAAAGACCAGTAAAGAAACATGGAGGAATACATGTGTTCTGAAGTAGTAAGTAATTGAAAGTGAACCAAATGCCAAAAAAATTTGTGAAGTTCTGGATGAAAAAATACATCCTATGATGTCCATAAACTGAAGAAATAGTAATGTACCAGTGTTGAGTAAAAATGAACTTCAAATTACACATCATGTCCCATAGCAATCTACTTGCATTGATGTTAAACTGGGTCAGTTACTGTAGAAATATTAGGATTTTTAAGCACCATCCACTGAACTAAGTTTTCAGTAGTAGGAAACCAAAATATATTTCAGGTTTATGAATATTTCTGAGAATAATCTTGTGAAAATTTGAATTTAAATGAACATAAATGAATATGAATGAATTTAGGGAGTGTATAATAAGACACATATTTTTCATATTTTTTTAAAATCCGTAGAATATACACACACACACACACGCACACACACACACACACATGCACACACACACACATTAATATTTAGCAATATATATGCCAATCGATATTCATCATGAAATATAATTCATTCACAAATCCAAAAATATTCATTTTACTGAACATGGATTTATGTATAGTGTTTTTCACTAGGAAGCTCACCCATAGGTGGAATTTTCAGTTCCATCATTATTTAGGGAGAGTCATCTCTTCTCACAATTTTTATATTCCAAAGTCAGTGATCTTACAAGAATGTACGTGTGATACCAGGTAGGATATTGTATATGCATAAAAAAATTACATGTGCTGAATAGGATACAGAGAAAGGGAGACAGGAATTTACATATGTGATAACTTTAAAAAATCATGGAGAAATATTAAAATGAAAAGTTTACTAAATTTAAAACACATACTCTTGATAAAGAGGAAGACAAATACAAATATACACCATGCTTCCTATAAAAGGACTGTACTTCTATTCATTTAGGTTTTTTTTTTCTCCATGATATTAGGATTAGTAGTCAGAGTCTAGTAGGGTATGGGTTAGTGTCAGGGATTCAGTATTTCAAATGGAAAATAGGAAAATGAATCTAATGTGTATGCAAACATGTGATACACAAAAATCTTCCCTCTCTTATCCAGAACAATACCTTGACATAACCATCGCTAAAAGTAAGACACAATTAGAGGAGAGGAGTTAGAAAACCTGTGAATACATATGTGGAATGAAAAATGCTCAGGAGTTCACAACACTGGAGGTGGTAAAACAGTTTACAAAAGTATGGGAGATGGTAAACACTTCAGAAACATGGAGCTGTGCTGACCTAAAGACTTATTGAGAAACTTCCTCTGAGGTTAGGCACAAGAAATATATGTATGGCAATATTTAAATCAATGGTTCTGCAACTGATGTGATTCTGCAATCTGGGTCTGCATCTATGTGACCTGGAGGACATGGTTCTTTATTTTGTAATGAACATGAGGCAGCAGGTCTGAAAACTCCCTTTGTAGGTAAACTGTTGCTACTGGGAGCTAAGTGTCTTCCCGTGTGGTCTGTGAAGCCATTTGGTCATCCTCCACTTTTCAGGGTGTTTCTTACTGCTGCACTGGGAATTTGGTATTTGCTTCATGAAATACAATATGTTCAACTGGGACACAATGCTGGAGGGAGTTCTGTCATGTGTGGTTGGTCAGGGTCGGCAAGAGAATGTACGAACCAGGGTTCTATCCCACATAGCTTTCCCCTTGACTATAGCAACCTGATTCTGAACATTGCCCTGAAACCTCTACATATAACAAGATGCCTTTACATATAAAGGTCTGCTGCCTGCACCATGTCAGTCGCAAGATTTGGAAGCCAATGGAAGATCCAGGTGGTCCTACCAAAAATATTTATTTACACACCTATAGTCCACTGCTCTACGCCCACTACCCAGCAGGCTCCAACTTACTGGCATCTCTGTTCTACACCATTTTCACGAAACTCAGTCAATCAAGGCACTGTTTGTTATACTCATGATCAGCAACAGGATATCTAAAGGATATCCAGTGCCACCTGGTCATGGGGATTTCAAAAATTTCATGGTATTAATCTAGTCATTTTTCAAGGATGAAGTTGGAGGCACTGTGGGTTTCATTTAATTCAGGAACCATTAAATGGTGAGGAAGCTCATTTCAATGAAAGCTCTGGAGAACACTCACTGGCAAGCCTTCCCAAAGAGTGGCCAAAAGGACACATGAATCCAGGCCCATTGAGGTATACAATGTGAGGTCCATGTGTGTTTGGACTCTCAATTATGGCTACCAAGTCTTTAAGAATTAAAACATGTGATATCCTGGCTCAGAATCCCTGAGCTCTGTGGAAAGCCATCCTGGGCCTAGATCTCAGTTTCCAAAAGCGATTCTCATGCGTGGTCTCCTAAAATCCCAACACTATTCATGGCAATACTTCTCTGAGGTCAGTTCCAGAACTCATTCTCTAAGGGGAATCACACCAGAGTTCAAGCCCTGGTGGACCCAGTCATCTCTTCCAACTACCACACAAATTACCACAATTAAAACAAGAACCCTCCCATATGGCCCTCATCTTCTTTCATATAGACACTCATCATAATCTGGCTGGAGGTTTCCATGAGGGGTGCAGACCAAGACAGTGTCCCAAATAAGCTCCTTTGCCCCTCATTTGCCTAAAGTCAAAGTGGCCTGGACACCCATCCGGTGAACCAAAAGTGATCAAATAGGCCTGCCGTTAATACCGCTCCAATTTGAGGACTACTGTCTGTGGGGTTTAGATTCTTTATGTGAATTTTAGTCATGAGAAAACCCAAGCACAATGGGCTAGCCTCTGCAGGTTTTGTAGAACTCTTTTGACCCAAAGGATCCCATTCTCACTTGATGGAAGTCAGGAACCTTACAGAGGAAGTCGAGAGACTTCCTCCCAATAATTGCTCTTTTGGCGAATTTTCTTTTGGATGCACACATGGTAACTTTCTTTAGATCCATCAGGTGCTGAGAATCTAAGCCACAGCCACACACAGGGCCAAGGGCATGATTCAGACACATCCCTTTCCAAAGCAATTAAGGAAAGTGCCACAGGTATGCCCATTCATTTCCATTTGAAAACTGTTTTCTTCAGGCTTCACAAAGGGGTGGCCTGAGGCAAAGACCTTCCTGACATTCAGGGCAACAGAACAATAGGTAAGCAAAAGGCCGAAAGCAGGGTTTCTCCTCTGAGACTTTCCTGGTCACACTGATATCTGAGTTTTCTGAGATGCTCGCCATCCCCTACAGCTAACCAGTACATGGCCATGTCACAGAGCTTGTAGGTGGTACATATCTTGGACACAAAACCATGGGCCTATTCTTGAGATTGGCCGGAATTCAGGACGAAAATAGAAACTTAGGAAGGTAGCAGGTGTTGCTCATCGATAAGGCAAGCTACAGTCCATTCATAAATGGGGCAATATGAATGCTGAGAAGATTTCTACTAGACACGACACATCCATTGATGGATTCTCTTTTCTAATGTCTACAACCACGGAAACAGTGGAATACACAGACATAGAAACACTCGCCCTGTGAAAAGACTTACTAGAAACAGTCCACTTCAAATGAAACAAACCGACTGTCCTACCTATTCTCAGAAAATGAGACAAAACCACAAACCCACAACCACACCCACAAAGGCACCTCCTTCCCCTAAGTAGGTTTGTGACTATCCAGAGTGTCCTCTGACTTGTGGGCCATAATATGTTCCCCCAAAATGGCCTTTCCTGTCTCAGATCTTGTCTCCTTGGCCAACTCTGTGAACTTCTTAGGAGCCAACGGTGAGCTACTACCTGCTTTCTCATGAAAAGCCCTGCATCCGAGCTTTCCTGGCATTTGGCCTTCCTCACATCTGTAGGTACCAAAAAATACTGACCCTGTCCTTGGTAAATCCAAACAAGTGAGACCACTGGGACTGGGACTGGGACTGGCTCTGTGTGCCTGGCTTCCTGGATCCCACGTTCAGAGAGTTCCATCACCAAGAAAGTGAGGTGAGGTCACTTCCTTCCTGAACTGAATGAGGGCACTGTCTTGGCAGCCACTTTGTCCTAACTGTTGCTTCCAAGGGTCCCAAGAGATTGAGGCTGCCCCTACTTCCTGTGACATTTTCACAAGTTAGAATGGTATATCAACCAAAGGCACCCAGGAATAGATCTCCACACAGGCCTGGTTTGGTCCATGATCTCTACATTAAAAAAAAATCTGATTCAGACACAACCTTTTATCCTGACCGGGTTGTTTGCCATGGAAGATGACTTTTGGTCTCTCAGGTCCTTTATTGCTTCCTACATCTTCTCCAGGGATCATTTCTGCATGGACCTTTGAGGTTCTCAGCAGGTGGAAGTTTTTCTACATTTCTGTATTGTAATATCAACTCCTGCCCTGCTCTTCTGTAAAGTTAGATTGAGGGAACAGTGTCCGGTTATGGTTAAAAACATGCTCGATTTGGGTTAGAAATCATTTTGCTGGATGAATGATCGTATTGGGAACTTGCTATGTGTAGAATAATATATAGGTGAAATATATGTGGTGGCTGAGAGACATGTCACAGAGACAAAGGGCACCTCTCTGGAGGACCCCGCAGAGAACTCGGGAAATCAAGGAACAATAGTCTTCTCGACTCAGTGATATTTTCTTTTAGATTCGTTATTGCCATACCATTGGGTTTTGCCGGCTACTCATTCCTGGTCTCAGTGTTGGACGTTCATTGCCTGTCTTTATGGTCTTGTCTTATCTGTGTCGTGTGTCCTTGCTTTTACTGTTTGTGGAACTTTCATTATGGAACAGAGCACGTCAATGCCTCTGTCCCTGACCCTTGATCACTGGACCAAAGTCCGCTTAAGGGCTCAGAATCTTTCTTTTTTTAGTAAAACGCTGGACCTGGCAGAATCTCTGTGCCTCAGAATGGCCCATCTTTGGAGTCGTATGGCCCCTAGAAGGATCTTTCTACTTCCCACTAATTTAAAAAGTCAGAGGTATTGTCTTTCAGCCAGTGCCACATAGCCATCCGGATCAACAGCCATATATCTTAACTTGGCAGGACCTCTGCAAATCTCCTCCTCCATGGGTGAAGCCTTTCCTTGCCCCTACCTCTGCTCCTACTCCTTCCCCCATGATCTCTCAAACCCTCTCAACCTCCTCCTCCTCCACCCTCTGTTCTCCCTGAGTCACAGATTTGACTCTACTGGACTCTTCTCCCCCTCCTTATCCCCTGCCCTCGTCCCCTAACACACAACACACTCTAAGTGATTCCGCTGCTGCTGACTAAGCCTCTCTACCATTGGAGGAAGCTAAGCCGGTAATAGGATCTGACAATGGACCGATGTTCATGACCCAGGTAAGTCAGGGGTTAGCCAGGAACCTGGGGATTAATTGGAAGTTAAATTGTGCTTATAGACCACAGAGTTCAAGACAAGTAGAAAGAATGAATAGAACTATTAAAGAGACCTTAACGAAATTAAGCTTAGAGACCAGCATAAGATTGGACTATGCTCCTGCCTTATGCAATGTTTCATGCAAGAAAAAATCCCTTTGTTTCTTTGAGTAACCTTACCACGTGTGAAATTCTTTATGGTGGCCCTCCTCCAGTAGGGGACCTAAGCCCATCTGTAAGACCTAAAGATCCTTTCCACACCCCCTTGCTTGACAGACTTAAAGATCTTGAAAGAACTCAGTAATACCTGTGGAAACAGCTTTCCACTGCCTACCCAACTGGGAACCAGGGGATTCCACATCCATATCAAGTAAGAGATTTCATCTATGTAAGATGATATCAGGTGTCATCCCTGGTACCCCGCTGAAAAGGACCATACCAGGTGCTATTATAACACCTACAGTGGTAAACGTAAACAGAATCACTTCCTGGATCCATACCTCTCATCTCAAGCCTGCTGCCTGTACAGAATCTTTCTGGAAACTGAAAAAGACTGGTAACAGTTTCAAATTGTGTATTCGCAATGTGAATAAGGTTATATACTCTCCCCTTGGCTACAAGTAGTCCTAACCCTCATCAGCTCATTAAGCAGTGATGGCTGATCACAAATCCTACTGGAAAAGAAGTATGGTCTATCTCGCATACAGCCCCCTTAGGGACCTGGTGGCCATCTCTCCACCCAGACATTTGTTAGCTGGCTATAGGTATTTCCTATTGTGATATCCCTGATAAAGAGGATCCCACTAAAATACCATTAAATCCCTCCTGTACCATAGATAATGGAAACAAACATTATGGATGTAGGGACACGCGAGCCAGATGCAGGTTGGCTAGTCTAGATTACTAAGTTTGCCTGGCAGACTATCAAAGCCACAAAGAGTAATGGCTGTGTGGGGGAAAAGCCGACTTTTTCTGTATGTCATGGGAATGTGTGCATACAGGGGCTGCCTGATGGAACCCCAATTCTTCATCAAATTCAGTACACAGCATTGGCCACATTACCAATTAGACAACCAAAAACTATGGCACCCAGAGGGGTCTCTAGATCCTCAAATTTTGCATGACCTTTTTAACTTCTGCAAGTGCTCAAAAGAGTGAAAGGAAATTCCCCTATGTGGAAGCCTTTTCCCTCCCTCACTCACATCCTGAACTATGCTTCTCCAATAGATCATTATCCTCAGCCTTCTGCTCCAGACCCTCTGATGTCACTCCCATCTCAGCAACTTGATTTCTCCCCTCCAATAACTAGATCAGAAACCCAAAGCTCCACCAGTTCTCAGACCATCGGCCCCTTGCTGAGGTAGCAGGTACATAGGTACCGCTCCACCGACTCATTCCTCTCATCTCCTGTCAGTGCCCTCACCGGGTCCCACCAGGTCCTCTTACCAGCTAACCCAATGCTCAAACGAGCTGAGGAGAGCCCTGAGACCCTTATCCAAGATGTAATATAATTGGCCTTTAAAGTTGCTTTGTCATCACTGAAAACAGGTTACTAAAATTTAAAGTCCCTCACAGGATTTTGGGATCCTCACTCCCGTCTTTCACTCTGCTCTACCTGATCTACTGCTCAAGTTTGCTGCTAGGAAATTCCCAATACCCTTTCGCATTATTCTTTTACATCTCTCTTTTCCCTCATTCTCAGATCCTCGGAGGTGCTCTCAGCCCCACCTTCCCCGTCTTTCCCCCTCTGTACCAGGCCCACAGAAAAGTCTTAAATGACCTTCTTCAGAAGTCTTCACCATGGCTGAGTTTTGAACTTTCAGCAAAACAGTCCCAATAAAGACTTTAATGTAGATAAACTTTCTCTTTCGTATTGCCCTGTTCTACTTGGCCACTGGCTAAAAATCTCAGTACTTCTAAGCTAGACAACCCCTAACTAGTTTTTCACAAAATATGTGAACAAGTCCTCTGGCCTTCAGCTGGGGCTTCACAGAGATGGCTACATTTCTAAGATAAAGAAATTACCAACCGGGCTCCATGGTAACAGCTGGCAGGGGGAAAATAAGAAATGGAAGAAAAAGCTCAACTCCTCCCAGGTGTCCTTGAAAAGTTAACTTGCCCAGAACAGAAGGAAAAACAGAAACAAATACTGCTTTTTTAAACTTCTGAAGACTGTGAACTTCTGAGCCCCATCCCTTATATGTTGGGTACAAAATTCTGAAACTCCCTAAACTTGAGTTTCAGGGGATTAATTGATTACAATAGAAGCAATGCCCTCTGAATCCGGTTTCAACCAAATAGGACTGTTTCCCTCTCTTGAGTGCTATCTTAGGTGCCTTGCTTTGTCAGTGCCTACAACAGCATAATTCTATATACTTAAACATCGTTTATGTTTTCATGAAATGATCAAGATATGTGATAAATTGTGTAATGGTGCAGATGTTTCCCAGAGTGCTCTATCATGACGCAGGTTCATTTGAAGATCAAATAGGGGGGGCATACAATCGGTTCCACTGGGAACATATATCCCTCACTTTAGCCATCCTATTAGGAATAGGAGTTGCTGCACGGGTGGGCAGAGGAACCAGTGGCATTGTCCATGGGACACAAAAGATGACCCAATTAGAAGCAGCAATAGAGCAAAAGTAAGATATTAGAAACCTCCTTCAGGGCTTTGCATGAAACTTTAACCTCTCTCTCTGAAGTTGTTTTACAGAACAGTTGAGGGTTGGACCTCCTCTTCATTAGAGAAGGGGGCCTTTGTGCTGCATTGAGGGAAGAATGTTGTTTTTATGCTGACTATACTGGAGTCGTAATAAAATCTATGAGTAAATTTGAAAGACACCTTGAAGAGCATCAACAAGTGAGAGAGGGCCCAAAAGGGTGGCTTGAGTCTTGGTTCACACAGTCCCCCCGGTTAACTACGTTTTTATCAACCCTGGCCGGTCCAATAATAATCCTCATATTATTGCTAACTATAAAACCCTGTTTGCTCAACCGTGTAATGTCTTTTCTCCAGGCTCAAATTGGAGGAGTTAAACTTATGGTAATACCCCACTAGCAGACATTGAATGTGACACCCTCCAATGATCATTTTTATGATTAAAATTAGCCAGAAGAAGAAGTGGGGAATGAAATATTAATAAAATAGGTACTTGTCACATCTTGTTTTTCTGTATGCTTAACAGAACACTGTTGAAATCTTGAGAAATGTTTGCAAAACTTGTTCCCAGAATGTTCTATCCCCAGCTGCCAAATTGCAGAATGTACTCCCTCTCCCAGTTGCATGCAAACCGCCCACTCGCCCTGACACATCAATACAATTCCCTCCCTTCTCTCTCCAGGGAAAGTATATAAGCTCTACTTCAGCTATTCTCAGGGCTATCTGCACTATTCAGGTGAGCTCTGAACCCCAGCATTCTGGACACCCAATAAACCCTTTGATGTTGCATGAGATAGCCTGTTGGTAGTCTCCTCCTCTGAAGCTCGCACCACGTTTACTTGGATGATTGAATGTACAAGAGAACATCCAGTCAAAAAGGGATAGTCTGTAGCATTAGGAAGATAGTCAGTAAGTTTAGGAAGAAGGGTGAGTATAAGATTTGGAACAAAAGTTTCTTAGCAATAGGATTTCGATTAGAGAGTGAATGTAAATGTCGGCACAAGTGAAGAGTCAGTCACAATGATGAAGTGGGGAAAATATGTAGGAAAGCATATATCAATAGAGACATTACAAAATCAGGCAGAGTATAAAGTGAGTGATAGGATTAGACATTTTGAACAGGGTTGAGTTTAAATATATAATCTTAGGAAGAAACAAATATGTAGTCACAAATAGGATTGACATTTGAGAGCATTGGGCAAATTTCAGGTGGATGAATATTTTGAGAATAATCTTGTGAATAGTTGATTATAAATCCACATGCATGAACATGAATAAATTTAGGGAGTGAATATAAGACACATATATTTCATATTTTGAAAAATCTGGAGAGTGTGTATATATATATATATATGTATATATATATATATATATATATATATATATATATATATATATATATATATATATATATATATATATATACATACATATATATATATATACATATACATAAAACACACACACAGACAAAAAAGTAGCAATATATATGTAAATCAAAATTCATTATAAAATATATACCATCCACAGATCTAAAAATATTCATTTTACTGAACATGGATTTATGTATAATGCTGTTCAACTAGCAAGCTCACCCATAGGTTGAATATTCAGTTTCAACAGGGTTTAGTAGGAGTGATCTCTTCTAACAATTTGTATCTGCCAAGTCAGCCACCTCACAAGAATGTACGTGTGGTACCAGATAGGAATCTATATGTGCATATAAGAATACAGAGAAAGGGAGAAAGGAATTCACATATTTGTTAACCTTAAAAATACTAGGACAACTATTTCAACAAACAATTGACTAGATTTATAACTCCAACTCTGTATCATGCAAAAGGCAAGTCCATCTATACACCATGCCTACTCTGTACTGCTTGTATTTCTATTCTTTATGGATTATTTTTCTCCATCATATTAGGATTAGTAGTCAGAGTCTGGTAGGGTATGGGTTAGAGTCAGGTATTCAGTATTTTGAATTGAAAATAGGACACTGAATCCAATGTGTATGCAAATATATGCTACGGAAAAATCTTCCCACTCTCCTCCAGAACAATGCCTTGACATTACCTTCGCCCCAAGTAAGACACAATTAGAGGAGAAGAGTTAGAAAATCTGTGAATACATATCTAGAATGGAAAATGCTCCAGATTTCACATCTTTGGAGGTGGTAGAGGAGTTTCCAAAAGTAAGAGACAGGGTAAACACTCCACAAACATGGAGCTCTGCTGGCCAAAAGACTTTTTGAGAATCTGCCTCTGAGGTTGGGCACTTGAAATATATGTTGTTGTCAGGAGCTTTAGCTTTATTTGTAGTGAAACCATCAAAGCTGGATCTGCATCTATGTGACCTGGAGGAAATGGTTACTTATTTTAAAATAAAAATGAGGCAGCATAGATGAATTCTCTTTTTGTAGGTAAACATTGGCCACTGAGGGCTAAGGGTCTTCCCGTGTGGACTGTGAAACCAATGGTCATCCTCAAATTTTCGTGGTGTTTCTTGCTGCTGCACTGGGAGTTTGGTATTGGCTTCATGAAATACAACGAGTTCAAATGAGACACAGTGCTGAAGGGAGTTCTGTCAGGTGTGGTTGGCAGGGTCTCCAGGAGAATGCACCAACCAGGGTTCTATCTCAAGTAGCTTGCCCCCTTGACAATAGCAACATGATACTGAACATTGCCCTGAAACCTCTCCATATAAAAATATGCCTTTACATATATGGGTGTGATGGTTGCACCATGTCAGTCACAGCCATTTGGAAGCCAATGGAAGATCCACATGGCCCCACCACAGATGTTTTATCACACATTTGCATAACACAGCTCTAGGCCCACTACTTACCAGGCCCCAACTTACTGGCATCTCTGTTCTACACCATTTTCATGAAACCCAGTCAATCAAGGCCCTGTCTGGTATACTCATGATCATCAACAGGACATCAAAGGTCCTCCAGTGCCAGCTGGTCATCGGAATTTCTAAAATTTCATGGTAATTATCTAGCATTTTTTCACAGATGCATTTGGAGGCAATGTTGGTTTCAATTCATTCAGGAACCATTAAATGGTGAGGAAGCTAATTTCAGGGAAATCTCTGGAGCACTCTCACAGGCAAGTCTACCCAAAGAGTGGCCAAAAAGTCACATGAAGCCAGGCCCATGGAGGTCTACAAAGCAAGGTCCAAGTGTGTTTTGAATCTCAATTATGCCTGCCAAGTCTTTCAGAATAAAATCATGTAATATCCTGGCTGTGATTCCCAGTGTTCTGTGGAAAGCCACTCTGGGCCTTGATCCCAGGTTCCAATGGCAACTCTCATTCATGGCCTCCTAAAATCCCAACACAATTCATGTCAATACTTCTCTGAGGTCAGTTCCAGAACTCAGTCTCTAAGGGGAATCACAGCAGAATTCAAGCCCAGGTTTACCCAGTCATCTCTTCCAACTGCCACACAAATGACCACAATTATAACCAAAACACTCCTACATGGCCCTCATCTTCTACCATAAAGATACTCATCATAAAATCTGGATGGAGGTTTTCATGAGAGGCACATCCCAAGACAGTGTCCAAAATAAGCTCCCTTGCCCCTCATTTGCCGAAGGTCAGGGTGGCTTGGACACCCTTCCTGTGAACCAGGAGTGATCAAATAGGCCTGCCCTTAATACTGCTTCGCTTCTCCAATTTGAGGCTCTCTGACTGTTGGATCTAGATTCTTTTTGTGAATTGGAGTCATGAGAAAAGCCAATCCCCTCTGCAGAGATTTGAAGAACTCATTTCACCCAAAGAATCCCTATTCTGACATGATGGATTTCAGAAACCTAACAAAGGAAGGCAATATAATTCATGCACATTGATTGAACGTTTTTCCATTTTAGTTTAGATGCACATATGGGATCTTTCTTTACTTCCATCAGGTGCTGAGAAGCTAAGTCACAGCCTAAAACAGGGCAAAGGGCCTGAATCAGACACATCCTTTTCCAATGAAATTAAGCAAAGAGCCAGAGGTGATGCACATTCATTTCCATTTGAAAACTGTTTTCTTCAGGCTTAACAAAGGGGTTGCATGAGACAAAGACCTTCCTGATATTCAGGGCAACAGAACAATAGGTAAGCAAAAGGCCCAAAGCAGGGTATCTCCACTGAGACTTTCCTGGTCACACTGATATCTGAGTTTTCTGAGATGCTGGCCATTCCATTCAGGTATCCAGTACATGGCCATGTCAAAGACCTTGGATTTGGTACATATCTTGGACACATAACCATGAGCCTATTCTAGAGAGTGGCCAGAATTCAGGAAGAAAACAGGGACTTAGGAAGGTATTAGGTGTTGCCCGTGCATAAGGCAAGCCACACTCCATTCATAAATTGGGCAGGATGAATGCTGGGAAGCTTTATACTAGACATGACACATCCATTGCTGCATTCTCTTTTCTCATGTCTACTACCACAGGCACAGTGGGATACACAGACATGGAAACACTCACCTCTTCAAACGACTTACCGGAAACAGTTCACTCCAAAACAAACAAACCGCCATTCCTACCTATTTTCAGAACATGAGACAAACCACAAACCCACACCCACTCCCAAAAAGGCACCTCCTTCCCCATAGGTGTATGACTAACCAGAGTGTCCTCTGACTGGTGGCCATACTCTGTTCTTCCGAAATGGCCTGTCCTCTCTCAGATCTGTTTTCCTTGGCCAACTCTGTAAAGTTGTAAGGAAAAAGTGGAGAACCACTACCTGCTTTCTCAGGAAAGCTCCCTATTCAGAGCTCTCCAGGCATTTGGTAATCCTCACTTCAGTAGGTACCAAGAATGACTGACTCTATCTTTGGTAAATCCAAACAAGTGAGCCCACTGGGACTGGGACTGGGACTGCCTCTGGGTGCCTGGCTCCTTGGATACAAAGTTCAGAGAGTTCCATCACCAAGGAAATGAGGTATGTCACATTCTTTGGAACTGAATGAGGTCACTGCCTTGGCAAAGGTATATCTTATGATGTGCAAAAACTGAAGAAATAATAATGTACCAGTGTCGAATACAAATGAATGACAAATTACATATCATGTCCCATAGGAGTCTACTTGCATTGATGTTAGACTGGGTCAGTTACTGTAGAATAATTAGGATTTGTATGCACCATTCACTGAAGTTAGTTTTCAGTACTAGGAAACAAATATGTATTTCAGGTGGATGAATATTTCTGATTATCATCTTGTGAAAAGTGGATTATAAATCCACATACATGAACATGAATGAATTTAGAGAGTGTATATTAGACACATATATTTCATATTTTGAAAAATTTGGAGAGTATATCTATATCTATATCTATATCTCTACACACACACACACACACACACACACACACAACTCACAGACATTAAAAAGTACCAATATAAATGCCAATCGAAATTCATCAGTAAATATGTATCATCCACAAATGCAAAAATATTTATTTTACTGAACATGAGTTAATGTATAATGTTGTTCTACTAGGACGCTCTCCTATAAGTTGAATTTTCATTTCCAACAGCATTTAGGAGGAGTGAACTCTTCTCACAATTTGTATCTGCCAAGACAGCCACCTCACAAAAATGTACGTGTGATACCTGGTAGGATTCTATATATGCATATAAATATACGTGTGTGAAGAGACTACAGAAAAAGGAAACAAGAATTCACATATTTGTTAAGTTTAAAACACATGGAGAATATTTCAAATAAATTTGACTAGATTTATAACTCCTACCTTATATAATGCAAATGTCAAGTCCAACTATACAACATGTCTCCTCTGAAGTACTTGTATTTCTAATGTGTTGGGTTAATTTTCTCCATTAAATTAGGATGAATAGTCTGAGTCTACTAGGTATGGGTTAGTGTCAGGGATTCAGTATTTCGAATGGAAAATTGGAAAATGAATCCAATGTGTATGTAAATATATGCTGCACAAATATCCTCCCGCTCTCATCCAGAACAATGCCTTGACATTACCTTCACCCCAAGTAAGACACAATTAGAGGAGAAGAGTTACAAAATCAGTGAATACATATCTGGAATGGAAAATGCTCAGGAGTTCACAACCTTGGAGGTGGTAGAGCAGTTTCCAAAACTAAGGGACAGGGTAAACACTCCAAAAACATGGAGCTCTGCTGGCCTAAAAACTTTTTGAGAAACTGCCACTGAGTTTTGCACTTGAAATATATGTTGTTTTCAGGAGATTTGGCTTCCTTTGTAGTGAGACCATCAAAGCTGGGTCTGCATCTATGTGACCTGGAGGACATGGTTTCTTATTTCCAAAGAACTAGATGAAGCAGTGCTGAATCCTCTCTTTGAAGGTAAACTGAGGCCACTGGGGACTATGTGTCTCCCTGTGTGGACTGTGAAGCCATTTGGTCCTCTTCCACTTTTTGTGGAGTTTTTGCTGCTGCACTGTGAGTTTGGTATTTGTTTCACAAAATACTAGGAGCTAAACTGGGACACAGTGCTGGAGGGAGTTCTGTCACGTGTGGTGGGTCAGGGTCTGCAAGAGAAGGAACCAACTAGGCTCCTATCTCTCACAGCTTGCCCCATTGCCCCCTTGTCCATATCAACCTGATTCTTAATTTTCCTCTGAAAACTCTCCATATAACAATATGCCTTTACATATAAGGGTCTGCTGGCTGCACCATGTCAGTTACAAGCCATTTGGAATCCAATGGTATATCCACATGGCCCTACCACGGAAGTTTTATCAAACACCTCCCCACCACTGCTCTAGACCCACTACTCAGCAGGCTCCAACTTACTGGCATCTCTGTTCTACACCATTTTCATGAAACTCAGTAAGTCAAGGAACTGTCTGGTATAATCATGATCAGCAACAGGACATCCAATGTTTCTCCAGTGCCACCTGGTCATAGGAATTTCAAAAATTTCATGGTATTTATCTAGCCATTTTTCAAGCATGATGTTGGAGGCACTGTGGATTTTAGTTCATTCAGCAAACATTAAATGGTGATGAAGCTCATTTCAATGAAATCTCTGGAGAACTCTCACAGGCACGGCTTCCCAAAGAGTGGACAAACGGTCACATTAGGCCAGGCCCTTTGATTTCTACAATGTGAGGTGCATGTGTGTTTTGACTCTCAACTATGGCTGCCATTTCTTTAAGAATAAAATCATGTGATATCCTTGCTGAGATTTCCAGTCCTCTGTGGAAATCCACCCGGGGCCTAGGTCTCAGTTTCCAAGAGCGACTTTCATGCGTGGCCTCTTAAAATCCCAACAAAATTCATGGCAATGCTTCTCTGAGTTCATTTCCAAAACCCAGTCTCTAAGGGGAATCACACCAGAGTTCAACCCCACGTGTACCCAGTCATTTTTTCCAATGCCACACAAATGACCAAAATCAAAACCAAAACACTCCCACATGGCCCTCATCTTATTCCATATAGTCAATCATCTTAACCTCTGGCTGGAGGTATCCATGAGGGGCGCAGCCCAAGACAGTGTCCAAAATCAGCTCCTTTGCCCCTCATTTGCCTAAAGTCAGGGTAGCCTGGACACCGTTTCTGTGAACCAGGAGTGAACAAATAAGCCTGCCTTTAATACTTCTTTGTTTCTCCAATTTCAGGCCTACTGATTTTAGGTATCAATTCTTTAGGTGATTTAGAGTCATGCAAAAACACAAGCACCTCTGCAGGGCTTTGAAGAACTCATTTGACTCACAGAATCCCTATTCTCATTTGATGGAGTGCAGGAACCTAACAGAGGAAGGCAAGAGACTTCATCCACAATGAATGATATTTTTTGCCATTTTGGTTTTGGAAGCTCACATGGGATCATTCTTAAGATTCATCAGGTGCTGAGAATCTAAGTCACAGCCACACACAGGTCCAAAGGCTGATAAAGACACATCTCTTTCCAAAGCAATTAAGCAAAGAGCCACAGGTGAGGCCCATTCATTTCCATTTGAAAACTGTTTTCTTCAGGCTTCACAAAGGGGTGGCCTGAGGCAAAGACCTTCCTGACATTCAGTGCAACACAACAATAAGTAAGCAAAAGGCCCAAAGCAGGGTTTCTGCACTGAGATTTTTTTGGTCACACTGATATCTGAGTTTTCTGAGATGCTCGCCATTCTCTTCAGGTATCCAGTACATGGCCATGTCACAGAGCTTGGCGGTGGTACATTTTTTGGACACAAATCCATGAGCCTATTCTGGAGAGTGGCCAGAATTCAGGAAGAAAACAACAACTTAGAAAGATAGCAGGTGTTGCACATCGATAAGACAAGCTGCAGTCCATTCATATATTGGGCAGGATGAATTATGGGAAGATTTATACTAGACAGGACACATCCATTAATGCATTCTCTTTTCTAATGTCTACAACAACAGACACAGTGGGATACACAGAAACAGAAACCCTCGCCGTGTCAAATGACTTACTAGAAACTGTCCACTCCAAACCAAACAAACCGCCTTTCCTATCTATTCTCAGAACATGAGACAAAACAACAAACCCACACCCACTCCCCCAAAGGCACCTCCTTACCCCAAGTACGTCTGTGACTATCCGGAGTGTCCTCTGACTGGTGGGCCATACTATGTTCCCCCGAAATGGCCTGTCTTCTCTCAGATCTTGTTTCCTTGACCAACTCTGTGAAGATGTCAGGAAAAAGTGGTTAGCCACTACCTGTTTTCTCAGGAAAGGTCCATCTTCAGAGCTCTCCTGGCATTTGGCCATCCTCACATCATTAGGTACCAAGAAAACTGATTCTGTCCTTGGTGAATCCAAACAAGTGAGCCCACTGGGACTGGGACTGGGACTGCCTCTGGGTGCCTGGCTTCTTGGATACCAAGTTCAGAGAGTTCCATCACCAAGGAAATGAGGTATGTCACATTCTTTGGAACTGAATGAGGTCACTGCCTTGGCAACCACTTTGTCCTAACAGTTGCTTCCAAGGGTAACATAAGATGGAGGTTGCCCCTACTTCCTGTGACATTTTCATAAGGTAGAATGTATATCACCATTGGCACCCGGGAACACCTCTCCACTCAGCCCTGGTTTGGTCCATCTTCTGTACAATAAGAAGAGAGAGAGGCAGATTCAGACACATCCCTTCATCCTGACCAGGTTGTTTGCCATGGAAGATGACTTTTGCTCTCTCAGGTGCTTCATACCTGCCTACAACTTCTCCAGGTATCATTTGTGCATGGACATTTGAGGTTCTCATCAGGTGGAAGGTCCCCAACTTTCCTGTATTGTAAGAACTACTCTGACAGCTCTTTTGTTCATTTTGGTTTGGGATGCACACATGGGATTTTTCTTTAGACCCATCATGTGCTGTGAATCTAAGCCACAGCCTCACATAGGGCTGAGAGGCTGATTCAGAAACATCCATTTCCAAAGCAATTAAGCAAAGAGGCACAGGTAATGACCATTCTTTTCCATTTGAAAACTATTTTCTGCAGGCTTCACAAAGTGTGGCCTGAGGCAAAGACCTTCCTGACATTCAGGGCAACAGAATAGGTAAGCAAAAGGCCCAAAGCAGGGTTTCTCCACTGAGACTTTCTTGGGCATACTGATATCTGAGTTTTCTGAGATACTCGCCATTCCCATCAGCTATCCAGTACATGGCCATGTCACAGAGATGGAGGTGGTACATATCTTGGACACAAAATCATGAGCGTATTCTGGAGAGTGTCCAGAATTCAGGAAGAAAACAGGAATTTAGAAAGATGGCAGGAGTTGCCCATCCATACGGCAACCTGCAGTCCATTCATAAATTGCACAGGATGAATGCTTTGAAGCTTTCTCATAGACAGGACACATCCATTGATGCATTCTCTTTTCTAATGTCTACAATCACTGACACAGTATGATATATAGACACAGAAACACTCACCTTGTCAAAGGACTTACTAGACACAGTCCACTCCAAAACAAACAAACCAGCTTTCCTAACTATTCTCAGAACATGAGACAAAACCACAAACTCACACTCACACCCAAAAAGTCACCTCCTTTCCCCAAGTAGGTCTGTGACTATCCGGAGTGTCCTCTGACTTGTGGGCCATACTATGTTCCCCCAAAATGGCGTGTCCTGTCTCCAATCTGGTCTATTTGGCCAACTCTGTGAAGTTGTCAGGAGCCCATGGTGAGAAACTACCTGCTTTCTCTGGAAAGGCCAGTCTTCATAGTTTCCAGGCATTTGGCTGTCCTCACATCAGTAGGTACAAAGAAAGAGTGACTCTGTCTTGTTAAATCCAAACAAGTTAGCCCACTGGGACATGGAGTGGGTTTGACTCTGTGTGCCTGGTTTCCTGGATCCCAAGATCACAGACTTTCATTACCAAAACTGTAAGGTGATGTCACTTTCTTCAAGATCTGAATGAAGTCACTGCCTTGGAAACCACTTTGTTTTAACAGTTGCTTACATGGTTCCCAAAAGATGGAGGCTGCCTCTACTTGCTGTGACTCATTCATATGTTAGAATGGTATATCAACCATAGGCACTGGGGAACAGCTCTCCACACAGGCATGGTTTGGTCCATCTTCTCTACATTAGGAAGAGAGAGGCTAATTCAGACACATCCCATCAACCTGACCAGGTTGTTTGCCATGGAAGATGACTTTTGCTCTCTCATGTCCTTCATAGCTGCCTACATCTTCTCCAAGGATCATTTCAGCATGGACTTTTTAGGTTTTCAGCAGCTGGAAGATCGCCTATATTCCTGTATTGTAAGACCAACTCTGTCCCTGCTCTTCTGTAAAATTAAATTGAGGAAAAAGTGTATGGTTAGGGTTAATAACATGTTCAATTTGGGTTAGGAATCATTCTCTGGAATGAATATTTGTATTAGGAACCTGTGATATTTATAAGAATATATAGGTGAAATATAAGTATGAAAACAGAAATCTAGGTAAGTTTTGAAGCCCAGAAGGGCATTGGGCCCTTGATTGGGATACTTAGCATTGATTTATGTCCTCTACAGTTGTCTCAGTTAAATCAATATACTATGGCATAGGACCTTCTAATTTGGATGATTGAATGTGGAAGAGAACATCCAGTCAAAAAGGGATATTCGGTAGGATTAGGAAAATAGTCGGTAGGTTTAGATAAAAGAGTGAGTATAGGATTTGGACCAAAAGTTCTTTAGCAATAGGGTTTCAGGTAGAGAGTGAATGTAAATGTCAGCACATGTGAAGAGTCAGTCACAATGATGAACTGGGTAAAATATGTAGGAAAGCAATATTTTGAAGACGTATAAATTAATTGGGGGTACAAATAGGTGTACCTTGTGCCTATGAATATAGAGATAATGCATGAATAGACCATACTGTGAATAAATAATATAACTGGTTCGAACTTTAAATAATGGATTGAATTGATTTCTGAAAATATACAGGAAACCTAATATTGATATACAATCATCCATTCCAAACAGTTATGCTTCTAATGGTGATATTAGATTTATGGTTTATCATAAAAAGTGTGTGAGTTTTGCTTCAAAACTGATTATGAAATTAAAAAAAAAAATGCGTTTGCAGAGAAGTCTCATGAAAAGACCAGTCAAGAAACCGGGAGGAATACATGTGTTCTGAAGCAGGAAATGATTAAAAGTGAAAAAATACCTATAAAGTTGTGAACTTGTGGATGAAATATATATCCTATGATGTGCAAAAACTGCAGAAATATTAATGTAGCAGTGTTGAATATAAATGAACGTCAAAATACACATCATGTCCCATAGGAATCTACTTGCATTGATGTTAAACTGGGTCAGATACTGTAGAATTATTGGGATTTGTATGCACCATTCACAGAAGTGAGTTGTCAGTACAAGGAAACAAATATGTATTTCAGGTGGATGAATATTTCCAATAATAATCTTGAGAAAAGTTGATTATATTTCCTCATGCATACATGAAAGAATGTATGAATGTAGAGAGTGTATATAAGACACATATATTTCATGTTTTGATAAATCAGGAGAGTATATATATATATATATATATATATATATATATATATATATATATACCAAAAAAACACACAGAGAAACATAAAAAAGTAGCAATATATGCCAAATGAAATTTATAATGAAATATATAACATCTACTGATGCAAAAATATATACTTTACTGAACATGGAATTATGTATAATGTTGTTGTACTAGGAAGCTCACCCATAGGTTGAATTTTTAGTTCCAACAGCGTTTAAGAGGGGTAGTCTCTTCACACAATTTATATCTGCCGAGTCAGCAACCTCACAAAAATGTACGTGTGATACCAGGTAGGATTCAATATGTACATATAAAAATACATGTGCTGTATAGGCTACAGAGAAAGGGAGGCAGGGATTCACATATTTGTTAATTTTGAAAACACATGAAAAACTATTCCAAATAAAAATTCACTAGATTTATAACACCTACCATTTATTATGCAAAAGAAAAGTTCAAAAATACACCATGCCTCCTCTGACCTGCTTGTATTTCTGTTCTATTTGGGTTATTTTTCTCCATCATATTAGGATTAGTAGTCAGAGTCTAGTAGGGTATGTGATAGTGTCAGGGATTCAGTATTTTGAATGGAAAATAGGAAAAAGAATCCAATGTCTATCAAATATGTGCTACACAAAATATTTTCCCTCTCTCATCCAGAACAATGCCTTGACATTACCTTCGCCCCAAGTAAGACACAATTAGTGGAGAAGAGTTATAAAATCTGTGAATATATAACTGGAATGGAAAATGCTCATGAGTTCACAACCTTGGATGTGGTAGAGAAGTTTCCATAAGTAAGGGACAGGTTAAAAACTCCACAAACATGGAGCTATGCTGGCCTAAAGGACTTCTTGATAAACTGCCTCTGAGGTTGGGCACTTGAAATATATGTTGTTTTCAGGAGCTTTAGCTTCCTTTGTCGTGAGACCATCAAAGCTGGGTCTGATTCTATGTGACCTGGAGGACATGGTTTCTTATTTTCTAATGAACATGAGGCAGCAGTGGTGAATTCTCTCTTTTAAGTAAAATGTGACCAGTGCGTGCTAAGTCTCTCCCCATCTGGGCTGTGAAGCCATTTGGTCATCCTCCACTTTTTCATGGTTTTTCTTTCTCCTGCATTGGGAGTTTGGTATTTGCTTCACGAAATACAAGGAGTTCAAAAGGGACACAGTGCTGGATGGAGTTCTGCCACATGTGGTGGGTCAGGGTCTGCAGGAGAATGCACCAACCAGGCTTCTATCCCACATATCTTTTTCCCTTGTCTATTGCAACCTGATTCTTAACATTGCCATGAAACCTCTCCATATAACAAGACGCCCTTACATATTAGTGTCTGCTGACCTCACCATGTCTGTCACAAGCCATTTGGAAGCCAATGGCAAATCCATATGGCCACGTCAGAGATGTATTATGACACACATACACACCACTGCTCTAGGCACACTACTCAGCAGGCACCAACTTACTGGCATGTCTGTTCTAGATCATTTTCATGAAACACAGTCAATCAAGGCACTGTCTAGTATACTCATGATAAACAACAGGACATCCAAAGGTTCTCCAGAGACATGTTGTATAGTTGGACTTGACATTTGCATTATATAAGGTAGGAGTTATAAATCTAGTCAAATTTTAATTGAAATATTCTCCATGTGTTTTTAAACTTAACAAATATGTGAATTCTTGTTTCCCTTTTCTGTAGGCTATTCACACATGTATATTTATATGCATATATAGAATCCTACCAGGTATCACACGTACATTTTTGTGAGGTGGCTGTCTTGGCAGATACAAATTGTGAGAAGAGTTCACTCCTCCTAAATGCTGTTGGAAATGAAAATTCAACCTATAGGAGAGCGTCCTAGTAGAACAACATTATACATTAACTCATGTTCAGTAAAATAAATATTTTTGCATTTGTGGATGATACATATTTACTGATGAATTTCGATTGGCATTTATATTGGTATTTTTAATGTCTGTGAGTTGTGTGTGTGTGTGTGTGTGTGTATAGATATAGATATAGATATAGATATACTCTCCAAATTTTTCAAAATATGAAATATATGCGTCTAATATACACTCTCTAAATTCATTCATGTTCATGTATGTGGATTTATAATCCACTTTTCACAAGATTATAATCAGAAATATTCATCCACCTGAAATACATATTTGTTTCCTGAAAACTAACTTCAGTGAATGGTGCATACAAATCCGAATTATTCTACACTAACTGACCCAGTCTAACATCAATGCAAGTAGACTCCTATGGGACATGATATGTAATTTGTCATTCATTTTTATTCGACCCTGGTACATTATTGTTTCTTCAGTTTTTGCACATCACAGGATATACATTTCATCCACAAGTTCACAAATTAATAAGCATTTGTTTCAACTTTCACCACTTCTTGCTTCAGAACACATGTATTGTCAGGGTTTCTTGACTGGTCTTTTCATGAGAGACTTCTTTCCAAACACATTATTTTGAATTTCCATAATCATTTTGAAGCAAAACTCACACACTCTTCATGATAAACCAAAACACAAATATTTCCATTACATATATACCTGGTTGGAATGAATGATTGTATATCAATATACGATTTCCTTTAATTTTTCAGATATCAGTTCTATTCATTATTTAAAGTTCAAAAAAGTTATATTATTTATTCACAGTATGGTCTATTCATGCTTTTTCTCTATGTTCCTAGAAACAGGGTACACCTCTTTGTACCCCTGATTCTCATTTTACATCTTCAATATATTGCTCCCAGAAATGGTGAAAGAAATACTCATGTCATCTCATTATCACAGTAATATTCTGGACAAAAAAATGGAAAGGTAACACTTATGATTGTACCAAAGCCTAAATGGAAAGTGAACATGGATTTCTAAAAACATCCATGTCCAGGTTGCCTAATGCTGTCAATTGTCAATCCTATTGGTGACTACATATTTGTTTTTTTCCTAATTTATATATTCAAACTCAACCCAGTTGAAAATGTCTAATTCTATCACTCACTTTATTCTTTGCCTGATTTCGTAATGTTTCTATTGATATCTGCTTTTCTACATATTTTCCCCAGTTCAACATAGTGACTGACTCTTCATATGTGCTGACATTTACATTCACTCAACAACCGAAAGTCTATTGCTAAAGAACTTTTGGTCCAAATCCTATACTCACTCTTCTTCCTAAACCTACCGACTATCTTCCTAATCCTACTGAATATCCCTATTTGACTGGATGTTCTCTTCTAAATTGAATCATCCAATGTACAAGGTCCTATGCCATTGTATATCGAATTATCTGAGGCATCTTTGCAGAACATCATTCAAAGCTAAGTATCCCAATCCAGGGCAAAACCCTTCTGGGCTTCAAATCATACCTAGATTTCTGTTTTCCTACTTATATTTCACCTCTATATTCTTGTAAATATTGCAGGTTCCCAATACCATTATTCATCACACAGAATCATTCGTAACCCAAATCAAACCTGTTTTTAACCAGAAGTATACACTGTTCCCTCAATCATTTTACAGAAGAGCAGGGACAGAGTGGTTCTTACAATACAGGAAAGTTGGGGACCTTCCACCTGATGAGAACCTCAAATGTCCATGCACAAATGATACCTGGAGAAGTTGAAGGCAGGTATGAAGCACCTGAGAGAGCAAAAGTCATCTTCCATGGCAAACAACCTGGTCAGGATGAAGGGATGTGTCTGAATCTGAATCTCTTTCTTCTTTTTGTAGAGAAGATGGACCAAACCAGGCTTGAGTGGAGAGTTGTTCCCGGGTGCCAATGGTGATATACATTCTACCTTATGAAAGTGTCACAGGAAGCGTGGGCAAACTCCATTTTATGTTACTCTTTGAAGCAACTGTTAGGACAAAGTGGTTGCCAAGGCAGTGACCTCATTCAGTTCCAAAGAATGTGACATACCTCATTTCCTTGGTGATGGAACTCTCTGAACTTGGTATCCAAGAAGCCAGGCACCCAGAGGCAGTCGCAGTCCCAGTCCCAGTGGGCTCACTTGTTTGGATTTACCAAGGACAGAGTCAGTTTTCTTGGTACCTAATGATGTGAGGATGGCCAAATGCCAGGAGAGCTCTGAAGATGGACCTTTCCTGAGAAAACAGGTAGTGGCTAACCACTTTTTCCTGACATCTTCACAGAGTTGGTCAAGGAAAGAAGGTCTGAGAGAAGACAGGCCATTTCGGGCGAACATAGTATGGCCCACCAGTCAGAGGACACTCCGGATAGTCACAGACCTACTTGGGGGAAGGAGGTGCCTTTGTGGGAGTGGGTGTGGGTTGTTGTTTTGTCTCATGTTCTGAGAATAGATAGGAAAGGCTCTTTGTTTGGTTTGGAGTGGACAGTTTCTAGTAAGTCATTTGACATGGCGAGTGTTTCTGTTTCTGTGTATCCCACTGTGTCCGTTGTTGTAGACATTAGAAAAGAGAATGCATTAATGGATGTGTCCTGTCTAGTATAAATCATCCCATAATTCATCCTGCCCAATATATGAATGGACTGCAGCTTGTCTTATCGATGTGCAACACCTGCTATCTTTCTAAGTTGTTGTTTTCTTCCTGAATTCTGGCCACTCTCCGAAATAGGCTCATGGATTTGTGTCCAAAATATGTACCACCTCCAAGCTCTGTGACATGGCCATGTCCTGGATAGCTGAAGAGAATGGCGAACATCTCAGAAAACCCAAATATCAGTGTGACCTGAAAAGTCTCAGTGCAGAAACCCTGCTTTGGGCCTTTGCTCACTTATTGTTGTGTTGCACTGAATGTCAGGAAGGTCTTTGCCTCAGGCCACCCCTTTGTGAAGCCTGAAGAAAACAGTTTTCAAATGGAAATGAATGGGCCTCACCTGTAGCTCTTTGCTTAATTGCTTTGGAAAGAGATGTGTCTTTATCATCCTCTTGGGCCTGTGTGTGGCTGTGACTTAGATTCTCAGCACCTGATGGATCTTAAGAATGATCCCATGTGAGCTTCCAAAACAAAAATGGCAAAAAATTTCATTCATTGTGGATGAAGTCTTTTGCCTTCCTCTGTTAGGTTCCTGCACTCCATTAAATGACAATAGGGTTTCTTTGGGTAAAATGAGTTCTTCAAAGCCCTGCAGAGGTGCTTGTGTTTTCGCATGACTCTAAATCACCTAAAGAATCGATACCTAAAATCAGTAGGCCTCAAATTGGAGAAACACAGAAGTATTAACGGCAGGCTTATTTGTTCACTCCTGGTTCACAGAAACGGTGTCCAGGCTACCCTGACTTTAGACAAATGAGGGGCAAACGAGCTGATATTGGACACTGTCTTGGGCTGCGCCCCTCATGGAAACCTCCAGCCAGAGGTTAAGATGATTGACTATGTGAAATAAGATGAGGGCCATGTGGGAGTGTTTTGGTTTTAATTTTGGTCATTTGTGTGACAGTTGGAAGAAATGACTGTGTCCACGTATGCTTGAACTCTGGTGTGATTCCCCTTAGAGACTGGGTTTTGGAACTGAACTCAGAGAAGCATTGCCATGAATTTTGTTGGGATTTTAAGAGGCCACGCATGAAAGTCGCTCTTGGAAACTGAGACCTGGGTCCCGGGTGGATTTCCACAGAGGCCTGGGAATCTCAGCAAGGATATCACATGATTTTATTCTTAAAGAAATGGCAGCCATAGTTGAGAGTCAAAACACACATGGACCTCACATTGTAGACCTCAATGGGCCTGGCCTAATGTGACCTTTTGTCCACTCTTTGGGAAGCCATGCCTGTGAGAGTTCTCCAGAGATTTCATTGAAATGAGCTTCCTCACCATTTAATGTTTGCTGAATGAACTGAAACCCACAGTGCCTCCAACTTCATGCTTGAAAAATGGCTAGATAAATACCATGAATTTTTTGAAATTCCTATCACCAGGTGGCACTGGAGAAACATTGGATGTCCTGTTGCTGATCATGAGTATACCAGACAGTGCCTTGATTTACTGAGTTTCATGAAAATGGTGTAGAACAGAGATGCCAGTAAGTTGGAGCCTGCTGAGTAGTGGGTCTAGAGCAATGGTGGGGAGGTGTTTGATAAAACATCCGTGGTAGGGCCATGTTTATCTACCATTGGATTCCTAATGGCTTGTAACTGACATGGTGCAGCCAGCAGACCCTTATATGTAAAGGCATCTTGTTATATGGAGAGTTTTCAGAGGAAAATTAAGAATCAGGTTGATATGGACAAGGGGGCAATGGGGCAAGCTGTGAGAGTTAGGAGCCTAGTTGGTGCATTCTCTTGCAGACCCTGACCCACCACACGTGACAGAACTCCCTCCAGCACTGTGTCCCAGTTTAGCTCCTAGTATTTCGTGAAACAAATACCAAACTCACAGTGCAGCAGCAAAAACACCACAAAAAGTGGAGGAGGACCAAATGGCTTCACAGTCCACACGGGAAGACACTTAGTCCCCAGTGGCCTCAGTTTACCTACAAAGAGAGGATTCAGCACTGCTTCATCTTGTTCATTGGAAAATAAGAAACCATGTCCTCCAGGTCACATAGATGCAGACCCAGCTTTCATGGTCTCACTACAGAGGAAGCCAAATCTCCTGAAAACTACATATATTTCAAGTGTGGAAGCTCAGAGGCAGTTTCTCAAAAAGTTTTTAGGCCAGCAGAGCTCCATGTTTGTGGAGGGTTTACTCTGTCCCTTAGTTTTGGAAACTCCTCTACCACCTCCAAGGTTGTGAACTCCTGAGCATATTCCATTCCAGATATGTATTCACTGATTTTGTAACTCTTCTCCTCTAATTGTGTCTTACTTGGGGTGAAGGTAATGTCAAGGCTTTGTTCTGGATGAGAGCGGGAGGATATTTGTGCAGCATATATTTACATACACATTGGATTCATTTTCCAATTTTCCATTCGAAATACTGAATCCCTGACACTAACCCATACCTAGTAGACTCAGACTATTCATCCTAATATAATGGAGAAAATGAACCCAACACATTAGAAATACAAGTACTTCAGAGGAGACATGTTGTATAGTTGGACTTGACATTTGCATTATATAAGGTAGGAGTTATAAACCTAGTCAAATTTTAATTGAAATATTCTCCATGTGTTTTTAAACTTAACAAATATGTGAATTCTTGTTTCCCTTTTCTGTAGCCTATTCACACATGTATATTTATATGCATATATAGAATCCTACCAGGTATCACACGTACATTTTTGTGAGGTGGCTGTCTTGGCAGATACAAATTGTGAGAAGTGTTCACTCCTCCTAAATGCTGTTGGAAATGAAAATTCAACCTATAGGAGAGCGTCCTAGTAGAACAACATTATACATTAACTCATGTTCAGTAAAATAAATATTTTTGCATTTGTGGATGATACATATTTACTGATGAATTTTGATTGGCATTTATATTGGTATTTTTAATGTCTGTGAGTGTTTGTGTTTGTGTGTGTGTGTGTGTGTATAGATATAGATATAGATATAGATATACTCTCCAAATTTTTCAAAATATGAAATATATGCGTCTAATATACACTCTCTAAATTCATTCATGTTCATGTATGTGGATTTATAATCCACTTTTCACAAGATTATAATCAGAAATATTCATCCACCTGAAATACATATTTGTTTCCTAGTACTGAAAACTAACTTCAGTGAATGGTGCATACAAATCCTAATTATTCTACAGTAACTGACCCAGTCTAACATCAATGCAAGTAGACTCCTATGGGACATGATCTGTTATTTGTCATTCATTTGTATTCGACACTGGTACATTATTGTTTCTTCAGTTTTTG
This sequence comes from Callospermophilus lateralis, assembly GCF_048772815.1. Lineage (NCBI taxonomy): Eukaryota > Metazoa > Chordata > Mammalia > Rodentia > Sciuridae > Callospermophilus > Callospermophilus lateralis. Next base: position 562,329 of record NW_027517239.1, read on the forward strand.
CACATCACAGGATATACATTTCATCCACAAGTTCACAAATTAATAAGCATTTCTTTCAACTTTCACCACTTCTTGCTTCAGAACACATGTATTGTCAGGGTTTCTTGACTGGTCTTTTCATGAGACTTCTTTCCAAACACATTATTTTGAATTTCCATAATCATTTTGAAGCAAAACTCACACACTCTTCATGATAAACCTAAACACAAATATTTCCATTACATATATACCTGGTTGGAATGAATGATTGTATATCAATATACGATTTCCTTTAATTTTTCAGATATCATTTCAATTCATTATTTAAAGTTCAAAAAAGTTATATTATTTATTCACAGTATGGTCTATTCATGCTTTTTCTCTATGTTCCTAGAAACAGGGTACACCTCTTTGTACCCCTGATTCTCATTTTACATCTTCAATATTTTGCTCCCAGAAATGGTGAAAGAAATACTCATGTCACCTCATTATCACAGTAATATTCTGGACAAAAAATGGAAAGGTCACACTTATGATTGTACCAAAGCCTAAATGGAAGGTGAACATGGATTTCTAAAAAAATCCATGTCCAGGTTGCCTAATGCTGTCAATTGTCAATCCTATTAGTGACTACATATTTGTTTTTTTCCTAATTTATATATTCAAACTCAACCCTGTTGAAAATTTCTAATTCCATCACTCACTTTATACTTTGCCTGATTTCGTAATGTTTCTATTGATATCTGCTTTTCTACATATTTTCCCCAGTTCAACATAGTGACTGACTCTTCATATGTGCTGACATTTACATTCACTCAACAACCGAAAGTCTATTGCTAAAGAACTTTTGGTCCAAATCCTATACTCACTCTTCTTCCTAAACCTACAGACTATCTTCTAATTCCTACTGAATATCCCTTTTTGACTGGATGTTCTCTTCTAAATTCAATCATCCAATGTACAAGGTCCTATGCCATTGTATATCGAATTATCTGAGGCATCTTTGCAGAACATCATTCAAAGCTAAGTATCCCAATCAAGGGCAAAACCCTTCTGGGCTTCAAATATTACCTAGATTTCTGTTTTCCTACTTATATTTCACCTCTATATTCTTGTAAATATTGCAGGTTCCCAATACCATTATTCATCACACAGAATCACTCGTAACCCAAATCAAACCTGTTTTTAACCCCAAGTATACACTGTTCCCTCAATCATTTTACAGAAGAGCAGGGACAGAGTGGTTCTTACAATACAGGAAAGTTGGGGACCTTCCACCTGATGAGAACCTCAAATGTCCATGCACAAATGATACCTGGAGAAGTTGTAGGCAGGTATGAAGCACCTGAGAGAGCAATAGTCATCTTCCATGGCAAACAACCTGGTCAGGATGAAGGGATGTGTCTGAATCTGCCTCTCTCTCTTCTTATTGTAGAGAAGATGGACCAAACCAGGCCTGAGTGGAGAGCTGTTCCCGGGTGCCAATGGTGATATACATTCTACCTTATGAAAGTGTCACAGGAAGCGGGGTCAACCTCCATTTTATGTTACCCTTTGAAGCAACTGTTAGGACAAAGTGGTTGCCAAGGCAGTGACCTCATTCAGTTCCAAAGAATGTGACATACCTCATTTCCTTGGTGATGAAACTCTCTGAACTTGGTATCCAAGAAGCCAGGCACCCAGAGGCAGTCGCAGTCCCAGTCCCAGTGGGCTCACTTGTTTGGATTTACCAAGGACAGAGTCAGTTTTCTTGGTACCTAATGATGTGAGGATGGCCAAATGCCAGGAGAGCTCTGAAGATGGACGTTTCCTGAGAAAACAGGTAGTGGCTAACCACTTTTTCCTGACATCTTCACAGAGTTGGTCAAGGAAACAAGATCTGAGAGAAGACAGGCCATTTCGGGGGAACATAGTATGGCCCACCAGTCAGAGGACACTCCGGATAGTCACAGACCTACTTGGGGGAAGGAGGTGCCTTTGTGGGAGTGGGTGTGGGTTTGTTGTTTTGTCTCATGTTCTCAGAATAGATAGGAAAGGCGGTTTGTTTGGTTTGGAGTGGACAGTTTCTAGTAAGTCATTTGACACGGCGAGTGTTTCTGTTTCTGTGTATCCCACTGTGTCCGTTGTTGTAGACATTAGAAAAGAGAATGCATTAATGGATGTTTCCTGTCTAGTATAAATCATACCAAAATTCATCCTGCCCAATATATGAATGGACTGCAGCTTGTCTTATCGATGTGCAACACCTGCTATCTTTCTAAGTTGTTGTTTTCTTCCTGAATTCTGGCCACTCTCCAGAATAGGCTCATGGATTTGTGTCCAAAATATGTACCGCCTCCAAGCTCTGTGACATGGCCATGTACTGGATAGCTGAAGAGAATGGCGAGCATCTCAGAAAACTCAGATATCAGTGTGACCAGGAAAGTCTCAGTGCAGAAACCCTGCTTTGGGCCTTTTGCTTACTTATTGTTGTGTTGCACTGAATGTCAGGAAGGTCTTTGCCTCAGGCCACCCCTTTGTGAGGCCTGAAGAAAACAGTTTTCAAATGGAAATGAATGGGCCTCACCTGTGGCTCTTTGCTTAATTGCTTTGGAAAGGGATGTGTCTTTATCAGCCTCTTGGGCCTGTGTGTGGCTGTGACTTAGATTCTCAGCGCCTGATGGATCTTAAGAATGATCCCATGTGAGCTTCCAAAACCAAAATGGCAAAAAATTTCATTCATTGTGGATGAAGTCTCTTGCCTTCCTCTGTTAGGTTCCTGCACTCCATCAAATGACAATAGGGATTCTTTGGGTCAAATGAGTTCTTCAAAGCCCTGCAGAGGTGCTTGTGTTTTCGCATGACTCTAAATCACCTAAAGAATCGATACCTAAAATCAGTAGGCCTCAAATTGGAGAAACACAGAAGTATTAACGGCAGGCTTATTTGTTCACTCCTGGTTCACAGAAACGGTGTCCAGGCTACCCTGACTTTAGACAAATGAGGGGCAAACGAGCTGATTTTGGACACTGTCTTGGGCTTCGCCCCTCATGGAAACCTCCAGCCAGAGGTTAAGATGATTGACTATATGAAATAAGATGAGGGCCATGTGGGAGTGTTTTGGTTTTAATTTTGGTCATTTGTGTGGCATTGGAAAAAATGACTGGGTCCACGTGGGCTTGAACTCTGGTGTGATTCCCCTTAGAGACTGGGTTTTGGAACTGAACTCAGAGAAGCATTGCCATGAATTTTGTTGGGATTTTAAGAGGCCACGCATGAAAGTCGCTCTTGGAAACTGAGACCTAGGCCCCGGGTGGATTTCCACAGAGGCCTGGGAATCTCAGCAAGGATATCACATGATTTTATTCTTAAAGAAATGGCAGCCATAGTTGAGAGTCAAAACACACATGGACCTCACATTGTAGACCTCAATAGGCCTGGCCTAATGTGACCTTTTGTCCACTCTTTGGGAAGCCATGCCTGTGAGAGTTCTCCAGAGATTTCATTGAAATGAGCTTCCTCACCATTTAATGTTTGCTGAATGAACTGAAACCCACAGTGCCTCCAACTTCATGCTTGAAAAATGGCTAGATAAATACCATAAAATTTTTGAAATTCCTATCACCAGGTGGCACTGGAGAAACATTGGATGTCCTGTTGCTGATCATGAGTATACCAGACAGTGCCTTGATTTACTGAGTTTCATGAAAATGGTGTAGAACAGAGATGCCAGAAATTTGGAGCCTGCTGAGTAGTGGGTATAGAGCAGTGCTGGGGAGGTGTTTGATAAAACATCCGTGGTAGGGCCATGTGGATCTACCATTGGATTCCAAATGGCTTGTAACTGACATGGTGCAGCCAAAGACCCTATATGTAAAGGCATCTTGTTATATGGAGAGTTTTCAGAGGAAAATTAAGAATCAGGTTGATATGGACAAGGGGGCAATGGGGCAAGCTGTGAGAGATAGGAGCCTCGTTGGTGCATTCTCTTGCAGACCCTGACCCACCACACGTGACAGAACTCCCTCCAGCACTGTGTCCCAGTTTAGCTCCTAGTATTTCGTGAAACAAACACCAAACTCACAGTGCAGCAGCAAAAACACCACAAAAAGTGGAAGAGGACCAAATGGCTTCAAAGTCCACACGGGAGACACTTAGTCCCCAGTGGCCTCAGTTTACCTACAAAGAGAGGATTCAGCACTGCTTCATCTTGTTCATTGGAAAATAAGAAACCATGTCCTCCAGGTCACATAGATGCAGACACAGCTTTGATGTTCTCACTACAGAGGAAGCCAAATCTCCTGAAAACAACATATATTTCAAGTGTGGAAGCTCAGAGGCAGTTTCTCAAAAAGTTTTTAGGCCAGCAGAGCTCCATGTTTGTGGAGTGTTTACCCTGTCCCTTAGTTTTGGAAACTCCTCTACCACCTCCAAGGTTGTGAACTCCTGAGCATTTTCCATTCCAGATATGTATTCACTGATTTTGTAACTCTTCTCCTCTAATTGTGTCTTACTTGGGGTGAAGGTAATGTCAAGGCATTGTTCTGGATGAGAGTGGGAGGATATTTGTGCAGCATATATTTACATACACATTGGATTCATTTTCCAATTTTCCATTCGAAATACTGAATCCCTGACACTAACCCATACCTAGTAGACTCAGACTATTCATCCTAATATAATGGAGAAAATTAACCCAACACATTAGAAATACAAGTACTTCAGAGGAGACATGTTGTATAGTTGGACTTGACATTTGCATTATATAAGGTAGGAGTTATAAATCTAGTCAAATTTATTTGAAATATTCTCCATGTGTTTTAAACTTAACAAATATGTGAATTCTTGTTTCCTTTTTCTGTAGTCTCTTCACACACGTATATTTATATGCATATATAGAATCCTACCAGGTATCACACGTACATTTTTGTGAGGTGGCTGTCTTGGCAGATACAAATTGTGAGAAGAGTTCACTCCTCCTAAATGCTGTTGGAAATGAAAATTCAACTTATAGGAGAGCGTCCTAGTAGAACAACATTATTCATTAACTCATGTTCAGTAAAATAAATATTTTTGCATTTGTGGATGATACATATTTACTGATGAATTTCGATTGGCATTTATATTGGTACTTTTTAATGTCTGTGAGTTGTGTGTGTGTGTGTGTGTGTGTGTGTATAGATATAGATATAGATATAGATATACTCTCCAAATTTTTCAAAATATGAAATATATGTGTCTAATATACACTCTCTAAATTCATTCATGTTCATGTATGTGGATTTATAATACACTTTTCACAAGATTATAATCAGAAATATTCATCCACCTGAAATACATATTTGTTTCCTAGTACTGAAAACTAACTTCAGTGAATGGTGCATACAAATCCTAATTATTCTACAGTAACTGACCCAGTCTAACATCAATGCAAGTAGACTCCTATGGGACATGATATGTAATTTGTCATTCATTTGTATTCGACACTGGTACATTATTGTTTCTTCAGTTTTTGCACATCACAGGATATAGATTTCATCCACAAGTTCACAAATTAATAAGGATTTGTTTCAACTTTCACCACTTCTTGCTTCAGAACACATGTATTGTCAGGGTTTCTTGACTGGTCTTTTCGTGAGACTACTTTCCAAACACATTATTTTGAATTTCCATAATCATTTTGAAGCAAAACTCACACACTCTTCATGATAAACCAAAACACAAATATTTCCATTACATATATACCTGGTTGGAATGAATGATTGTATATCAATATACGATTTCCTTTAATTTTTCAGATATCAGTTCAATTCATTATTTAAAGTTCAAAAAAGTTATATTATTTATTCACAGTATGGTCTATTCATGCTTTTTCTCTATGTTTCTAGAAACAGGGTACACCTCTTTGTACCCCCGATTCTCATTTTACATCTTCAATATATTGCTCCCAAAAATGGTGAAAGAAATACTCATGTCACCTCATTATCACAGTAATATTCTGGACAAAAAATGGAAAGGTCACACTTATGATTGTACCAAAGCCTAAATGGAAGGTGAACATGGATTTCTAAAAAAATCCATGTCCAGGTTGCCTAATGCTGTCAATTGTCAATCCTATTAGTGACTACATATTTGTTTTTTTCCTAATTTATATATTCAAACTCAACCCTGTTGAAAATGTCTAATTCTATCACTCACTTTATACTTTGCCTGATTTCGTAATGTTTCTATTGATATCTGCTTTTCTACATATTTTCCCCAGTTCAACATAGTGACTGACTCTTCATATGTGCTGACATTTTCATTCACTCAACAACCGAAAGTCTATTGCTAAAGAACTTTTGGTCCAAATCCTATACTCACTCTTCTTCCTAAACCTACCGACTATCTTCCTAATCCTACTGAATATCCCTTTTTGACTGGATGTTCTCTTCTAAATTCAATCATCCAATGTACAAGGTCTTATGCCATTGTATATCAAATTATCTGAGGCATCTTTGCAGAACATCATTCAAAGCTAAGTATCCCAATCAAGGGCAAAACCCTTCTGGGCTTCGAATCATACCTAGATTTCTGTTTTCCTACTTATATTTCACCTCTATATTCTTGTAAATATTGCAGGTTCCCAATACCATTATTCATCGCACAGAATCACTCATAATCCATATCAAACCTGTTTTTAACCCCAAGTATACACTGTTCCCTCAATCATTTTACAGAAGAGCAGGGACAGAGTGGTTCTTACAATACAGGAAAGTTGGGGACCTTCCATCTGATGAGAACCTCAAATGTCCATGCACAAATGATACCTGGAGAAGTTGTAGGCAGGTATGAAGCACCTGAGAGAGCAAAAGTCATCTTCCATGGCAAACAACCTGGTCAGGATGAAGGGATGTGTCTGAATCTGCCTCTCTCTCTTCTTATTGTACAGAAGATGGACCAAACCAGGGCTGAGTGGAGAGGTGTTCCCGGGTGCCAATGGTGATATACATTCTACCTTATGAAAATGTCACAGGAAGTAGGGGCACCCTCCATCTTATGTTACCCTTGGAAGCAACTGTTAGGACAAAGTGGTTGCCAAGGCAGTGACCTCATTCAGTTCCAAAGAATGTGACATACCTCATTTCCTTGGTGATGGAACTCTCTGAACTTGGTATCCAAGAAGCCAGGCACCCAGAGGCAGTCCCAGTCCCAGTCCCAGTGGGCTCACTTGTTTGGATTCACCAAGGACAGAGTCAGTTTTCTTGGTACCTAATGATGTGAGGATGGCCAAATGCCAGGAGAGCTCTGAAGATGGACCTTTCCTGAGAAAACAGGTAGTGGCTAACCACTTTTTCCTGACATCCTCACAGAGTTGGTCAAGGAAACAAGATCTGAGAGAAGACAGGCCATTTCGGGGGAACATAGTATGGCCCACCAGTCAGAGGACACTCCGGATAGTAACAGACGTACTTGGGGGAAGGAGGTGCCTTTGTGGGAGTGGGTGTGGATTTGTTGTTTTGTCTCATGTTCTGAGAATAGATAGGAAAGGCGGTTTGTTTGGTTTGGAGTGGACAGTTTCTAGTAAGTCATTTGACATGGCGAGTGTTTCTCTTTCTGTGTATCCCACTGTGTCCGTTGTTGTAGACATTAGAAAAGAGAATGCATTAATGGATGTGTCCTGTCTAGTATAAATCTTCCCATAATTCATCCTGCCCAATATATGAATGGACTGCAGCTTGTCTTATCGATGTGCAACACCTGCTATCTTTCTAAGTTGTTGTTTTCTTCCTGAATTCTGGCCACTCTCCAGAATAGGCTCATGGATTTGTGTCCAAAATATGTACCACCTCCAAGCTCTGTGACATGGCCATGTACTGGATAGCTGAAGAGAATGGCGAGCATCTCAGAAAACTCAGATATCAGTGTGACCAGGAAAGTCTCAGTGCAGAAACCCTGCTTTGGGCCTTTTGCTTACTTATTGTTGTGTTGCACTGAATGTCAGGAAGGTCTTTGCCTCAGGCCACCCCTTTGTGAAGCCTGAAGAAAACAGTTTTCAAATGGAAATGAATGGGCCTCACCTGTGGCTCTTTATCAGCCTCTTGGACCTGTGTGTGGCTGTGACTTAGATTCTCAGCACCTGATGGATCTTAAGAATGATCCCATGTGAGCTTCCAAAACCAAAATGGCAAAAAATATCATTCATTGTGGATGAAGTCTCTTGCCTTCCTCTGTTAGGTTCCTGCACTCCATCAAATGACAATAGGGATTCTTTGGGTCAAATGAGTTCTTCAAAGCCCTGCAGAGGTGCTTGTGTTTTCGCATGACTCAAAATCACCTAAAGAATCGATACCTAAAATCAGTAGGCCTCAAATTGGAGAAACAAAGAAGTATTAACGGCAGGATTATTTGTTCACTCCTGGTTCACAGAAACGGTGTCCAGGCTACCCTGACTTTAGGCAAATGAGGGGCAAACAAGCTGATTTTGGACACTGTCTTGGGCTGCGCCCCTCATGGAAACCTCCAGCCAGAGGTTAAGATGATTGACTATATGGAGTAAGATGAAGGCCATGTTGGAGTGTTTTGGTTTTAATTTTGGTCATTTGTGTTGCATTGGAAAAAATAACTGGGTCCACGTGGGCTTGAACTCTGGTGTGATTCCCCTTAGAGACTGGGTTTTGGAACTGAACTCAGAGAAGCATTGCCATGAATTTTGTTAGGATTTTAAGAGGCCACGCATGAAAGTCGCTCTTGTAAACTGAGACCTAGGCCCCGGGTGGATTTCCACAGAGGCCTGGGAATCTCAGCAAGGATATCACATGATTTTATTCTTAAAGAAATGGCAGCCATAGTTGAGAGTCAAAACACACATGGACCTCACATTGTAGACCTCAATGGGCCTGGCCTAATGTGACCTTTTGTCCACTCTTTGGGAAGCCGTGCCTGTGAGAGTTCTCCAGAGATTTCATTGAAATGAGCTTCCTCACCATTTAATGTTTGCTGAATGAATTGAAACCCACAGTGCCTCCAACTTCATGCTTGAAAAATGGCTAGATAAATACCATGAAATTTTTGAAATTCCTATGACCAGGTGGCACTGGAGAAACATTGGATGTCCTGTTGCTCATTATGAGTATACCAGACAGTGCCTTGATTTACTGAGTTTCATGAAAATGGTGTAGAACATATTTGTGTATGCAAATATGTGCTACACAAAATCTTCCTACTCTCATTCACAACAATACCTTGACACTATCTTTGCCCCAAGTAAGACAAAATAAAAGAAGAAGAGTTAGAAAATCTGTGAATACATATCAGGAATGGAACATGATTGCGAGTTCACAATCTTGGAGGTGGTAGAGGAGTTTCCAAAAGTAAGGGACAGGGTAAATATTGCACAAATATGGAGATGTGCCAGCCTAAAGACTTCTGGAGAACCTGCCTCTGAGGTTGGCCACTTGAAGTATATGTTGTTGTCAGGACCTATGGCTTCCTTTCTAGTGAGACCACCAAAGCTGGGTCTCCATCTATGTGACCTGCAGAACATGGTTTCTTATTTTCCAAAGTAAGTGAGGCAGCAAGGCTGAATTCTCTCTTTATAAGTAAACTCTTGCCACTGAAGGCTAAGTGTGGCCCCGTGTGGACTCTGAAGCCATTTGGTAATCCTCCACTTTTCATGGTGTTCTTGCTGCTGCACTGGGAGTTTGGTATTGGCTTCAGGAAATACAAGAAATTCAACTGGGTCACAGTGCTGGAGGGAGATCTGTCACGTGTTGTGCGTCAGGGTCTGCAGGAGAATGCACCAACCAGGCTTCTATCCCACATAGCTTGCCCCCTTGACCATAGCAACCTGATTCTGAACATTGACCTGAAACCTCTCCATTCAACAAGATGCCTTTACATACAAGGGTCTGCTGGCTGCACCATGTCAGTTACAAGCCTTTTGGCAGATCCACATAATCCCAACACAGAAGTTTTATCACAGACCTGCAAAACACTCCTCTAGGCCCACTACTCAACAGACTTTAACTTATTTGCATCACTGTTCTACACCATTTTCATGAAACCCAGTCAATCAAGGCACTGTCTGGTACACTCATGATCAGCAACAGGAAATCCAAAGTGTATCCAGTGACACCTGGTGATGGGAATTTCAAATTTTTATGATGTTTATCTAGCCATTTTTCAAGGATGAGGTTGGAGGCACTGTGGGATTTAATTCATTCTGGAAACATCAAATGGTGAGAAAGCCCATTTCAATGAAACATCTGGAGAACTCTCACAGGCAAGACTTCCCAAAGAGTGGCCAAATGATCAAATGAAGCCAGGCCCATTGAGGTCTACAATGTGAGGTCCATGTGTGTTTTTACTCTCAACTATGGCTGTCAAGTCTTAAAGAATAAAATCATGTGATATTCTGGCTCAGATTCCCAGTGCTCTGTGGGATGCCCCCTGGACCTAGATCTCAGTTTCCAAAGGCCACTACCATGTGTGGCCTCCAAAAATCCCAACACAATTCATGGCAATACATCTCTGCAGTAATTTCCAAACTCAGTCTCTAAGAAGACTCACACCAGTGTTCAAGCCAAGGTGGACCCAGTCATCTCTTCCATCAGCCAAACAAATGACCACAATTAAAACCAAAATACTCCCACATGGCTCTGAACTACTTCCACATAGACACTCATCATTACCTCTGGCTGGAAGTTTCCATGAGGGGCGCAGCTGAAGACAGTATCCAAAATATGCTCCCTACCCTCATTTGTCTAAAGTCAGGGTGGCTTGACAACCTATCTGTGAACAAGGAGTGATCAAATAGGCCTGCCATTAATACTGCTCTGCTTCTCCAATTTGAGCCTAATGTCTGTGGGGTTTAGATTCTTTATGTGAATTGGAGTCATGAGAAAATCCAAGCACCTATGGGCTTGCCTCTGCAGGGCTTTGAAAAACTTTTTGAACCAAAGGATACCTATTCTCACTTGATGGAAATCAGGAACCTTACAGAGGAAGGTGAGAGACTTCATCCACAAGACTGCTCTTTTTCCATTTTGGTTTTGGATGCACACATGAGATCTTTCCTTAGATTCATCAGGTGGTGAGAATCTAAGTCACAGCATCACACAGGGCCAAGAGGCTGATTCAGACACATCCCTTTCCATGGCAATTAAGCAAAGAGCCACAGGTGATGCTCATTATTTTCCATTAGAAAACTGTTTTCTTCAGGCTTCACAAAGAAGTGGACTGAGGCAAAGACCTTCCAGACATTCAGGGCAACGGAACAATAGGTAAACAAAAGGCCCAAATCAGTGTTTCTCCACTGACACTTTACTGGTCACACTGATATCTGAGTTTTCTGAGTTCCTCTCCATTCCCTTCATCTATCCAGTACAAGGCCATGTTACAGAGTTTGGAGGTGGTACATATCTTTTACACAAAACCATGAGCCTATTCTTGAGAGTGGCCAGAATTCAGGAAGAAAACAGGAACTTAGGAAGATAGCTGGTATTGCCCATTCATAAGGAAAGTCGTAGTCCATTCATAAATTTGGCAGGATGAATGCTGAGAAGCTTTCTACTAGACAGAACACATCCATTGATGCATTCTCTTTTCTAATGTCTATAACCACAGACACAGTGGGATACACAAACCCACAACCACACCCACAAAGGCAACACTTTCCTCCAAGTTGGTCTGTGACTATCCAGAGTGTCCTCTGACTGGTGGGCCATACTATGTTCCCCAAAATTGCTTGTTCTGTCTCAAATCTGCTTTCCTTTGCCAACTCTTGAAGTAGTCAGGAGTCAGCGGTGAGCCAATACCTGCTTTATCAGGAAAGAACCATCTTCAGAGCTTCCCTGGCATTTGGCCATCCTCACATCAGTAGGTAAGTGCCGTAGCCCGGCTGGCTGGGCAAAATAACCGGGGGGGTGACGAACAACTTGTGTAGACTGATGCAGCAGGCCTGGAAGCCATTTATTGTTGAATAAGAGCGGTATTTATACATTTTACACAGCCTATCTAATTAGCATGAAATAGATACAGCAGTCAAACAATAAGGAATCTCCACACTTAATGGCTCGCTTTTGTTACTTCACAAACCACTCCCTCTGGCATTTTGCCAGGCGCCATCCAGACTTCTTTACAGGCTCTAACATTTCTCTGGCAAAATAACAGGTGCCAATCTGACTTGTTTACAGACGTTAACATTTCCCCCTTTTGTTTAATTTAAATAAGGACCATAGTGTTTTTTACAGAAACACCATAAATAACCTGCTAGAAACAGAAAGGGAGGATACAAAATGTTACAATACCAATCCAATTGATGGCTCCATGCAAGAAGCCCTTGGAAAACTTATACCAGCAATGACACCGTTAGCAAAGATACCGAGTTACAAGTTGTTGTAGATTACAGTCTGTTGTCTCAGTCCAGATAAAGCAGTGTCTCAATAGATTAACTCAGAGTTCAGGTAAATCACAGTCCAGGTAAGTTCTCCAGGCAGCTAGCTTAAGTTGTAGTAGCAGAAACAGCGATAGCTCCGAAGTCTCCTCGGGTTCTCAGCTGAAGTTTCCTCCAGTTCTCAGCAACATTGTAAATTCTTCCACCTTTGTTTTCACCGGCACTTGGACGAAGGCAGGAACTCCGGATGGCTAAAGAAAATCCTGTAGCATTTCACTAAGAAAACAACCTTCTGAACAATTTTAGTACATTATCTCAAGGTTTTTTACATTTGAAATAAGCCTTAATAGTACTCATTACTCATCAGCCTGCAGGTGTGGGAGACCCATTGTAGTTACTGGCCTTGGAAATGATCAAACTTCAGGGATGCCAGTGGCATCTTCTGCCAGCTGTAGCATCCTGGGCAGCCCCAGATGGCCCCAGGGAGAGTCCTGGGCTCAAACTTCTTCCGGGCACAGGGAGCAAAAGCCTGCGAGACTGTGCCTCCAGGTCAGGTCTAGATTTGGGCTCACAGTGGTGATCCGCTCCCCCGGGCAGGGGGGCGGGGAAGAGCCCTCAACTGCCTCTTGGAAAATTCTTACTGTGCCATGATCGGCTTGGGCAGGTGGCAGCCGCCTTGTCATTTCACGCACCCTCCAGTATCGAAAAGTATTCAGTAATAGCCTTTTGCTGCAACTTTTTTCCTGATAATCCTTCTTCTTCTGAACTTTCTTTTTCTTTCTGACTAGAGTTTCTGGGCTTTTATCAACACATGCCCTAACTATTCTTGGTTCCACTGGGGTGCCTTTTTCTCTTATCAATTTACTTCTCACCCCTTCCATATTTTCATCACAAAGACAATACAACATTTCAAGACAAAACAAGACACAAACATACTGCATCAATCTTCTCCATTTTCTCGAAATGGTCATTTTTCCTATCGCCCTATCTGCCTAGGGACGAGCAGATTGCTCCCGTCCTATCTATGGACAGAAAGCTTTTTTCGACCCTTACCCGTGAGTGTCCCAGGGCTCCCCGTAACGGGCCACCATCTGCCGCAGTCCCGCTGCAGCAGAATAACCTGGGGGGTGACGAATAACTTGTGTATGTTGATATAGCAGGAATGAGAGCCATTTATTGTAAGATCTGAGCGATATTTATACATTTTACGCAGCCTATCTCATTAGCATAAAATAGATACAGCAGTCAACCAATAAGGAATCTTCACACTTAATGGCTCGCTTTTGTTACTTCACAAACCACTCCCTCTGGCATTTTGCCAGGCACCATCCAGACTTGTTTACAGACTCTAACATTTCTCCAGCAAAATAACAGGTGCCAATCTGACTTGTTTACAGACCTTAACAGGTAAGAAGAAAGACTGACTCTGTCTTTGGTAAATTCAAACAAGTGAGACCACTGGGACTGGGATTGGTAATGGCTCTGGGTGCCTGGCTTCCTGGATCCCAAGTTCAGAGACTTTCATCACCAAGGAAGTGAGGTGTGGTCACTTCTTTCAGGAACTGAATGAGGTCACTGCCTTGGCTACCACTTTGTCCTAACAGTTGCTTCCAAGGGTTCCATGAGATGGAGGCTGCCCCTATTCCTGTGACAATTTCATATGTTAGAATGGTATATCAACCATACGCACCTGGGAAGAGCTTTCCACACAGGCCTGGTTTGGTCTACTCTACATTAAGAAGAGTGAGGCTGATTCAGACACATTCCTTCATCCTTCCAGGTTGTTTGCCATGGAGATGTCTTTTGCTCTCTCAGGTCCTTCATAGCTGCCTACATCTTCTCCAGAGATCATTTCTGCACGTACCTTTGATGTTCTCAGCAGGTGGAAGATCCCATACATTCTTGTATTGTAAGACCAACACTGTCGCTGCTCTTCAGCAAAGTTAGATTGAGGGAACAGTGTATGATTAGTGTTATTAACATGTTCGATATGGGTTAGGAACCATTCTGCTGCATGAATAATGGTATTGGGAACCTGTGATATTTACAAGAATATAGAGGTGAAATATATGTACGAAAACAGAAATCTAAGTAAGATTTGAAGCCCAGAAGGTCATTTGTCCCTTGATTGGGATACTTAGCGTTGAATTACATTCTGCACAGATGTTTCAGATAAATCGATATACAATGGCATAGGACCTTTCACCTTGGATGATTGAATGTAGAAGAGAACATCCAGTCAAAAAGTGATAGTGGGTAGGATTAGGAAGATAGTTGGTAGGTTTAGGAAGAAGAATGAGTGTAGGATTTGGAACAAAAGTTCTTTAGAAGTAGGGTATCGCTAAGAGAGTGAATGTAAATATCAGCACATGTGACGAGGAAGTCACAATGATTAACTGGGGAAAATATGTAGGAAAGCAGATATCAATAGAGACATTACAAAATCAGGCAAAGTATAAAGTGAGTGACAGGATTAGACATTTTCAACATGGTTGAGTTTGAATATATAATCTTTGGAAGAAACAAATATGTAGTCACCAATAGGATTTTCATTTGAGAGCATTAGGCAACCTGGACATGGATGTTTTTAGTAATCCATGTTCACTTTCCATTTAGGTTTTGTACAATCATAAGTGTGACCTTTGCTTTTTGTGTCCAGAATATTACTGTGATAAAATGTATATGTAGATCAGGTGACATGAGTATTTCTTCCACCATTTCTGGGAGCTATATTTTGAGGACGTATAAATTAGTATTGGGGGTACAAAGAGGTGTACCTGTGTCTATGAATATAGAGATAATTCGTGAATAGACTGTACTGTGAATAAATAATATAACTGGTTCCACTTTAAATAATGGATTGAATTGATATCTGAAACTAAGTAAGAAATCTTATATTGATATAGAACCATTCATTCCAACCAGTTACACATCTAATGGTAATATTAGTTTTATGGTTTATTGTGACGGGTTTGTGAGTTTTGCTTCAAATGTGATAATGGAAATCGAAAATAATGTGTTTGGAAAGAAGTCTCATGAAAAGAGCAGTCAAGAAACATGGAGGAATACATGTGTTCTCAAGCAGGAAGTGATTGAAAGTGAAACAAATGCCTATAAATTTGCGAAATTTTGATGAGACATATATGCTATGATGTGCATAAACTGAAGAAATAGTAATGTACCAGTGTTGAATAAAAATGAACGTCAAAATGCACATCATGTCTACTTGCATTGATGTTCAACTGGGTCAGTTACTGTAGAAATATTAGGATTTTGGGGGGGGATTAATAATACAATTTATTTTAGCACTAGCATGCCACAGAATGTAGAGGAAAGATCAATGGATTTTTAGTTATAGCACTAATAATCTAATATTTAGTGACTATTTTGGATAGTCTAAAATTACATAAGGCTATGTAACATAATTTTTTTTATTTAACATTCATCAAAGCTTGGAATTTTCATAATATTTCTTCTTTTTTATTTTTTATTTTTTCAGTTGTTGATTGACCTTCATTTTGTTTATTTGTATGTGGTGCTGAGAATAGAACCATGTGCCTTTCACATGCTAGAAAAGCATGTTACCACTGAGCCACAAACCCAGCCCCTCCACTTTTATCTTAACATCATACACTCATGTCCCTCTTCTTTACTCACTTTCTTCCCCATTTTCCCCCTTCTCTCCCTTCCTTTTTCGTTTCCCCTCCATATCTATTTTTCTCTCATGTCATTACAAACAGTAGTATGCTATGAAATTTAAGTTTAAGACTGTTTTTTATAGTCATTCTTTTTCTTGAGAAAATCTAAAAATTATAATCACCTGATAGATATATTACAATACATTTATTACACATATGTATCTATATTCATGCATATGCATTACATATATTATATATATATACATATATATTTAAAAGTACTTTGATTTTCCTGTTAGAAATAATATAGACCAAGTCTTTCTTAATTCTCAATTCTTCCATAATTAACATCTTACAGTGAAAATCAAATAAACATATTTAAGTAAAAAGGTATCATTCTTATTTATCAATACTGATAATTTAAGGTTTTATATCACATTAAGCTGTAATATGGCATATTAACTCTTATGAATTAGAGAAATTTTATTTGAACAACCTATTATTTAAGGACCATATGCACTGACATTTTAAATGGCGTTCTTGTGATATCTATTTCTATCAATTGTGTATTAATTGCCAAATACTTATTTTAGTACTTTTCATGTTCATAATTGATATAAAGTCAATTGTTTAATTCTTCTTGTAAGTAGTTACTTATTACAGTAGGGACATTATTAATAATACAACATCTTTATAAGAAAAATGGTACAAATTTATTTTCATGCAAAATTAAGAATAATTGCATGCTCTAAATGTTTGATTGTTGATACATATAATAAAGAGCTTTTGATGAGTCTCTTCCCCAGTAAAACATAAAATGCAAAGATAATGTCCAAATAAAGATAAGAAAAATACACATTATCAGCTAGAAACTATTAAATAAAAGATGAAAAGAACAATCCAACACATTGTACGAACTTGTCAGATGAGGTAGTATTCTGGAAGAATAGCCTAAGACTAGACCTTGTCCATGTCAAAATATTCACGAAAAAAATGAAGTATGAAAAGTGTAGAAAATGCTATGAATTTTTCATGAAGATAGGTGAATTATCCTTTCATCTCAATTTATGTGCATTTTCTGGTAAAATAAATTTGTGATATTTACAACTACACAAAACAAAGTTTCTGCATAGCAAAATGAATACATCTGAACCCATTTTTAGCTGATTTCTTCCCACTAAATTTTAAACCTTTATTTATTTATTTATTTATTTTTATTGGTTGTTCAAAACATTACAAAGCTCAAGATATATCATCTTTCATACATTTGACTCAATTGGGTTATGAACTCCCATTTTTTCCCCAAATACGAATTGTAGAATCACATCGGTTACACATTCACACTTTTACATAATGGCATATTAGTGACTTTTGTATTCTGCTACCTTTCCTATCCCCTACTATCCACCCTCTCCTCCCCTCCCATCTTCCCTCTCTACCTCATCTGCTATTGTTCAATTCTCTCCATTGTTTCCCCCCCACTTCCCCTCACAACATTTTATATGCGATTTTGTGTAACATTGAGGGTCTCCTACAATTTTCATAAGCTTTCCCTTCTCTCTCCCTTTCTCTCCCCCCATTCGTCTTTGTTTAATGTTAATATTTTCCTCATGCTCTTCCTCCCTGTTCTGCTCTTATTTGCTCTCTTTATATCAGAGAAGACATTTGGCATTTATTTTTTAAGGACTGGTTAGCTTCGCTTAACATAATATGCTCTAATGCCATCCATTTCCCTGCAAATTCTATGCTTTTGTCATTTTTGTGCTGTGTAATACTCCATTGTGTATAGATGCCACATTTTTTTATCCATTAATCTATTGAAGGGCATCTAAGTTGGTTCCACAGTCTAGCTATTGTGAATTGTGCCGCTATGATCATTGATGTGGCAGTATCCCTATAGTACGCTCTTTTAAGATCCTCAGGGAACAGTCCAAGAAGGGTGATAGCTGGGTCAAATGGTGGATCCATTTCCAGCTTTCCCAGGAATATCCATACTTCTTTCAAAATTGGCCTCACCAATTTGCAGTCCCACCAGCAGTGTACAAGTGTACACTTTTCCCCACATCCTCGCCAACACTTATTGTTGTTTGACTTCATAATGGCTGCTCATCTTACTGGAGTAAGATGGTATCTTAAGGTGGTTTTGATTTGCATTTCTCAGACTGCTAGAGATGGTGAGCATTTTTTCATGTACTTGTTGATTGATTGTATGTCCTCCTCTGTGAAGTGTCTGATTAGGTCCTCGGCCCATTTGTTGATTGGGTTATTTGTTATCTTATTGTTTAATATTTTGAGTTCTTTGTATATTCTGCATATTAGGGCTCTATCTGAAGTGTGAGGGGTAAAAATTTGTTCCCAGGATGTAGGCTCTCTATTTACCTCTCTTATTGTTTCTCTTCTTGAGAAAAAAACTTTTTAGTTTAAGTAAGTCCCATTTGTTTTTTTCTTGTTATTAACTCTTGGGCTATTGATGTCTTATTAAAGAATTTGGAGCCTGACCCCACAGTATATAGATCATAGCCAGCTTTTTCTTCTATGAGACGCAGTGTCTCTGATTTGATATCTAGCTCCTTGATCTATTTTGATTTAACTTTTGTGCATGGTGAGAAAACGGGATTCAGTTTCATTTTGTTGCATATGGATTTCTAATTTTCCCTGCACCATTTGTTGAAGATGCTATCCTTCATCCATTGCATGTTTATAGCCACTTTATCAAATATAAGAAAGTTGTAATTTTGTGGATTGGTTTCTCTGTCCTCCATTCTATACCATTTGTCCACCTGCCTGTTTTCGTACCAGTACCACACTGTTTTTGTTACTATTGCTTTGTAGTGAAGTTTGAACTCTGGTATCGCTATACCTCCCGATTCACACTTCCTGCTTAGAATTTCTTTTGCTATTCTGTGTCTTTTGTTTTTCTATATGAATTTCATGATTGCTTTATCATTTCTACAAGAAATGCCATTGGGATTTTGATTGGCATTGCGTTAAACCTGTATAGAACTTTGGGTAATTTCGCCATTTTGATGAATTTAGTTCTGCCTATCCATGAACAGGGTACATTTTTCCATCTTCTAAGATCTTTTTCTATCTCTCTCTTTAGGGTTCTGTGGTTTTCACCTCTTTTGTTAGGTTGATTTCCAAGTATCTTATTTTCTTTGAGGATATTGTGAATGGAGTGGTTTTCCTCATTTCAATTTCAGAAGTTTTGTTGCTGATATACAGGAATGCCTTTGATTAATGCGTGTTGGTTTTATATCCTTCATTTATTAACTCTAGCAGTTTCTTTGTAGACCCTTTTGGGTCTGTTAAATATATTACCATGTCATCCACAAATAGCGATAATTCAAGTTCTTCTTTTCCTATTTTTATGCCTTTAATTTCTTTTGTCTGTCTAATTTCTCTGGCTAGTATTTCAAGAACTAAATTGAATAGAAGTGGTGATAGAGGGCATCCCTGTCTTGTTCCAGATTTCAGAGGGAATGCCTTTAGTTTTCTCCATTTAGGATGATCCTAGCCTGAGGTTTAGCATATATAGCTTTTACAATGTTGAGGTAAGTTCCTGTTATTTCTAGTTTTTCTAGTGTTTTGAACATAAAGGGATGCTGAACTGTGTCGAATGTTTTTACTACATCTATCGAGATGATCATATGGTTCTTGTCCTTAAGTCTATTGATGTGGTGAATAGCATTTATTGATTTCCGTATATTGAACCAGCCTTGCATTCCAGGGAAGAATCCTACTTGATCATGGTGCACAACTATTTTGATATGCTTTTGGATTCAATTCACACGGATTTCATTGAGAATTTTTGCATCCAAGTTCATTAGAGATATTGGTTGTAGTTTTCTTTTTTGAAGTGTCTTTGTCTGGTTTTGGGATCAGGGTGATTTTGGACTCCGAGAATGAATTTGGAAGAGCTCCTTATTTTTCTATTTCTTGATATAGCTTGAAAAGTATTGGTACTAATTCTTCTTTGAAGGTTTTTTTGAACTCTGCTCTATACCCATCATGTCCAGGGCTTTTTTTGGTTGGTAGTATTTTGATGGCTTCTTCTATTTCTTCCTTTGTTTTTGGTCTGTTTAAATTGTGTGTGTCTTCCTGACTGAATCTGGGCAGATCGTATGACTTAAGAAATTTGTCGATATTTTAACTATCTTCTATTTTATTGGAATATAGGGTTTCAAAATACTTTCTAATTATCTTCTGTATTTGTGTACTGTCTGTTGTGATATTGTCTTTTTCATTCCATATGTTAGTAATTTCAGTTGTCTCTCTTCTTCTCATCCTTAGCATGGCTAAGGGCCTGTAAATCTTATTTATTTTTTCAAAGAACCAACTTTTAGTTTTATCAATTTTTTCAATGTTTTTTTTTGTTTCAATTTCGTTGATTTCTGCTCTAATTTTAATTATTTCTTGTCTTCTACTACATTTGCTGTTGTTTTGCTCTTCCTTTTCTAGGTTTTTGATGTGTACTGTGAGTTTATTTATTTGTTGTTTTATTCTTTTTTTGAGGAAAGAACTCCAAGAAATGAATTTCGCTCTTAAAACTGCCTTCTTTGTGTCCCATAGATTCCAGTACAATGTGTCTGTATTGTCATTTGATTCTAAAAATATTTTTATCTCCTCCTTTATGTCTTCTGTAACCCATTGATCATTCAGTAGAATATTGTTCATTTTCCATGTGATGTAGGATTTTTCCTTCCTTCTTTTATCATTGATTTCCAGTTTCATTCCATTATGATCAGATATGGTGCATGGTATTTTCTCCACGCCTTTATATTTACTAAGAGTTGCCCAATGGCATAATATATGGTCTAACTTGGAGTAGGATCCATGTGCTGCTGAGAATAAAGTGTATCCACTTGATGATGGTTGATGTATTCTATATATGTCGGTTACGTCAAGGTTATTGATTGTGCTGTTGAATTCTATAGTTTCTTTATTCAGTTTTTTATAGAGGATCTGTCTAATGGCGAGAGCGGTGTGTTGAAGTCACCCATAATTATTGTGTTGTAGTCTATTTGACTCTTGAACTTGAGGCGAGTTTGTTTTATGAGCATTGCAGCTCAATTGTTTGGTGCATACCAATTGATAATTGTTATGTCTTGTTGGTGGATGGTTCCTTTTAACAATATATAGTGTCCTACTTTATCCCTTTTGATTAATGTAGGTTTGAAGTTGATTTTATATGATATGAGTATGGCCACTCCTGCTTGCTTCCGAGGGCCATATGAGTGGTATGATTTTTCCCAACCTTTCACTTTCAGCCTGTGTATGTCTTTACCTTTCATATGAGTCTCTCGAAGGCAGCATATTGTTGGATTTATTTTTTTGATCCAGGTTACTAGCCTATGTCTCTTGATTGGTGAGTTTAGATTTTTAACATTTAAGGTTACAATTGAAATATGATTTGTACTTCCAGTCATGTTTATTTATTTATTTATTTTAATTTGGGTAGTTTTTACTTTTTGTTTTTTTTCTTACCCCTTTACTGAGATACCTCCCACTGTTAGTTTTGGGCACTATTTTTCAATTCCTCTTCTTGTAGTATTTTGCTCAAAATGCTTTGCAGTGCTGGTGTTCTGTCTGCGAATTCTTTTAGCTTTTATTTATCAGGAAGGACTTAATTTCATTGTCAAATCTGAAGCTTAATTTTGTTGGATACAGTATTCTTGGTTGGAATCCATTATTTTTCAGTGTTTGAAATACATTGTTCAAAGATCTTCTCGCTTTCAATGTCTGTGATGAAAAATCAATTGTTAACCTTATTGGTTTACCCCTGAATGTTATCTGCCTACTTTCTTTCGTAGCTTTTAATATTCTCTCCTTGTTCTGTATGTTGGCTATCTTCATAATTATATGTCTTGGAGTTTGTCTATTATGGTTTTGAATGTTTGAGGTCCTGTAGGCTTCCAGGATATGGCAATCCATTCCATCTTTCATCTCTGGGAAGTTTTCTAGAATTATTTCATTTAATATGTTGTTCATTCATTCCGTTTGAATTTCTATGCCTTCTTCTATCCCGATGACTCCCAATTTTGTTTTTTTTATGACATCCCATATCTCTTGAATAGTTGCTCATGGGATTTAAGCATGTTTTCTGTGTTGACTATATTCTTTTCAAGTTGACAAACTTTGTCTTCATTATCTGATGTTCTGACTTCTACTTGATCTAGTCTATTTGTAATATTCTTGTTTGAGTTTTTAATTTGGTTTATAGTTTCCTGCATTTCTAGAATTACTGTATGATTTTTTAAAAGATCTCTATCTCCTGGTAAAGCTTGTTCTTTGCCATTTGAATTTGTTTGTTTAATTCATTTTCAAAATATACTTTTATCCTTAGACTTGCTGCCTCATGTCTTCTCTCTTATTCCTTTCCATCTGAGTTAGGTATGACTTAAGTTTTTTCCCTATCCCTGTTTCTGATGCTTCTAGGTTCTCCTGTAGTATTAAGTTGTCCTTCATTGTTTGTACACCTTGTTTTCCCTTGTTTTTTCATGATGTTCACGTCATTTTCCAGCTCTATTTGATTGCTGTGTTTCTGCTCTCTTCTATAGATTTGTTATGGGTTTATATATCTCTGTTTTCTCTCCTTTGTGTTGGTAGACTATGCCTGCTTAAGTGGATTCCGCTGTTAAGGAATTCTGACGGCCGAGCTCCAGTGATGTCACCTCTCTGCTGTGGTGGGCCCCAGGCTCCTTGCCGGAGTGTCCGAATTGGGTGGGTGGACTGGATTGTCTCTGGTTGGTTTCAGCTCCCGGTCGCTGGCAGGCCGGCAGTCTCCAGCCACCCAGTAGCGCGGGCAGCTTGTGGTCTGTCTTCAGCTGGTGGGTGATCTCTAGCCACACAGTTGCGCGTTCGGTCGCCGGCAGGCGCGCGTTCTCCAGCCGTCAAGACATAGCGTCAACAGGTGGGCTGGCGCCAGCAGGAAGGTGGTCTCCAGTTGCCCAGTCACACTGGCAGTGGGCCGGCGTTCTCCAGCCAGCCAGTCAGGAGGGCCTGGCCTCTAGTCCCCTGGTTTATCCTGCTAGTCCTGATTTCTCCTGCTAGACCAGATTTCTCCTGAGTGATGCTTCTCGGCAGCTCAAACTGTTCTCTGGGTCTGCCGTTTGTTGGGTGGGGAGGGTGTCTATTGGGAACCCTGGAACTCTATTGTTTTAATTTTTTTCGCTTGCCCATCGCCCCGCACTGGCTAGACAAGTTTCATTTTTGCCGCTGATGGGAAGGGGAGATGAAGGTCAGGTGCCTCTAGTTTTCCCCCAGTCTTTATGCAGACTTGCTCTGATTATTCCTCCCCCAAAAGCCTAGGAGATATTTTATGCGAATTCCCCTCTGTATGTGAGATGAGCTGAGAAACACACACCTGTTTTACTCTTGCAATCTGTCAGGGAGTGGTGGTGGTTACTTCAGCTCTCCAAGATGGTGGCTGTTGGTTTCCTTTGTGGAGTTTCTGCTTTGGGGCATAGAAATGTACTGCTAACTTCCCCGTCTGAAATCCCGAATTCAGCTGGGGGCTCAGTGGATGCTCAGCCAGCAGGATTCCACAGAATCCGCAGCAACGTTTCTCCCTGCTTGCTGGTCGCTTCTCGGTGGTGCCTCACCATTTGTAGACACAGGGCAGGTCACGCGGATCAATCAGAATGGATCTCCAGTTGCACAAGTGGCTTGTGTTTGAGACTCAATTACCGGACCTCGGTGGTGGAAATCATTCTTCTAGGTTTCGGTAAACACCCATTTTCCTGTAAGATCCTAACAAGATAGTTTTTCATTGCTCTAACTCGTTATTCACTTGCGCAGTGGCAGGGTACACTGGGTGTGATACACTGTCTTCACAGCCATCTTGCAATGCCGAAATATTAGGATTTGGATGCACCATTTACTGAAAACTGTTTCAGTACTAGGAAAAAATATGTATTTCAGGTGGATGAATATTTCTGAGAATAATTTTTTAAAAATTGGATTATAAATCCACATACATGAATATGAATGAATTTAGGGAGTGCAAAATAAGACACAAATATTTCATATTTTGAAAAATCTGGAGAGTATATATATATATATATATATATATATATATATATACACACACACACACACACACAGACATTAAAAACTAGCAATATATATGCCAATCAAAATTCATCATGAAATACATATCATCCACAGACCCAAAAATATTCATATACTGAACATGGATTTATGTATAATGTTGTTCAACTAGGAGGCTTACCCATAGGTTGAATTTTCAGTTCCAACAGCATTTAGGAGGAGTGATCTCTTCTCACAATTTGTATTTGCCAAGTCAGTCACCTCACAAAAATGTACGTGTGATACCAGGTACAATTCTATATGTGCATATAAAATTACATGTGCTGAATAGGCTACAGAGAAAAGGAGACAGGAATTCACATATTTGTTAACTTTCAAAACACACGGAGAACTATTTCAACAAAAAAAATGACTAGATTTATAACTCCTACCCTATATAATGCAAAAGGCAATTCCAACTATACACCATGCCTCCTCTGAACTGCTTGTATTTCTATACTGTTTTGGTTATTATTCTCTATCATATTACGATTAGTAGTCAGAGTCTAGTATGGTAGGGGTTAGAGTCAGGGATTCAGTATTTCGAATGGAAATTTGGAAAATGTATCCAATGTGTATGCAAATATGTGCCACACAAAATCTTCCCACTCCTCCAGAACAATGGCTTGACATTATCTTCGCCCCAAGTAAGACATAATTAGAGGAGAAGAATTAGAAAATCAGTGAATACTTCTCTGGAATGTAATATGCTAAGAAGTTCACTACCTTGAAGGTGGTACAGGAGTTTCCAAAAGTAAGGGACAGGGTGAACACTCCATAAACATGGAGCTCTGCTGGCCTAAAGACTTCTTGAGAAATTTCCTCTGAGGTTGGGCACTTGAAACATATGTTGTTATGAGGAGCTTTAGCTTCCTTTGTACTGAGATCATCAAAGCTGGGTCTGCACCTATGTGACCTGTAAAACATAGTTTCTTATTTTCCAATTAACATGAGACACCAGTCCTGAATTTGATCTTTGTAGGTAAACTGTGGCCACTGGGTTCTAAGTGTCTCCCTGTGTGGACTGTGAAGCCATTTGTTCATCCTCCAATTTTCATGGTGTTTCTTGCTGCTGTATTTGCTTATGAAGTAAAAAAAAGATCACCTGGGACACAGTGCTTGAGGGAGTTCTGTCACGTGTGGTGGGTCAGGGTCTGCAAGAGAATATACCAACAATGCTTCTATTCCACATAGCTTTTCCCCTTGACCACAGCAACATAATTCTCAACATTGCCCTGAAACCTCTCTATATAACAAGATACCATTACATATAAGGGTCTGCTGGCTGCACCATGTCAGTCACAAGGCATTTGGAAGCCAATGGAAGATCAACATGGCCCCACCACAGATGTTTTATCACACACCTCCCCTCCTCTGATCTAGGCCCACTACTCAGCAGGCTCCAATTTACTGGCATCTCTGTTATACACCATTTTGATGAAACCTAGTCAATCAAGGCACTGTCTGGTATACTCATGATCAGCAACCGGTTTTCCAAATTTTCTCCAGTGCCACCTGGTCATGGAAATTTCAATAATTTTATTGTATTTATCTAGCCATTTTTCACGGATGAAGATGGAGGCACTGTGGATTTCAATTTGTACAGGAACCATTAAATGATGAGAAACCTCATTTCGATGAATGCTCTGTAGAACTGTTAAAGACAAGGCTTCCCAGGGAGTGGCCAAAAAGTCACATGAAATCAGACCCATTGAGGTCTACAATGTGAGGTCCATGTGTGTTTTGACTGTCACCTATGCCTACCAAGTCTTTCAGAAAAAAAAAATCATGTGGTATCCTGGCTGAGATTCCCAGTGCTCTGTGGAAAGCCACCCTGGGCCTAGATCTCAGTTTCCAAGGGAGACTCTCATGCGTGCCCTCCTAGAATCCCAACACAATTCATGGCACAAGTTCTCTGAGATCAGATCCAGAATGCACTCTCTAAGTGTAATCACACCAGAGTTCAAGCCCATGTGGACCCAGGCATCTCCTTTAACAGCCACATAATGACCACAATTAAACCAAAACACTCCCACATGGCCCTCATCTTTTTCCATATAGATACTCATCATAACCTCTGGCTGGAGGTTTCCATGAGGGGCACATTCCAAGACAGTGTCCAAAATAAGCTCCCTTGCCCCTCATTTGCCTAAAGTCAGGGTGGCCTGGACATACTTCCTGTGAACCCGGAGTGATCAAATAGGCATGCCGTTAATACTGCACCGCTTCTTCAATTTGAGGCCTACTGAGTTAGAGGTATAGATTCTTTATGTAAATTAGAGTCATGAGAAAACCCAAGCACCTTTGCAGGGCTTTGAAGAACTCAATTGACACAAAGGATCCCTATTCTCACTTGATAGAGGTCAGGAACCTCACAGAGGAAAGCGAGACTTTATCCACAATGACTGGTGTATTTGCCATTTTGGTTTTGGATGCACACATGGGATCTTTCTTTAGATCCATCTGGTGCTGAGAATCTAAGCCACAACCTCACACAGGGCCAAGATGCTAATTCAGACACATCCCTTTCCAAAGCAATTAAGCAAAGAGCCACAGGTGATGCCCAATCATTTCCATTTGAAAACTGTTTACTTCAGGCTTCACAAAGGGGTGGCCAGAGCAAGAACTTCCTGACATTCAGTTCATCAGAACAATATATAAGCAAAATGCCCAAAGCAGGGTTTTTCCACTGAGATTTTCCTGGTCACACTGATATCTGAGTTTTTTGAGATGCTCGCCATTCCCTTCAGCTATCCAGTACATGGCCATGTCACAGAGCTTGGAGGTGGTATATATGTTGGACACAAAACCATGATCCTATTCTGGAGAGTGAACAGAGTTCATGAATAAACCTGGAAATTAGGAATGTATTAGGTTATGCCCATCTTTAAGTAAAGCCGCAAACCATTCATAAATTGGGCAGGATGAAATGGGAAGCTTTCTACTAGACAGGACACATCCATTGATGCACTCTCTTTTCTAATGTCTACAACCACGGACACCATGGGATACACAGACATAGAAACACTCTCCTTTTCAAACGACTTACGAGAAACAGTTCACTCCAAACCAAACAAACCACCTTTTTTTCCTATTCTCACAACATGAGACAAAATCACAAACTCACAACCACACCCACAAAGGCACCTTTTTACCCTAAGTAGGTATGTGACTCTATGGAGTGTCCTCTGACTGGTGGGCCACACAATGTTCCCCCGAAATGTCCTGTCCTGTCTCAGATATGGTCTCCTTGGCCATCTCTATGAAGTTGTCAGGAGCCAGCGGTGGGCCACTATCTGCTTTTTCAGGAAAGGCCCCTCTTCAGAGCTCTCTTGGCTTTTGGCCATTCTAACATCAGTAGGTACAAAGAAAGTCTGACTCTGTCCTTGGTAATTCCAAACAAGTGAACGCACTGGGACTGGTACTGGGACTGGCTCTGTGTGCCTGGCTTCCAGGATCCTAATTCAGAGAGTTCCATCACCAAGGGAGTAAGGTGAAGTCACTTCCTTCAGGAACTGAATGAGGTCACTGCCTTGGCAAACACTTTATCCTAACAGTTGCTTCCAAGTGTCTCATTAGATGGAGGCTTCCCCTACTTCCTGTGAAACATTCACAAGTTAGAATGGTATATCAACCATAGGAACCCGGTAATAGCTCTCCACACAGGCCTGGTTTGGTCCATCTCCTCTACATTGAGAAGAGAGGTTCTGATTCAGACACATCCCGTCATCCTGACCAGGTATTTTGCCATGGAAGATTACTTTTGCTTTCTCAGGTCCTCCATAGCTGACTACATATTCTCCAGGGATCATTTCTGCATTGAACTTGTGGTTCTCAACAGGTGAAAGATCCCCTACATTCCTGTATTGTAAGACCAACTCTGTCCCTGCTCTTCTTTAAATTTACATTGAGGGAACAGTGTATTGTTAGGGTTAATAAAATGTTTGATTTGGGTTAGAAATCATTCTGCTGGATGAATAATGGTATTGGGAACCTGCGATATTTTTAAAAATATAGAGGTGAAATATATAAATGAAAAAAGAAAGTCTAGGAAATTTTGAAGCCCAGAGGGGCAATGGGCACTTCATTGGGAAACTTAGCTTTGATTTACGTTGTGCACAGATATCTCAGATAAATCGATATACAATGGCATAGGACCTTGTTCCTTTTATGATTAAAATTCGAAGAGAACATCCAGTCAAATAGGGATAGTAAGTAGGATTAGATAGATATTCGGTAGGTTAACAAAGAAGAGTGAGTATAGGATTTGGAACAAAAGTGCTTTAGCAATAGGGTTTGGGTTAAAGTGTGAAAGTAAATATCAGCACACTTGAAGGGTCAGTCACAATGATGAACAGTGGAAAATATGTAGGAAAGCAGATATCAATAGAGATATTACAAAATCAACAAATGGGCCAAGGACCTGAACAGACACTTCTCAGAAGAAGACATACAATCAATTAATAAGTACATGAAAAAATTCTCACCTTCTCTAGCAGTCAGAGAAATGCAAATCAAAACCACCCTAAGATACCATCTCACTCCAGTAAGATTGGCAGCCATTAGGATGTCAAACAATAATATGTGCTAGCGCGGATGTGGGGAAAAGGGTACACTTGTACATTGCTGGTGGGACTGCAAAATGGTGCGGCCATTATGGAAAGCAGTATGGAGATTCCTGGGAAAGCTGGGAATGGAACCACCATTTGACCCAGCTATCGCCCTCCTCGGACTATTCCCTGAGGACCATAAAAGAGCATGCTATAGGGATACCGCCACATCAATGATCATAGCAGCACAATTCACAATAGGCAGACTGTGGAACCAACCTAGATGCCCTTCAATAGATGAATGGATAAAAAATAATGTGGCATCTATACACAATGGAGTATTATGCAGCACTAAAAAATGACAAATTCATGGAATTTGCAGGGAAATGGATGGCATTAGAGCAGATTATGCTAAGTGAAGCAAGCCAATCCTTAAAAAACAAATGCCAAATGTCTTCTTTGATTTAAGGAGAGCAATTAAGAACTGAACAGAGGGAAAGAGCATGAGGAAAATATTAACATTAAACTGAGACAAGTGATGGGAGGGAAAGGGAGAGAGAAGGGAAATTGCATGGAAACGGAAAGAACCCTCATCGTTATACGAAATCACATATACGAGGTTGTGAGGGGAAAGGGGGGGAAGGGAGAGAACGGAACAACAACAGATGAGGTAGAGAGGGAAGATGAAAGGGGAGGGGAGGGGGGATAGTAGGGGATAGAAAAGTCAGCAGAATACAACAGTCACTAATATGGCATTATGTAAACATTGTGAATGTGTAACTGATGTGATTCTGCAATCTGTATTTGGGGTAAAAATGGAAATGCATAACTCACTTGAATCAAATGTATGAAAGATGAAAAAAAAATTAAAAATACTAAATTGGCTCATCGTAACAATAAAAAAAGAGATATTACAAAATCAGGCAAAGTATAAAGTGAGTGATATGATTAGATATTTGCAACAGGGTTGATTTTGAATATATAATCTTAGGAAGAAACAAATATGTAGTCACCAATAGGATTGATATTTGAGAGCATTAGGCAACCTGAACATGGAAGTAATCCATGTTCACTTTCCATTTAGACTTTAGTACAATAATAAGTGTGAACTTTGCATTTTGTGTCCAGAATATTACTGTGATAAAATGTATATATAGATTAGGTGACATGAGTATTTCTTTCACCATTTCTGCGAGTAATATTTTGAAGACATATACATAAGTATTGGTTGTACAAAAAGCTGTACCCTGTGTCTATGAATATACAGATAATGCATGAATAGACCATACTGTGAATAAATAGTATAGCTGGTTCCACTTTAAATAATGGATTGAATTGATATTCACAAAGGAGTGGTCTGAGGCAAAAACCTTCCTGAAATTCAGGGCAACAGAACAATAGGTAAACAAAACGCACAAAGCAGGGTTTCTCCACTGAGACTTTCCTGTTCACACTGATATCTGAGTTTTCTGAGATGCTCGCCTTTCCCTTCAGCTATCCAGTACATAGCCATATCACATAGCTTGGAGGTAGTACATATCTTGGACACAAAACAATGAGGCAATTCTGGAGAGTGTCCAGAATTCAGGATGTAAACAGAAACTTTGAAAGATAGCAGGTGTTTCCCTTCAATAAGGAAAGCTGCAGTCCATTAATAAATCAGGCAGGATGAATGTTGCGAAGCTTTCTCCTAGACAGGACACATCCATTGATGCATTTTCTTTTCTAATGTCTACAACCACGGACAGAGTGGGATACACAGACATAGAAGCACTCGCCTTGTCAAAGGACTTACTAGAAACAGTCCACGCCAATTCAAACAAACAGCCTTTCTTACATCTTCTCAGAACTTGAGAAAAAACCATACACACACCTACACCCACAAAGGCACCTCCTTTGTGGAGTGTCCTCTGAATGGTGGGCCATACTATATTCGCCAAAAATGGCCTGTTGTATCTCAAATCTGGTCTCCTTGGCCAACTCTGTGCAGTTGTCAGGAGCCAGCGGTGAACCAATACCTGCTTTCTCAGAAAGGTCTTTCTTCAGAGCTTTCCTGGCATTTGGCCATTCTCACATCTGTTGGTACTAAGAAAGACTGACTCTGTGCTTGGTAAATTGAAACAAGTGAGACCACAGGGACTGGGACTGCGACTTGCTCTGGGTGCCTCTCTTCCTGGATCCCAAGTTCAGAGAGTTCCATCACCAAGGAAGTGAAGTGAGGTCACTTCCTTCAGGAACAGAATGAGGTCACTGCCTTGGCAACCTCTTTGTCCTAACAGTAACTTCTAAGGGTCCCATGAGATGGAGTCTGTCCCTTCTTTCTGTCACACTTTCACAAGTTAGAATGGTATATCAACCATAGGAATCTGGGAAGAGCTCTCCACACAGGCCTGATTTGGTCCATCTTCTCTACATTTAGAAGATAGAGGTTGATTCAGACACATCCATTCATCTTGACCAGGTTGTTTACCATAAAAGATGACTTTTCCTCTCTCAGGTCCTTCATAGCTGCCTATATCTTCTCCAGGGATCATTTCTGCATGGACCTTTGATGTTCTCAGAAGGTGGAAGATCCCCTACATTCTTGTATTGTAAGACCAACTCTGTCCCTCCTCTTTTGTAAAGTTAGATTGAGGGAACAGTGTATGTTTAGGGTTAATAACATGTTTGATTTGGGTTAGGAATCTCTCTGCCCCATGAATAATGGTATTGGGAACCTGTGATATTTACAAGAATATATAGGTGAAATGTAAGTATGAAAAAAGAAATCTAGGTAAGTTTCGAAGTCAGAAGGGCATTGGGTCCTTGAGTGGGATTCTTAGGTTTGAATTATGTTCTGCATATATGTCTCCGACAAATTGAAATACAATGGTTTAGGACCTTATACCTTGGATGATTAATTGTCGAAGAGAACATCGAGTCAAAAAGCAATAGTCAGTAGGATTAGGAAGATAGTCAGTAGGTTTAGAAATAAGAGTGAGTATAGGATTTAGACCAAAATTTCTTTAGCAATAGGGTCTCGGGTAGACATTGAATGTAAATATCAGCATATGTGAAGTGTCAGACACAATGATGAACTGGGGAATATATGTAGGAAAGCAGATATCAATAGAGATATAAGGAAATCAGGCAAAGTATAAACTGAGTGATAGGATTAGACATTTTCAACAGGCTTGAAGTTGAATATATAATCTTAGAAAGAAACAAATATGTAGTCACCAATAGGATTTACATTTGAGAGCATTAGGCAACCTGGATATGGTTGTATTTGTTTTTAGTAACCCATGCTCACTTTCCATTTAGGCTTTGATACAATCATGAGTATGACCTTTGTTTTTTGTGTCCAGAATATTACTGTGATAAAAAAAGAAATATATATATATATATATATATATATATATATTTCTTTTTTTATCACAGTAATATATATATATATATTGATAGATAGATAGATAAGGTGACATGTTTATTTCTTCTACCATTTTTGGGAGCAATGTTTTGAAGAGGTATAAATTAGTATTGGGGGAACAAATAGGTGTACACTGTGTCTATGAATATAGAGATAATGCATTAATAGACCATACTGTGAATAAATAGCATACCTGGTTCCAACTTTAATAATGGATTGAATTGAAATGTGAAAATGTACAGGAAATCTTATATTGATATTCACACATTCATTCCAACCACTTATACATCTAACTGGTAATATTAATGTTATGGTTTATCTTGAAGAGTGTGTGGGTTTAGCTTCAAAATTGATTATGGAAATCGAAAATAATGTGTTTGGAAAGAAGTCTCATGAAAAGACCAGTCAAGTAACATGGAGGAATACATGTGTTCTGAAGCAGGAAGTGATTAAAAGTGAAACAAATTCCTATAAATTTCTGAACTTGTGAATGAAATATATAACCTATGATGTGCAAAAACTGAAGAAATAGTAATGTACCAGTGTTGAATTAAAATGAATGTCAAAATAGACATCATGTCCCATAGGAATATACTTGCATTGATGTTAAACTGGGTCAGTTACTGTAGAAATATTAGGATTTGTAAGCACCATTGATTGAAGTTAGTTTTCAGCACTGGGAAACAAATATGTATTTCAGGTAGATGATTATTTCTGAGAATAATCTTGTGAAAAGTTGATTATAAATCCACATACATGAACATGAATGAATTTACAGAGTGTATATAAGACAAATATATTTCATATTTTATAAAATCTGTAGAGTGTATGTATATATATATATATATATATATATAGACAAAAAAACACAAAAATTCATTAAAAAGTATCAATATATATATGCCAATCGTAATTCATCATGTAATATATATCACCCTCAGATGCAAAAATATTTATTTTACTAAACATGGGTTTATGTATAATATTGTTCTAATAGGAAGCTCACCCATAGTTTGGATTTTCAGTTCCAACAGCGTTTAGGAGGACTGATCTCTTCTTACAATTTGTTTCTGCCAAGTCAGCCAACTCATAAAAATATACGTGTGATACCAAGTAGGAATATATATGTGCATATAAAAAGTACATGTGCTGAGTAGGCTACAGAGAAAGGGAGACAGGAATTCACATATTTGTTAACTTTAAAAACGCATGGAGAGAGCTGGGGATGTGGCTCAAGTCGTAGCGCGCTCGCCTTGCATGCGTGCGGCATGGGTTCGATTCTCAGCACCACGTGCAAACAAAGATGTTGTGTCCGCCGATAACTAAAAAAATAAATATTATAGAATTCTCTCTCTCCTCTCTAACTCTCTCTTTAAAAAAAAAAAAACATGGAGGACTATTTCAATTAAAAATTGAGTAGATTTATAAAACCGACCCTTTATCATGCAAGAGGGAAGTCCAACTATACACCATGCCTCCTCTGAACTGCTTGTATTTTCATTTTTTTTGTTTATTTTTCTCCATCATATTAGGATTAGTAGTCAGAGTCTAGTAGGGTATGAGTTAGTGTCAGGGATTCAGTATTTCGAATGGAAAATTGGAAAATGGATCAATGTGTATGCAAATGTGTACTACAAAAAAATTTTCCCACTCTCATTCAGAACAATGCCTTGACATTACCTTCACCCCAAGTAAGACACAATTAGAGGAGAAGAGTTAGAAAATCTTTGAATACATATCTGAAATTGAAAATGCTTAGGGTTCACAACCTTGGAGATTGTAGAGGAGTTTCCAAAAGTAAGGGACAGTGTAAAAACTCTACAAACATGGAGATTTGCCTGCCTAAAGACGTCTGGAGAAACTGTCTCTAGGTTGGGAACTTGAAATATATGTTTTTGTGAGGATCTTTAGCTTCCTTTCCAGTGAGACCATCAAAGCTGCGTCTTCATCTCTGTGATCTGGAGGACATGGTTTATAATTTTCCAATAAACATGAAGCAGCAGTGCTGAATTCTCTCTTGTATGTAAACTGTGGCCACTGGGGGCTAAGTGTCTCCCCATATGGACTGCGAAGCCATTTTATCATCCTCCACTTTTCCTAATGTTTCTTCCTGCTGCAATCGGAGTTTGGTATTTGCTTCACGAAATACAAGGAGTTCAACTGGGACAGAGTGTTGCCGCGAGTTCTGTCACGTGTGGTGGATCAGGGTCTGCAGGAGAATGCACCAACAGGGCTTGTATACCACATAGGATGTCCCCTTGACCATAGCAACCTGATTCTGAACATTGCACTGAAACCTCTCCATATAACAAGTTGCCTTTACATATAAGGGTCTGCTGGCTGCACCATGTCAGTCACAAGCCATTTGGAAGCCAATGGCAGATCCACATGGCCCCACCTCAGATGTTTTATCACACATTTGCTCACCACTGCTCTAGGCCCACTACTCAGCAGGATCCAAATTATTGAGATCTCTGTTCTACACCATTTTCATCAAAACCAGTCAATCAAGGCACTGTCTGGTACACTCGTGATCAGCAACAGGACATCCAAATGTTCTTCATTGCCACCTGGTCATTGGAATTTCAAAAATTTCATGGTATTTATCTAGCCAATTTTCAATTATGAAGTTGGAAGCACTATGGCTTTCAAATCATTCAGGAATCATTCAATGGTGAGGAAGCTCATTTCAATGAAAAATTTGAAGAACTCTCACAGGCAAGGCTTCCCAAAGAGTGGCCTAAAAGTCACATGAATCCAGGCCCATCGAGGTCTACAATTGAGGTCCATGTGTGTTTTGACTAGCAAATATGGCTTCCAAGTCTTTCAGAAAAAAATAATTTGATATCCTGGCTGAGATTCCCAGTGCTCTGTGGAAAGCCACCCTAGGACTAGATCTCAGTTTCCAACGGAGACTCTCATGCATGGCCTCCTAAATTCTTAACACAATTCATGGCAATACTTCTTTGATGATTGATCCAGAACTGAGTGTTTAAGGGGAATGACACCAGAGTTCAAGCCCAGGTGGATCCAGTCATCTCTTCCAACTGCCACACGAATGACTACAATTAAAACCAAAACACTTCCACATGGTCCTCACCTTCTTCCAGAGAGACACTCATCATTACCTCTGGCTGGAGTTTTTCATGTGGGACGCATCCCAAGAGAGTGTCCGAAATAATCTTCCTTGCCCCTCATTTGCCTAAAGTCAGGGTGGCATGGTCACCCTTCCTGTGAACCTGGAGTGATCCAATAGGCCTGCTTCTCCAATTTGAGGCCTACTGACTCTCAGGGATAGATTCTTTAAGTGATTTGGAGTCACAAGAAAACACAAGCACCTCTGCAGTTCTTCAAAGAACTCATTTGACCTAAAGGATCCCTATTCTCACTTGATAGAGGTCAGAATCCTAACAGAGGAAGGCAAGAGACTCATCAACAATGACAGATTTTGGCCATTTTTGTTTTGATTGCACACATGCAATCTATCTTTAGATCCATCATGTGCTGAGAATCTAAGCCACAACCTCATACAGGGCCAAGAGGCTGATTTAGACACATCCTTTTACAAGCAATTAAGCAAAGATCCACAGGTGATGCCCATTCATTTCCATTTGAAAACTGTTTTCTTCAGGCTTCACAAAGGGGTGGCCTGAGGCAAAGACCTTCCTGACATTCAGGACAACAGAACCATAGGTAAGCAAATGAACCAAAGCAGGGTTTCTCCACTGAGAATTTCCGGGTCACACTGATATCTGAGTTTTCTAAGATGTTCCCATTCTCTACAGCTATCAAGTATATGGACATGTCTCAGAGCTTGGAGGTGGTACATATCTTGGAAACAAAACCATGAGACTATTCTGGAGAGTGGCCAGAATTCAGGAAGAAAACAGGAACTTAGGAATTTAGTAGGTGTTGCCCATCCATAAGGCAAACCAAAGTCCATTCTTCAATTAGGCAGGATGAATGCTGGGAAGTTTTCTACTAGACAGGACACATCCTTTGATGCCTTCTCTTTTCTAATGTCTACAACCACGGACACAGTGGGATACTCAAGACTTAGAAACACTAGCCTTGTCAAACGACTTACTAGAAACAGTCCACTCCAACCCAAAAAAACTGCCTTTTCTATCTATTCTCAGAACATGAGAGAAAAGCACAAACTCACTGAACACCCACAAAGGCACCTCCTTAACCCAAGTAGGTCTGTGACTATCTGGAGTGTCCTCTAACTGGTGGGCCATACTATGTTCCCCTGAAATGGCCTGTCCTTTCTCAGATCTGGTCTCCTTGGCCAACACTGTGAAGTTGTCAGGAGCCAGTGGTGAACCAATACCTGCTTTCTCAGGAAAGGCCCCTCTTCAGAGCTCTTCTGCCATTTGACAATCCTCATATCAGTCGGTACCAAGGAAGACTGACTCTGTCCTTGGTAAATCCAAACAAGTGAGACCACTGGGACTGGGACTGGGACTGGCTCTGGGTGCCTGGCTTCCTGCATCACAATTTCAGATTTTTTGATCACCAAGGAAGAGAGGTGAGGTCACTTTCTTTAGGAACTGAATGAGGTCACTACCTTGGCCACCACTTTGTCCTAACAGTTGCTTCGAAAGGTCCCATGAAATTGAGGCTGCCCCTACTTCCTTTGACACTTTCACAAGTTAGAATGGTATATCAACCATAGGCACCTGTAAACAGCTCTCCACACAGGCATGGTTTCATCAGTTCTCTACATTACGAAAGGAGAGGCTGATTCAGACACATCCCTTCATACTGACCCTGTTGTTTGCCATGGAATATGACTTTTCCCCTCTTAGGTCCTTCATAGCTGCCTGCAACTTCTTCAGGGTATAATTTCTGCATGGTCCTTTGATGTTCTCAGCAGGTGGAAGATCCCCTACATTACTGTATTGTAAGATAAACTCTGTCTCGGCTCTTCTGTAAAGTTAGTTTGAGGGAACAATGTATGGTTAGGCTTAATAACATGTTTCATTTGAGTTAGGAATCATTCTGCTTAATGAATAATGGTATTGGGAACTTGCGATATTTACAAGAATATATTGGTGAAATATAAGTTTGAAAACAGAAATCTAGATAAGATTTGAATCCAGGAAGGGCATTGGGCTGTTGATTGGGATACTTAGCTTTGAATTATGTTCTGCACAGATGTCTCAGATAAATCAATATACAATGGCATAGGACCTTGTACCTTGGATGATTGCTTGTCGAAGAGATCATCCAGTCAAAAAGGGATAGTCTTTAGGATTAGGAAGATAGTCGGTATGTTAGAAAAAAGAGTGAGTATAGGATTTGGACCAAAAGTTCTTTAGCAATAGGGTTTCGGATAAAGAGTGAATGTAAATGTCAGCACATGTGAAGAGTCAGTCACAATGATGAACTGAGGAAAATATGTAGGAAAGCAGATATCAATAGAGACATTAGGAAATCAGGAAAATATAAAGTGAGTGATAGGATTAGTCATTTTCAACAGGGTTGAGGTTGAATATATTATCTTAAGAAGAAACAAATATGTAGTCACCAATAGGATTGATTTGAGAGCGTTAGGCAACCTGGATATGGATGTGTTTAGTAATCCATGCTCACTTTCCATTTAGGCTTTGGTGAAAGGTTAATAAAATAGGTACTTGTTACTTACTGTTTTTCTGTATGCTTAACAAAACACTGTTGAAGTCTTGAGGACTGTTTGCTAATCTTGTTTCCAGAATGTGCTGTCCCCAACTGCCAAACTGCAAATGTATACCCTCACCCGTTTGCACGCAAACCACCCACTTGCCCTGACCCATCAATAAACTTCCCTCCCTGCCCTCTCCAAGGAAAGCATATAAGCTCTGCTTAAGCTGTTCTCATTGCTCTCTGCTCTATTCAAGTGAGCTCTGAGCCCCAGAATGCTGGACCCATAATAAACCATTTACTGTTGCTTGAGACATTCCTCTGGTGGTCTCTTCCTCTGATGCTTGCCCGACCTTTACATCTGGAGGCACGAGCAAGATCCGGCAGCGGCGGATGAAAGATCCCCAAGGGGCTCTTTTCAGGGTAAGTAAGGGAACTCTTTTTGGTTTTAGGTTTCAGGTTAGGGCTTGGCAAAATGGCTATTGGTGATGAGCGTGAGCTCTCTCTGACAGAGGCTGACATACGTGTCACAGAGCCACAGGCCACGTCCCTGGGGGATGCCCCAGAGGACTCAGGAAATCGAGGAACAATAGTCTCCTTGACTCAGTGATATTTTGCTTCGGATTCAGTATTGCCAGCCCATCAGGTTTTGCCGGCTACTCAGTCCTGGCCTCAGTATTGGACGTCCATTGCCTGTCTTTATTGTCTTGTCTTGTCAGTGTAGTGTGTGATTTCTTTCACTGTTTGTGTATCTCTCATTTTGGGACAGAGCACTTCAACACCTCTCTTCCTGACCCTTGATCACTGGACCAAAGTCTGTGCAAGGCCCAGAATCTTTCTTTTTCAGTAAATTGCTGGACCTGGCAGACCCTCTGTGCCTCAGAATGACCCACCTTTGGAGTTGGATAGCCCCTAGAAACATCTACTTCCCACTAATTTGAAACGTCAGAGATTTTGTCTTTCAACCGGGGCCACATAGACATCCAGATCAACAGCCATATATCTTAACTTTGCAGGACCTCTGCAAATCTCCTCCTGCATGGGTGAAGCCTTTCTTTGTCTCTGCGCCCACTCCTACTCCTTCCACCATGATTCTATCTCACAAACCATCTGCTCTTTCTCCTCCAACCTCTGTTCTCCCTGAGTCTCAAGACTCTACTGGACTCTCCTACCCTTCTTATCCGCTGCCGTCGTCCACCAACCCCCAACAACCTCTAAGTGATTCCTTTGCTGCTGACTCAGCCTCTCCGCCATTGGAGAAAGCTAGGCCGGCCCAGCGCCCACCAGATGACTCCCCCTTGTCACACACACAGCCCCTCCTTCCCTGGAGAAAGCTGGCCCGGCTAAAAGAACTCAAAGAACTCCCTGGCGTTTTCACACCTGCCTACTTGGGATGACTGCCAACAAATCCTAGGGATTCTCTTCATGACAGAGGAACGAGAGAGAAACTTTCTGGAAGCTGGAAAAAAATATCCTCGGACCAGATGGGTGACCAACACAACTTCCCAACATAATCAAAGCCGGCTTACCCTTGAACTGACCCAACTGGGACCCCGACACCTTTGAAGGTAGGGAGCATCTGTCCACTTATTGCCGGGCCCTAATAGTGGGTTTCCAACCGGCCGCTAGCCAACCAAATAATATGGCCAAGGTAAGAGAGATTATTCAAGGGCCTGATGAATATCCCTCTATGTTTCTAGAGAGAATTATGGAGGCGTATAGGAGATATACTCCTTTCGATCTTCAGGCAGAGGATCAAAAGACATATGTCATGATGGCCTTCATTGGGCAAGCTGATCTGGATATTAAAAGAAAGTTACAATACTTAGATGGATTACAAGATATGACTTTGAGAGATTTACTCAGGGTAGCCGAGAAAGTATCCTATAAGAGAGAAACAGAGAGAACGAAAGGGAGCAAAGGGAGGATGACAGATGAAAAAGACAGATGAAGGTATTAACTAAGGTCCTGGTCACAACAATAAATAGGCCAGAAATAAAGAAACAGGGAGACAAGAAACGATACCTGGGTCCCCACCAGAGGCCACCCTTGGCCTCAGATCAATGTGCCTACTGTAAAGAAAAAGGACACTGAGCCAAAAAGTGCCCTAGAAAGAGACAGCCACGCCAGACAGCCTTTCTGACTCTGGAGGTTGACTGAGAATGTCGGGGCTCAGATCCCTTCCCCGAGCTCAGGGTAACTTTTGAAGTGAAGGGGACCCCATAAACTTTGAAGTGGATACAGCAGCAGTATACTCAGCCCTTAAGGCCCCACTGGGCCCTCTATCAAATAAAAGGTCTCTAGTTCAAAGGGCTAACAGCAGTAAATATCAGACTTAGACAACTAAGAGGACCATGGACATGGGGAAAGGAAAAATCCAACATTCCTTCCTAGTAATCCCAGAATGCCTGGCCCCATTGATGGGCAGAGATCTGCTCAGTAAGCTCCGGGCCAAAACAACTTTTAACCCCGAAGGCCCCAAAATGAAATTTCTAAATCCTTCATTAAAAACTCCTATAGTCATGGCTTTATAAATGTCAGTCAAAGATGAACATCCACTTTTCACACACCCCAAGAATGATCAAACAGGCAAGCTACCCCAGAAATGGATAACAGATTACCCAGATGCCTGGGCAAAAATTGTTGGGTTAGGACTAGCCATGAAACAACCTCCAAGAACAGTGGAGTTAAAAACCTCAGCCTCCCCAATCAATGTCAAACAACATCCTCTGAGCAAAAATGCTAAAGATGGGTTAAGGCCCCATATTCAGAAATATCTGGCTTTAGGGTCCTAAGGCCCTGTCAATCGGCCTGGAACATCCCCTGCTACCAGTAAAAAATCCAGGAACTGGGGACTATCCCCGTTCAAGACCTAAGAGAGATCAACAACAGAGTGCAGGACATTCACCCCACGGTAAATAATTTGTACAATCTGCTTATCACTCTGAACCCTGAGTAGAAATGGTATGGACATAAAGATGCTATCTTTTGCATGCCTCTGCATAAAGACAGTCAGTTTCTGTTTGCTTTTGAGTGGGTAGACCCAGAAACCGGAACGTATGGTAAACTAACATGGACTAGACTCCCACAGGGGTTCAAAAACTCCCCCACTCTCTTTGATGAAGCCCTCCACAGAGATGTCAACAACTTCAGAACTATGCACCCCGAAGTCACCCAGCTTCAATACGTGGATGACCTGCTACTGCAGCCAACACCAAGGAAAACTGTGAGTCTGGGAACCAAGCACTATTATGTAAGCTTGCTCAACTCGGGTATAGAGCTTCTTCCAAAAAACCCCAAATTTGCCAGCAAGAAGTAGTCTTCCTGGGCTATTCCCTTAGAGGTGGTAAACGTTGGCTCACTGAGCCCAGAAAACAAACGGTTGTGCAGATACCCCCCCCCCCAGCAGCAGACAACACAAAGAGTTCCTTGGGACTACTGGGTTTTGCAGGTTATGGATTCCTGTGTTTGTGTCATTAACTTCTCCTTTATACCCGCTTTTAAAGGGAGATGCCCAATTCCAATGGACCCCTGAGCACCAGCAAGCTTTTGATAACATCTTACGACACTGGCACTGAACTCCTCAACTTCACTGAGCCAAGCCTGCAATTTCAGAAAGCCCTACACTACGTTAAAAATGTACATCAATTCACACACCTTGGTCCAAAGAAACTGCAGGCATTCCTGAAGGATCAAGAACAGAGTTTTCCACTAACCGACTCACAGCGAAAGGACATAACTGAACGGGTAACAAAACCCTGTCCGTTCTGTCAATAGAACAATTACCCTTCCAAGCTTCCTGTAGGAAAGCGCCTATGAGCAACCAGACCAGGAAATTCTGGGAAGTGGACTTTACTGAAATTTAGCCAGCAAGGTATGGACTTCAATATCTCCTAGTGTTTGTAGATATATTTTCAGGATGGATTGAAGCCTTCCCCACAAAAAAAAAAGGCACAAATGGTGGTAGAAAATCCTGAAAGATATTTTTCTATGATACGGCCTACCTAAGGTAATAGGGTCTGATAATGGACCGGCGTTCATGGCCCAGGTAAGTAAGGGGTTAGCCAGGATCCTGGGGATAAATTGGAAGTTACATTGTGCTTATAGACCGCAGAGCTCAGGACAGGTTAAAAAAATTAATAGAACCATTAAAGAGACCTTAACGAAATTAAGCTTAGAGAGGGCATCAAAGATTGGACTATGCTCCTGCCTTATGCACTGTTTCATGCAAGAAATACTCCCTCTGTTTCTTTGTGTAACCTCACCTCCTATAAAATTCTCTATGGGGCCCCTCCTCCAGTAAGGACCTAACCACAACTCTAAGACCTACCGATCCCTTCCACACCCCCTTGCTTGACAAACTTAAAGCTATTGAAATAACTCAGGGATACCTGTCAAAACAGCTGGCCACTGCCTACCAACCTGGTGAAGAGGAGACTCCACATCGATATCAAAAAAGAGACTTCATCTACATAAGATGACATCAGGTGTCATCCCTGGAACCCCGTTGGACAGGACCATACCAGGTGCTAATTATAAAACCTACAGTGGTAAAGGTAGACGGAATCACTTCCTGGATCCTAATTCTCATCTCAAGCCTGTGCCCTGTCCAGACACTGGCTTGAAAGTGGAAAAGACTGGTAACCCTTTCAAATTGCATATTTGCCATGTGGATAAGGCTATAGACTCTCCCCTTGGCCACCACTAGTCCTAACCATCATCAGCCCATTCAGCAGCGATGGCTGATCACAAATCCAATTAGACAAGAAGTATGGTCTGTCTCACATACAGCCCCCTTAGGGACCTGGTGGCCAACTCTCCACCCAGATATTTGTCAGCTGGGTATACGTCTTTCCAATTGGGATATCTCTGATGAAGAGGATCCCACTAAAATTCCATTAAATTTCTCCCGTACCATAGATAATGGAAACAAACATTATGGATGTAGGAACACGCAAGCCTGATGCAGGTTGGCTAGCCTAGATTACTATGTTTGCCCGGTGGACTATCAAAGCCACAAACAACCACGGCTGTGTGGGGGAAAAGCCGTCTTCTTCCGTAAGTCATGGGGATGTGAGCATACAGGGGCTGCCTGGTGGAATCCAAACTCCTCATCAAATTCAGTTCACAGCATTGGCCATATTACCAATTAGACAACCAAAACCGATGGCCCCCAGAGGGGTCTCTAGATCCTCAAATTCTGTGTGACTATTTCAACTTCGGCAAGTGCTCAAAAGGATTGAAGAAAATTCCCCTATGTGTAGGCCTTTTCCCTCCTTTGCTCACATCACGAAATATGTTTCTCCAATAGATCCTTCTGCTCCAGATTCTCTGCTGTCACTCTCACATCAACAACCTGATTTCTCCCCTCCAATTACTAGATCAAAACCCCAAACCTCCTCTGGTTCTCAGACCATTGCCCCCATGCTGAGGCAGCAGGTACTGAGGTACCCTTCCACCCACTCACTCCTCTCTTCTCCTGTCAGTGCCCACACCGGGTCCCACCAGGTCCTCTTACCAGCTAACCCAAAGCTCAAACCAGCTGAGGAGTGCCCTCAGACGCCTATCTAAGATGTAATGAAAATGGCCTTTAAAGTTGCTTTGTCATCACTAAAAACAGGTTACTAAGAATTTAAAGTCCCTCACAGGCTTTTTAGATACTCATTCCCGTCTTCCCATCTGCTCTACCTGTTCTACTGCTCAAGTTTTGTTGTCAGGAAAATCCCAAACCCTTTTCCCATTATTCTTTTATATCTCTTTTTCCTCATTCTCAGAACCACAGAACTGCTCTCACCCCCCGCCTTCCCCATCTTCCCCTCTGTACCAGGCCCACAGAAAAATCTTAAATGGCCTTCTCCAGAAGTCTTCATCGTGGCTGACTTTAGGACTTTCAGCAACAAAGTCTTTATAAAAGAGTTCAGTGTAGATAAACTTCCTCTTTTCGTGTTGCTCTGTTATACTTGGCCACTGGCTGGAAAAATCAGCCCTTCTAAGCTAGACACCCCCTTACTAGTTTTTCACAAAATATGTGAACAAGGCCTCTGGCCTTGAGCTGAGGCTTCCAGAGATGGCTACATTTCCAAGATAAAGAAGTTACCAACTGGGCTCCATGGTAACAGCTGGCAGGGAGAAAATAAAAGAGAAGAAAAAAGCTCTCCCCCTCCCAGGTGTCCTTAATAAGTTATCTTTCCCAGAGAAGAGGAAAATAAAAACAGAACCAAAAACTGCTTTTTGTGAACTTCTGCAGACTGTGAATTTCTGAGTCTTTTCCCTTACATGTTGGGTACAAAATTCTGAAACTACCTAAACTTGGGATTCAGGGGATTAATTGATTACAACAGAAGCAATGCCCTCTATATCCGGTTGCAACCAAATAGGACTGTTTCCCTATCTTTGGTGCTATCTTAGGTGCCTTGCCTTGTCCATACCTACAACAGTATAATTCTATATACTTAAACATTGTTTATTCATAAAATTATCAACAGATGTGATTAATTATGTAATGGTGCAGATGTTTCCCCGAGTGCTCTATCATGAGGCAGGATCATTTAAATTTCAAATAGGGGGGCATACAACCCGGTTCCACTGGCAACCTGTATCCTTCACTTTAGCCATCCTATGAAGAATAGTAGTTGCTGCAGAGAAGGGCACAGGAACCACTGCCCTAATCCATGGGACACAACAAATGACCCAATTAGAAGCAGCAATAGACCAAAACTTAAAGATATTAAAAAACCACCATCACAGCTTTACAGGAATCTTTAACCTCTCTCTCTGAAGTTGTTTTACAGAACAGGCGAGGGTTCGACCTCCTCTTCATGAGAGAAGGGGCCTTTGTCCTGCATTGAGGGAAGAATGTTGTTATTATGCCTACCATACTGGAGTTGTAAAAGAATCTATGATTAAATTAAGAAGACGCATTGAAGAGCATCAACAAGAGAGAGAGGCCCAAAAAGGGTGGTTTGAGTCTTGGTTCACAGAGTCCCCCTGGGTAACTATGCTTTTATCAGCCCTGGCCAGTCCATTAATAATCCTCACATTATTGCTAACTGTAGGACCCTGTTTGCTCAACCGTGTAGTTTCCTTTCTCCAAGCTCAAATTGGACAAGTTAAACTTATGGTAATCAGAAATCAATATACCACACTAGCAAACATAAAATGTGACATCCTCAATGATCACTATTATGATTTAATGTAACCAAAAGAAAGTGGGGAATGA
This sequence comes from Callospermophilus lateralis, assembly GCF_048772815.1. Taxonomy (NCBI): domain Eukaryota; kingdom Metazoa; phylum Chordata; class Mammalia; order Rodentia; family Sciuridae; genus Callospermophilus; species Callospermophilus lateralis. The sequence goes on from NW_027517239.1 coordinate 607,195, forward strand.
AAGGTAAATAAAATAGGTAATTGTCACTTCCAGTTTTACGGTATGCTTAACAAAACACTGTTGATATCTTGAGAACTGTTCGCTAATCTTGTTCCTTGAATGTTCTGTACCAACTGCAAAACTGCAGAATGTACTCCCTCACCCATTTGCACGCAAACTGCCCACTCGCGCTGACCCATCAATAATCTTCCCTCCCTGCCCTCTCCAAGGAAAGTATATAAGCTCTGCTTAAGCTGTTCTCAGGGCTCTCTGCTCTATTCAAGGGAGCTCTGAGCCCCAGCATGTTGGACCCCCATAAACTTTTGGCTGTTGCATTAGACAGTCCCTGGTAGTCTCTTCCTCCGATGCTCGCCTGACATTTACATTGGTAAAATAATAAGTGTGACCATTGCTTCTGTGTCGAAATGTACAAATTATTATTGGGGGTACAAATAGGTGTACCCTGTGATATGAATATAGAGATAATGCATGAATAGACAATACTGTGAATAAATAATATAATGGATTCCAAATTTAATAATGGATTCAATTGATATCTGAAAATATAAAGGAAATCTTATATTGATATACATACATTCATTCCAACCAGTAAAACATCTAAACGTTATATTAGGATTATGATTTATCATGAAGAGTGTGTGAGTTTTCCTTCAAAATTGATTATGGAAGTTGAAAATAATGTGTTTGGAAAGAAGTCTCATGAAAAGACCAGACAAGAAACCTGGAGGAATCCATGTGTTCTGAAGCAGGAAGTTATTGAAAGTGAAACAAATGCCTATAAGTTTGCTAACTTGTGGATGAAATATATATCTTATGATGTGCATAAATTGAAGAAATAGTAATGTAGCAGTGTTGAATAAAAATGAATGTCAAAATACACATCATGTCCCATAGTAATCTACTTGCATTGATGTTAAACTGGGTCAGTTACTGTACAAATTTAGTATTTGTATGCAACGTTAACTAAAGTTAGTTTTCAGTACTGGTAACAAATATGTATTTCAGGTGGATGAATATTTCTGAGAATAATCTTGTGAATACGTGATTATAAATCCATACACATGAACATGAATGAATTTAGGGAGTGTATATAAGACACATATATTTCATATTTTGAAAAATCTGGAGAGTATATATATACAAAAAACACACATGCAGAGACATTAAATTACCAATATATATGCCAATCGAAATTTATCATGAAATATATATCATCCACAGATGCAAAAATATTTCTTTTACTGAACATGGATTTATGTTTAATGTTGTTCAACTAGGAAGCTCACCCATAGGTTGAATTTTAAGATCCAACAGGGTTTAGGAGGAGTGATCTCTTCTCATAATTTGTATCTGCCAAGTCAGCCACCTCACAAGAATGTACATGTGATACCAGGTAGGATTCTATATGTGCATTTAAAAATACATGTTCTGAATAGGCTACAGGGAAAGGGAGACAGGAATTTATATATTTATTAACTTTAAAAACACAAGGAGAACTATTTCAATTAAAAATTAACTAGATTTATAACACCTACCCTTCATAATGCAAATGGCAAGTCCAAATATACACCATGCCTCCTTTGAACTGCTTGTATTTCTGTTCTGTTTGGGTTAGTTTTCTCCATCATATTAGGATTAGCAGTCAGAGTCTAGTAGTTTATGAGTTAGTGTCAGGGATTAAGTATTTCGAATGGAAAATTGGAAAATGAATCCAATGTGTATGCATATATGTGCTACACAAAAATCTTCCCACTCTCATCCACAACAATGCCTTGACATTAACTTCGCCCCAAGTAAGACACAATTAGAGGAGAAGAGTTAGAAAATCTGTGAATGCATATGTGGAATGGAATATACTCAGGATTTCACAAACTTGGAAGTGGTAGAGCAGTTTCCAAAAGTAAGGCACATGGTAAACACTCCACAAACATGGAGTTCTGCTGGCCTAAAGACTTCTTGATAAACTGCCTCTGAGGTTGGGCACTTGAAATATATGTTGTTGTCAGTAGCTTTAGCTTACTTTCTAGTGAGACCATCAAAGCTGGGTCTGCATCTATGTGACCTGGAGGACATTGTTTCTAATTTTCCAATGAACATGAGGCAGCAGTGCGAATACTCTCTTTGTAGTTAAACTATGGCCACTGGGAGCTAAGTGACTCACCGTGTGAACTGTGAAGCCATTTGGTCCTCCTCCACTTTTCGTGGTGGTTCTTGCTGCTGCACTGGGACTTTGGTATTTTCTTCATGAAATACAAGGAGATCAACTGGGACACAGTGCTGGAGGGAGTTCTGTCACGTGTGGAGGTCATGGTCTGCATGTGAATGCACCAACCAGGATTCTATCCCACATGGGTTGCCCCTTTGTCCATAGCAACCTGATTCTGAACATTGCCTTGAAATCTCCCTATACAAAAAGATGCCTTTACATGGAAGGTTCTGCTGGCTGTACCATGTCATTCACAAGCCATTTGGAAGCCAGTGGCAGATCCACATGGCCCCACCACACATTTTATCACACACCTTCACACCACTGCTCTAGGCCCACTAATTTGCAGGCTCCAACTTACTGGCATCTCTGTTCTACACAATTTTCAAGAAACCTAGTCAGTCAAGGCACTGTCTGATACACTCATGATTAGCAATAGGACATCCAAAGATTCTCCAGTGCCACCTGGTCATGGGAATTCCAAAAATTTCATGGTGTTTATCTAGCCATTTTTTTGAGGATGAAGTTGGAGGAACTGTGGTTTTCAAAAACCATTAAATGTTGAGGAAGCTCATTTCAATGAAACTCTGGAGAACTCTCATAGGCAAGGCTTCCCAAAGAGTTGTCAAAAGGTCACATGAAGCCAGTCCAATTGAAGTCTACAATGTGAGGTACATGTGTGTTTTGACTCTCAGCTATGGCTGCCAAGACTTTAAGAAGAAAATCATGGATTATCTTGGCTGAGATTCCCAGTGCTCTGTGGCCTTGATCTAAGTTTATAAGGGCTACTCTCATGCGTGGGCTCCTAAAATCCCAACAAAGCTCATGGCAATACTTCTCTGAGGTCAGTTTCAGAATTCAGTCTCTATAGGGATTCACACTAGAGTTCAAGCCCAGGTGGACCCAGTGATTTCTTCCAATCGCCACACAAATGACCAAAATTTAAACGAAAACACTCCCATATGGCCCTCATATTTTCCACATAGACACTCATCATAACCTCTAGCTGGAGGTTTCTATGAGGGGCGCTGGACAAGACAGTGTCCAAAATAAGCTCCCTTGCCCGTCATTTGCCTAAAGTCAGGGTGGCCTGGAAACCCTTCCTCTGAACCAGGAGTGATCAAATAGGCCTACCATTATTACTGTTCCACTTCTCCAATTTGAGGCCTACTGACTGTGGGGTTTAGATTCTTCATGTGGATTGGGGTCATGAGAAAACCCAAGCACCAATGGGATAGACTCTGAAGGGCTTTGAAAAACTCATTTGACCCAAAGGATTCCTATTCTCACCTTATGGAGGTCAGGAAACTTACAGAGGAAGGCGAGAGACTTCATCCATAATGAGTACTCTTTTGGCCATTTTGGTTTTGGATGCACACATGGCATCTTTCTTTAGATCCATCAGGTGCTGAGAATCTAAGCCACAGCCTCACACAGGGCCAACAGGCTGATTCAGACACATCCCTTTCGAAATCAATTACTCAAAAAGGGACAGGTGATGCCCATTCATTTACATTAGAGAACTGTTTTATTCAGGCTTCACAACGGGGTGGCCTTAGGCAAAGACCTTCCTGACATTCAGTGCTATAGAACAATAGGTAAGCAAAAGTCCCAAAGCAGGGTTTCTCCACTGAGACTTTCCTGGTAACATTGATATCTGAGTTTTCTGAGATTCTCGCCATTCCCTTCAGCTATCCAGTACATGGCCAAGTCACAGAGCTTGGAGGTGGTACCTATCTTGGTCACAAAATCATGAGCCTATTCTGGAGAGTGGCCAGAATTCAGGAAGAAAACAGGAACTTAGGAAGATTTCAGGTCTTGCCCACAAATAAGGCAACCCTCTGTCCTTTTATAAATTGGGCAGCGTGAATGTTGGGAAGCTTTCTCCTAGACAGGACACATCCATTGATGCATTTTCTTTTGTAATGTCTACACCCACGGACACAGTGGGATACACAGACATAGAAACACTTGCCTTGTCAAATGACTTAATAGAAACAGTCCACTCCAAACCAAACAAACCAACTTTCCTACCTATTCTCAGAACATGAGACAAAACCACAAACCCACACTCATTCCCACAAATGCACCTCCTTCCCCCAAGAAGGTCTGTTACTAACCGGAGTGTCCTCTGCCTGGTGAGCCATTCTTTGTTCACCCGAAATGGCCTGTCTGTTCTCAAATCTGGACTCCTTGGCCCACTCTGTGAAGTTGTCAGGAGCCAGCTTTGAGCCGCCACTACCTGCATTCTCACTGAAGACACCTCTTCAGATTTTTTCTGGCATTTGACCATCTTCACATCTGTAAGTACCAAGAAAGACTGACTCTTTCCATGATAAATCCAAAAAAGTGAGATCTCTGTGACTGTTAGTGGGCCTGACCCTGGGTGCCTGGTTTCCGGGATCCCAAGTTCAGAGAGTTCCATCACAAAGAAGTGAGGTAGGTCACTTCCTTCATGAACTGAATGAGCTCACAGCCTTGGAAAACACTTTGTCCTAACAGTTTCTTCCTAAGGTCCCATGAGATGGAGGCTGCCCCTACTTCCTGTGACACTTTCACAAGTTAGAATGGTATATCAACAATAGGTACTGGGAGAGAGATCTCCACACAGGGTTGGTTTGGTCCATTTTGTCTACATTAAAATGTGAGAGGCTTATTCAGACACATCTCTTCATCCTGACCAGGTTGTTTGCCATGGAAAATGACTTTTGCTCTCTCAGGTCCTTCATAGCATTCTATATCTTCTTCAGGGATAATTTCTGCATGGATCTTTGAGATTCTCAGCAGGTGGAAGATCCCCTATATTCCTGGATTGTAAGACCAACTCTATCCCTGCACTGCTGTAAAGTTAGATTGAGGGAACAGTGTATGGTTAATGTTAATATCATGTTCTATTTGCGTTAGGAATCATTCTGCTGGATGAATAACGGTATTGGGAACCTGAGATATTTACAAGAATATATAGGTGAAATATAAGTATGGAAACAGAAATCTAGGGAAGACTTGAAGCCAAGTAGGACTTTGGGCCCTTGAGTAGCATACTTTGCTTTGAATTATATTCTGCACAGATGTCTCAGATAAATTGATATACAAAGAAATAGGATCGTATACACTAGATGATTGAATAACATACAGAATATCCAATAAAAAAGGGATAGTCTGTAGGATTAGCAAGATAGTCAGTAGGTTTAGAAAGAAGAATGAGTATAGGATTTGTACCAAAAGTTCTTTACAAATAAGGTTTCGGGTAGAGAGTGAATGTAAATGTCAGCACATGTAAAGAGTCAGTCACAATGACGAATTGGGGAAAATATGTAGGAAAGCAGATATAAATAGAGACATTAGGAAGTCAGTAAAAGTATGAAGTGTGTAATTTGTTTAGACATTTTCAACGGTTTGAGTCTGAATATATAACCTTAGGCAGAAACTAATATGTTGTCACAAATTGGATTGACTTTTGAGAGCATTAGGTAACCAGGCCATGGATGTTTTTATTAATCCATGCTCACTTTTTATTTAGGCTTTGGTAAAATCATAAGTGTGACCTTTGCATTTTGTGTCCAGAATATTATTGTGATAAAATGTATATGTAGATCAGGTGACTTGAGTATTTCTTCCACCATTTCTGTAGCAATATTTTGTAGATGTATAAATTACTATTGAGGGTACAAATAGGTGTACCCTGTGTCTATGAATATGCAGATAATGCATGAATAAACCATACTGTGTGTAAATAATATAACTTGCTCTACTTTAAATAATGGATTGAATTGATATCTGAAAATATAAAAGAAATCTCATATTGATATACAATCATTCACTGCAACCAGTTATACATCTAATGGTAATATTATGGTTGTGGTTTATCCTGAAAGGTGTGTGAGTTTTGTTTCAAAAGTGATTATGGAAATCAACAATAATGTGTTTGGAAAGAAGTCTCATGAAAAGAATAGTCAAGAAACCTGTAAGAATACATGTGTTCTCAAGAAGGAAGTGATTGAACATTATATATCATACTATATATAATGTGCATAAACTGCAGAAATAGTAATGTACCAATGTTGAATAAAAATGAACATCAAAATACACATCATGTCCCATAGGAATCTAATTGCATTGATGTTAATCTGGGTCAGTTACTGTAGAAATATTAGGATTTTTATCCACCATTCACTGAAGTTACTTTTCAGTACTAGGAAAAAAGTATGTATTTAAGTTGGATGAATATTTCTGAGAATAATCTTGTGAAAATTTGATTATAAATCCACATAAATCACAAAACATTATAAACACAAAAGTCACATGGACATTAAAATCTAGCAATATATATGCCAATTTAAATCCATCTTGAAATATATATCATCCACTGATCCAAAACTATTTATTTAATGAACTTGTATTTATGTATAATGTTGTTCAGCTAGGAAGCTCCCCCATAGATTGAATTTTCTGTTCCAAATCAGTGTTTAGGAGGAGTGATCTCCTAAATGTGTATGCAAATATGTGCTACACAAAAATCTTCCCACTCTCATCCAGAACAATGCCTTGATATTACCTTCACCCCAAGTAAGACACAGTTGGAGGACATGAGTTAGAAAATCTGTGAATACATATCTGGAATGTAAAATGGTCAGGAGTTCACAACCTTGCAGGTTGTAGAGGAGTTTCCAAAAGTAAAGGACAGGCTTGATAGACCCAACCTGATCTTTTATTAGAATTGGGAGCCATCTTGCCAGAAAGCCATGAAAAGATAATTTGGGCTTTACTATAAATTACTGCAAATTCTGAACCTGCTTCAAATGCCTGTCCGTGCCTTGAACTCATCCATGCCTGGCTCTCTGACCAGATAACAGTGCTCTCTGAAACATTAGTGACACCTAATAAATATTGGCCTTCCCAGGCCAGACAACGACCCTCTCTGAGTCTCTAATGGTCCTCATAATTTCTGATGTTGGGGCCAGCAAAAAAAATGTAAACTACCATCAGTGTGATGCTTTCAAAGTTCTGTTATCTGTAACCCCCTTTTTGTGTAACTTTCTGGGCTATATAGCTGGGCTGTAGGAAAGGTGGTGTTGCTGTCTTGTTCCCGCCATTTTTGGAGGGAGAGGCAGCCTGGCCAGTTTTAATAATAAGCCTGCCTTAATTTGATTTTAATTGGAGTCACTGGTCTTTTCTTGCATCCTAGTCCAACATTTTGGAGTTCCCCAGTGAGATGACCCTGCCCGACCAGATCACAAGACCAGACTGCTGAAAATTCTGAAGCTGGCCTTCCCTCCAGGGCTACGGGCTGGGGAGCCACTCTAGGGGGTGCACAACTTGAGATGTTCCAAGGCCTTGGAGTGAGCCGTCGGTCTGGGGAGCACTGCAGTGAACCACCGCACTGAAACTATTAGCAAGTACCTGGTGGAGGAGGCCTCCATAGGTAAGTGGCACCTTGATAACATCTTATATCTGGTTAAGGGAGATCTCTTCTAATGACAGAGAGGTGGCCTGGGGAGGCTCACATTCACTCCTGTCCAGGATAGTAATGATAATCGTTCTGTCCTCTGTTCCGTTCTGTAGGGAATTCCTCTGGAAGGTTAGAGAGGTGCCGAGGGACACGCATGCGCTCCTACCCCAGAGCTTTAGCAAGACGTTGAATTGCTCATCTGTTTTTCTGTTTTGGCACTGGGATTCTGTTTTTTTTTTTTTTTTTTTTTTGTGTGTGTGTGTGTGTGTGTGTTTTGTTCTGTGTTCTATATGTTTTTTGTTTGTTTGTTTTTGTGCGTTTTGTTTTGTGATTTCTGTGATAAAATCTTAAGGATATTGAACGTGAAAATGGGTAACAAAGCAAGTAAGCCTGACACCCCTTTGGACTGTGTTTTAAGGAACTGTGATGAACTTTACCACCATTTGTTAAGCAGAATGAGAGAAGGCCCTAGCTGGCTGCCTGGAGCACACCCAGTGCAGATGGTAATGCCTGCTGGGGAATGAAGAACTGAGTATCTCCCAGTATCTGCCGAAGCCCTGTTGCTTCAGGGAATTCCCTCCTTCGTTCCCTGCACTGCAAGGATAATGCCACCTCTGTCTTCTTAAAAAAAGAGAAAAACAAAAAGGGGACACTAAATGCAGTAAAGTCGCCATGGAGACACTTTATTTTATATTTCAGGTAGCTCCTCTGTGAAAACATTTGGTCCCCTTGTGGGGACATCTGTGGTGCCACTGGAGAAGGAGATTTTTCTCTTATTTGCTCTGTTTTAAAGGGTTCTGTCTGTCAGCCATTGTCTGGAGTTCATTTCTGTCTGTCTTGTGCCTTTTTTCTAGCCCTTTAAGACATGTGCAATAATGTGTTAATATTATAAATTGTTTCTTGGAAATGATCTTAGCTGAATGTGTGTCTAAATGATGATGTTTCATTGTACCAATCTGGTATCTGAATGGGTTTTTGAAGCATTCCACAATCTTGCAGTTAAAAGTCGGGTTTAGGTATTTGTTTAGTTCATGGTTTCAGATAATTCATGCCAGAGAACTTAAATACTTAGGATGGAAAATAAAGAACTCTACTTCCAAGTTGGCAAGTAACTTCCCAATCTTTCAGTCTTTTTTTCACCAATTTTAAATTAGGTAGCCTGGGAAAATGTCACTGTGTGTACCAGTGCATTAATTTGGACAAGGATACTAAATCATAGTATGATATCTGTTGACAAAACAACTTGTAAAGATATAAAATTTTGTGAATTGTATCTTAAACTTGTATCATAATTTTCAACATCCTAACATGAAAATTATGGTTAAAATACCTTAGGCCTAAGGTTTCTGCTCAGAATAGCCTTTTTTCCTTCTTCTTCCAGACCTCAGCCAGGACTTATTTTGAAATGCAAATGAAAGAAGCCTGTAAGCTTAGTAGGAGACTTATTTGAGGCCTAAGGGAAAAAAAAGGTAAATTGTATGGTATTTACCAATTACTGGCCAGTCATTTTTCTAGGACTCATAATTTTTTCCTTAGGTTCTTTATTTATTTTTTGAGCTCATGATTTTGCTCCTACAGACCTAGGTTAATGTTTTTCTGATCAGTAATATCTTTGACCAACTGTGGAATTTTTAAATCATTGCAATGGAGATTTCACCTGTGAAAAGCTACAAGGCCTTCACTTTTATTATGTGTGCACAATTTGTTATGTGTTGTATGTTTTTATATATATATATATATATATATATATATATATATATATCCATATATCATATATATGATACACAAATTAACTTATATAAGGAGCACTCATATTAAAAAGAACTCATAAAAACAATTTTAAAAAGTGGATCCAAAGATCTTTAATTCACGTGATTTAAATGTTTCAATTTAAATTGGGTAAACAGATAAATATAAATGTCTTTAAATTTAAGCTTACAAGTTTTTCTAGGTGTTCAAAAATCTAATAAACTATTAATGTCTACAAAAGGTCTAATATGCCTTTGTTCCAGGACTTTTCTTTCAATCAAAAAAATGGTTTACAGTGTTCAAAAAATTTGTCTAATATTTTGATAAATAAGTAAAGTAAATTTGATATGGGATTACTCATTCATGAGTACTTTTGTTTGATATCTGATTGATATACTAAGGTCTGTATAAGTTTGTACTAAAGTCTGTATAAGATTGTAAAAATCAGTCATGTGTAAAAGAGACAAAAATTTCTTAAACATAAGTTTACCCATAACATTAAGTTTATTAAGATTTAAATTTTCTAGAGCAAGCAACCATAAAAATTAAACAAATGTTTAAATAAGAACTGTTATTTTAGAGCACTGTACTGCCATTTCTTTAAAAGCTAAACTTGGTTAATGTAGAAACTTCAATGCAATTGTGATGCTATTAATGTGCTCATATTTTCCAGTTATACAACTCTATAAGGTAGAAACTTTAAAAGAGCATTATATCAAGCAGGTGTTCTGAAGTTGTATGGTAAATAAAATATATATTGGGGATTTATTTACCTGTTATCAATAATATATGTAAAGTTTTATGTTACTTTTTACATTGTGGAACAATTTAAATGTATTTTTAAGTTAATGAGACCCTAATCTATGTAAAGGTTAAAATCTTTCAGCCGTACTTTAATTCATGTTTTAAATGTGATATCATATGGTGTGAGCTAATGTTCATGTGACCTCAAACAATTTATGTAAACTTTGTAAAATGATATTTAAAAAAAAGATCAGCTTGAGAACTAAAGCATTTAAGATTTATAAGGAGCCCTGCTTACCTGAGATAAGACTCTTTGTCCCATCTTACTACATGTGAGAATGACTACGAAAGCAGTAGGTCAGATTTTATTTCATTTAAAGTTATGTTCAAAATTTTTTTTTCTGTCAAGATTACTAGGATCTCAAAAAGGTGATATAAAATATAACTCACCAAAAAATTCAGGGTAGCTATTACATGAACTAAGTATTTTTACTCTTGTTAAAAAATTTTATTTTTTAATTTCTTTTTAAGTGATCTAAAGATTCCCTGTTGGTGTTTTACAGAAGTGTTGCTTTAAGAACACAACATGGGTTAATTTAAGAAAATAAGTCATCAACTACAAGACAGACAGAATAATAAGATCCCAATTAATAAAATATAAATAATTATAAACTTATAGACATTAAAGTGCAGTACTCTTAATATATGGCTGTTAAAATTTATTTGCTGGTTGTTTCAGATTAGGATTGAAAATTAAAGTTAAATGAAAAGGGCCAAAAAAAAAAAACAATATTTGACTCTTGCCCTTTGAGTCAGTCTGAATCCAGGGAACAGGGGACTTCTCTATGAGCTTTGCAACTCTGGGCCACATAACCTCCCGATCAGGGAGATTAATGAGACCACTGGAGAACAGAAAGCCAATCAGTGCATTTGCTACAAAGAGGAGAGTCATCAGGAAAGGGAGACATCCCTGATGCTTCTGAGGGAAGCCACATGGTCAAGCAAGACCTGAACCCACCTAGCTCAAATTGCACTAGCAGAACTGAGAAGCTGCTCTCAAGTTTCCCAAGGAATGACTCCCATAAAAGCTCAGCTGACTGCTAACAATAGATAGAAACAAAAGTCATTTGACTGCTTCATCTTAAACACTTAGCAAAGACAGTTAAAACCAAAATACAGCCATTCCTGGGCATTTTAAATAATAATAATAATAATAATAATAATAATAATAATAATAATAATATTTTAAGGTATACACTTTATGTTAGCCTCCCACAATAAGTAAAACTGTTGGCTACAAAGACTATCAAGAGGAGCTGCCAGAGGCAGAAGTTTTTAGTTTAAGGCCTACAGATATTCCTAACCTACAGGTAGGCTTGGTGTTTGCTAGTACGATTATCCAGCCCTGAGTAACAGAATTAAATGTTTCTCTATTAGACACAGAGGTCATACTACTGAAAGGATTTTGCAAAATCAGATGACATTAAATTATTAAACTGTATATTATGGGGAGGGGCAACTGTAACACTTAAAGTTAAATATTAAGTTGACAGTCCTGATAATTGGGGATATTAAAGACTGGTGAGGGTACTTCATACAGTGACATGATCCAGCTACTGCAACATTTATTCAATACTCATGTTTTTTGTTTCTCTCATAGAAGAACCCATCCCCAGATGACTTTACAACCTGTTCTTCCTCAACAAGACTTCAAAAAGAACTGACTTCTAAAAGGCAACTCATATTCCTCAACTGACTTCAAAAAGGCAACTCATGTCTCTCACGCCATGCACACTCATGTCACCCTCTCTCAGCTGAGAAGAAGGCAAAATGAGAGACGACTCTCCACTTACACCAATGGAGCCCAAAATAAATAGACTATCAATATAAGTAATTAATTAAGTCAGGTAATATCAGGGAGACTGGTTTTCGGTGAGTTCTAAAAATTTGGAGACTGTTAACTGAGGGATTAAAATTTCCTCAGTGCTTTTCCACTAACCTATCAAGGATTACAAAGGGACACATAAGAAAAGGGGGGAATGATAGACCCAACCTTATCTTTTATTAAAATTGGGAGCCATCTTGCAACAAAACCATGAAAAAATCATTTTGGCTTTACTGTAAATTACTGCAAATTCTGAACCTGCTTGGAATGACTGCCCGTGCCTTAAACTCACCCGTGCATGGCTCTCTGACCAGATAGCAGCCCTCTCTGAAACTTTGTCACACCTCATAAATATTGGCCTTCTGTGGCCAGACAATGACCCTCTCTGAGCCTCTAATGGTCCTCATAAATTTTGATGTTGGGGCTAGCAAAAAAAAAAAAAATGTAAACTCCCATTAGTGTGATGCTTGTCAGAGTTCTGTTATCTGTTACCCCATTTTTGTGTAACTTTCTGGGCTGCAAACCTGGGCTGTAGTAAAGGTGGGGTTGCTCTCTTGCTCCCGCAATCTTTGGAGGGAGAGGCAGCCCAGCCAGTGGAAATAATAAGCTTACTTTAATTTGATTTTAACTGGAGTCAGTGTTCTTTTCTTACATCCTGGTCTAAGAGGTAAACACTCCACAAACATAGAGCTCTGCCGGCCTAAAGACTTCTTGAGAAACTGCCTCTGAGGTTGGGTACTTTAAATATATTTTGTGGTCAGAAGGTTTAGCTTCTTTTTTATTGAGACCATCAAAGCTGGGTCTGCATCTATGTGAATGGAGAGCATGGTTTCTTATTTTCCAATGAACATGAGGCAGCAGTGCTGAATTCTCTCTTGGTAGGTAAACTGTGGCCACTGGGGCTAAGTGTCTCCCCGTGTGGACTGTGAAGCCATTTGATCATCCTCCATTTTTGTGGTGTTTCTTGGTGCTGCACTGGGAGTTTGGTATTTGCTTCACGAAATACAAGGAGTTCAACTGGGACACAGTGCTGGAGGGAGTTCTTTCACGTGTGGTGGGTCAGGAACTGCAGGAGAATGCACCAACCAGGCTTCTATTTCACACAGCTTTTTCCTTGACCATACCAACCTGATTCTGAACATTGCCTTGAAACCTCTCCATATAATAAGATGCCTTTACATGTAAGGTTCTGCTGGATGCACCATGGCAGCCAAAATGCATTTGGAAGTCAATTGGAAATCCACATGGCCCCACCTCAGATATTTTATCACACACCTGCACACCACTGCTCTGGGCCCACTACTCAGCATTCTCAACTTACTGGCATCTCTGTTCTTCACCATTATCATGAAATCCAGTCAATCAAGGCACTGTCTGGTACACTCATGATCAGCAACAGGAGATCCAAAGGTTCTCCAGTGCCACCTGGTCATGGGAGTTTCAAAAATTTCAGGGTATTTATCTAGCCACTTTTCAAGGATGAAGTTGGAGAAACTGTGGGTTTCAATTCATTCAGGAACCATTTAATGTTGAGGAACCTCATTTCAATGAATGCTCTGGAGAACTCTCAAAGGCAAGGCTTCCCAAAGAGTAGCCAAATAGTCACATGAAGCCCAGCCCATTGAGGTCTACAATGTGAGGTCCATGTGTGTTTTGACTCTCAACTATGCCTGTCAAGTCTTTCATAATAAAATCATGTGATATCCTGGCTGAGATTCCAAGTGATCAGTCGAAAGCCACCCTTGGCCTATATTTCAGTTTCCAATGGCGACTCTCATGCGTGGCCTTCTAAAATCGCAACACAATTCATGACAATACTTCTCTGAGGTCAGTTCCAGAACTCAGTCTCTAAGGTGAATCATACCAAAGTTCTAGCCCTGGTGGATCCAGTCATTTCTTCCAACCACTACACAAATGAACACAATTAAAACCAAAACACTCCCACATGGTCCTCACCTTCTTCCATATAGACACTCATTATAACCTCTGGCTGGAGGTTTCCATGAGGGGCGCAGCACAAGACAGTATCCAAAACAAGCTTCCTTATCCCTTATTTGCTTAAAGTCAGCTGGGCCTGGACACCATTCCTGTGAACCAGGAGTGATAAAATAAGCCTGGCCTTAATACTGCTCTGCTTCTCCAATTTGAGGCCTACTGACTGTCAGGTATAGATTCTTAATGTGATTTAAAGTAATGAAAAAACCCAAGTTCATATGGGCTAGCCTCTGCAGGGCTTTGAAGAACTCATTTGACCCAAAGGATCCCTAGTCTCATTTGATGGAGATCAGAAACCTATCAGAGTAAGGCAAGATACTTCATACACAATTACTGATATTTTTGCCATTTTGGTTTTGGAAGCACACATGGTATCTTTCTTTAGTTCCATCAGGTGCTGAGAATCTAAGCCACTGCCTCACACAGGGCCAAGTGGCTGATTCAGACACATCCCTTTCCAAAGCAATTAAGCAAAGATACACAGGTGATGCCCATTCATTTCCATTTGAAAACAGTTTTCTTCAGGCTTCACAAATTGGTGGCCTGAGGCAGAGACCTTCCTGACTCTCAGAGCAACAGAAAAATAGGTAAGCAAAAGGCCCAAAGCACGGTTTCTCTACTGAGACTTTCTTTGTCACACTGATATCTGAGTTTTCTGAGATGCTTGCTATTCCCTTCAGCTATCCAGTATATGGCAATGTCACAGAGCTTGGAGGTGGTACATATCTTGGACACAAAACCATGAGCCTACTCTGGAGAGTGGCCAGAATTCAGGAAGAAAACAGGAACTTCGGAAGATAGTAGGTGTTGCCCGTCCCTAAAGCAACCTGCAGTCCACTCATAAATTGGGCAGGATGAATGTTGGCAAGCTTTCTACTAGACAGGACACATCCATTGATGCATTATCTTTTATAATGTCTACAACCACGGACACAGTGGGATACACAGGCATACAAACAATCATCTTGTCAAATGACTTACTATAAACAGTCCACTCTAAAGCAAACAAACCGCCTTTCTTACCTATTCTCAGAACATGAGACATAACCACAAAATCACAATCACACCCACAACGACACCTCCTTTATTCAAGTAGGTCTGTGACTAATTGGAATGTACTCTGAATGATGGGCCATACTATGTTTCCTTGAAATGGCCTGTCCTTCTCAGATCTGGTCACCTTGGCCAACACTGTGAAGTTTTCAGGAGCCAGTGGTGAGCCACTACCTGCTTTCTCATGAAATTCCCCTTTTTAGAGCTCTCTTGGCATTTGGCAATCCTCACATCAGTAGGTACCAAGGAAGACTTACTCTGTCCTTGGTTATTCCAAACAACTGAGCCCACTGGGCAAGAAACTGGGACTGACTCTGGGTGCCTGGCTTCCTGGATCCCAAGTTCAGAGAGATCCGTCATCAAGGAAGAGAGGTAGGTCACCTCATTCAGGAACTGAATGAGGTTACTGCCGTGGCAACCACTTTGTCCTAACAATTGCTTTCAAGGGTCCCATGAGATGGTGGCTGCCCCTACCTCCTGTGACACTTTCACAAGTTAGAATGGTATATCAACCATTGGCACCTGGGAACAGCTCTCCACACAGGCCTGGTTTGGTCCATCTTCTCAACATTAAGAAGAGAGAAGCTGTTTCAGACACAACCCTTCATCCTGACCAGGTTGTTTGCCATGGAGGATGAATTTTGCTCTCTTAGGTCCTCCATAGCTGCTTACAACTTCTCCAGGAATCATTTCTGCATGGACCTTTGAGTTTCTCAGCATGTGGAAGATCCCCTATATTCCTGTATTGTAAGAACAACTCTATCCCTGCTCTTCTGTAAAGTTAAATTGACTGAACAGTGTATGGTTAGGTTAACTAACAGGTTCGATTTGGATTAGGAATCATTTTGCGGGATGAATAATGGTATTGGGAAACTGCGATATTTACAAGAATATATAGGTGAATTATAAGTATGAAAACAGAAATCTAGCTAAGATTTGAAGCCCAAAAGGGCATTGGGCCCTTGACTGGGATACGTAGCTTTGAATTATGTTCTGCACTGATGTGTCAGGTAAATCGATATACAATGGCTTAGGTCCTTGTACCATGGATGATTAAATGTAGAAGAGAACTTCCAGTCAAAAGGGATAGTTGGTAGGATTCGGAAGATTCTCGGTAGGTTTAGAAAGAAGAGTGAGTATAGGATTTGGACCAAATGTTGTTTAGCAATAGGGTTTCTGGTAGACAGCGAATGTTAATGTCAGCACAAGTGAAGAGACAGTCACAATGATGAACTGGGGAAAATAGTTAGGAAAGCTGATATCAATAGAGACATTACAAAATCAGGCAAAGTATAAAGTGAGTGATAGGATTAGATATTTTCAACAGGGTTGAGTTTGAATATATAATCTTAGAAAGAAACAAATGTGTAGTGACCAATAGGATTGACATTTGACAGCATTAGGCAACCTGGACATGGATGTTTAGTAATCCATGCTCACTTTTCATTTAGTCTTTGCTACAATCTTAAGTGTGACCTTTGCTTTTTTTGTCCAGAATATTACTGTGATAAAATGTATATGTAGATCAGGTGACATGACTATTTTTCCACCATTTCTGGCAGCAACATATTCAAGACGTATAAATTAGTAATGGGGGTTAAAAGAGGTGTACCCTTTGTGCATATAGAGATAATGCATGAATAGACCATACTTTGAATAAATAATATATCTGGTTCCGACTTTAAATAATGGATTGAAATTATATGTGAAAAAATACAAGAAATCTTATATTGACATACAAACATTCATTCCAACCAGTTATATATCTAATGGCCACATTAAGGTTATGGTTTATCATGAAGGGTGTGTGAGTTTTGCTTCAAAAGTGATTATGGAAATCTAAAATAATGTGTTTGGAAAGAAGTCTCATGAAAAGACCAGTCAAGAAACCTGGAGGAATACATGTTTTATGAAGCAGGAAGTGATTGTGAAACAAATGCGCATAAATTTGTGAACTTGTGGATGAAATATATATATCCTATGATTTGTAAAAATTGAAGAAATAGTAATGTACCAGTGTTGAATGAAAATAAACGTCAGAATACACATCATGTCCCATACGAATCTACTTGATTGATGTTAATCTGGGTTAGTTACTGTACAAATATTAGGATTTGTAAGCACCATTTACTGAAGTTAGTTTTCAGAACTATGAAACAAATGTGTATTTCAGGAGGATGAATATTTCTGAGAATAATTTTGTGAAAAGTTTATTATAAATCCACATTTTTGAACATGAATGAATTTAGGGAGTGTATTTAAGATACATACATTTCATATTTTAAAAATCAGGACAGTATATATATATATATATATATATATATATATATATATATATATATATATATTCATAATTATATATATGTGTATATACATATATATGTGTGTGTATATATATATATACACACACACACAAAACACACACACAGACATTAAAATGTAGGAATATATACGCCAATCGAAGTTCATCATAAAATATATAGCATCCACAGATGCAAAAATATTTATTTTACTGAACAAGGATTTATGTATAATGTTGTTCTACTAGGAAGCTCACCCATAGTTTGAATTTTCAGTTCCAACAGCGTTTAGAGTAGTGATCTCTTCTCACAACTTGTATCTGCCAAGTCAGTCACCTCACAAAAATGAACGTGTGATACCAGGTAGGATTCTATTAAGCATATAAAAATACATGTGCTGAATAGGCTACAGAGAAAGGCAGACAGGCATTTACATATTTGTTAACTTTAACAACACATGGAGAACTATTTCAATTAAAAATTGACTAGATTTATAACACCTACCATTTATCATGAAAAAGGCAAGTCCAACTATACCCCACGCCTCCTCTGAACTGCTTGTATTTCTATTCTGTTTGGGTTGTTTTTCTCCATCATTTGGATTAGTAGACAGAGTATAGTAGGGTATGGGTTATTGTCAGGATTCAGTATTTTCAATGGTATATAGGAAAATGAATCCAATGTGTATAAAAATATATGCTACACAATTATCTTCCCACTCTAATCCAGAACAATGCCTTTACATTACCTTCACCTCAAGTAAGACACAATTAGGGTAGAAGAGTTTGAAAATCCATGAATGCATATCTGGGGTGGAAACAGTACTAAGAAACAAATACGTATTTCAGGTGGATGAATATTTCTGAGAGTAATCTTGTGAAAAGTTGATTATGAATCCACAACATAAATATGAATGAATTTAGGAAGTGTGTAATAAGACACATATTTCATATTTTGAATACTCCTGAGAGTGTATCTATATATATATTTATATACACACACAGAGACAGACATTAAAAATTGCAATATATATGCCAAACGAAATTCACCATGAAATGTATATCATCCACAGATCCAAATATATTCATTTTACTGAACATGGATTTATGTATAATGTTGTTCAACTAGGAAGCTCACTCACATTTGAATTACCAGTTCAAGCAGCGTTTAGGAGGAGTGATCTCTTCTTCCAATTTGTATCTGCCAAGTCAGCCACCTCACAAGAATGTACGTGTGGTACCAGGTAGGATTCTATATGTGCATATAAAAATACGTGTGCTGAATAGGATACAGAGAAAGGGGGACAGGAATTCACTTATTTGTTAACTTTAAAAACGCATCGAGAACTATTTCAACAAATAATTGACTAGATTTATAACTGCTACACTATACCATGCAAAAGGCAACTCCAACTATAAAACATACCTCATCTAAACTGCTTGTATTTCTATTATGTTTGTGTTATTTTTCTCCATCATATTAGGATTAGTAGTCAGAGTCTAATAGGGTATATGTTAGTTTCAGGGATTCAGCATTTCTAATGGAAAATAGGAAATTGAATCCAATGTGTATGCAAATATGTGCTACACAAAAATCTTCCCACTTTCATCCAGAACAATGCCTTGACATTACATTCTCCTCAAGTAAGACACAATTAGAGGATAAGAGTTAGAAAATCTGTGAATATATATCTGGAATGGAAAATACTCTGGAGTTTACAACTTTGGAGGTGGTAGAGAAGATTCTAAAAGTAAGGGACAGGGTAAACATTCCACAAACATGTAGCTCTGCTGGCCTAAATACTTTTTGAGAAACTGCCTCTAAGAGTGGGCACTTGAAGTATTTGATGTTCTGAGGAGATTTAGTTCCTTTGTAGAGAAACCATGAAAGCTGGGTCTGCATCTATGTTACTTGGAGGACATGGTTTCTTATTATCCAATGAACATGAGGCAGCAGTGCTGAATTCTCTCTTTGTAGGTAAACTATGGACACTGGGGTCTAAGTGTCTTTCAGTGTGGACTGTGAAGCCAATTGGTCATCCTCCACTTTTCGTGGTGTTTCTCCCTGCTGCACTGGGAGTTTGGTATTTGCTTCAAAAAATACAAGGAGTTAAAATGGGACAGAGTGGTGGAGGGAGTTCTTTAAGGTGTGGTGAGTCAGGGTCTTCAGGAGAATGCACCAACCAAGGTTCTATCCCATGTAGATTGCCCCCTTGAGAATAGCAACATGATTCTGAACATTGCAGTGAATCCTCTCCATATAACAAGATGCCTTTACATATATGGGTCTGCTGGCTGCACCATGTCAGTCACAAGCCATTTGGAAGCCAATGGCTGATCCACATGGCCGCAACACAGATGTTTTATCACACAATTGCATACCACTGCTCTAGGCCCACTACTCACCAGGCTCCAACTTACTGGCATATCTGTTCTACACCATTTTCATGAAACAAAGTCAATCAAGGCAGTGTCTGGTATACTCAGGATCAGAAACAGGACATCCAAAGTATTTCCGGTGCCAGCTGATCATGAAAATATCAAAAATTTCATGGTAATTTTCTAGCCATTTTTCACGGATGAAGTTTGAGGCTCTGAGGGATTCAATTAATTCAGGAACCATTAAATGGTGAAGAAGCTAATTTCAATGAAAGCTCTGGAGCACTCTCACAGGCAAGGTTTCCCTAAGGGTGGCCAAAATGTCACATGAAGCCAGGCCCATTGAGATCTACAATATGAGGTCCATGTGTGTTTTAAACTCAAATATGGCTGCCAAGTCTTTAAGAAAAATTGTATGTTATATCCGGGCTGAAATTCCCAATGTTCTGTGGAAATCCAACCTGGGCCTAGATCTCAGGTTCCAAGGGCGACTCTCATGTGTGGCCTCCTAAAATCCCAACACAATTCATGGCAATACTTCTCTGAGGTCAGTTAAAGAACTCAGTCTCTAAGGGGAATCACACCAGAGTTCAAGCCCAGTGGAACAGTCATCTCTTCCAACCGCCACACAAATGACCACAATTAAAACCAAAACACTCCCACATGGTCCTCATCTTTTTCCATATAGACACTCCTTATAATGTCTGGCTGGAGTTTTCAATGAGGTCCACAGCCCAAGTCAGTGTCCAAATTAAGGTCCTGTTCCCCTCATTTGTCTAACATCAAGGTGGCCTGGACACACTTCCTGTAAACCAGGAATGATCAAATAGGCCTGCCATTAATACTGCTTGGCTTTTTCAATTTGAGGCCTTCTGACTCTGTGGTTTAGATTCTTTACGTGAATTTGAGTCATGAGAAAATCCAAGCCCCTCTGCAGAGATTTGAAGAACTCATTTGGCCGAAAGGATTCCTATTCTCACTTGATGGAAGTCAGGATCCTAACAGAGGAAGGTAAAAGAATTCATTCACAATGAGTGAATATTTGCCATTTTGGTTTTGGATGCACACATTTGATCTTTCTTTTGATCCATCAGGTGCTGAGAATCTAAGCCACAGCCTCACACAGGGCCAAGAGGATGATTCAGACACATCTTTTTCCAAAGCAATTAAGCAAAGAGACACAGGTGATGCCCTTCATTTCCATTTGAAAAATGTTTTCCTCAGGCTTCCCAAAGGGGTGCCCAGAGGCAAAGACATCCTGAGATTCAAGGCAACAGAACAATAGGTTAGCAAAAGGCCCAAAGCAGGGTTTCTCCACTGAGACTTTCCTGGTCACACTGATATCTGAGTTTTCTGAGATGCTGGCCATTCCCTTCAGATATCCAGTACATGGCCATGTGACAGAGATTGGAGGTGGTACATATCTTGGACACAAACCCAAGAGCCTATTCTGAAGAGTTGTCAGAATTCAGAAAGAAAGCAGGGACTTAATAAGGTAGTAGGTGTTGCCTATCGATATGGAAACCACACTCCATTCATTAATTGGGCAGGATGAATGCTGGGAAGCTTTCTACTAGAGGGGACACATGCATTGATGCATTCTCTTTTCTAATGTATACAACCACGGACACAGTGGGATACACAGACATAGAAACACTCACCTTGTAAAACGACTTACTAGAAACAGTTCACTGCAAACCAAAGAAACCTCCTTTCCTACCTATTCTCAGAACAGAGACAAAACCACACACCCACACTCAAAAAGACACCTCCTTCCCCCAAGTAGGGCTGTGATTATCCGGAGTGTCCTCTGACAGGTTTGCCATACTATGTTCCCCGGTAATGGTCTGTCCTGTCTCAGATCTGGTCTCCTTGTACAACTCTGTAAAGCAGTCAGGAGCCAGCGGTGAGCCACTACCTGCTTAGTCAGGAAAGGCCCGTGTTCATATCTTTCCTGGCATTTGGCCATCCTCACATCAGTCAGTACCAAGAAGACTGACTCTGTCCTTGGTGATTCCAAACAAATGAGACCACTTGGACTGGGACTGGGACTGGCTCTGGTGCTTGGTTTCCTTGGTCCCAAGTTCAGAAAGTTCCATCAACAAGGAAGTGAGGTAGGTCACTTCCTTTAAGAACTGAATGAGGTCACTGCCTTGGCAACCACTTTGTCCTAACAGTTGCTTCCAAGGGTCCCATGAGATGGAGGCTGCCCCTACTTCCTTTGGCACTTTCACAACTTAGAATGGTATATCAACCTTAGGCACCCGAGAACAGCTCTCCACACAAGCCTGGTTTGGTCCATCTTCTCTACAGTAAGAAGATAGAGGCTGATTCAGACAAAACCCTTCATCCTGACCAGGTTGTTTGCCATGGAAAATGACTTTTTGTCTCTCAGGTCCTTCATTGCTGCCTACATCTTCTCCAGGGATCATTTCTGCATGGACCTTTGAGGTTCTTAACAGGTAGAGCATCCCCTACATTCCTGTATTGTAAGAACAATCTGTCTCTGCTCTTCTGTAAAGTTAGATTGAGTGAACAGTGTATGGTTAGGGTTAATTTCATGTTCGATTTGGGTTAGGAATCATTCTGCTGGATTAATAATGGTATTGGGAACCTGTGATATTTATAAGAATATCGAGGTTAAACATATGTATGAAAACAGAAATTAAAGTAAGATTTGAATCCCAGAAGGGCATTGGGCAATTGATTGGGATATTTAGCTTTGAATTACTATCTGCACACATGTCTCAAATAAATCGATATACAATGGCAGAGGAACTTGAACCTTGGATGATTGAATGCTGAAGAGAACATCCAGTCAAAAGGGATTGTCGGTAGGATTAAGAAGATAGTCGCAGTTATTAATATGGTATTATGTAAAAATGTGGATGTGTAACCGATGTGATTCTGCAACTTGTATTTCGGGTAAAAATGGGAGCTGATAACCCATTTGAATCAAATGTATGGAAGATGATATGCCATGAGCTTTGTAATGTTTTGAACAACCAATAAAAAAAATTAAAAAAAAAAGAAGATAGTCGTTATGTTTAGCAAGTAGAGTTAGTATAGGATACGTAACAAAAGTTCTTTAGCAATTTTTTTGGGCAGTGAGTGAATATAAATGTCAGCACATATGAAGAAATGAGACACAATGATGAACTGGGGAAAATTTGTAGAAAAGCAGATATCAATAGAGACATTAGGAAATCAGGCAAAGTATAAAGTGAGTGATAGAATAAGACATTTTCAACAAGGTTGAGATTGAATATCTAATCTTAGGAAGAAACAAATATGTAGGTCACCAATAGGATTGACATTTGAGAGCATTAGGCAACATGGACATGGATATTGTTAGTAATCCATGTTCACTTTACATTTAGGCTTTGGTACAATCCTAAGTGGGACCTTTGCATTTTGTTTCCAGAATATTACTGTGATAAAATGTATATGTAGATCAGATGACATGATTTTTTCTTCCACCATTTCTAGGAGCAGTATTTTGAAAACGTATAAATTAGCATTGGGGGTAAAAAGAGGTGTACCCTGTTTTTATGAATATACAGATAATGCATGAATAGACCTTAATTTCAATAAATAATACAACTTGTTCCACTTTAAATAATGGATTGAATTGATA
This sequence comes from Callospermophilus lateralis, assembly GCF_048772815.1. Classification (NCBI taxonomy): domain Eukaryota; kingdom Metazoa; phylum Chordata; class Mammalia; order Rodentia; family Sciuridae; genus Callospermophilus; species Callospermophilus lateralis. The sequence continues at coordinate 630,591 of NW_027517239.1, forward strand.
TCTGAAAATATATAAGAAATCTTATATTGATATGCAATCATTCATGACAACCAGTTATACACCTAATGTTAATATTAGGGTACGATTTATCATGAAGTTTGTCTGAGTTTTGCTTCAAATGTGATTATGGAAATCGAAAATAATGTGTTTGGAAAGAAGTCTCATGAAAATGCCAGTCAAGGAACACCGAGGAATTCATGAGTTCTGAAGCAGGAAGTGATTGAAATTGAAAAAAATGACGATAAATTTCCTTACTTGTGGATGAAATATTATAATATGATGTGAATAAACTGAAGAAATAGTAATGTACCAGTGCTGAATAAAAATGAACATCAAAATACACTTCATGTCCCACAGGAATCTTCTCGCATTGATGTTAAACTGTGTCAGTTACTGTAGAAATATTAGGATTTCTTTGCACCATTCACCAAAGTTAGTTTTCTTTTTTTTAATTTTTATTTATGCTTGTTCAAAACATTACATAGTTCTTGATATATCATATTCCACACTGTGATTCAAGTGGGTTATGAACTCCCATTTTTACCCCATAAACAGATTGCAGAATCACATCAGTTACACATCCATTGATTTACATATTGCCATACTAGTGTCTGTCGTATTCTGCTGCCTTTCCTAACCTCTACTATCCCCCTCCCCTTACCTCCCCTCTCCTCTTCTCTCTCTACCTCTTTACTGTAATTCATTTCTCCCCCTTGTATAATTTTTTCCTTTCCCTCACCTCCTCTTGTATGTAATTTTGTATAACCCTGAGGGTCTCCTTTTATTTCCATGCAATTTCCCTTCTCTCTCCCTTTCCCTTCCTCCTCTCATCCCTGTTTAATGTTAATTTTCTTCTCATTCTATTCATCCCTACTCTGTTCTTAGTTAATCTCTTTATATCAAAAAGACATTTGGCATTTGGTTTTAGGGATTGGCTAGCTTCACTTAGCATAATCTGCTCTAATGCCATCCATTTCTCTGTAAAAATTTTGTCATTTTTTAATGCAGAGTAATACTCCATTGTGTATAAATGCCTCATTTTTTATCCATTCATCTATGGAAGTGCATCTAGGTTGGTTCCACAGTCTTGCTATTGTAAATTGTGCTGCTATGAACATCAATGTAGCAGTGTCCCTGTAGCATTTTTTTTAGGTCTTTAGGGAATAGACTGAGAAGGGGAATACCTGGGTCAAATGGTGGTTCCATTCCCACCTCTACAAGAAATCTCCATACTGCTTTCCAATTTGGCTGCACCAATTTGCAGTCCCACCAGCAATGTACAAGTGTACCCTTTTCTCCACATCCTCGCCAGCACTTGTTGTTGTTTGAGTTCATAATAAATATCTGGAATGGAAAATGCTCAGGAGTTCACAACCTTGAAGGTGGTAGAGGAGTTTCCAAAAGTAAGGGACAGGGTAAATACCACAAACATGGAGCTGTGTCGGCCTTAAGACTTCTTGAGAAAATGCCTCTGAGGTTGGGCACTTGAAATATATGTTGTTGTCAGGAGCTTTAGCTTCCTTTGTAGTGAGACCATCAAAGCTGAGTCTGCATCTATGTGACCTGGACGACATGTTTTTTTTTATTTTCCTATGAACACGAGGCAGCAGTACTGAATTCTCTCTTTGTAGGCAAACTGGGGCTACTGGGGGCTAAGTGTCTCCCCATGTGGACTGTGAAGCCATTTGATCATCCTTCACATTTAATCATGTTATTTGATGCTGCACTGAAAGTTTGGTATTTACTTTATGAAATAAAGGAGTTTAACAGTGATACAGTGCTGCAGGGAGTTCTGTCATGTGTGGTGGTCAGGATCGGCAGGAGAATGTACCAAGAAGGCTTCTATCACACATAGTTGCCCCCTTGACCATAGCAACATGATTCTGAACATTGCCCTGAAACCTCTCCATACAACAAGATGCCTTTACATCCAAAGGTCTGCTAGCTGCACCATGTCAGTCACAAACCATTTATAAGCCAATGGCAGATCCACGTGGCCCCACCACAGATGTTTTTTCACACACCTACACTCTACTGCTCTTGGCCCACTACTCAGCAGGCTCCAACTTACTGGCATATCTTTTCTACACCATTATCATGAAACTCAGTCAAACCAGGCACTGTCTTGTATACTCATGATAAGCAACAGGACATCAAATGGTTTTCCAGTGCCAGCTGGTCATGGAAATTTCAAAAATTTCATGGTATTTTCTAGCCATTTTTCAAGGATGAAGTTGGAGTTACTGTGGGTTTCAATTCATTCAGGAACCATTAAATATTGAGGAATCTCATTTCAATGGAAGCTCTAGAGAACTCTCACAGGCAAGTCTTCTGAAAGAGTGGCCCAAGGTCACATAAAGCCAGCCACATTGAGGTCTACAATGTGAGGTCCATGTGTGTTTTGACTCTCAACTATTGCTGCCAAGTCTTTCAGAATATAATCAAGTGATATCCTCGCTGAGATTCCCAGTGCTCTGTGGAAAGCCACCCTGGGCCTAGATCTCAGTTTCCAAGGGTGACTCTCATGCGTGGCCTCCGAAAATTCCAACACAATTCATGGCAATACTTCTCTAAGGTCAGTTTCAGAACTCAGTCTCCAAGGGGAATCCCACAAGAGTTGAAACCCAGGTGGACGCAGTCATCTTTTCCCACCGCCACACAAATGACAACAATGAAAACCAAAACACTCTCACATGGCCCTCATGTTCTTCCATATAGACACTAATCATAACCTCTGGCTAGAAGTTTCCATGAGGGGCGCAGACCAAGACACTGTCCAAAATAAGCTCCCTTTCCCCTCATTTGCCGAAAGTCAGGGTGGCCTACACACCCTTCCTGTGAACCAGAACTGATCAAATAGGCATGGCGTTAATACTGTCATGCTTTTCCAATTTGAGGCCTACTGACTGTCAGGTATAGATTCTTTATGTGATTTGGAGTCATCAGAAAACCCAAGCACTTCTGCAGGGGTTCAAAGAACTCTTTTGAACTAAAGGATCCTGATTCTTACTTGATGAAGGTCAGGAATCTAATAGAGGAAGGCAAGAGACTCATTTGCCATTTCTGTTTTGAATGCACACATGGAATCTATCTTTTGATGCATCAGGTGCTGAGAATCTAAGCCACAACCTCACACAGAACCAAGAGGCTGATTCAGACACATCCTTTTACAAAGCAATTAAGCAAAGAGCCACAGGTGATGCCCATTCATTTTCATTTGAAAACTGTTTTCTTCAGGCTTCACAAAGGGGTGGCCAGAGGCAAAGACCTTCCTGACATTTAGGGCAACAGAAGAACAGGTAAGCAAAAGACACAAAGCAGGGTTTCTCCACTGAGACTTTCCTGGTCACACTGATATCTGAGTTTTCTGAGATGCTTGACATTCACTTCAGCTATCAAGTACATGGCCATGTCACAGAGCTTGGAGGTGGTATATATCTTGGACACAAAACCATGAGCCTATTCTGGAGAGTGGCCAGAATTCAGGAAGAAAACAGGATCTTAGGAAGATAGAAGGTTTTGCCCATCCAGAAGGCAAGCCGCAGTCCATTAATCAATTGGGCAGGATGAATGCTGGGAAGCTTTCTACTAGACAGGACACATCCATTAATTCATTCTCTTTTCTAATGTCTACAACCACAGACACAGTGGGATACACAGACATAGAAACACTTACATGTCAAACGACTTACTAGAAACAGTCCAATCCAAACCAAACAAACCACATTTCCTACCTATTCTCAGAACATGTGACAAAACCACAAAACCACAACCACTCCCACAAAGGCACCTCCTTCCCCCAAGTAGGTCTGTGACTATCCAGAGTGTCCTCTGACTGGTGGGCCATAAAATGTTCTCCCGAAATGTCCTGTCCTGACTCAGATCTGGTCTCTTTGGCCAACTTTGTGAAGTTGTCAGGAGCCAGCGGTGAGCCACTACCTGCTTTCTCAGAAAAGGTCCCTCTTCAGAGCTCTTCTGGCCTTTGGCCATCCTCACATAGGTAGGTACCAAGAAAGACTGACCCTGTCCTTGGTAAAACTGAACAAGTGAGCCCACTGGGACTGGGACTGAGACTGGCTCTGGGTACCTGTCTTCATGGATCCCAAATTCAGAGAATTCCTTCACCAAGGAAGTGACGTAGGTCACTTCCTTCAGGAACTGAATTAGGTTACTGCCTTGTCAACCAATTTGTCCTAACAGTTGCTTCCAAAGTCCAATGAGTTGGAGGCTGCCCCTTCTTCCAGTGAAACTTTCACAAGTTTGCATGGTATATCAACCATAGGCACCCAAAAAAAGCTCTCCAGATAGGCCTGGTTTGGTCCATCTTATATACATTAAGAAAAGAAATGTTGATTCAGACACATCCCTTCATGCTAACCAGGTTGTTTGTCATGGAAGATGACTTTTGCTCTCTGACGTCATTCATAGCTGCCTACATTTAATCCAGGGATCATTTCTTTAATGACCTTGGAGGTTCTCAGCAAGTGGAAGATCCCCTAATTTCTGTATTGAAAGACCAACTCTGTCCCTGCTCTTCAGTAAAGATAGATCCAGAGAACAGTGTATGGTCAGGGTTAATAACATGTTCCATTTGGGTTAGGAATCATTCTGCGGGATGAATTATGGTATTGGGAACGTGCGATATTTATAAGAATATAAGTGAAATATAAGTATGAAAACAGACATCTAGGTAATATTTGAAGCCCAGAATTGCATTGGACCCTTGGCTGGGATTCTTAGCTTTGAATTATATTCTGCACAGATGTCTCAGATAAATCAATATACAATGGCATAATTCCTTGCACCTTGGTTGATTGAATGTTGAAGAGAACATCCAGTCAAAAAGAAATAATTTGTAGGATTAGTAAGATTGTTGGTAGGTTTTGAAAGAAGAGTGAGTATAAGATTTGGATGAAAAGATCTTTAGCAATAGGGTTTCGGATAGAGAGTGAATGTAATTGTCAGCACATGTGGAGAGTCTGTCAAAAGGATGAACTGGGGAAAAAAGTAGGAATGCAGATATCAATTGACATTAAGATATCAGGCAAAGTATAAAGTGAGTGATAGAATTATACATTTTCAACAGGGTTGAGTTTGAATATATAATCTTAGGAAGAAACAAACATGTAGTCACCAATAGGATGAACTTTTGAGAGCATTAGGCAATATGGACATGGATGTTTTCCGTAATCCATGCTCACTTTTCATTTAGGCTTTGGTACAAACATAAGTTTGACCTCTTCTTTCTGTGTGCAGAATATTACTGTGGTAAAATGTATATGTAGATCAGGTGACATGAGTATTTCTTCCACCATTTCTGAGAGCAATATTTTGAAGACGTATCAATTATTTTTGGAGGTAAAAATGGTGTACACTGTGTCTATAATTATAGAGATAATGCATGAATAGACCATACTGTAAAGAAATATTATAACTGGTTCTAACTTTAAATAATGGATTGAATTGATATCTGAAAATATACAGAAAATCTTACATTGATATACAATCCTTCATTCCAACCAGTAATATATATAATGGTTATATCAGCATTATGGTTTTTCATGAAGAATGTGTGAGTTTTGCTTCAAAAGTGATTATGGAAATCGGAAATAATGTGTTTGGAAAGAAGTCTCATGAAAAGACCAGTCAAGAAACCTGGAGGAATACATGTGTTTTGAAGCAGAAAGTGATTGAAAGTGAAACAAATGCCTATAAATTTGTGAACTTGTGGATCAAATATATATACTATGATGTGCGTAAACTGAAGAAATAGTAATGTACCACTGTTACATAAAAATGAACGTCAAAATACACATCATGTCCTCTCCCACAGGAATCTACTTGCATTGATGTTAAACTGGGTCAGTTATTGTAGAAATATTAGGATAATGCCGCAGTCTTGCTGGGCACAATCAGCAGCCACTTGTCAAAAGAAACTAACTTTATTTTTAGAACCACACATGCCAAACAAAACAGCCTCTCAGGAAAAAACCTTCAGAGCCCCAACTGCCACCACTGGCTTCCCAAAACCTCTCCCTCCCACAGGAGCCTCTCTCCGCCTCCCACAATACTCCTGCTCTTGAGGGCGATTGGCTGGGTCATGTGGGCGGAGTCAAAAAAAGTCCCCCAATGAGCAGTTTTGTGGTCTGAAAGGGCAGGGAAACAGCCCATTGAGCATCACCGCAGAGGAGCCAATCAGCTAGGTGTTGCTGGGGCCGCTGTGAGCCAATCATCAGCCAGCAGCTGGAAGTTTGCTGGCAGCAGGAATTTTGCTGGGGCCCCTTCGGCTGTGGCTCTCAACATCTTCGCCTCTCTGTTTAAACAACACGCATGTGGCTTAGGGACCGTGCCTGCCTTAGGTTGTCCAATAGTACATATGGTCTTTACCCGTTAAGTTGGTACCATTGCAATTGGATCTTACCCGTCACTGACTACCCGTCCAGTATAGAGCCACACATGTGGAGAGGTCTTTGTACCAGCGGGGGTGGGTGAGGTTCTTTGCCTCACCTCTGTTGGCCCCCCAAATTTTAGCTGGACGATCATGACACACAGAAGGGAGGAAGATACACCAAGCCAATTGATGGCTCCTTTTGGAAAAATTGTACCACCGATGACATCATCAGCAAATATACCCCAACAGTACCACAAGTCGCTGCACCAACAGATAGTTCACAATGCATTTAGGTGAGTTCACAATGTGTCCAGGCAAGTTCTGCAAGCAGTACAGGGATGGCTATTGCAGAAGCTGTAGATTGGTATTATCTTTGATTTCACCTGCACTGGGATGAAGATAGGAACTCTGGCAATAATGTCTAAAGAAAAAAATTATGTAATATTCCAGAAGGCACGAAAACCAAAAAAAAAAAAATATGTAACATTTCAGAAGGCACATCAAAAACCAAAGTGGCCCAAAAAGCAGTCATTGAGGATGAAGTCTCTCACTTTCCTCTGTAAGGTTCCTGACCTCCATAAAATGAGAATAGGGATTTATTGGGTCAAATGAGTTCTTCAAAACCCTGCAGAGTGTAGCCAATGGGTTATTGGGTTTTTTCATTACTCCAATTCACATCAAGAATCTATACTCCACAGACAGTAGGCCTCAAATTGGAGAAGCAGAGCAGTATTAAAGTCAGGGTTATTTGATCACTCATGGTTCACAGAATGGGTGTCCAGGCCACCCTGACTTTAGGCAAATGAGAGGAAAGGGAGATTATTTTGGACACTGTCTTGGGCTGTGCCCCTCAAGGAAACGTCAAGCCAGAGTTTATGATGAGTGTCTATATGGAAGAAGATGAGGGCCATTTGGGAGTGTTTTGGTTTTCATTGTGGTCATTTATGTGGCAGTAGGAAAAGATGACTGGGTCCACCAGGGCTTGAACTCTGGTGTGATTCCTCTTAGAGACTGAGTTCTGGAACTGACCTCAGAGAAGTATTGCCATGATTTGTGTTGGGATTTTAGGCGGCCACCCATGAAAGTCGCCCTTTGAAACTGAGATCTAGGCCCGGGGTGGCTTTCCACAGAGCACTGGGAATCTCAGACAGAATATCATATGATGTTATTTTGAAATACTTGCCAGACATAGTTGAGAGTCAAAACACACATGGACCTCACATTGTAGACCTCAATTGGCCTGGCTTCATGTGACTATTTGGCCACTCTTTGGAAAGCCTTGCCTGTGAGAGTTCTCCAGAACTTTCATTGAAATGAGCTTCCTCAACATTGAATGATTCCTGAAAGAATTGAAACCCACAATGCCTCCAACTTCATCCTTGTAAAATGGCTAGATAAATACCATGAAATTTTTGAAATTCGCATGATGAGGTGGCACTGGAGAACCTTTGATGTCCTGTTGCTGATCATTAGTGTACCAGACAGTGCCTTGATTGATTGGGTATAATGAAAGTGGTGTAGAACAGAGATGCCGGTTAGATGGAGACTGCGGAGTAGTTGGCCCAGAGTTGTGGTGTGCAGGTGTGTGATAAAATATTTATGGTGGTGCCCTGTGGATCTGCCATTGACTTCCAAATGGCTTTTAGCTAACATGGTGCACCCAGCAGACCCTTATATGCAAAGGCATCTTGTTATATGGAGAGGTTTCAGGGAAATGTTCAGAATCAGGTTGCTATGGTCAAGGGGGCAAGCTATGTGGGATAGAAGCCGGGTTAGTGAGTTCTCCTGGAGACTCTGACCCAGCACATGTCACAGAACTCCCTCCAACACTGTGTCCCAGTTGAACTCCTTGTATTTCTTGAAGCAAATACCAAACTCCCAGTTCAGCACCAAGAAACACCATGAAAATTGGAGGATGACTAAATGGCTTCACAGTCCACATGGTTAGACACTTTGGCCCACTGGACTCTGTTTACCTACAAAGAGAGAATTCAGCACTGCTGCCTCAGGTTCATTGGAAAATAAGAAACCATGTTCTCCAAGTCACATAGATTCAGACCCAGCTTTGATGGTTTCACTACAAATGAAGACAAAGCTCCTGACAACAATATATATTTCAAGTGCCACACCTCAGAGGCAGATTCTCCAGAAGTCTTTTTTTCCAGCAGAGCTCCATGGTTGTGGAGTGTTTACCCAATCCCTTACTTCTGGAAACTCCTCTACCTGCTCCCAGGTTGAGAACTCCTGAGAATTTTCCATTCCAGATATGTATTCACAGATTTTCTAACTCTTCTTCTCTAATTGTGTCTCACTTGGGGCAAAGGTAATGTCAAGGCATTGTTCTAGGTGAGAGTGGGAAGATTATTGTGTAGCACATATTTGCATACACATTGGATACATTATCCTATTTTCCATTTGCAATACTGAATTTCTGACACTAACCCATACCCTACTAGACTATGACTACTATCCTAAAATGATGGAGAAAAAGAAACCTAACAGAATAGAAATACAGGCCTTTTGTAGGAGGCATGGTGTATACTTGGATTTTCCTTTTCCTTTATCAAGGATATGTGTTATAAATCTAGTCAACTTTTCATTGTAATATTTCTCCATGAGTTTTCAAAGTTAACACATATGTAAATTCCTGTCTCCTTTTCTCTGTAGCCTCTTTAGAACATGTATATTTTTATGCATATATAGACTCCTACCTGGTAACACACGTAAATTCTTGTGATCTCACTAACTTTGGAATATACAAATTATGAGAATAGATCACTTCCCCTAAATACTGATGGAACTGAAAATTCAAACTATGGGTGAGCTTCCTAGTGAACAACATCATACATAAATCCATGTTCAGTAAAATGAATATTTTTAGATATGTGGATGATATATATTTCATGATAAATTTCGATTGGCATATGTATTGCTACATTTTATTGTTGTGTGTGTGTGTGTGTGTATATATATATATATATATATATATATATATATATATATATATATACCAGATTTTCCAGATTTTCCAAAATATGAAATATATGTGTCTTATTATACACTCCCTAAATTCATTCAAGTTCATGTATGCGATTTAAAATCAACATTTTACATGATTATCATCAGTCTGGCTGGGCACAATTCAGGAGCCAATTGTCAAAAGAAACAAACTTTATTTTTAGAACCACACAAGCCAAACAAAACAGCTTCTCAGGAAAAACCCTCAGAGCCCAACTGCCACCACAGTCTTCCCACAAGCCTCTCCCTCAACCACAAGCCTCCTCCTTTTGAGGCCAATTGGCTGGGTCACATGGGCGGAGCCAAAAAAGTCCACCAATGAGCAGCTCCGTTGTCTGAAAGGGCAGGGAAACATCCCATTGAGCATCACCACAGAGGAGCCAATCAGCTAGATGTTGCTGGGGCCGCTGTGGAGCCAATCATCAGCCGGCAGCTGGAAGTTTGCTGGCAGCTGGAGGTTTCCTGGGGCCCCTTTGGCTGTGGCTCTCAACATCTCCCCCTCTCTGTTTAAACAACGAGCATGTGGCTTAGGGACCATGCCTGCCTTAGGTTGTGCAGTAGTACATATGGTATTTACTGGAGACCCTTGGCTGTGGCTATCAACAGGATTTGTATGTACCATTCACTGAAGTTAATTTTCAGTACTAGGAAACAAATATGTATTTCAGGTGGATAAATATTTCTGAGAAAAATCTTGTGAAAAGTTGATTATAAATCCACATACTTGAACATAAATGAATTTAGGGAGTGTAAATAAGATACATATATTTCATATTTTGAAAAATCTGGAGAGAGAGAGTGTGTGTGTGTGTGTGTGTGTATACACACACAGACACATACAGATATTAAAATGTAGCAACATATATGCAAATCTAAATTCACTATGAAATATACATCAATCACAGATCCAAAAATATTCAATTTTCTTAACAGGGATTTATGTATAATGTTTTTCTACTAGGAAGCTCACACATTATTTGAATTATCAGTTCCAACAGCGTTTAGGAGGAGTGATGTCTTCTCACAAATTGTATCTCCCAAGTCAGTCACCTCACAAGAATGTAGGTGTGACACCAGGTAGGATTTGATATGTGCATATAAAAATACATGTGCTGAATAGGCTACAGACAAAGGGAGACAGGAATTCACATATTTGTTAACTTTAAAAACACATGGAGATCTATTTCAATTAAAAATAGACTGGATTTATAACACCTGACATTTATCATGCAAAAGGCAAGATCAATTATACACCATGCCTCCTCTGAACTGCTTGTATTTCAATTCTGTTTGTGTTACTTTTCTGCATGATATTAGAATTAGTAGTCAGAGTCTAGTAGGGTATGGGTTCGTGTCAGGGATTCAGTATTTCGAATGGAAAATTGGAAAATGAATCCAATGTGTATGCAAATACGTGCTACACACAAAAAATTCCCACTTTCATTCAGAACAATGGCTTGAAATAACCACGCTCCATGTAAGAAACAATTAGAGGAGAAGAGTTAGAAAATCTGTGAATACATACGTAGAATGGAAAATGCTCAGTAGTTCACAACCTTTGAGGTGGAAGAGACGTTTCCAAACCTTAGGGACAGGGTAAAACTCCACAAACATGGATCTCTGCTGGCCTAAACACTTCTGGAGATACTGACAATGAGGTTGGGTACTTGAAATATATGTTGTTTTCAGAAGCTTTAGCTTCCTTTGTAGTGAGACCATCAAACTTGGGTCTGCATTTTTGTGACCTGGAGGACATGAATTCTTATTGTCCAATGAACATGAGGCAGCAGTGCTGAATTCACTCTTTGTAACTAAACTGTGGCCAATGGGGGATAAGTGTCTCCCCGTCTGGACTTTGAAATCATTTGGTCATCCTCCACTTTTCGTGGTGTTTCTTGCTGCTGCAGTGGGTGTTTTGTATTTGGTTCATGACATACAAGGAGTTAAACTGGGACACAATGCTGGAGGGAGTCCGGTAACGTATGGTGTGTCAGGGTCTTCAGGAGAATGCACCAACCAGGCTTCTATCCCCCATTGCTTGCCCCCTTTACCATAGGAACTTGATTCTGAACATTGCCCTGAAAACTCTCCATGTAACATGATGCCTTTACATACAAAGTTCTGCTAGCTGCACCATGTCAGTCACAAGCCATTTGGAAGCCAATGTAAGATCCACATGACCCCACCACAGATGTATTGTCACACACCTGCACACAACTGCTCTCGGCCTGCCATTAATACTGCTCTGCTTCTCCAATTTGAGGCCTACTTACTGTCAGGTATAGATTCTTTATGTGATTTGGCATCATGAGACAACCCAAGCAGTTCTGCAGGACTTTGAAGAACTCATTTGATCCAAAGGATCCCTATTCTCACTTGATGGAGGTCAGGAACCAAACAGAAGAAGGCAAGAGACTTCATCCACAATGACAGATTTTTTGCCATTTTGGTTTTGGATGCACACATGGGATCTTCTTTAGATCTATCAGGAGCTGAGAATCTTAGCCACAGCCTCAAACAGGGCCTAGTGTCTGACTAAGACACATCCCTTTCCAGAGCAATTAAACAAAGAGCCACAGGTGATGCCCATTCATTTCCATTTGAAAACTGTTTCTTCACGCTTCACAAAGGGGTGGCCTGAGGCAAAGACCTTCCTGACATTCAAGGCAACAGAAACATAGATAAGCAAATGGAGCCAAGCAGGGTTTCTCCACTGAGACTTTACTGGTCACACTGATATCTGAGTTTTCTGAGATGTTCCCATTCCCTTCAGCTATCAAGGACATGGCCATGTCACAGAGTTTGGAGGTGGTACATATCTTGGACAATAAACCATGATACTATTCTGGAGAGTAGCCAGAATTCAGGAAGAAAACAGCAACTTAGGAAGTTAGTAGGTGTTTCCCATCCATAAGGCAAGCAAAAGTCCATTAATCAATTGTGCAGGATGAATGCTGTGAAGCTTTCTACTAGACAGGACACCTCCATTGATGCATTCTCGTTTCTAATGTCTAAAACCACGGACACAGTGGCTACACAGACATAGAAACACTCGCCTTGTCTATAGACTTACTAGAAACAGTCAACTCCAAACCAAACCAACCACCTTTCCTACCTATTCTCAGAACATGAAACAAAACCGCAAACTCACACCCACAACCAAAAAGGCACCTCCTTCCCAAAAATAGGTCTTTAACTATCTGGAGTGTCCTCTGACTGGTGGGCCATACTATGTTCCACTCGAAATGGCCTGTCTGGTCTCAGATCTTGTCTCCTTGGCCAACTCTGTTATTCTGCGAGGAGCCTGCTGTTAGCCACAACCTGCTGTCTCAAGAAAGGCCCCTCTTCAGAGCTCTACTGGCATTTGGCCATCCTCACATCAGTAGGTACCAAGAAGGCCTGACTCTGTACTTGGTAAATCCAAACAAGTGAGCCCACTGGGACTGGGACTGGGACTGGCTCTTGGTGCCTGGCTTCTTGCATCCCAATTTCAGAGAGTTCCATCACCAAGGAAATGAGGTATGTCACTTTCTTTGAAACTGAATGAGGTCACTGCCTTGGCAACAACTTTGTCCTAAGACTTGCTTCAAATGGTTCCATGAGTTGGAGGGTGCCCCTACTTCCTGTGACAATTTGACTAGTTAGAATGGTATATCAAAATAGACACCATGGAACAGCTCTACACGCAGGCCTGGTTAGGTTCATCTTCTCTACATTAAGAAGAGAGAGTCTGATGCATACACATCCCTTCATCCTGTCCAGGTTGTTTGCCATGGAAGATGGCTTTTGCTCATGCAGGTCCTTCATAGCTGCCTACATCTTCTCCAGGGATCATTTCTGCATCGAACTTTGAGGTTCTCAGCAGTTGGAAGATAACCTACATCCCTAATTGAAAGAATAGCCCTGTCCCTGCTCTTTTGTAATGTTAGATTGAGGCAACAGTGTATGGTTAGGGTTAATAACACGTTCGATTTGGGTTAGGAATCATTCTGCGGGATGAATAAGGTTATTGGGAACCTGCAATATATAGAAATATAGTGGTTAAATATAAGTATGAAAACAGAAATCTAGGTAAGATTTGAAGCTCAGAAGTGCATTTGGCAATAGATTGGGACACGTAGCTTTGAATTATGTTCTGCATACATGTTTCAGAAAAATCGATATACAATGGCATAGGACCTTGTACCTCAGATGATTGAATGTAGTAGAGTACATCCACTCAAAAAGGGATAGTCGATAGGATCAGGAAGATAGTCAGTATGTTTCGGAAGAAGATAGAGTATAGGATTTGGACCAAAGTTCATTAGCAATAGGGTTTCGGTTAGAGAGTGAATGTCAATGTCAGCACATGTGAAGGGTCAGTCACAATGTTGAACTGGAAAAAATATGTAGGAAAGTAGATATCTATAGAGACATTAGGAAATCAGGCAAAGTATAAAGTGAGTGAAAAAACTAGACATTTCCAATAGTTTTGAGGTTGAATATATAATCTTAGGAAGAAACAAAAATGTGGTCACCAATAGGATTGACATTTGAGAGCATTAGGCAACCTGGATATGGATGTTTTTAGTAATCCATGTTCAGTTTCCATTTAGGCTTTGGTACAATCATACGTGTGACTTTTGCATTTTGTGTCCAGAATATTACTATGATAACATGCATATGTAGATCAGGTGACATGAGTATTTCTTCCACCATTTCTGGGAGCAATATTTAGAAGACTAATAAATTAGTATTGGGGGTACTAAGAGGTGTACCCTGTGTCTATGAATATAGAGATAATGCATGAATAGACAATATAGTGAATAAATAATATAACTGGTTCCACTTTAAATAATGGAATAAACTGATATAAGAGAATATATAAAAAATACTATATTGTTATAAAATCATTCATTCCAACCAGTTATACATCTAGTGGTGATATTATAGTTATGGTTTATCATGAAGTGAGTGTCAGTTTTGCTTCAAAAGTGATAAAAAAAATCAAAAATAATATATTTCGAAAGAAGTCTCATTATAAGACCAGTCAAGAAACCTGGAAGAATCCATGTGTTCTGAAGCAGGAAGTGATTGAAAGTGAAACAAATGCCTATAAGTTTGCTAACTTGTGGATGAAATATATATCCTATGATGTGCATAAATTGAAGAAATAGTAATGTACCAGTGTTGAATTAAAATGAATTTCAAAATACACATCATGTCACAGAGGAATGTACTTGCATTGATGTTAAACTGGGTCAGTTACTGTAGAATTATTAGTATTTGTATGCAACATTAACTGAAGTTAGTTTTCAGTACTGGAAACAATATGTATTTCAGGTGGATGAATATTTCTGAGAATGATCTTGTGAAAAGTTGATTATAAATCCATATACATGAACATGAATGAATTTAGGGAGTGTATATAAGACACATATATTTCATATTTTGAAAAATCTGGAGAGTGTATGTATATTTACATATATATATACAAAAAAACACACACAGACAATAAATTAGCAATCAAATTTATCATGAAATATATATCCTCCACAGATGCAAAATTATTTCTTTTAGAACATGTATTTATGTATAATGTTGTTCTTCTAGGAAACACACCCCTAGGTTAAATTTTCAGTTCCAACAGAGTTTAACAGGAGTGATCACTTCTCACAAATTGTATTTGCCAAATTAGCCACCTCACAAAATGTAGGTGTGATACCAGGTAGTGTTCTATATGTGCATTTAAAAATACATGTGCTGAATAGGCTACAGAGAAAGGGAGATAGGTATTCACATATTTGTTAACATTAAAAACACATGGAGAACTATTTCAATTAAAAATTGACTAGATTTATAACACCTACAATTAATCATGCAAAAAACAAGTCCAACTATACACTATGATTCCTCTGAACTGCTTGTATTCCTATTCTGTTTGTGTTATTTTTCTCCATCATATTAGGAGTAGTAGTCAGAGTCTATTAGGGTATGCGTTAGTGTCAAGGATTCAGTATTTCGAATGGAAATATGGAAAATGACTCTAATTGGTATGCAAATATGTGCTACACAAAAATGTTCACACTCTCATCCAGAAGATTGCCTTGACATTACCTTAGTTCCAAGTAAGATACAATTAGAGGAGAAAAGTTAGAAAATCTGTAAATACATATCAGGAATAAAAAATGCTCAGGAGTTCACAAACTTGTAGGTGGTAGAGGAGTTTCCAAAAGTAAGGGACAGGGTAAACACTCCACAAACATTGAGCTCTGCTTGTGTAAAGACTTCTTGAGAAACTCTCTGAGGTTGGGCTCTTAAAATACATGTTGTTGTCAGGAGCTTTAGCTTCCTTTGTTGTGTGACCATCAAATCTGGGTGTGCAAATATGTGACCTGAAGGACATTGTTTCTAATTTTCCAATGAAAATGAGGCAGCAGTGCTGAATACTCTTTTTGTAGTTAAACTATGGCCACTGGGGTGTAAGTGTCTCCCCGGGTTGACTGTGAAGCCATTTGGTCATGCTCCAATTTTCGTGGTGTTACTCCTTGGTGCACTGGGAGTTTGGTATTTGCTTCATGAAATACAAGGAGTTCAACTGGGACACAGTGCTGGAGGGAGTTCTGTCACGTGTGGAGGGACACAGTCTGCATGAGAATGCACCAACCAGGATTCTGTCCCACATAGGTTGCCCCTTTGTCCATAGCAACCTGATTCTGAACATTGCCCAGAAACCTATCCATATAACAAGAGGCCTTTACATATAAGGGTCTGCTGGCTGTACCCTGTCAGTCACAAGGCAATTGGAAGCCAATGGCAGATCCACATGCCCCAACACACATGTTTTATCACACACCTTCACACCTATGCTCTAGTCCCACTAATGAACAGGCTCCAACATACTGGCATCACTGTTCTACACAATTTTCATGAAACCCAGTCAGTCAAGGCACTGTGAGATACACTCATGATCAGCAACAGGACATCCAAAAGTTTTCCAGTGCCACCTGGTTATGGGAATTTCAAAAGTTTCATGGAATTTATCAAGCCATTTTTTGAGGATAAAGTTGGAGGCTCTGTGGGTTTCAATTCATTCAGGAACCATTAAATGTTGAAGAAGCTCATTTCAATGAAAGATCCTGAGAACACTCACAGGCAAGTCTTCCCAAAGAGTGGCCAAAAGGTCACATGAAGTCAGGCCCATTGAGGTCTACAATGTGAGGTCCATGTGTGTTTTGACTCTCAACTGTGGCTTTAAAGAATTTCAGAATAAAATCATGTGATATCCAGGCTGAGATTCCCAGTGCTCTGGGCAAAGCCACCCTGCACCTAGATCTCCCTGCACCACAATTAATACCTGAGATCTAGGTTGCATGGCCTAGTAAAATCCAAACACAATTCATGACAATACTTCTCTGATGTCACTTCCAGAATTCAGTCTCTAAGGAGAATCATACCAGAGTTCAAGCCCAGGTGGACCCAGTCATCTGTTCCAAGCGCCAAACAAATTACCACAATTCAAAACAAAATGCTCCCACATGCCCCTTATCTTCTTCAATTTGAGGCCAAATGACTGTGGGATTTAGATTCTTTATGTAAATTGGATTCATGTGAAAACCCAAGCACCTATGGGCTAAACTCTGCAGGGCTTTAAAGAACTCATTTGACCCAAAGGATCCCTATTTTCACTTGATGGATGTCAGGGCCATTAGAGAGGAAGGTGAGAGTCTTCATCCACAATAACTGCTCTTTTGGCCATTTTGGTTTTGGATGCACCCATGGGATCTTTCTTTAGATCCATCAGGTGCTGAGAATCTAAGCCACAGCCTCACACAGGGCCAAGAGGCTGATTCAGACACATCTCTTTCCAAAGCAATTAAGCAAAGAGCAAAACACACACAGACATTATAAAGTGGCAATATATATGCCAATTGAAATTCATGATGAAATATATATCGTCCACAGATCCAAAAATATTAATTTTACTGAACATGGATTTATGAATAATGTTGTTCAACTAGAAAGGTTACCCTTAGGCTGAATTTTATGATCCAATAGCGTTTAGGAGGAGTGATCTCTTGTCATAATTTGTATCTGCCATGTCAGCCACCTCACAAGAATGTATATGTGATACCAGGTAGGATTCAATATGTTTATATAAAAATACATGTGATGAATAGGCTACAGAGAAAAGGATACAGGAATTCACATATTTATTAACTTTAAAAACACAAGGAGAACTATTTCAATTAAAAATTAACTAGATTTATAACACCTACCCTACATAATGCAAAAGGCAAGTCCAACTATACACCATGCCTCTTGGGAACTGCTTGTATTTCTATTGTGTTTGTATGCACTGTGGGTTTCAAGAACCATTAAATGTTGAGGAAGCTCATTTCAATGAAACTCTGGAGAACTCTCATAGGCAAGGCTTCACAAAGAGTGACTAAAAGGTTAGATATAGCCGGGCCCATTGAGGTCTACAATGTGAGGTCCATGTGTGTTTTGACTCTCAACTATGGCTACCAAGTCTTTAAGAATAAAATCATGGGATATCTTTGCTGAAATTCCCAGTGCTCTGTGGAAAGCCACCCTCGGCCTTGGTCTTAGTTTCCAAGGGCGACTCTCATGCTTGACCTCTTAAAATATCACCACAATTCATGGCAATACTTCTTTGAGTTCAGTTCCAGAAGTCAGTCTCTAAGGGGAATCACACAAGAATTCAAGCCCAGGTGGACCCAGTCATCTCTTCCAACCGTCACACAAATGACCACAATTAATACCAAAACACTCTCACATGGCCCTCCTCTTCTTCTATAAAGGCACTCATCATAACATCTGGCTGGAGGTTTCCATGAGGGGCACAGCCCAAGACAGTGTCCCAAATAAGCTCCCTTGCAACTCATTTGCCTAAATTCAGGGTGGCTTGGACACCCTTCTTGTGCACCAGGAGTGATCTGAAAGGGTAAAATAAATTGAAATTAAAGTGTAAAAGTTGAAGTGTAAAAGACCGGGTTTTGTAAAGTTTCTAAGCTGCAAGGCCTGAGTTAAAATGTAAAGGACCAGGTATTGTTAAGTTCCTATGCTACATGCAAAACCTGAAATTCCTGTAGCTTGTAGTACAATTCCGGACTGCCCAGTAAATATTCCCCCTGACCGCCTGGTTGTTTAATAACCTAGGACCCTGTGTGGCCTGGCACATAGGCATCGCAAGGCCTAAACCAATCTGTTTGAATGTGTACCTCGCTTTAGAACTCACCTATCACTCCCGCCTGACCTGTTCCTGCCAATGAATGAACTAATCATGTTTAGGAATTGTTGTTTGATTTTTCTGCGGTGTATGTTGATTTCTTAAAGGAGACTGTGATATATGTAAAGTCCCGCCCTCCCCAAAAAGTGTACTTAAGCACTGCTCAACCCCTGCTCGGGGCTCTGGGCTGCTCTCCCTTCTTGAGTGAGCACGTAGCCCCAGCATGCTGGATTGGATCCTCAATGAACGCCTTTTTCTGTTGCATGAGCCGCGTTCTCTTGGTGGTCTCTTCCTCCGACGTTCACCGGACCCTTACATTTGGTGCGTTGGCCAGGAATCACGCAGCATAGGACAAGGACACACCAACAGACCCCTCTGGAGGTAAGTAAGGCGCTTCTTTTCATTTTTAATTGTGATAACTCAGAGCTTTTTGTTCAGGTTCCATTTTTCCGTTTTTGGTTTGGGTTGGCAGAGTGGCTTCCAGTGGAGAATGTAAGTTCCCCCTGTCAGTGGTGGACAAACGTGTCCTAAAGCCACAGGCCATGTCCTTGCAAGGGATGCCTTGGAGGACTCGGGGAGTGACGGATGTGCTCTCATTAGGTGAGGAGGGACGAATGAGCCCACATTAGGTGACTCTGCTGGCAACCCATCATATCTTGCTGACTACTTTTTTCTCTCAGGTTGAATTCACTGTCTGTCTTTGTGGTCTAACCCATCAGGTTTTGACAGTTACTAGGTTCTAATCTTTACTTCTGAACTCGTGTTAAATGTTAACTGTGTGTACATGTTTGTGTCACGTTTGTATTGTCCTTGTCTCTGTTTGAGAAACTCTCATTATGGGACAAAGCCATTCCATGCCTCTTTCCTTGAAGCCATTCCTGGTCCCTGCCTCCAATCCGACCCCTTCACCCAGGATCCTATCACTCAAACCTTCTACTCCTCCCCCTCTTCCCTCCATTCTCTCTGAGTCACAAGATTGTAGATCTTGGGGTTGTGAACAAACGGGAGCTGCATGATGGTCTTTGTGTGTCATTTTATCTGTGTTTCTGTTAAATGTGATGGCATTGTTTGGTCCGATGCAGAGTCCCGAGTTCCAACCTGCATTACATATGTGGAAGTTACTTTAGCTAAATTTTAAACTAATGCTTCTCCTGTGAGGGACCAAAAGTCAATAGAACCGCCAGTTTTTCTGTTCTCACCTTTTCACCTCTCTTAGCTGTGCTTTAAAGAACTTTGATAAACTTTACTCCCCTTTGTTAAGCAACATTACGGAAGCAGTGATTTCTTTTCTTCCCGTAGTTGGATTGAGCATGCCCACTGCAGAGGGAAATGTCTGGGGTCTAAGAACTTTGATATCTCGCTTAAACTTTTCTCAAAACCCTGTTCTCATTATTAAATTGGCATTAATTGGCTTTGGGATGGGAACCAAGCCTTCAGTCATAAATTTTGACACCCCAGAGGGGACTTTAAATAAACCCCACTCTGCCCTCTTGGGGAAGCCTAGCACTCAAAACAATTGAAGCAGAGAATGAAATTTTTGGGAGCTGACTACTGCAAAGTTGGGAGACATAGAATATGCCTGGTGCCTGGGGTCAAAGCAAACCAGAGGAACTAATCCTGTAAGTAAATGGTGAGGCTAAGGGACTCCCAGCAGCTGCCAGATCCATTTTGCTGTGGGGAACTCCCTTATTCCTTACGTGCACTTTAAGGATTTCTCCACCTCTGTTTACTTAACAAAAGGGACAATGAATGCATTAATATGTTGATATTATAGATTGTTTCTTGGGGATGATCTAGGGTGAATGTGTATCTAGAAATGATTTTTTTTATTTTAACCATCTGGTATCTAAATGGGTTTCTAAAGCATTGCACTATCTTACAGTTAAAAGTTGGGTTTAAACAATTGTTTAGTTTGATTTCAGGTAGTTCATGCTAGGAAACTTAAATACTTAGGGTAAAAAAAAATAAAGAGTTTTAATTTTGAACTAGACAGCCTGAAAAAATTTCACTAGATATATCAGTGCATTAACTTGGGAAGAGATAATAAATTATGATATGGTATCTATTCCCATCAGTGTGTAAGATTTTAAAAAATGGTACTAAATTAAAACGTTGGTCTGGCTTATTGAAATGACATTAATTAGCAACAGTCTTGGAAATTTTTAAAGCTTAATTTTGGATACACATCGTAGCATGTGGTTCTTTTTAAAAATTTTTCAGCCAATTTAATTTAACTTAATACTATTAGAAACTTCATAACAAAGAAAGGGGCTTAATGATCCTATAGAAACTTCTTCTGATGGTGGCATTAATATTATCAAAAAATGATCCTATTTTCAGTTTTGTGTGAGCAAGTTTTTCTAGTGTAGAAAAATCTAAAGAAATAAAATTTTGAGAATTACATCTTAAACTTGCATCAAAATTTTCAACATCCAAACCTGGAAATTATGACTTATAGATAAATGCCTTAGGCGTGAGGTTTCTTCTCAGAATTCCAGTCTTTCCAGTTTTCCAGACCTCAGCCAGGACTTACTTTGATATGCAAATAAAAGAAGCCTGCAGCACTCAGCAGGAGACAGATAAAAAGAGTAAATGTGTCTTTTTACCTGAACTCAAACTAGACCTAACCAAAAAAGTATATAATATGGTATTTACTAATTACTGGCCAGTCATCATTTTTAGGACTCTTGCTTTTCTTAGATTCTGTAATTTTCTTTTTGAGCTCATGATCTTGATTCTGCTGATGGGTTAATGTTTTCTGATCAGTTCTATTTTTGATCGACTCTGGAGTTTTCAGCATTGCAATGGAGATTTCACCTGAAAAAAGCTACAAGGCCTTTACTATTGTGTTATGTGTTACATTTGTGTTACGTGTTGTATGTTGGTATGTCTGTATGTGTGTATGTCCATATATCATGCAGGGATATGACAATTGACAGATGAGGAGCGCTCATGAAAAATTTAAAAATGTATCCAAATGTCTTTGATTCACGTGATTCATATGTTTTAATTCAAATTGGGTAAACAGATAAAAATAAAGATGTCTTTAAAATTAGGCCAATAAGTTTTCTAGTTTTTCAAAAAGGCCCTAATAAAATGTAGATGTCTATAATATAATCTGCTTAAATTCAGAAATTGAAAAGCATTGTATTGAAATGTGAACAGAAAGAGGTTAGTAGATGGAAAAGAGAAACTAAAAGGTTCTAGATATAGATATAATAGAGGAAAAACGTGTTTCTGGATAAGAGAGTCTATATGATTAAGTAATTAAAAGGGTTTAAGTAAATAATAAAAAAAGGTGTGTGTAACTTGGTTATATGTGTAAGTTTTGAGCAAGCAATCTTAAAAAATTAAACAGCTGGTAAAACAAGTACTGTTTTTATAAAATTGTGCCATGTTATTTCTTTAAAATCTAAACTTGTTTAATACAAAAACATCAATGTAATTGTGGTGTTAATGTGTTCATATCTTCCAGGTATACAAGTCTGTAAGGTAGAAGCTTGCAAAGACCATTGTATCAAGCTGGTGTTCTAAGGTTGTATGGTAATTCTAGGCTTAAAAGAAAAACATGTTGGAGTGTTGGAGATTTATGTATATCATTTGTGTTCTATAACTGGACTTGTTATCAATAAGATATGTACAGTTCCATGTTACTTTTTACACTGAGATACAATCTAAAAGTATTTTTAACTTAATGAGAGCCAAATCTGTGAAGGTTTTATTGTAAACTCAAAGGTAATGCCCATTCATTTCCATGTGAAAACTGTTTTCTTCAGGCTTCACAAAGGGGTGGCCTGAGACAAAGACTTTCCTGATATTCAGGGCAACATAACAATAGGTAATCAAAAGGCCCAAAGCAGGGTTTCTCCACTGAGACTTTACTGGCTACACTGATATCTGAGTTTTCTGAGATGCTTGCCATTCCTTTCAGCTACCAGTACATGGCCATGTCACAGAGCTTGGAAGTGGTACATATATTTGACACAAAATCATGAGCCTATTCTGGAGAGTGGCCAGAATTCAGGAAGAAAACAGGAACGTAGAAAGATAGTTGGTGTTGCCCATTGATAAGGCAAGCAACACTCCATTCATAAATTGTGCCGGATGAATGCTGGGAAGTTTTCTCCTTGAGAGGATACACCCATTGAGGCATTATCTTTTCTAATGTCTACAACCACAAAAACAGTGGGATACACAGACCTAAAAACACTCGCCTTGTCAAAGGACTAACTAGAAACAGTCCACTCCAAACCAAACACACCCCCTTTCCTAACTATTCTCAGAACAAAAGAAAAAACCACAAACCCACACCCACAACCACAAAGGCACCTCCTTCCCCCAAGTGGGTCTGGAACTATCCAGAGTGTCCTCTGACTGGAGGGCCATACTATGTTTCCCAGAAATGGTCTGTCCTGTCTCAGATCTGGACTCCTTGGTCAACTCTGTGAAGTTGTCAGGAGCCAGCAGTGAGCCTCTATCTGTTTTCTCCGGAAGGGCCCCTCTTCAGAATTTTTCTGGAATTTGGCCATTCTCACATAAGTAGGTACCACAAAAGACTGACTCTGTCCTTGGAAAATCCAAACAAGTAAGAACACTGGAACTGGTGCTGGAACTGGGCCTGGGTGCCTAGATTCCTGGAACCCAAATTTGGAGAGTTCCATCAACAAGGATGTGAGGTGAGGTCACTTCCTTTAGTAACTGAGTGAGGTCACTGCCTTGGCAACCAACTTGTCCTAACATTTGCTTCCTAAGGTCTCATAACATGGAGAATGTCCCTACTTCCTGTGACACTTTCACAAGTTAGAATGGTAAAGAAACAATAGTCACCTCTGAACAGCTCTCCACACAGGCCTCTCCTCTACATTAAGAAGAGAGAATCTGATTCAGACACAACCCTTCATCCTGACCAGGCTGTTTGCCATGGAAGATGCCTTTTGCTCTCTCAGATCCTTCATAGCTGCCTACATCTTCTCCAGGGTTCATTTCTGCATGGAACTTTGAAGTTTTCAGCAGGTGGAAGATCCCCTGCATTCCTGTATTGTAAGACCAAATCTTTCCCTGCTTTTCTGAACACTTAGATTGAGGGAACAGTGTATGGTTAGGGTTAACAATATGTTCAATTAAAACCAAAATACTCCCACATGGCCCTCATATTCTTCCATGTAGACATTCATCATAACCTCTGGCTGGAGGTTTCCATAAGGGGCGCAGCCCAAGACAGTGTCCAAAATAAGATCCCTTGCCCCTCATTTTCCTAAAGTCAGGGTTTCCTGGACACCCTTCCTGTAAACCAGGATTGATCAAATAGGCCTGCCAGTAATACTGCTCTGTTTCTTCATTTTGAAGCCTACTGACTGTGAGGTATAGATTCTTTATGTGATTTGGAGTCATGTGAGAACCCAAGCACTGCTGCAGGGCTTTGAAGAACTCATTTGTCTCAAAGGATCCCTATACTTACTTAATGGAGGTCAGGAACCTAACAGAGGAAGCAAGAGACTTCATCCACAATGACTGATCTTTTTGCCATTTTGGTTTTGGATGCACACATGGGATCTTTCTTTAGATCCATCAGGTGCTGATAATCAAAGCCACAGCCTCTCTCAGAGCCGAAAGGATGATTCAGACACATCCCTTTCCAAAGCAATTAAGCAAAGAGCCACAGGTGATGCTCATTCATTTCCAATTGAAAGCACTTTTCTTCAGGCTTCACAAACTGGTGGCCTGAGGAAAAGACCTTCCTGACATTCAGGTCAACAGAACAGTAGGTAAGCAAAAGGCACAAAGCAGGGTTTCTCTACTGAGACTTTACTGGTCACACTGATATCCGAGTTTTCAGAGATGCTCCCAATTCCCTTCATCTATCCAGTACATGGCCATGTCACAGAACTCGACGGAGGTCCATATCTTGGACAAAAAAACATGAGCCTATTCTGGAGAGTGGCCAGAATTCAGGAAGAAAACAGGAACTAAGGAAAGAAGTAGGTGTTGTCTACAACCACGAAAACAGTGGGATACACAGACCTAAAAACACTCGCCTTGTCAAATGACTTACTAAAAACAGTCCACTCCAAACCAAACATACTGCCTTTCCTACCTATTCTCAGAACATGATAAAAAAACACAAATTCACACCCACACCCACAAAGGCACCTCCTTCCCCCAAGTAGGTCTGTGACTATCCAGAGTGTCCTCAGACTGATGGGCCTTACTCTGCTCCCTCGAAATCGACTGTCCTGTCTCAGATCAGGTCTCCTTTACCAACTCTGTAAAGTTTTCAGCATCAATCAGTGAGTCACTACCTGCTTTCTCAGGAAAGGCCCCTCTTCAGAGCTTTCCTGGCATTTAGCCATCCACACATCAGTATGTACCAAAAAGACTGACTCTGTCCTTGGTAAATCCAAACAAGTGAACCCACTGGGACTGGGACTGGGACTGGCTCTGAGTGCCTGGCTTCCTGGATCCCAAGTTCAGAGAGTTCCATCACCAAGGAAGTGAGGTAGGTCACTTCCTTCAGGAACTGAATGAGGTCACTACCTTGGTAACCACTTTATCCTAACATTTGCTTCCAAGGGTCCCACGAGAGAGAGGCTTCCCCTACTTCCTGTGTCACATTCACAAGATAGAATGGTATATCAACCATAGGCACATGTTAACAGCTCTCCCCACAGACCTGGTTTGGTCCATCTTCTCTACTTTAAGAAAAGAGAGGCTTATACAGACACATCGCTTCATCCTGACCAGGTATTTTACCAAGGAAGATTACTGTTGCTCTCTCAGGTCCTTCATAGCTGCCTACATCTTCTTCAGGGTTTATTTCTGCATGGAACTTGAGGTTCTCAACAGGTGGAAGATCCCCTACCTACCTGTATTATAACACCAACTCTGTCCCTGGTCTTTGTAAAGTTAAATTGAGGGAACAGTGCATGGTTAGGGTTAATAACATGTTCAATTTGGGTTAGGAATCATTCTGCGAGATGAATAATGGTATTGGGGACCTCCGATATTTACAAGAATATATAGGTGTAATATAAGTATGAATACAGAAATCTAGGAAAGATTTGAAACCCAGATGAACACTGGGCCCTTGATTGGGATACTTAGCTTTGAATTATTTCCGCAAAGTTGTCTCAAATAAATCGTTATACAATGGCATAGGACCTTGTACCTTGGATGACTGAATGAGGAAGAGATCCTCCAGACAAAAAGGGATAGTTCCAAAAGTTATTTAGATATAGGGTTTTGGTTAGAGAGTGAATGCAAATGTCAGCATATGTGAAGAGTCAGTCACAGTGATGAACTGGGGAAAATGTGTAGGAAAGCAGATATCAATAGAGACATTAGGAAATCAGGGAAAGTACAAAGTGAGTAATAGGATAAGACGTTTTTAACAGGGTTGAGTTTGAATATATAATCTTAGGAAGAAACAAATATGTAGTCACCAATAGGAATGATATTTGAGATCATTAGTTAATCAGGACATGGATGTTGTTAGTAATACATGCTCACATTAAATTTAGGCTTTGGTACAATCATAAGGGTGTCCGTTGCATTTTTTGTCAGTAATATTACTGTGATGAAATGTAAATGTATATCAGGTGACTACAGTATTTCTTCAAACATTTCTGAAAGCAACATTTTAAGACTTATAAATTAGTATTGGGGACACAAGTACGTGTACCCTGTGCCTATGAATATAAAGATGATGCCTTAATAGACCATACTGTAAATAAATAATATAACTTGATCAAACTTTAAATAATGGATTGAATTGATATCTGAAAATATATAGGAAATCTTATATTGATATACATAAGTTCATTCTAACCAGTTATACATCTAATGGTAATTTTAGCATTATGGTTTATCATGAAGAGTGTGGGAGTTTTGCTTCAAAAATGATTATGGAAATCGAAAATAATGTGTTTGGAAATAATCTCATGAAAAGTACAGTCAAGAAACATGGAGGAATACATATATTCTGAAGCAGGAAGTAATTGCAAGTGAACCAAATGCGTACAGATTTGTTAACTTGTGGATGAAAAGTATTATCTTATAATGTCCATAAACTGAAGAAATAGTAATGTACCAGTGTTGAATAAAAATGAACTTCAAAATACACATCATGTCCCATAGGATTTTACTTGCATTGATGTTAAACTGGGTCAGTTACTGTACAAATATTAGGATTTGTAAGCACCTTTCACCGAAGTTAGTTTTCAGTACTGGGAAATAAATATGTATTTCATGTGGATGAATATTTCTGAGAATAATTTTGTGAAAATTTGATTATAAATCCACATATAGGAACATGAGTTAAATTAGTGAGTGTAAAATAAGACACATATATTTCATATTTTGAATAATCTGGAGAAAAAAAAAAAAAAAAAAAAATATATATATATATATATATATATATATATATATATATATATATATATATATATAAAGATACAAACACAGACATTAATATGTAGTAATATGTATGCCAATCAAAATTCATCATGAAATATATATCATCCTCATATCCAAAACTATTCTTTTTACTGAGCATGGATTTATGTATAATGCTGTTCATCTAGGAAATTCACCCATATGTTGAATTTTCAGTTCCATCAGTATTTAGGGGGAGTGATCTCTTCTCACAATTTGTATCTTCCTAAAACAGCAAGCTCACAAGAATGTACGTGTGATACCAGGTAGGATACTAAATATGCATAATAAATTTCATGAGATGAATAGGGTACAGAGAAAGGGAGACAGAAATGTACATATGTGTTAACTTTAAAAACTCATGGAGAAGTATTACAATGAAAAGTTGACTAGATTTATAACACATTCACTTGATAAAGCAGAAGGCAAGTCCTAGTATACACCATGCCTCCTATGAACGGCCTGTATTTCTATTCTGTTAGGTTTCTTTTTCTACATCATATTAAGATTAGTAGTCAGAGTCTAGTAGGGTATGGGTTAGTGACAGGGATTCAGTATTTCTAATGGAAAATAGGAAAATGAATCTAATGTGTATGCAAATATTTGCTAGACAAAAATCTTCCCACTGTCCTCCAAAACAATGCCTTGATATTTCCTTCGCCACAAGTAATACACAATTAGTGGAGAAGAGTTTGAAAGTCTGTGAATATATATCTGGAAAAGAAAATGCTCAGGAGTTCACAACCTTGGAGGTGGTAGTGGAATTTCCAAAAGTAAGGTACAGGGTAAACACTCCACAAACATGGAACTCTGGTGGCCTAATGAGTTGTTGAGAAACTGCCTCTGAGTTTGGGCCCTTGAAAAATTTGTTGTTGTCAGGAGCTTTAGCTTCCTTTGTATTGAGACCATCAAACCTGGGTCGGCATCTATGTGACCTGGATGACATGGTTCCTTATATGCTATTGAACATGAGGCAGAAGTTCTGAATTTTCCCTTTGTTAGTAAACTGAGGACACTGGGGTCTAAGTGTCTAACCATGTGATCTGTGAAGCCATTTGGTCATACTCCACTTTTCGTGGTGTTTATTACTGCTGCACTGGGAGTTTGGTATTGGCTTCACGTAATACAAGGAGAAAAACTGGGACACAGTGCTAGAGGGAGTACTCTCACGTGTCGTGGATGAGGGTCTGCAGGAGAATGCACCAACCAGGCTTCTATCCCAAAAAGCTTGCACCCATGTCCATAGCAACCTGATTCTGAACATTGCCCTGAAACCTCTCCATATAACAAGGTCCCTTTACTTGTAAGGTTCTGCTGGCTGCACCATGTCAGTCACAAATCATTCGGAAACCAATGGCAGAACCACGTGTCCCCACGACAGATGTTTTATCATACACCTGCCCACCACTGCTCTGGGCCCACTAGTCAGCAGGCTCCAACTTTCTGGCATCTCTGTTCTCACCATTTTCATGAAACCCAGTCAATCAATGCAATGTCTGGTACACTCGTGATCAGCAACAGATATCCAAAGGTTCTCCAGTGCCACCTGTTCATGGGAATTTAAAAAATTCATGGTATTTATATAGCCAATTTTCAAGGATGAATTTGGAGGCACTGTGGCTTTCAATTTATTCAGGAACCATGAAATGGTGAGGAAGATTATTTCAATTAAAGCTCAGGAGAACTCTCAGAGGCAAGGCTTCCCAAAGAGTGGCCAAAAGGTCACATTAAGCCAGGCCCATTGAGGTCTACAATTGAGGTCCATGTGTGTTTTGACTCTCAACAATGGCTGCCACGTCTTTCTGAATAAAGTCATGTGATATCCTGGCTGAGATTCCCAGTGCTCTTTGGAAAGCTATCCTGGGCCTAGATCTCAGTCTCCAAGGGCAACTCTCATGTGTGACCTCCTAAAATCCCAACACAATTCATGTCAATACTTCTCTGAGTTCATTTCCAGAACTCAGTCTCTAAGGGGAATCACTCCAGAGTTCAAGCCCATGTGGACCCAGTCATCTCTTCCAACTACCACACAAATGACCACAATTAAACCAAAACACTCCCACATGGCCCTCATCTTCTTCAATATAAACTCTCATCATAACTTCTTGCTGGATGTTTCCATGAGGGGCGCAGCCTAAGACAGTGTCCAAAATAAGCTCATTTGCCCCTTATTTGCCTAAATTCAGGGTGGCCTGGAAACCCTTCCTGTGAATCAGGTGTGATCAAATAGGCCTGCCATTAATACTGCTCTACTTCTCCAATTTGAGGCCTACTCTCTGTGGGGCATAGATTCTTTATGTGAATTGGGGTCATGAGAAAACCCAAGCACCTATGGGCTACCCTCTGCAGGGCTTTGAAGAACCCATTTCAGTGAGTCTAGGAGTTGGACCAAAAGTTCTTTAGATATAGGGGTTTTGTTAGAGAGTGAATGTAAATGTCAGCATATTTCAAGAGTCAGTCACAGTGATGAACTGGGGAAAATGTGTAGGAAATCAGATATCAATAGAGACATTAGGAAATCAGGCAAAGTACAAAGTGAGTGATAGGATGAGACATTTTTAACAGGGTTCAGTTTCAATATTTAATCTTAGGAAGAAACAAATATGTACTCACCAATAGGAATGATATTTGAGATCATTAGTTAATCAGGACATGGATGTTGTTAGTAATACATGCTCACATTCAATATAGGCTTTGGTACAATCATAAGTGTGTCCGTTGCATTTTGTGTGAGGAATATTACTGTGATGAAATGTATATATATATCAGGTGGCTAGAGTATTTCTTCCAATATTCTTAAAGCAATATTTTAAAGACTTATAAATTAGTATTTGGGATACAAATAGGTATACCATCAGTCTATGAATATAGAGATGATGCCTTAATAGACCATACTGTGAATAAATAATATAACTGGTTCAAACTTTAAATAATGGATTGAATTGATATCTGAAAATATATAGGAAATCTTATATTGATATACATAAATTCATTCTAACCAGTTATACATCTAATGGTAATATTAGCATTATGGTTTATCATGAAGAGTGTCTGAGTTTTGCTTCAAAAATGATTATGGAAATCAAAAATAATGTGTTTGGAAAGAATCTCATTAAAAGAACAGTCAAGAAACATGGAGGAATACATGTGTTCTGAAGTAGGAAGTGATTGAAAGTGAACTAAATGCCTATAAATTTGTGAAATTGTGGATGAAAGAATATATCCTATTATGTCCATAAACTGCAGAAATAGTAATGTATCAGTGTTGAATAAAAATGAACTTCAAAATACACATCATGGTCCCATAGGTGTCTACTTGCATTGATGTGAAACTGGGTCAGTCACTGTGGAAATATTACGATTTGTATGCACCATTCACTGAATTTAGTTTTCAGTACTAGGAAATAAATATGTATTTAAGGTGGATGAATATTTCTAAGAATTATTTTGTGAAAATTTGATTATAAATCCACATACACACACATGAGTAAATTTAGAAAGTGTATAATAAGACACATATATTTCATATTTTGGAAAATCTAAAGAGTAGATATCTATATCTATATAGATAGATAGATAGATAGATAGATAGATACTCACATACACAGACATTAAAATGTAGCAATATATATGCCATTTGAAAATCATAATAAAATAGATATCATCCACGTATCCAAAAATATTCATTTTACTGAACATTTATTTATGCATAATATTGTTCATCTAGGAAATTCACCCATAGGTTGAATTTCCAGTTCCATCAGTATTTAGAGGGAGTGATCTCTTCTCACAATTTGTATCTTCCAAAATAATCAAGCTCACAAGAATGTACATGTGATACCAGGTAGAATTCTAAAGATGCATTAAAAAATACATGTGATGAATAGGCTACAGAGAAAGGGAGACAGAAATTTACATATGTGTTAATTTTAAAAACTCATGGAGAAGTATTACAATGAAAAGTTGACTATATTTATAACACATACCGTTGATAAAGCCGAAGGCAAGTCCAAGTATACACCATGCCTCCTATGAAAGGCCTGTATTTCTATTCTGTTAAGTTTCTTTTTCTCCATCATATTTGGATTAGTAGTCAGAGTCTAGTAGGGTATGGGTTAGTGTCAGGGATTCAGTATTTCAAATGGAAAATATGAAAATGAATCTAATGTGTATGCAAATATGTGCTACACAAAAATCATCCCACTCTCATCCAGAACAATGCTTTGACATTACCTTCGCCCCAAATAAGACACAATTAGTGGAGAAAAGTTAGAAAATCTGTGAATACATATGTGGAAAGAAAAATGCTCAGGAGTTCACAAACTTGTAGGAGGTAGAACGGGTTACAAAAAGGGAGAGGGTAAACACTCCACAAACATGGAGCTCTGCTGGTCCAATGACTTTTTGAGAAACTGCCTCTGAGGTCGGGCAGTTAAAATATATATTGTTGTCAGGAGTTTTAGCTTCCTTTGTAGTGAGACCATCAATTCTGGGTCTCCATCTATGTGACCTGGATGACATGGTTTTTTGTTTTCTAGTGAACATGAGGCAGCAGTGCTGAATTCTCTCTTTGTAGGTAAACTTTGGCCACTGGGGTCTAAGTATCTAACTGTGTTGTCTGTAGAGCCATTTGGTCATTATCCACTTTCGTGGTGTTTTTTACTGCTGCACTGTGAGTTTGGTATTGGCTTCACGAAATACAAGGAGTTCTACTGGGACACAGTGCTGGAGGATGTACTCTCACGTGTGGTGGGTTAGTAAAATGCACCAGTGAGGCTTCAATCCCACATAGCTTTTCAACTTGACAATAGCAACCTGATTCTGACCTTTGGCAGGAATCCTCTCCATATAACAAGATGCCCTTACATAGAAGGGTCTGCTGGCTGTACCATGTCAGTCACAAGTCTTTCTAAGCCAATGGCAGATCCACGTGGCCCCACCACAAATGTTTTTTTCACACACCTACACTCCTCTGCTCTAGGCCCACTAGTCTGCAGGCTCCAACTTTCTGGCATCTATGTTCTACACTTTTTTCATGAAACCCAGTCAATCAAGGCACTGTCTGGTACAATCATGATCAGGAACAGGACATTCAGAAGTTCTCCAGTGCAACCTGGTCAAAGTAATTTCAAAAAATTCATGGTATTTATCTAGATATTTTTCAATAATGAAGTTGGAGGCACTGTGGGATTTAATTTATACAGGAACCATTAAAAGGTGAGGAATCTCATTTCAATGAAAGCTCTGGAGAACTTTCACAGGCAAGGCTTCCCAAAGAGTGGGCAAAAGGTCACATGAAGCCAGGCCCATTGAGGTCTACAATGTGAATTCCATGTGTGTTTTGACTCTCAACTATGGCTGACAATCTTTCAAAATAAAATCTTGTGATATCCTGGCTGAGATTCCCAGTGCTCTGTGGAAAGTCACCCTGGGCCTAGATCTCAGTTTCCAATGGCGAATCTCATGCGTGGCCTCCAAAAATCCCAACACAATTCATGGCAATACTTCTCTGAGTTCAGTTCCACAACTCAGTCTCTAAGGGGAATCACAACAGAGTTCAAGCCCAGGTGGACCCAGGCATCTCTTCCAATTGCCACACAAATGATGACAATTAAAACCAAAACACTCCCACAGGGCCCTCTTCTTCTTTTATATAGACACTAATCATAAACTCTAGCTGGAGGTTTCCATCAGGGGCACAGCCCAAGACAGTGTCAAAAATAATCTCCCTTGCCCCTCATTTGCCTAAAGTCAGGGTGGCCTGGACAACATTCCTGTGAAACAGAAGTGATCATATAGGACTGCTGTTAATACTGCTCCACTTCTCAAATTTGAGGCCTACTGACTGTGGGGTATACATTCTTTGCGTGAATTGGAGTCATGAGAAAACGCAAGCACCTATTGTCCAGCCTCTGCAGGGCTTTGAAGAACTCATTTGACACAAATGATCCCTATTCTCACTTGATGGAGGTCAGAAATATTACAGAGGAAGGCGAGAGGCTTCATCCAAAATGACTGATATTTTTTCCATTTTGGTTTTGAATGCCCACATGGGATCTTTCTCTAGACCCATCAGGTGCTGAAAATCTAAACCACAGGCTCACACAGGGCCAAGAGGCTGATTCAGACAAATCTTTTTCCAAAGCAATAAAGTAAAAAGCCACAGGTGATTCCCATTCATTTCCATTTGAAATCTCTTTTCTTCAGGCTTCACTAAGGTTTGGCCTGAGGCAAAGACCTTTCTGACATTCAGAGCAACAGAACAATAGGTAATCAAAAGCCCCCAAGCAGGGTTTCTCCTAGGAGACTTTCCTGGTTACTCTGATATGTGAGTTTTCTGAGATGCTCGCCATTCTCTTCAACTATCCAGTACATGGCCATGTCACAGAGCTTGGAGGTGGTACGTATCTTGTACAAAAATACATGATACTAATCTTGAGAGTGGCCAGAATTCAGGAAAAAAATGAGAACTTAGGTAGATAGCAGGTGTTGCCCATGGATGAGGCAAGCCTCAGTCCATTCATTAATTGGGAAGGATGCATACTGGGAAGTTTTCTACTAGACAGGACACACCCAATGAGCTATTTTCTTTTCTAATATCTACAAAGAAAAACACAATGGGATACACAGACACAGAAACAGTCTCCTTGTCAAATGACTTACTAGAAACAGTCCACTCCAAACCAAACAAACCTCCTTTTTTACCTATTCTCAGATCATGTGAAAAAACCACAAACACAAACCAACACCCTCTAATGCACCTCCTTCTTCCAAGTAGGTCTGTGACTATCTGGAATGTCCTCTGACTGGTAGGACATACAATGCTCCCCAGAAATGGCCTTTCTGTCTCAGATCTGGTCTCCTTGGTCAAATCTGTGAAGTTGTAAGGACGCAGTGGTGAGCCAATTCCTATCCTCTCAGGAAAGACCCCTCTTCAGAGCTTTCTTGGTATTTGGCAACCCTTACATCAGTAGGTACCAAGAAAGACTGACTCTGTTCCTGGAAAATCCAAAGAAATGAGCCCACTGCGACTGGGACTGGGACTGGCTCAGGGTGCCTTGCTTCCTGGATCACAAAATTCAGAGAGCTCCATCACCAAGGAAGTGAGGTGAGGTCACTACCTTCAGAAAATGAATGAGGTCACTGTCTTGGCCACCACTTTGTCCTAACAGTTTCTTCCTATTGTCTCCTGACATGGAGGCTGCCCTACTTCCTGTGATACTTTCTCATGTTAGAATGGTATAGAAACCATAGTTACCTGGGAACAGCTCTCCACACAGGCCTGGTTTGGTCCATCTTCCCTACATAAAGAATAGAGAGGCTGACTCAGACACATCTTTTCATCCTGACCATGTTTTTTGCCATGGAATATGACTTTTGTTCTCTCAGGTCCTTCATAGCTGCCTGCATCTTCTCCAGGGATCATTTCTGCATGGATTTTGAGGTACTCAGCAGTTGGAAGATCTCCTAACTTCCTGTATTGTAATACCAACTTTGTCCCTGCTCTTCTGTAAAGTGAGATTGAAAGAACATTGTATGGTTAGGATTAATAGCATGTTCGATTTGGGTTGGAAATCATTCTGCTGGATGAATAATGGTATTGGGAACCAGCGATATTTATAAGAATATAGAGGTAGAACATAAGTATGAAAACAGAAATCTAGGTAATATTTGAAGCCCAGAAGGATTTGGACCCTTGATTGGGATCCTTAGCTTGAGTTATGTTTTGCACCGAGGTCTCAGTTAAATTGATATACAATGGCATAAGACCCTGTACCTCAGATGATTAAATGTAGAAGAGATCATCCAGTCAAAAAGGGATTGTGTGTAGGATTAGGAAGATAGTCAGTAGGTTTAGAAGGAAGAGTGAGTCTAGGATTTGGACCAAATGTACTTTAGCAATAGGGTTTTGGTTAGAGAGTGAATATAAATGACACCATATGTGAAGAGTCAGGCACAATGATGAACTGGGGAAAATATGTAGGAAAGCAGACATCAATAGAGACATTAGGAAATCAGGCAAAGTATAACGTGATAGGATTAGACATTTTCAACAGGGTTGAGGTTGAATACATAATCTTAAGAAGAAACCAATTTGTAGTCACCAATAAGATTGACATTTGAGAGCATTAGGCAACCTGGACATGGATATATTTAGTAATCCATGTTCACATTCCATTGAGGCTTTGGTACAATCATAAGGGTGACCTTCGCATTTTGTGTCCAGAATATTACTGTGTTAATATGTATATGAAGATCAGGTGACATGAGTATTTCTTCCACCATTTCTGGGGGAAATATTTTGAAAAGATATAAATTAGTACTGGGGATAC
The DNA here is from genome assembly GCF_048772815.1 of Callospermophilus lateralis. NCBI lineage: Eukaryota > Metazoa > Chordata > Mammalia > Rodentia > Sciuridae > Callospermophilus > Callospermophilus lateralis. The sequence goes on from NW_027517239.1 coordinate 665,995, forward strand.
TAATCGGCTTACCCTGTGTTGATGAATATAGAGATGATGCATTAATAAACCATACTGTGAATAAATTATATGACTGGTTCCAAATTTAAATAATGGATTGTATTGATATCTGAAAAAATAGAGGAAATCATTTATTGATATACATACATTCATTCCAACCACTTATATATCTAATGGTTATATTAGGGTTACCCTTTATCATAAATAGTGTGTGAGTTTTGCTTCAAAAATGATTATGGAATCGAAAATAATGTCTTTAGAAAGAAGTCTAGTGAAAAGACCAGTCAAGAAACATGGAGAAATATAAGTGTTCTGAAGGAGGAAGTGATTGAAAGTGAACCAAATGTTTATAAATTTGTGAACTTGTGAATGAAAGGATATAATTTATGATGTCTATAAACTGAAGAAATAATAACGTACCAGGTTTGATTAAAATGAACTTTAATAAACACACCATATCCAATAGGAATCTACTTGCATTGATGTTAAACTTGGTCAGTTACTGTAGAAATATTAGGATTTGTAAGCACCCTTCCCTGAAGTTAGTTTTCAGTACTAGGAAACAAATATTTATTTCAGTGGATGTATATTTCTGAGAATAAACTTTTTAAAAGTTGATTATAAATCCACATATATGAATATGAATGAATTCAGGCGGTGTATAAGAAGACACATATATTTCATATTTTGGTAAATCTGGAGAATATATATATATATATATATATATATATATATATATATATATATGTATATATATATATATATATAATGTATATATAGACACACAAACACACACATTATAATGTAGCAATATATATGCCAATTGAAATTCATCATGAAAAATAACTCATCCGCATATCCCAAAATATTCATTTTACTGAACATGAATATGTGTATAGTGTTGTTCATCTAGGAAGCTCACCCATGGGTTCAATTTTCAGTTAAAACAGCGTTTAGGAGGAGTGATCTCTTCTCACAATTTGTATCTGCCAAGTCAGCCACCTCACAAGAATGTATATGTGAAACCAGGTAGGATTCTATTTGTGCATACAAAAATACATTTGCTTAATAGGCTACAGAGAAAGGGAGACAGGAATTCACATTTTTCTTAACTTTAAAAACACATGGAAAATTATTTCAACAAATAATTGACTAGATTTATAACTCCTACCTTATATCATGCAAAAGGTAATTCCAACTATACACCATGCTTCTTCTGAAATGCTTGTATTTCTATTCTGTTTGGGTTATTTTTCTCCATTATATTAGGATTAGTAGTCAGAGTTTAGTAGGGTATGGGTTAGTGTCAGGGATTCAGTATTTCAAACAGAAAATTGGAAAATGAATCCAATGTGTATGCAAATATGTGCTACAAAACAATCTTCCCTCTCTCATCCAGAACAATGACTTGACATTCCCTTTGCCCCAAGTAAGTCAGAATTAGAGGAGAAGAGTTAGAAAATCTGTGAATATATATTTAGAATGGAAAATGCTCAGGAGTTCACAACCTTGGAGTTGATAGAGCAGTTTCCAAAAGTAAGTGACATGGTAAACACTCCACAAACATGGAGATCTGCTGGCCTAAACACTTCTTGAGAAATTGCCTCTGAGCTTGGGCACTTGAAATATATGTTGTTTTCAGGAGCTTTAACTTCCGATGTAGTGAGACCATCAAAGCTAGGTCTGCATCTATGTGACCAGGAGGACATGGTTTCTTATTTTCCAATGACCATGAGGCAGCAGTGCTAAATTCTCTCTTTGTAGCTAAATTGTGGCCACTGGGGCTAAGTGTCTCCCCATGTGGACTGTGAAGCCATTTGGTCATCCTCGACTTTTCGTTTTGTTTCTTGCTGCTGCACTGGGAGTTTGGTATTTGCTTCACGAAATACAAGGAGTTCAAGTGGGACACAGTGCTGGAGGGAGTTCTGTCACTTGTGGTGGGTCAGTGTCTGCATGAGAATGCACCAACTAGGCTTCTATCCCACATAGCTTGCCCCTTGACCATAGCAACCTGATTCTAAACATTGCCGTGAAAAATCTCCATATAACAAGATGCCTTTATATAGAAGGGTCTGCTGGCTGCACCGTGTCTGTCTCAAGGCATTTGAAAGTCAATGGCAGATCCACATGGCCCCACCAGAGATGTTTTATCACACACCTGCACACCACTGCTCTAGGCCCACTACTCAGCAGGCTCCAACTTACTGGCATCTCTGTTCTACACGATTTTCATGATACCTAGTCAATCAAGGCACTGTCTGGTATACTCATGATCAGCAACAGGACATCCAATGGTTCTCCAGTGCCACCTGGTCATGAGAATTTCTAAAATTTTATGGTATTTATCTAACTATTTTTCACAGATGAAATTGTTGGTACTGTGGGTTTCAATTCATTCAGGATCCATTAAATGTTGAGGAAGCTCATTTTAATGAAGGATCTGGAGATCTCTCACAGGCAAGGCTTCCCAAAGAGTGGCCAAATTGTCACATGAATCCAGGCCCATTGAGGTCTACAATGTGAGGTCATGTGTGTTTTGACTCTCAACGATGGCTGCCAAGTCTTTCAGAATAAAACCTGTGATATCCTAGCTGAGATTCCCAGTGCTCTCTGGAAAGCCTCCCTGGGCCTAGACCTCAGTTTCCAAGGGCGACTCTCATGTGTGGCCTCCTGAAATCCCAACAACATTCATGGCAATACTTCTCTGAAGTTAGTTCCAAATCTCATTCTCTAAGGGGAATCACATCAGAGTTCAAGCCCAGGTGGACCCAGTCATCTCTTCCAACTACCACACAAATGACCACAATTAAAACCAAAACACTCCCACATGGTTCTCATCTTCTTCCATATAGACACACATCATAACCTGTGGATGGAGTTTTCCATGAGGGGCACAGCCAAACCAGTGCCCAAAATAAGCTCCCTTGCCCCTCATTTGCCTAACGTCAGGGTGGATTGGACATGCTTCCTGTGAACCAGGAGTGATCAAATAGGCCTGCCGTAAATGCTCCACTTCTCCACTTTGAGGCCTTCTTACTGTGGGGATTATATTCTTCTTTTTCTAAATTTTTTTGGAAATTTAATTGGAAAGTTAAAAAAATTGTTTTGCAGAATGTTAAATTTCTAATGCAAAGCCTTCACCTTGTTTGTGAAGGAAACCTTGATGCCTTGCCAATCTGGTAACATGGAGACACTCAAAATTTTCTTTTACATACTACATGGATGAATGGCTACAGCTCATAGTTTTTTAAAACTGAAAGGCAGATACCAGCAAGTAAGATAACAAATAAAAGACAATTTTATTAAAAAATAAAGCTGTTAAATGACTCAAATATTGGAAATTCAATTCTTTTTATTTTTGGTTGTTCAAAACATTATAAAACTCATGATATATCATCTTTCATACATTTGACTCAATTGGGTTATGAACTCCCATTTTTACCCCAAATACAAATCGCAGAATCACATCAGTTACACACTCACGTTTTTACATAATAGCATACTAGTTATTGTTGTATTCTGCTACCTTTCCTATCCCCTACTATTCCCCCTCCCCTCCCATCTTCCCTCTCTACCTCATCTGCTGTTGTTTAATTCTCTCCCTTGTTTTCCCCTCTTTAGCCTCACAACCTCTTATATGTAATTTTGTGTAACATTGAGTAGTCTCCTACCATTTCCATATGCTTTTCCTTCTCTCTCCCTTTCTCTCCCCCCACTCATCTCTGTTTAGTTTTAATATTTTTCTCATGTTCTTCCTCCCTGTTCTCTTCTTATTTGCTCTCTCTATATAAAAGGAAACATTTGGCATTTGTTTTTTAAGGATTGGATAGATTCGCTTAGCATAATCTATTCTAATGCCATTCATTTCCCTGCAAATTCTATGATTTTGTCATTTTTCAGTGCTGTGTAATACTCAATTGTGTATAGATGCCACATTTTTATTATCCATTCGTCTATTGAAGGGCATCTAGGTTGGTTCCAAAGTCTAGCTATTGTGAATTGTGCCGCTATGATCATCGATGTGGCAGTATCCTTATACTGCTCTCTATTAACATCCTCAGGGAAGAGTCTGAGAAGGGCGATATCTCGGTCAAATGGTGGTTCCATTCCCAGCTTTCCCATGAATCTCCATACTGCTTTCCATATTGTACTCACCAATTTGCAGTCCCACAAGCAGTGTACAAGTGTACCCTTTACCCCACATCCTCACCAACACTTATTGTTGTTCGACGTCATAATGGCTGCCAATCTTACTGGAGTGAGATGGTATCTTAGGGTGGTTTTGATTGCATTTCTCTGACTGCTAGAGATGGTGAGCATTTTTTCATGTACTTGTTGATTGATTGTATGTCCTCCTCTGTGAAGTGTCTGTTAAGATCCTTGGCCCATTTGTTGATTGGGTTATTTGTTATCTCATTGTTTAATTTTTTTGAGTTCTTTGTATATTCTAGATATTAGGGCTCTATCTGAAGTGTAAGGGGTAAAAATTTGTTCCCAGGATGTAGGCTCTCTATTTACCTCTCTTATTTTTTCTCTTGCTGAGAAAGATCTCTTTAGATTAAGTAAGTCCCATTTGTTTATTCTTTTTATTAACTCTTGGGCTATGGGTTTCCTATTAAGGAATTTGGAGCCCAACCCCACAGTATGTACATCGTAGCCAACTTTTTCTTCTATCAGACGCAGTGTCTCTGATTTTATATCTGGCTCCTCGATCCATTTTGAGTTAACTTTTGTGCATTGTGAGAGAAAGGGATTCAGTTTCATTTTGTTGCATATGAATTTCCAGTTGTCCCTGCACCATTTGTTGAATATGCTATCCTTCTTCCATTGCATGCTTTTAGGCCCTTTTTCAAATATAAGAAAGTTGTAATTTTGTGGATTTGTCTCTGTGTCCTCTATTCTGTACCATTGGTCCATCTGCCTGTTTTGATACCAGTACCACACTGTTTTTGTTACTATTGCTTTGTAGTACAGTTTGAACTCTGGATTCACACTTCCTGCTTAGAATTGCTTTCGCTATTCTGGGTCTTTTGTTTTTCCATATGAAATTCATGATTACTTTATTTATTTCTACAAGAAATGCCATTGGGTTTTTGATTGGCATCGCATTAAACCTGTAGAGAACTTTGGGTAATATCGCCATTTTGATGATGTTATTTCTGCCTATCCATGTACAGGGCATACTTTTCCATCCTCTAACATCTTCTTCTATCTCTCTCTTTAGGGTTCTGTAGATTTCATTGCATAAATCTTTCACCTCTTTGGTTAGGTTGATTCCCAAGTTTTTTATTTTCTTTGAGTATACTGTAAAAGGAGTGGTTTTCCTCATTTAAATTTCAGAAGTTTTGTTGCTGATATACAGGAATGCCTTAGATTTATGCGTGTTGATTTTATATCCTGCCACTTTGCTGAATTCATTTACTAACTCTAGCAGACCCTTTTGGGTCTGTTAAATATATTATCATGTCATCCAAAAATAGCGATAATTTAAGTTCTTCTTTTCCTATTTTTAAGTCTTTAATTTCTTTTGTCTGTCTAATTGCTCTGGCTAGTATTTCAAGAACTAAATCGAATAGAAGTGGTGATAGATGGCATCCCTGTCTTGTTCCAGATTTTAAAGGGAATGCCTTCAGTTTTTCTCCATTTACAATGATGCTAGCCTGAGGTTTAGCATATATAGCTTTTACAATGTTGAGGTAAGTTCCTGTTATTCCTAGTTTTTATAGAGTTTTAAACATAAAGGGATGCTGTACTTTGTAGAATGCTTTTTCTGCATCTTTCGAGATGATCATATGGTTCTTCTCTTTAAGTCTATTTATGTGGTGAATAGTATTTATTGATTTCCGTATATTGAACCAGCCTTGCATCCCTGGGATGAATCCCTCTTGATCATGATGCACAATTTTTTTATGTGCTTTTGTATTTGATTTGCCAGGATTTTATTGAGAATTTTTGCATCGAAGTTTATTAGAGATATTGGTCTGTAGTTTTCTTTCTTTGAAGTGTCTTTGTCTGGTTTTGGATCAGGGTGATGTTGGCCTCATAGAATGAATTTGGAAGAACTCCTTCTTTTTCTATTTTTTGAAATAGCTTGAAAAGTATTGGTATTAATTCATCTTTGAACGTTTTGTAGAACTCTGCTGTATAACCATCTGGTCCAGGGTTTTTTTTGGTAGGTAGTCTTTTGAAGGTTTCTTCTATTTCTTCCTTTGTTATTGGTCTATTTAAATTTTGTGTGTCTTCCGGACTCAATCTGGGCAGATCATATGACATAAGAAATTTATCGATATCTTCATTATCTTCTGTTTTATTGGAATATAGGGTTTCAAAATACTTTCGAATTATCTTCTGTATTTCTGTAGTGTCTGTTGTGATATTGCCTTTTTTATCCCATATGTTAGTAATTTGAGTTCTCTCTCTGCTTCTCTTCATTAGCATGGCTAAGGGCCTGTCGATTTAATTTATTTTCAAAGAACCAACTTTTATTTGTTCAATTTTTTTGTTTCAATTTTGTTGATTTCTCCTCTAATTTTAATTATTTCTTGTCTTCTACTACATTTGTTGTTTTGCTCTTTTTTTTCTAGGTTTTTGAGATGTAGTGTGAGATCATTTATTTGTTGTTTTTTTCTTTTTTTGAGGAAAGAATTCCAAGAAATGAATTTCCCTCTTAAAACTGCTTTCATTGTTTCCCACAGAATCCGGTATGTTGTGTCTGTATTTTCATTTGTATCTAAGAGATTTTTTTATCTCCTCCTTTATGTCTTCTGTAACCCATTGATTATTCAGTAACATATTGTTCATTTTCCATGTGATGTAGAATTTTTCCTTCCTTCTTCAATCATTAATTTCAAGTTTCATTCCATTATGATCAGATATGGTGCATGGTATTATCTCCATACTTTTATATTTACTAAGAGTTTCCATATGGCATAATATATGGTCTATATTTGAGTAGGACAAATGTGCTGCTGAGAAGAACATGTATCCACTTTATGATGTTTGATATATTCTATATATGTTGGTTAAGTCTAGGTTATTGATTGTGCTATTGAGTTCTATAGTTTCTTAATTCAGATTTTCTCTAGAGGATCTGTCCAATGGCGAGGGTTGTGTGCTGAAGTCACCCGTAATTATTGTGCTATAGCCTATATGACTCTTGAACTTGAGGAGAGTTTGTTTTATGACTTGGCACCACCATTGTTTGGTGCATACAAATTGATAATTGTTATGTCTTGTTGGTGAATGTTGCCTCTTAACAGTATATAGTGTCCTTCTTTATCACTTTTGATTAACTTAGGTTTTAAGTTGATTTTATTCGATATGAGTATGGCCACTCCTTCTTGCTTCCGAGGGCCAACATTGGCTGCGAAGTCTTTCAGAATAAAATCATGTGATTTCCTGGCTGAGATTCCCATTGCTCTGTGGAAAGCCACCTTGGGCCTAGATCTCAGTTTGAAAGGGTGACAATCATGCGTGGCCTCCTAAAAACCAACACAATTCATATCAATACTTCTATGAGGTACGTTCCAGAACTCAGGCTCTAAGGGGAATCACACCAGAGTTCAAGCCCAGGTGGACCAAGTCATGTCTTCCAACCCCCACACAAATGACCACAATTAAAACAAAAAAACTACCACATGGCCCTCATCTTCGTCCATAAAGACCCTCATCAAAAGTTCTGGATGGAAGTTTCCATGAGGGTTGCAACTAAAGACAGTTTTCAGAATAAGCTCCCTTGCCTCTAATTTCCCTAAAGTCAGGGTGGCCTGGACACCCTTCCTGTGAACCAGGAGTGATCAAAAAGGCCTGCCATTAATTCCGCTTTGTTTCTATAATTTGAGGCTTACTGAATGTCAGGTATAGATTTTTTATGTGATTTGGAGTCATGAGAAAATCCAAGCACATCTGGAGAGCATTCAAGAATTCATTTGACAAAGAGGATCCCTAATCTCACTTGAAGGTGGTCAGGAACCTAACAGAGAAAGGCAAGAATCCTCATCCACAATGACTGCTCTTTTTGCCATTTTGGTTTTGAATGCACACATGGGATCTTTCTTTAGATCCATCAGGTGCAGAGAATCGAAGCCACAGCCTCACACAGGGCCAAGAGGCAGATTCAGACAAATCCCTTTCCAAAGCAATTAAGCAAAGAGCCACAGGTGATGCCCATTTATTTCCATTTGAAATTTTTTTCTTCAGGCTTCACAAAGGGGTGGCCTGAGGCAAAGACCTTCCTGACATTCAGGGCAACAGAACCTTGATTGGTATACTGAGCTTGAATTATGTTCTGCACCGAGGTCTCAGATAAATCGATATACAATGGCATAGGACCGTGTACCTCGGATGATTGAATGTAGAAGAGAACATCCAGTCAAAAAGGGATAGTCTGTAGGATTAGGAAGATAGTCAGTAGGTTTAGGAAGAAGAGTGAGACTAGGAGTTGGACCAAAAGTTCTTTAGCAATAGGGTTTCAGTTAGAGAGTGAATGTAAATGTCAGCACATCTGAAGAGAAAGTCACAATGATGAACAGGGAAAAATATGTAGGAAAGCAGATATCAATAGAAAGATTAGGAAATCAGGCAAAGTATAAAGTGAGTGATAGGATTAGACATTTTCAACAGGCTTGAGGTTGAATATATAATCTTAGGAAAAAACAAATATGTATTAATCAATAGGATTGACATTTGAGAGCATTAGGCACCCTGGACATGGATGTTTTTAGTAATCCATGGTCACTTTCCATTTAGGCTTTGGTACAATCATATGTGTGACCTTTGCATTTTGTGTCCAGAATACTACCGTGATAAAATTTATATGTTGATAAGGTGACATGAGTATTTCTTCCACCATTATGGGGAGTAATATTCTGGAAACTTATAAATTAGTACTGGTGATACAAATAGGTGTACCTTGTGTTGATCATTATTGAGATGTTGCATGAATAGACCAGATTGTGAATAAAGTATATAACTGGTTCCAACTTTAAATAATGGATTGAGTTTGCATCTGAAAATGTATTGGAAATCTTATATTGATATATATACAATCATTCCAACCAGTTATATATGTAATGGTAATATTAGGGTTACGGTTTATCGTGAAGAGTGAGTATTGCTTCAAAAATGATTATGGAATCAAAAATAATGTGTTTGAAAGAAGTCTAGTGAAAAGACCAGTAAAGAAACATGGAGGAATACATGTGTTCTGAAGTAGTAAGTAAATGAGAGTGAACCAAATGCCTATAATTTTGTGAAGTTGTGGGTGAAAAAATATATCCTATGGTGTCCATATACTGAAAAAATAGTAATGTACCAGTGTTGAGTAAAAATGAACTTCAAAATACACATCATGTCCCATAGCAATCTACTTGCATTGATGTTAAACTGGGTCAGGTACTGTAGAAATATTAGGATTTGTATGCACCACCTACTGAACTTAGTATTCAGTAGTAGGAAACCAATATGTATTACAGGTGTATAAATATTGCTGAAAATAATCTTGTAAAAAGTGGACTTTGAACCCACATACATGAATATAAATGAATTTAGGGAGTGTATAATAAGACACATATTTTTCATATTTTTTTAATATCTGGAGAATATATATACATATATATATATATATATATATATATATAATATATATACATATATATACATATATGATATATATATATATATATATATGTATATATATACACATATATATTTTTTTTCCAGATTTAAAAAAAATACATACACACACACACACACACACATTAATATTTAGCAATATATATGCCAATCGAAATTCATCATGAAATATAATTCATCCACATATCCAAAAATATTCATTTTACTGAACATGGATTTATGTATAGTGTTTTTCACTAGGAAGCTCAACCATAGGTTGAATTTTCAGTCCCATCATTATTTAGGGAGAGTCATCTGTTCTCACAATTTTATATTCCAAAATCAGGGAGCTCACAAGATTGTCCGTGTGATACCAGGTAGGATATTATATATATATGTATAAAAAAATACATGTGCTGAATAGGATACAGAGAAAGGGAGACAGGAATTTATATATGTGATAATTTTAAAAAATCATGGAGAAATATTACAATGAAAAGTTGACTAGATTTAAAAAACATACTCTTGATAATGCAGAAGGCAAATAGAAGTATACACCATGCTTCCTATGAAAGGCCTGTATTTCTATTCGGTTAGGTTTCTTTCTCTCCATGATATTAGGATTAGTAGTCAGAGTCTAGTAGGGTATGGGTTAGTGTCAGGGATTCAGTATTTCAAATGGAAAAAAGGAAAATGAATCTAATGTGTATGCAAAAATGTGATACACAAAAATCTTCCCTCTCTCATCCAGAACAATGCCTTGACATAACCATCGCTAAAAGTAAGACACAATTAGAGGAGAGGAGTTAGAAAATCTGAATATATATGTGGAATGGAAAATGCTCAGGAGTTCACAACACTGGAGGTGGTAGAACAGTTTCCAAAAGTAAGGGAGAGGGTAAACAATCCAGAAACATGGAGCTGTGCTGGTCTTGAGACTTCTTGAGAAACTTCCTCTGAGGTTGGGAACAAGAAATATATGTAATTGTTAGGAGATTTAGCTTCGTTTGTAGTGACACCATGAAATCTGGGTCTGCATCTCTATGACCTGGAGCACATGGTCCTTATTTTCTAATGAACATGAGGGAGCAGTTCTGAATTCTCTCTTTGTAGGTAAACTGTGGCCACTGGGAGCTAAGTGTCTTTCCGTGTGGACTGTGAAGCCATTTGGTGATCCTCCACTTTCCAGGGTGTTTCTTACTGCTGCACTGGGAGTTTGGTATTTGCTTCACGAAATACAAGGAGTTCAACTGGGACAAAATGCTGGAGGGAGTTCTGTCATGTGTGGTTGGTAAGGGATGCAAAGAGAATGTACGAACCAGGCTTCTATCCTACATAGCTTTCACCTTGACTATAGCAACCTGATTCTGAACATTGCCCTGAAACCTCTCCATATGACAAGATGCCTTTACATATAAAGGTCTCCTGCCTGCACCATGTCAGTCGCAAGTCTTTCGAAGCCAATGGAAGATCCAGGTGGTCCTACCAAAAATATTTATTTACACACCTACAGTCCACTTCTCTAGGCCCACTACTCATTAGGCTCCAAATTACTGGCATCTCTGTTCTACACCATTTTCACGAAAACCAGTCAATCAAGGCACTCTTTGGTACACTCATGATCAGCAACAGGAAATCCAAAGTTTATCCAGTGCCACCTGGTCATGGGAATTTCAAAAATTTTATGGTATGAATCTAGTCATTTTTCAAAAATGAAGTTAGAGGCACTGTGGGTTTCAATTAATTCAGGAACCATTAAATGGTGAGGAAGCTCATTTCAATGAAAGCTCTGGAGAACACTCACAGAAAAGCCTTCCAAAAGACTGGCCAAAAGGTCACATGAATCCAGACACATTGAGGTGTACAATGTGAGATCCATATGTGTTTGGACTCTCAACTAGGGCTGCCAAGTCTTTAAGAATTAAATCATGTGATATCCTGGCTCAGAATCCCCGAGCTCTGTGGAAAGCCATCCTGGGCCTAGATCTCAATTTCCAAAGGCGATTCTCACGTGTGGCCTAGTAAAATCCCAAGAGAACTCACGACAATACTTCTCTGAGGTCAGATCCAGAACTCATTCTTTAAGGGGAATCACACCAGAGTTCAAGCCCAGGTGATCCGAGTCATCTTTTCCAACTACCACACAAATTACCACAATTAAAACAAGAACACTCCCATATGGCCCTCATCTTCTTTCATATTGACACTCATCATAATTTTTCTGGAGGTTTCCATGAGGGGAGCAGACCAAGACAGTGTTCAAAATAAGCTCCTTTGACCCTCATTTGCCTATAGTAAAGGTGGCCTGGACACCCATCCTGTGAACCAGGAGTGATCAAATAGGCCTGCCATTAATACCGCTCCAATTCTCCAATTTGAGGCCTACTGACTGTTTGGTTTAGATTCTTTATGTGAATTTTAGTCATGAAATAACCAAGCACCTATGGGCTAGCCTCTGCAGGTTTTGAAGAACTCATTTGACCCAAAGGATCCCTATTTTCACTTGATGGAGTTCTGGAACCTTACAGAGGAAGTCGAGAGACTTCATCCCAATGGCTGCTCTTTCTGCCATTTTTCCTTTGGATGCAAACATGGGAACTTTCTTTAGATCCACAGGTGCTGAGAATCTAAGCCTCAGCCACACACAGGGCCAGGGGGCTGATTCAGTCACATCCCTTTTCAAAGCACTTAAGAAAAGAGCCACAGGTATGCCCAATCATTTCCATTTGAAAACTGTTTTCTTCAGGCTTCACAAAGGGGTGGCCAGATGCAAAGAACTTCCTGACATTCAGGGCAACAGAACAATAGGTAAGCAAAAGGCCCAAAGCAGGGTTTCTCCTCTGAGACTGTCCTCGTCACACTGATATCTGAGTTTTCTGAGATGCTCGCCATCACCTACAGCTATCCAGTACATGGCTATGTCACAGAGCTTGGAGGTGGTACATATCTTGGACACAAAACCATGGGCCTATTCTTGAAATTGGCCGGAATTCAGGACAAAAATAGAAACTTAGGAAGGTAGCAGGTGTTGCTCATCGATAAGGCAAGCTACAGTCCATTCATAAACGGGGCAATATGAATGCTGAGAAGCTTTCTACTAGACACGACACATCCATTGATGAATTCTCTTTTCTAATGTCTACAACCACGGAAACAGTGGAATACACAGACATAGAAACACTCGCCCTGTGAAAAGACTTACTAGAAACAGTCCACTTCAAATGAAACAAACCGACTGTCCTACCTATTCTCAGAAAATGAGACAAAACTACAAACCCACAACCACACCCACAAAGGCACCTCCTTCCCCTAAGTAGGTCTTTGACTATCCGGAGTGTCCTCTGACTTGTAGGCCATAATACGTTCCCCCGAAATGGCCTGTCCTGTCTCAGATCTGGTCTCCTTGGCAAACTCTGTGAACTTCTCAGGAGCCAACGGTGAGCCACTAACGACTTTCTCAAGAAAAGCCCCGCTTCCGAGCTTTCCTGGCATTTGGCCTTCTCACGTCTGAAGGTACCAAGAAAGACTGACTGCATTTAGTAAATCCAAACAAGTGAGACCATAGGGACTGGGACTTGGACTGGCTATGGGTGCCTGGCGTCCTGGATCCAAAGTTCAGAGAGTTCCATCACCATGGAAGTGAGGTGAGGTCACTTCCTTCCTGAACTGAATGAGGTCCCTGTCTTGGCAACCACTTTGTCTTAACTGTTACTTCCAAGGGTCCCATGAGATTGAGGCTGCCCCTACTTCCTGTGACACTTTCACAAGTTAGAATGGTATATCAACCATAGGCACCCAGGAATAGATCTCCACACAGGCCTGTTTTGGTCCATGTTCTCTACATTAAGAAGAGAATCTGATTCAGACACAACCTTTTATCCTGACTGGGTTGTTTGCCATGGAAGATGACTTTTGGTCTCTCAGGTCCTTCATAGCTGCCTACATCTTCTCCAGGGATCATTTCTGCATGGGCCTTTGAGGTTATCAGCAGGTGGAAGGTTCCCTACATTTCTGTATTGTAAAATCAACTCTTTCCCTGCTGTTCTATAAAGTTAGATTGAGGGAATAGTGTATGATTATGGTTAAAAACATGTTTGATTTGGGTTAGAAATCATTGTGCTGGATGAATAATGGTATTGGGAACCTGCTATGTGTATAAGAATATATAGGTGTAATATATGTATGAAAAAAGAAATCTAAGTATGATTTGAAGGCCAGAAGGGCATTGGGCCCTTGATTGGGATACGCAGCATTGAATTACGTTCTGCAGAGATGTCTCAGATAAATCGATATACAATGGCATAGGACCTTGTACTTTGCATGAATTAATGTAGAAGCAACATCCAGTCAAAAAAGGATAGTCGGTAGTGAAAGGTTAATAAAATAGGTACTTGCTATTTCCTGTTTTTCTGTATGCTTAAAAAAACACTGTTGAAATCTTGAGAAATGTTTGCTAATCTTGTTCTAGAATGTACTGTTCCCAACTGCCAAACTGCAGAATGTACTGCCTCACTCGGTGTCACACGAACCGCCCACTCACCCTTACACATCAGTAAACTTCCCTCCCTTCCATCTCCAAGGAATGTATGTAAGCTCTGCATAAGCTGTTCTCAGAGCTCTCTGATCTATTTAAGTTAGCTGTGAGCCCCAGCAAGCTGGACGCAAAATAACCCTTTGCTGTTGCATGAGACAGTCTCTTGGTAGTCTCTTCCTCCAACACTCACCTGACCTTTACATATTGAGGTTCCACCGAGTTCCGGCAGTGGCGGATGAGAGACCCCAACGGGCTCCTCTCGGAGCAAGTAAGGCGCCTCTTTCTCGTTTCAGGTGTCATGTTAGGGCTTGGCAAAATTGCTGGCGATGAAGAGCCTGGGGTCTCTCCGACGGTGGCTGAGAGACGTGTCACAGAGACATAGGGCACCTCCCTGGGGGACCCCAAAGAGGACTCGGAGAATCAAGGAACAATTGCTTCATCGACTCAGTGATATTTTCTTTTAGATTCGGTATTGCCATCCTATCGGGTTTTGCCGGCTACGCATTCCTGGTCTCAGTGTTGGATGTCCATTGCCTGTCTTTATGGTCTTGTCTTATCTGTGTCATGTGTCTTTGCTTTTACTGTTTGTGTACCTTACATTATGGGACAGAGCACTTCAATGCCTCTGTACCTGACCCTTGATCACTGAACCAAAGTTCGCTTAAGGGCTCAGAATCTTTCTTTTTTTAGTAAAACGCTGGACCTGGCAGACTCTCTGTGCCTCAGAATGGCCCATCTTTGGAGTCGTATGGCCCCAAGAAAGATCTTTCTACTTCCCACTAATTTATAAAGTCAGAGATATTGTCTTTCAGCCAGGGCCACATAGCCATCCTGATCAACAGCCATATATCTTAACTTTTCAGGACCTCTGCAAATCTCCTCCTCCATGGGTGAAGCCTTTCCTTGCCCATGCCTCTGCTCATACTCCTTCCCACATGATCTCTCAAACCCTCACCTCTTCCTCCTCCTCCACCCTCTGTTTTCCCTGAGTCACAAGATTTGACTCTACTGGACTCTTCCTCCTCTCCTTATCCCTACCCTCGTCCCCTAACACACAACACACTCTAAGTGATTCCCCTGCTGCTGACTAAGCCTCTCTACCATTGGAGGAAGCTAAGCTGATAATAGGATCTGATAATGGACCGATGTTCATGGCCCAGGTAAGTCAAGGGTTAGCCAGGAACCTGGGGATTAATTGGAAGTTATATTGTGCTTATAGACCCCAGAGTTCAGGACAAGTAGAAAGAATGAATAGAACCATTGAAGAGACCTTAACGAAATTAAGCTTAGAGACCAGCATAAAAGATTGGACTGTGCTACTGACTTATGCAATGTTTCATGCAAGAAAAAATCCTTCTGTTTCTTTGAGTAACCTTACCCCCTGAGAAGTTCTCTATGGTGGCCCTCGTCCAGTAAGGGTCCTAAGCCCAACTGTAAGACCTAAGGATCCTTTCCACACCCTCTTGCTTGACAGACTTAAAGCTCTTGAAAGAACTCAGTGATACCTGTGAAAATAGCTGGCCACTGCCTACCAAACTGTGTACCAGGGGATTCCACATCCATATCAAATAAGAGACTTCATGTATGTAAGATGACATCAGGTGTCATCCCTGGAACCCAGCTGTAAAGGACCATACCAGGTGCTACTTATAACACCTACAGTGGTAAAGGTATACAGAATCACTTCTTGGATCCATGCCTCTCATCTCAAGCCTGCTCCTTGTCCAGAATCTTTCTGGAAACTGGAAAAGACTGGTAACAGTTTCAAATTGTGTATTCGCCATGTGGATAAGGTTATATACTCTCCCCTTGGCCACAAGTAGTCCTAACCCTCATCAGCCTTTTAAGCAGCGATGGCTGATCACAAATCCTACTGGAAAAGTGTATAATCGATCTCACATACATCCCCCTTAGGGACCTGGTGGCCATCTCTCCACCCAGACATTTGTCAGCTGGCCATAGGTTTTTTCTATTGGGATATCCCTGATGAAGAAAATCCCACTAAAATACCATTAAATCCCTTGTGTACCATAGATAATGGAAACAAACATTATGGATGTAGGGACACGCGAGCCAGATGCAGGTTGGCTATCCTAGATTACTTGTTTGCCCGGGAAACTATCAAAGCCACAAACAGTAACGGCTGTGTGGGGGAAAAACCGACTTCTTCAGTATGTCATGGAGATGTGAGCATACAGAGGCTGCCTGATGGAACCCAATACTTCATCAAATTCAGTACACAGCATTGACCATATTACCAAGTAGACAACAGAAAAAGGATGGCCCCCAGAGGGGTCTCTAGATCCTCAAATTTTGCGTGACCTTTTTAACTTCTGCAAGTGCTCAAAAGGGTGAAAGGAGATTCCCCTATGTGGAAGCCCTTTCCCTCCTTCACTCACATCCTGAACTATGCTTCTCCAATAGATTTTTATCCTCAGCCTTCTGCTCCAGACTCTCTGCTGTCACTCCCACCTCAGCAACGTGATTTCTCACCTCCAATTACTAGATCAGAATCCCAAACCTCCACCAGTTCTCAGACAATTGCCCGCTTGTGAGGTAGCAGTTACTGAGGTACCCCTCCACCCACTCACTCCTCTCTCTTTCTGTCAGTGCCCACACCGGGTCCCACCAGGTCCTCTTTCCAGCTAACCCAAAGCTCAAACGAGCTGAGGAGAGCTCTCAGACCCTTATCCAAGATGTAATATAAATGGCCATTAAAGTTGCTTTGTCATCACTGAAAACAGGTTACTAAAATTTAAAGTCCCTCACAGGATTTTGGGATACTCACTCCCGTTTTCTGCTCTTCTCTACCTGTTCTACTGCTCAAGTTTTTTGCTAGGAAATTCCCAAACACCTTTCCAATTATTCTTTTACATCTCTCTTTTTCCTCATTCTCAGATCCTCGGAGCTTCTCTCAGCCCCACCTTCCCCGTATTCCCCCTCTGTACCAGGCCCACAGAAAAGTCTTAAATGTCCTTCTCCAGAAGTCTTCACCATGGCTGACTTTAGAACTTTCAGCATAGAGTTTCTATAAAGAGTTCAATGTAGATAAACTTTCTCTTTTTGTATTGCCCTGTTATACTTGGCCACTGGCTAAAAAACTCAGTACTTCTAAGCTAGACAACCCCTAACTAGTTTTTCACAAAATATGTGAACAAGTCCTCTGGCCTTCAGCTGGGGCTTCACAGAAATGGCCACATTTCTAAGATAAAGAAATTACCAACTGGGCTCCGTTGTAACAGCTGGCAGGGGGAAAATAAGAAAGGGAATAAAAAGCTCTCCTCCTCCCAGGTGTCCTTGAAAATTTAACTTGCCCAGAACAGAGGAAAAATCAGAAACATATACTGCTTTTTTGAACTTCTGCAGCCTGTAAACTTCTGAGCCCCATCCCTTATATGTTGGGTACACAATTCTGAAACTACCTAAACTTGAGTTTCAGGGGACTAATTGATTACAACAGAAGCAATGCCCTCTGAATCCAGTTGCAACAATATAGGACTGTTTCCCTGTCTTCAGTGCTATCTTAGGTGCCTTGCCTTGTCTGTCCCTACAACAGCATAATTCTATATACTTAAACATTGTTTATGTTTTCATGAAATGGTCAACAGATGTGATTATTTTGAAATGTTGCAGATGTTTCCCAGAAAGCTCTATCATGACGCAGGTTCGTTTGAAGATCAAATAGGGGGGGCATACAACCGGATCCACTGGGAACTTGTATCCCTCACTTTAGCCATCCTATTAGGAATAGGAGTTGCTGCACGGGTGGGCACAGGAACCACTGCCATTGTCCATGGGACACAACAAATGACCCAATTAGAAGAAGCAATAGAGCAAAACTAAGATATTAGAAACCTCCATCAGAGCTTTGCATGAATCTTTAACCTCTCTCTCTGAAGTTGTTTTAAAGAACAGTTGAGGGTTGGACCTCCTCTTCATTAGAGAAGGGGGCCTTTGTGCTGCATTGAGGGAAGGATGTTGTTTTTATGCTGACCATACTGGAGTTGTAATAAAATCTATGAGTAAATTAAAAAGACACCTTGAAGAGCATCAACAAGAGAGAGAGGCCCAAAAAGGGTGGCTTGAGTCTTGGTTCACACACTCCTCCTGGTTAACTACGTTTTTATCAACCCTGGCCGGTCCAATAATAATCCTCATATTATTGCTAACTATAAAATCCTGTTTGCTCAACCATGTAATTTCTTTTCTCCAGGCTCAAATTGGACAAATTGGAGTTAAACTTATGGTAATACCCCACTAGCAGACATAGAATGTGACACCCTCCAATGATCATTTTTATGATTAAAAGTAGCCAGAAGAAGAAGTGGGGAATTAAAGTTTAATAAAATAGGTACTTGTCACTTCTTGTTTTTCTGTATGCTTAACAAAACACTATTTCTTTAGCAATAGGGTTTCGATTAGAGAGTGAATGTAAATGTCAGCACAGGTGAAGAGTCAGTCACAATGATGAACTGGGGAAAATACGTAGGAAAGCAGATATCAATAGAGACATTACAAAATCAGGCAAAGTATAAAGTGAGTGATAGGATTAGATATTTTGAACAGGGTTGAGTTTAAATATATAATCTTAGGAAGAAACAAATATGTAGTCACAATTAGGATTGACATTTGAGAGCATTAGGCAAATTTCAGGTGGATGAATATTTCTCAGAATAATCTTGTGAATAGTTGATTATAAATCCACATAATAAACATAAATGAATTTAGGGAGTGTATATAAGACACATATATTTCATATTTTGAAAAATCTGGAGAGTGTATATATATATATATATATATATATATATATATATATATATATATATACACAAAACACACACACAGACAAAAAAGTAGCAAAATATATGTCAATCAAAATTCATTATAAAATATATATCATCCACAGATCTAAAAATATTAATTTTACTGAACATGGATTTATGTATAATGCTGTTCAACTAGCAAGCTCAACCATAGGTTGAATATCCAATTCCAACAAGTTTAGTAGGAGTGATCTCTTATAACAATTTGTATCTGCCAAGTCAGCCACCTCACAAGAATGTACGTGTGGTACCAGGGAGGAATCTATATGTGCATATAAGAATACAGAGAAAGGGAGACAGGAATTCACATATTTGTTAACCTTAAAAATACATGGACAACTATTTCAACAATAAATTGACTAGATTCATAACTCCAACTCTGTATCATGCAAAAGAAAAGTACAACAATACACCAGGCCTACTCTGAACTGCTTGTATTTCGATTCTGTTTGGGTTATTTTTCTCCATCATATTAGAATTAGTAGTCAGAGTCTGGTCGGGTATGGGTTAGAGTCAGGGATTCAGTATTTTGAATGGAAAATAGAAAACTGAATCCAATGTTTATGCAAATATATGCTACAGAAAATTCTTCCCACTCTCCTCCAGAACAATGCCTTGACATTACCTTCGCCCCAAGTAAGACACAATTAGAAGAGAAGAGTTAGAAAATCTGTGAATACCTATCAGGAATGGAAAATGCTCCAGATTTCACATCTTTGGAGGCGGTAGAGGAGTTTCCAAAAGTAAGGGACAGGGTAAACACTCCACAAATATGGAGCTCTGCTGGCCTAAAGACTTTTTGAGAATCTGCCTTTAAGGTTGGGCACTTAAAATATATGTTGTTTTCAGGAGCTTTAGCTTTATTTGTAGTGAGACAATCAAAGCTCGATTTGCATCTATGTGACCTGGAGGACATGGTTATTTATTTTTCAATAAAAATGAGGCAGCAGTGCTGAATTCTCTCTTTGTAGGTAAACTGTGGCCACTGAGGGCTAAGTGTCTCCCCGTGTGGACTGTGAAACAACTTGGTCATCCTCCAATTATCGTGGTGTTTCTTGCTGCTGCACTGGGAGTTTGGAATTTGCTTCATTAAATACAACGAGTTCAAATGGGAAACAGTGCTGAAGGGAGTTCTGTCAGCTGTGGTGTGCAGGGTCTCCAGGAGAATGCACCAACCAGGGTTCTATCCCACGTAGCTTGCCCCCTTGACAATAGCAACATGATTCTGAACATTGCCCTAAAACCTCTCCATATAAAAATATGCCTTTACGTATATGGGTCTGATGGCTGCACCATGTCAGTCTCAAGCCATTTGGAAGCCAGTGGAAGATCCACATGGCCCCACCACAGATGTTTTATCACTCACTTGCATAACACTTCTCTAGGCCCACTACTCACTAGGCTTCTACTTACCAGCATCTCTGTTCTACACCATTTTCCTGAAACCCAGTCAATCAAGGCCCTGTCTGGTATATTCATGATCATCAACAGGACATCAAAGGTCCTCCAGTGACATCTGGTCATGGGAATTTTAAAAATTTCATGGTAATTATCTAGCAATTTTTCACGGATGAAGTTGGAGGCACTGTGGTTTGCAATTCATTCAGGAACCATTAAAGGGTTAGGAAGCTAATTTCAGGGAAAGCTCTGGAGCACTCTCACAGGCAAGGCTACCCAAAGAGTGGCCAAAAAGTCACATGAAGCGAGGCCAATTGAGGTCTATAAAGCGAGGTCCATGTGTGTTTTGAATCTCAATAATGCATGCCAAGTCTTTCAGAATAAAATCATGTAATATCCTGGCTGAGATTCGCAGTGTTCTGTGGAAAGCCAACCTGTGCCTAGATCTCAGGTTCCAATGGCAACTTCATGCCTGGCCTCCTAAAATCCCAACACAATTCATGGCAATACTTCTCTCAGGTCAGTTCCAGAACTCAGTCTATAAGGAGAATCACACCAGAGTTCAAGTCCAGGTGGACCCAGACAACTCTTCCAACCGCGACTCAAATGAAAACAATTAAAACCAAAATACTCCCTCATGGCCCTATTCTTCTTCCATATAGACACTAATCATAACCTTTTCCTGGAGTTTTCCATGAGTTGTGCAGCCCAAGAGAATGTCCAAAATAAGCTTCTTGCACCTCTTTTGCCTAACTTCAGGGTGGCCTGGGCACCCTTCCTGTGAATCAGGAGTGATCAAATAGGCCTGCCCTTAATACTGCTCCGCTTATCCAATTTGAGGCTCTCTGACTGTGGGGTCTAGATTCTTTATGTGAATTGGAGTCATGAGAAAAGCCAAGACAGTGTCCAAAATCAGCTCGCTTGCCCCTCATTTGCCTAAAGTCAGGGTGGCCTGGACACCGTTTCTGTGAACGAGGAGTGATCAAATAAGCCTGCCGTTAATACTTCTGTGTTTCTCCAATTTGACGCCTACTGATTTCAGGTATCAATTCTTTATGTGATTTGGAGTTATGCGAAAACCCAAGCACCTCTGCAAGGAATTGAAGAACTCATTTGACCCAAAGAATCCCTATTCTCACTTGATGGAGTTCAGGAAATTAACAGAGGAAGGCAAGAGACTTCATCCATAATGAATGATTTTTTTTTTTTGCCATTATGGCTTTGGACGCACACATGGGACCATTCTTTAGATCCATCAGGTGCTGAGAATCTAAGTCATAGACACAAACATGGCCAAGAGACTAATTCAGACACATACCTTCCCAAAGCAATTAAGCAAAGAGCCACAGGTGATGACATTCATTTCCATTTGAAAACTGTTTACTTCAGGCTTCACAAAGTGGTGGATTGAGGCAAAGAACTTCCTGACATTCAGTGCAAAACAACAATAAGTAAGCAAAAGGCCCAAAGCAGGGTTTCTCCACTGAGACTTTCCTGGTCACACTGATATCTGCATTTTCTGAGATGCTTGCCATTCTCTTCAGCTATCCAGTACATGGCCATGTCACAGAGTTTGGAGGTGGTACATATTTTGGACACAAATCCATGAGCCTATTCTGGATAGTGGCCAGAATTCAGGAAGAAAACAGCAACTTAGAAAGATAGCAGGTGTTGCACATCAAAAAGACAAGCTGCACTCCATTCATATATTGGGCAGGTTGAATTATGGGAAGATTTACACTAGACAGTACACATCCATTAATGCATTCTCTTTTCCAATATCTACAACAACGGACACAGTGGGATACACAGACATAGAAACACTTGCCTTGTCAAATGACTTACTAGAAACTGTCCACTCCAAACCAAACTAACCGCCTTTCCCATCTATTCTCAGAACATGAGACAAAACAATAAACCCATACCCACTCCCACAAAGGCACCTCCTTCCCCCAATTAGGTCTGTGACTATCCAGATTGTCCTCTGACAGGTGGGCCATACTATGTTCCCCTGAAATGGTCCGTCTTCTCTAAGATCTGGTGAAATATAAGTATGAAAACAGAAATCTAGGTATGATTTGAAGCCCAGAAGGGTTTTTCCCTTGATTGGGATACTTAGCTTTGAATTATGCTCTGCAAAGTTGTCTCAGATAATTCGATATACAATGGCATAGGACCTTTTACATTGGATGATTGAATGTAGAAGAGAACATCCAATCAAAAAGGGATAGTCGGTAGGATTAGGAAGATAGTCGGTAGGTTTAGAAAGAAGAGTGATTAAAGGATTTGGACCAAAAGTTCTTTAGCAATAGGGTTTCGATTATAGAGTGAATGTAAATGTCAGCACATATGAAGTGTCAGTCACTAGGATCAAATTGGGAAAATATGTAAAAAAGCAGATATCAATAGAAACATTATGAAATCAGGCAAAGTATAAAGTGAGTGATAGGATTAGACATTTTCAACAGGGTTGAGTTTGAATATATAAATTAGGAAGAAACAAATATGTAGTCACCAATAGGATTGACAATTGACAGCATTAGGCAACCTGGACATGGATGTTTTTAGTAATCCATGTACACTTTACATTTAGGCTTTGGTACAATCATAAATGTGACCTTTACATTTTTTTGTCCAGAATATTACTTTGATTAAATGTATATGTACATCAGGTGACATGAGTATGTCTTCCACCATTTCTGCGAGCAATATATTGAAGATGTAAAATGAGAATCGGGGGTACAAAGAGGTGTACCCTGTGTCTATGAATATAGAGATGAAGCATGAATAGACCCTAATGTGAATAAATAATATAACTTTTTTCAACTTTAAAAAATGAATTGATCTAATATCTGAAAAATTAAAGGAAATCGTATATTGATATACAATCATTCATTCCAACCAGGTATATATGTAATGGAAATATTTGTGTTTTGGTTTATCATGAAGAGTGTGTGAGTTTTGCTTCAAAATGATTATGGAAATTCAAAATAATGTGTTTGGAAAGAAGTCTCATGAAAAGACCAGTCAAGAAACCCTGACAATACATGTGTTCTGAAGCAAGAAGTGGTGAAAGTTGAAACAAATGCATATTAATTTGTGAACTTGTGGATGAAATGTATATCCTATGATGTGCAAAAACTGAAGAAATAATAATGTACCAGTGTCGAATACAAATGAATAAAGAATTACATATCATGTCCCATAGGAATCTACTTGCATTGATGTTAGACTGGGTCAGTAACTGTAGAATAATTAGGATTTGTATGCATCATTCCCTGAAGTTAGTTTTCAGTACTAGGAAACAAATATGTATTTCAGGTGGATGAATATTTCTGAGAATAATCTTGTGAAATGTTGATTAAAAATCTACATACATGAACATGAATGAATTTAGAGAGTGTATATTAGACACATATATTTCATATTTTGAAAAATCTGGAGAGTGTATACACACACACACACACACAAATAAAAAACACTCACAGACATTAAAAAGTAGCAATATAAATGCTAATCGAAATTCATCAGTAAATATATATCATCCACAGATGCAAAAATGTTTATTTTACTGAACATGAGTTTATGTATAATGTTGTTCTACTAGGACGCTCCCTATAGGTTGAATTTTCAGTTCCAACAGCGTTTAGGAGGAGTGATCTCTTCTCACAATTTGTATCTGCCAAGTCAGCCACCTCACAAAGATGTACGTGTGATACCTGGTAGGATTCTATATATGCATATAAATATATAAGTGTGAATAGGCTAAAGAGAAAGGGAAACATGAATTCTCATATTTGTTAACTTTAAAAACACATGGAGATCTTTTTCTATTAAACATTGACCAGATTTATAACTCCTACCTTGTATAATGCAAAATGCAAGTCCAACTATACAACATGCCTCCAATGAACTGCTTGTATTTCTATAGGTTTGTGTTATTTTTCTCTATCATATTAGGATGAGTTGTCTGAGTCTAGTAGGTATGGGTTAGTGTCAGGGATTCAGTATTTCAAAAGGAAAATTGGAAATTGAATCCAATTTGTATGCAAATATATGCTGCACAAATATCCTCCCACTCTCATCCAGAACAATGCCTTGAAATTACCTTCACCCCAAGTAAGACACAGTTAGGGGAGAATAGATAGAAAATCAGTGAATACATATCTGGAATGGAAAATGCTCAGGAGTTCACAACCTTGGAGGTTGTAGAGGAGTTTCCAAAAGTAAGGGACAGGGTAAACACTCCACAAACATGGAGCTCTGCTGGCC